>NC_071524.1:6534961-7134961 GCF_027887155.1 Malaclemys terrapin pileata | reverse complement strand
TGACGGGATGGAGTGGGGACATATTGTGTAATGTCTGCACTATTGAAAGGAATGTGGCTTGCGTAAGGAGGAGTTTGAACTGGAATTTATAATATCAATATTATATATGATCAAAATGGAGTGTTTAATAATGTATAACTTTAGATCCTGATCTTGCAAACAATTAAACACACACATAACTGTATTCGTGAGAGTAGCGCTGTTGACTTCAATGTTACTGCTCACATGAGCAAAGTTGTGCATGTACAAGATTGGAGTTTTAGGGGAATAGCCAGAGTTGGTGTAAATTGGTATAGCTACATTAAATTCACTTGAGTTATAGGACTTTATGCCAGCAAAAAGCATTAGTATTTCTAGGTGTTTCTCTTCCAAACTAACAGAACTGCTGCTCCATATGGGCTTTAGCTACATGCCAAGTCTGATGTTTTAAAGTTCACCCAGTATTTTCGTTATTTGTTCTAACAAATCCTAATGTAAGTTCCTCAGTGAGAAATGTATGTGTCTAAAGTATTTATTATTATTTCAAACACATCTGGAGTCTAAACTGAGGCTTTTATATCCCAATCAAGCAAATAATATGAATTGTCTAGAGCTTTAAAGACAAAGACAAAACCAAGTGTCTGAGGGTTATAATGGGTTAATAAACCCGCCATGAATAAGTGCCATTGGCCCTAATCCTGCAGCTGAACTCCTGGTGCCCAGGTACATCCAGCTGTAGGACTCAGGCTACCTCAGTAACAATACAGAGCCTGATCCTCAGCAGACATCAGTTGGAATTCTCCGTCGACGTCAGTGGAGCTGCTTTATACCAGCTGAGGATCTGGCCATTGTACCACATGATCCCTATGACACCAAAACCAGCATACATTGCCAGCCCATGTCATCTGCATTATTGCCTGGATTGCAGGGGATGCTACTAAGAGAAATGCTCAAGCAAGTAAAATCAATAAATCAGCCTCCTTGCCTAGCTCATCATTAGCCTCATTTTTTTTTACTTTTACTTTTTACTTTATTTTTTACTTCAGAATTTGGAAATTTGAAACATTTCAACCAGTTATGTAATTGATCAAAAAACGGGAGTGTGGGGAAATTCAGTGGGAAAATTATCCTGATTTTATTTGTAAATTTTGAAATTTCCCAGAAATTGTGAGCAGCTCTCAGTCTTGTGTTTTTCCCTAACTTGATTAAGCTTTCTGAAATATCTGGTTACATCAGGGACACCATCTATATGCCCTAGTCTCACCATGGCTATCGGTGGAAAGCCCCAATTGGGAATCTTACAAAGTTTGGATACTTGCAAGGCAGGATTAAAGTCTCCATTAAAGTTTAAGAAATTTGTTCTAATAGTAAAACACTCCTCACCCATGTAACCTGCTGAAAACACAGAACACAAACATTAATGATCTTCACAATATTTTTTCACTGTCTTTACTTTCCTAATCAGCTTTGACTCTTTCTCCTTGTCCCTGAAATGAGCTCCCCACAGCCAGCCCTAACTCTGTCATTTCCTGATTTGTAACCTCAATATCATCCTTTTAATGCAGGTCCATTCTATGTACTATTAAAGATCTGCTCACCGGCTCAGACTTTCAAAGCTCTGTAGGTGATTTGGATGTTCAGTTGCCATGAATCTGAACATGGTGTCCAACTCCCTTAGGCAGTTTTGAAAATCTCAGCCACAGGGTATAATATATATGCATGTACAATACACACACACAGGGGCATTATATATAAAGTAGAATAGCTAGTTATCAAAACAATGTTCTGAGGATTAAATATTCTCTCAGAAATTGGTAAGAAGCTTTGGCCCACAAATTTCAAACCAGCTTTTAAACCCAACATGAAATAACTATTTAGAGCTCAGTATAATATCCACGTGCAGCTGTTCGTTTAAACCATTTTTACCATAAATTCCCCTCCCCCCAGGCTGGTCCCCACATCCCCCCAGCCCAGACAGAGCCATAAACCTGCCGCCCACCAAGCCCCTAGGCAGAGAGCTCACTGCACACTCACAGAGCAGCCACAGCAGGATCATGGAGGGATCGAGAGCCGGCGACTCAGCCTGAATATCCCACAGCAGCATCTCATCTAATTCTCTGATGAGCAGCCACCTGGGCTCTGTGCCCCAGGTCCCTCCTTCTCCCCTCCTTCTTCCGGCCCGGACAGGCTCTGGGCTCTTGTAGTGTGTCTGAGAGAGGCCCTGATACGTCTGTGGCCAGAGGGGCCCTCCCCCCGTGAGATGAGAATGGAAACATTATTCAACACCACCACCCCCGCGTCTGGTCTCTGCATCAGGGAGAGCTGGACCCCCTGGTTTCCCATAGAAACCTCCCTGTGACAGGCTCAGTCCCGTTGAGTCAAAACTAGTGAATTTCTAAACCATTCCCAGGAAAAGGGAAAATTCCTCTTGACAATTTCCACCATTTTCCCACTAGCTCTAGCTGCGGGTCCCCCTGAGACAGGAGACAAAAGGGGGGGGTAGCTCAGTGGTTTCAGCATTGGCCTGCTAAACCCAGGGTTATGTATGTGCGTTCAATCCTTGAGGGGGCCATTTAGGGATCTGGGGCAAAAATCTATCTGGGGATTGGTCCTGCTTTGAGCAGGGGGTTGGATTAGATGACCTCCTGAGGTCCCTGATATTCTATGACATGAGCTGGTGTCTGTCTCGGCATCTCCACCCTCCACAGCCCGCCGCATGCATCACTGCTGGGGCGGGAGTTGTGTGTGGGGGTGAATGTATCACTAAATGATGCACAAGGGTCATTAACATCTGTTCTGAGCTCCCAGCCTGCTCTGGTAATGTCAGCTCTCACTCCACTGGCCTCTTCACTGTGCACCCTCAGCCCATGTCTCCTGGAGCTGTGTGTCCCTGTCACACTGCTCCATGCCTGCTCGACCCAGGCATATGGCTCAGGCAGACACTATGGCTGTAGAACAACCAGACATGGAGAGGGAAGGAATGAAAACCCAGCATGCCCCAGGTGTTCAAGTGAAGGGGACCTGGGACACTGGCATCACACAGAATATGGGGACTATGCCAGTAACACCAGGACGTGGTCTCTGTTCAGTACTCCCTTTGGCTTGGGGTCATACAAAGGCCAGGGATTGGTTGGGCACAGAACCTTAGCATCAGAAAGCTAATGTTGTGCCAATATTTAAAAAGTGCAAATGGGATGACACAGATAATTATAGCCCTGTCAGTCTGATGGAGTGGCTAGAATTAAAGGAGGGTAATATAAGAAGATAAGAATGGCCAGTGGTCCATTTAGCCCAGTATCCTGTCATCTGGCAGTGGCTGGTGTCAGATGCTTCAGACAGAATAAACAAAACAGGGCAGTTATCAAGTGAACCATCCTCAGTCATCCAGTCCCAGCATCTGGCAGTCAGTAATTTAAAGACTCCTGGCACATGGGGTTGTGTTACTAGCCATCTTGGCTAATTGCCATTGATGGACCTCTCGTCCATGAACTTATCTACTTGTTTTTTGAACCCCATTATACTTTTGGCTTTCACAACATGTCCAGCAATGAGGGCATGAGGGTTGAGGGTTCATTGTGGGAAGAAGTCCTTCCTTTTGTTTGTTTTATACCTGACACCTATACATTTCATTGGGTGTCCTGTAGCCTGATTTAGGGTGTACTGATAGTATTATTTTGGATAATATGGGAATTTAATTTATTAATTTATTTTATTTGATTTAATAATATTAATAATAATTAATCATTAATATTAATTAGTATGGGGTTTAGGCTCGCCAATCTGTTTGATCAGAAGATAAAAGTTCTTGTCCTGAATCAGGCTCCAAAGAATTTACAAAGGACCCTCGGGGGTATGACAGGAAGCTCACACTGAGACAGATATAGACTTAAAGACTTTTTATTAAAATCAATAATAGTAAGTAAATGATAAAATAACCAGCGTTACAAAGTTACAATTGCATTACAGCTATTCAAAAGATACATATGATAATATAGTATGATATGCAACAAAGCTTTGGTTAATATACTCACACCCTTCCTTGATAACCTGGTGGTCAGAGACACAGGAACAGCCTTGCAGTTCAGGTTTCTCAGTTCTTGAGTGAGGGATGCAGTGCTTAGAAGAATTTAATGCTAAGACTAAATTTAATTTAGAATTTAATTAAGAATTTAATTAAGAATTTAATGCCAAAACTAAATTAGGGTTTACTTGACTAACTTAAACTTAAAATCAAAACCTAATAAACAAAGAATAAAACTTAGGGAAACCAAGCTTAACCTAGTTCCTTTGAAGCTTAAAGTTTAAGAAGAACAAGTATAGCCTACTGATAGTAGCAGTCATTGTAGATAGACAGATAGAGTGGAGGAAGTAAGTGAGAATAAGTAAGAAATAGAGTAAAGTGAGAATGGAGATGGAGTAAAGTGAGAACGGAGTACTCTATTTAGGTGGGTCACCTCTTTTATAGGACAAATGCCGGAAATACTTCCTCTTATGCCCAAATGTCATTCCTCACCCACAGCAATGTTAGGGTACGCTTACCCCATAGGCTAATATGTATGTGTGTATTGATGACAGGTATGTATGCACATCAGTCTCTTGTGGTGTACTTGTTAAGTCTGTGGATACAACATTGAAACCCCTCCTATGCCATTCTCCATTGTCTATTGGTCTAAATAAACGGCCATAGGCATAGGTACTTTATCTATTTGGGTATAGGATAAACAAGATAAAGGTGATACCAGTCACCTCTGTTTTCTTGGGGAACCAGGGTGCAGTATCCAGTCTGACTCATGAAAGACACCCCCCACCACCACCTCTGCTTAAACCAAAACCCATCAGAGGAAAAAACTTTCAGAGAGCAGTAAAGGGCGTTGGGAAACACATCTAGACCCCTCCTGACAAGGGTGACAAGATTAAGACATCTCTATTAGCATACAGAATGAAGAACAGAGACAACTCCCCTAGCCTCATCTGCATGAAAGATGGGACAGGGAGACATCTCAATTTGCGTACGGAATGGAGAACAGAGAACCGCAGTGAACTCTGGGACCAGAAAAAGCAGGGAAGCACAGCATTATGGGAATCTCTGCTCCAGATGCTAATGAACCTACGCCTGCACACACCCAGCTCAGCAATTATCAGACCAATTCTAGTAATGAATCCTTGATTGATATCCAAAATACTGAAGCAGCCTAGTTGCATTGTGAGCTCCCTGGAAGAAAACACCACCCATAGCCAAGAGTGATCATCTCCTATTGTCTAGCCTAAAGAAAACCCTTAAGTCATCAGTTTACCCATAAACAAATCTAGTGTTGTCCCTTCAACCATTGTATTTTCTCTACAAAAATCCCTACTCACCCTCCAAGTTAGTGTTCTGATGCTTAGATCCAAACTATGCATCAGTTCCACTGGGACTACATATATTCTCCTGACTGATCGTGCTGGGGACTCTGCCTGTCTCCTGCCCTCAGGACCCTCAGCTACCACCATCACCTGGAAACCCCGACCAGTTCAAGCTTCAGGGAGTGGTGAGATCCCCTTCTCTTTTTTTCTCTCTCTATTTTCCTTTCTACCTTAGGTATTAACCTTTAATAATGTATGTTATGTTGGTTTAGCTCTCCTTGTATAGTTATCACTATTATTCAATAAATAACTTGTATGGTTAAGCTAGTTGCTTCTCTCTCTCTTGCTGAACTTTACTCTTTTGTGTTCTTAGCTTCCCCCATTCACTCTACAGCAACGCTTCTTTTACCTAAGCTAAAGATCCCTGCAGCGCCCAACATACTGTGGGGTTTGCTCATCAAGTAGGTTACTGCCAGTACAATTGTGTTGGGGGAGTGGGGTTAGAGACGTGCTGAATCTGGGACGCATAAGGGTAACAGCTTGAAAGTGCTGCTTGACCCAGTCCATGGAGCCCAGGGGCATATAAGGAGAGGCAGCTTAAAAGTGCTGCTTCCTCCAGCCCAGTGAGTCCAAGGACAAATAAGGGGTCAGCTTGACAGTGCTGATTGACCCGGTCCGCTCAGACTTGCTCTGTTAATGTATGTGTGTGTGTGTGTGTGTGTGTGTGTGTGTGTGTGTTTATCCGGTTCTGGGGTTGGAGAAACCCAGCCCTAGGGAACCTAGGTCCTGCAGGATAGCTCCATTGGGAGGGGACGTGCAGAAGGGAGAAGTAGAGCTCCATATGAACACACAAGTGACACAAGCAGTACATTGATAGAATTACAGAACCCCCACCCCCTGAAGAGTAACCTGAATAAATGAGCATACCCCAAAGTAACGGGCAAATCTGGTAACAAAGGTCAACTTTGCTTTCTGAGTAAAAGGTCTTAATATAGATATGCTAACTTTGCTTTAGCTTATTTAGCTTTGTTTCCGCAGACGTGCACAGGCTGAAATTGTGGACAAACAACATCACTTGTCCCATAACCTCAGCCGTACAGAACACAATGCCATCCACAGCCTCAGAAACAACTCTGACATTATCATCAAAGGGGCTGACAAAGGAGGTGCTGTAGTCATAATGAACAGGTCAGATTATGAACAGGAGGCTGCCAGGCAACTCTCCAAGACCACATTCTACAGGCCACTATCCTCTGATCCCACTGAGGAATACCAAAAGAAACTATACCATCTGCTCAAGAAACTCCCAGCTACAGTACGGGAACAAATCTACAAGGAAAAACCCCCAGAACCCCGACCAGGGGTATTCTATCTGCTACCCAAGATCCATAAACCCGGAAACCCTGGACGCCCATCATCTCAGGCATTGGCACTCTGACAGCAGGATTATCTGGCTATTTGGACTCTCTCCTCAGACCCTATGCTACCAGCACTCCCAGCTATCTTCGAGACACCACCGA
The DNA here is from genome assembly GCF_027887155.1 of Malaclemys terrapin pileata. Classification (NCBI taxonomy): domain Eukaryota; kingdom Metazoa; phylum Chordata; order Testudines; family Emydidae; genus Malaclemys; species Malaclemys terrapin. Next base: position 7,128,119 of record NC_071524.1, on the reverse strand, counting down.
CTTCCTGAGGAAACTACAATGCATTGATGTTCTTCCTGAAAACACCATCCTGGCCACCATGGATGTAGAAGCACTTTATACCAATATTCCACATGAGGATGGACTACAAGCTGTCAGGAACAGTATCCCTGATGAGGCCACAGCAAGCCTGGTGGCTGAGCTTTGTGACTTTGTCCTCACCCACAACCACTTCAGATTTGGGGACAACTTATACCTTCAAGTCAGTGGCACTGCTATGGGTACCCGCATGGCCCCACAGTATGCCAACATTTTTATGGCTGACTTAGAACAACGCTTCCTCAGCTCTCGTCCCCTAGTGCCCCTCCTCTACTTGCGCTACATTGATGACATCTTCATCATATGGACCCATGGAAAGGAGGCCCTTGAAGAATTCCACCTGGACTTCAACAATTTCCACCCCACCATCAACCTCAGCCTGGACCAGTCCACACAGGAGATCCACTTCCTGGACACTACAGTACAAATAAGTGATGGTCACATAAACACCACCCTATACCGGAAACCTACTGACCGCTATACATACCTACATGCCTCCAGTTTCCATCCAAGACACATCACACAATCCATTGTCTACAGCCAAGCCCTAAGATACAACTGAATTTGCTCCAACCCCTCAGACAGAGACAAACACCTACAAGATCTTTATCAAGCATTCGTAAAACTACAATACCCACCTGGGGAAGTGAGGAAACAGATTGACAGAGCAAGACGGGTACCCAGAAATCACCTACTACAGGACAGGCCCAACAAGGACAATAACAGAACACCACTGGCCATCACATACAGCCCCCAGCTAAAACCTCTCCAGCGCATTATCCACGATCTACAACCTATCCTGGAAAATGATCCGTCACTCTCACAGACCTTGGGAGGCAGGCCAGTCCTCGCTTACAGACAACCCCCCAACCTGAAGCAAATACTCACCAGCAACTACACACCACACCACAGAAACACCAACCCAGGAACCTATCCCTGTAGCAAACCTCGTTGCCTACTCAGTCCCCATATCTACTCTGGCAACAGCATCAGAGGACCCAACCACATCAGCCACACCATCAGGGGCTCATTCACCTGCACATCCACTAATGTCATATATGCCATCATGTGCCAGCAATGCCCCTCTGCCATGTACATTGGCCAAACCGGACAGTCCCTCCGCAAAAGAATAAATGGACACAAATCGGATATCAGGAATGGTAACATACACAAGCCAATAAGTGAACACTTCAATCTCCCTGGTCATTCTATTACAGATTTAAAAGTCACTATCATTGAACAAAAAAACTTCAGAAACAGACTTCAAAGAGAAACAGCAGAACTAAAATTCATTTGCAAATTCAACACCATTAATCTGGGCTTGAATAGGGACTGGGAGTGGCTGGCTCACTACAGAAGCAGCTTTTCCTCTCCTGGAATTGACACCTCCTCATCTATTACTGGGAGTGGACTACATCCACCCTGATTGAATTGGCACTGTCAACACTGGTTCTCCACTTGTGAAGTAACTCCCTGCTCTCCATGTGTCAGTATATAATGCCTGCATCTGTAACTTTCACTCTATGCATCCGAAGAAGTGAGGTTTTTACTCACGAAAGCTTATGCCCAAATAAATCTGTTAGTCTTTAAGGTGCCACCAGACTCCTTGTTGTTTTTGCTTTAGCTTAACATACAGGCCTGTAGGTCTCTTGCATCACAGCCAAACTTACTTTTAATAAAAATTTATAAACCTATTACAATAAACCAAATATTTAAACTATAAGAAAAGATATATATATATACAAGCAAGCAGGTTAGTCCTATAGGCTACAGTCCCCTGGTTCCTGTGTTATGTGAAGGGATAAATAACACTTCCCTATTCACTTTTTTCACACCAGTCATGATTTTATCATATCCCCCTTAGTCATCTCTTTTCAAAGCTGAACAGTCCAAATCTTTTTAATCTCTGCTCATATGGAAGCTATCCCATAGCCCTAATCATTTTTGTTGCCCTTCTCTATACTTTTCCCAATTCTAATGTATCTTTTTTGAGATGAAGTGACCAGAACTGCATGCAGCATTCAAGGAGTGGGCGTACCATGTATTTATATAGTGAAGTTTGTTAGCAGGGCCAGCTCCAGGCACCAGCACAGCAAGCAGGTGCCTGGGGTGGCCAATGGGAAGGGACGGCACTTCCGGTTCTTCGGCAGCAATTTGGCGGCGGGTCCCTCAGTCCCTCTCGGAGGGAAGGACCTGCCGCCGAATTACCGCTGAAGAATGAAGCGGCGCCCGCGATCGCGGCTTTTTTTTTTCCCCCCCGCCGCTTGGGGCGGCAAAAACCCTGGATCTGGCTCTGTTTGTTAGTTTCAATATCCTTGATTGTTCCATATTATTTTATATTCATATAGTGTCATTATGATATTTTCTGTCATACTATCTATCCCTTTCCTAATAGTTCCTAACATTTAGTTAGCTTTTTTGACTGCCAATGAATACTCAGCAGCTGTTTTCAGAGAACTATTCAAGATCTCTTTCCTGGGTGATAACAGCTAATTTACACCCCATCATTTTGTTTGTATAGTTGAGATTATGTTTTCCAATATGCATTACTTTGCATTTATCAACACTGAATTTCATCGGCCATTTTGTTGCCCATTCACCCATATTTGTGAGATCCCTTTGTAAGTCTTTGCAGTCTGTTATGGATTTAACTATATAATTTTGTATCATCTGCAAACTTTGCCACCTCACTGTTTACCCCCTTTTCCAGATCATTTATGAAAATGTTGTGCAGCACTGGTCCCAGTACTGATCCCTGGAAAACACTTCTATTTATGTCTCTGTATTCTGAAAACTGACCATTTATTCCTACCCTTTGTTTCCTGTCTTTTAACCAGTTACTGAGCCACAAGAGGACCTTCCCTCTTATCTCATGACCCCTTACTTTGCTTTGGTGTGGTACCTTGTCAAAGGCTTTCTGAAACTCCAAGTACACTATATCCACTGGATCCCCCTAGTCCACATGTTTGTTGACCCCTCAAAGAATTCTAATAGATTGGTGAGGCATGATTTCCCTTTACAAAAGCCATGTTGACGCTTCCTCAACAAATCACGTTCATCTCTGTGTCCGATCATTCTGTTCTTTACTGTAGTTTCAACCTATTTATCTGGCTTACCAGCCTGTAACTGCCAGGATTGCTTCTGGAGCCTTTTTTAAAATCAAAGTTATATTAACTATCCTCCAATCATCTGGTACAGGGGCTGATTTAATAGGTTACATACCACAGTACCACAGTTAGTACTTCTGCAATTTCATATTTGAGTTCCTTCAGAACTCTTGGGTGAATGTCATTTGGTCCAGGTGACTCATTACTCTTTAATTTATTAAATTTGTTCCAAACCCTACTCAATTAGAGACAGTTCCTCAGATTTGTCACCTAAAAAGAATGGCTGAGGTGTGGGAATCTCCCTCACGTCATCTGCAGTGAAGAATCATAGAATATCAGGGTTGGAAGGGACCTCAGGAGGTCATCTAGTCCAACCCCCTGCTCAAAGCAGGACCATTCTGATGCAACAAATTAATTTAGCTTCTCCATAACAGCCTCATTTTCCTTGTGTGCACCTTTAGCAGCTCAATCATGCAGTGGCCCCACTGATTGTTTGGCAGGCTTCCTGATTCTGATGTACTTTTAAAAAAATTGCTGCTGGTTTTTGTGCCTTTTGCTACTTTCGCTTCAAATTCTTTTTTGACCTAATTATACTTTTACACTTGACTTGCCAGAGGTTTGTTCCTTTCTATTTTCCTCAGTAGGATTTGACTTCGAATTTAAAAAGTTGTTTTTTTGTTGTTATTGGTTTTGTTTTTGTTTTTTTGGTCTCTAGCTGCCTCTTCTACTCTGTTGTTTAGCCATATTAGTATATTTTTTTGGTCCTCTTAATTTTTTTTTCTTTTTAATTTGGCATATACATTGAGTTTGAACCTCTATTGTGGTGTTTTTTTAAAGTTTCCATGCTGCATGCAGGTATTTCATTCTTGTGACTGTTCCTCATTTTTGTGTCATTCCCCTTTTTGAACTTAAATGCTATTCCCTCTTAGAAGGATGTCAGTTATATTATGGTTGCTATTACCAAGTGGTTCAGCTATACAGGTCTGTCTCATCTTACGCTGGGGTTATGTTCCGCAGTCAGCGCCTAAAGCGAAAATCGCGTAGAGTCAAAATTACATTGAGTGTAATGGCGGGCGAAATCGCACGCACTACAGAAACATTATTTAAATTGTTATTTTTCTCTTTTTTTGTTTTTTGTTTTTTGTTTTTGCCGACCGTGTAAAGCTGAAATCACGCATGTTAAATGCGCCTAAGATGCAACAGACCTGTATTCACCTCTTGGACCAGATCCCATGCTCCACTTAGGACTAAATCAAGAACTGCCTCTTCCCTTGTGCTTTCCAGGACTAGCTTCTCCAAGAAGTAATCATTAACAGTGTCTAGAAATGTTATCTCTGTATTCCAGTCTGAGGTAACATATACCCAGTCAATATGGGATAACTGAAATCCCCCATTACTATTGAGTTTTCTATTGTTGTAGCCTGTCTAATTTCCCAGCGCATTACACAATCACCATCATCCTAGTTAGGTTGTTGGTAGTATATTCCTGCTGCCTTCGTCTCATTATTCTGGCATGTAATTTCTATCCATAGAGATTCTATGATGCAGTTTGATTCATTTAAGACTTTTACCGTATTTGACTCTATGCTTTCTTTCACACATAGTGTCACTTACCCACCAGTGTGACCTGCTCTGTCTTTCCTACATACTTTGTACCCTGGTAATATTATGTCCCATTGATTATCATCATTCCACCAAGTGTCTGTGATGCCTGTTATATCAATATCCTCATTTAACACCAGGCAAGTTCACCCATCTGAGTATTTAGACTTCTAGCGTATAAAAGCACTTATCAAATTTGTCAATATTTAGTTGTCTGCCTTCATGTGATGTAATTGAATGGGACTCTTTTTCATTTGATAGTTTCTCTTCATTTCCTACCTGTACTTGATCAATCTCTGTCCTCTCGCTTTACCAGGATATAGAGAATCCCCATTAATAGATCCTCCCTTACAGGATGTTTCTACCCGAACCACGTGCTCCTCTGCACCCATAGGCTTTCCCCAGTCCTTAGTTTCAAAACTCCTCAACAACTCCTCAACAGCCTTTATAATTTTATATGCCAGCAATCTGATGTTCTCCTTCCCCAAGATTTTCATCCTCCTCACTAGTGCAAGGCTGCCACCCTAGGGGTGGGACTGCTCTACTGTGTCCCAGAAAGTCTCCTCTATGTACCTCTCTGTGTCCCTTAGCTCCTTAAGTTCAGCCACTCTGGTTTCAAGAGCCCATACTCAGTATCTGAGGCTCATGAGTTGCTTTCATCAAATGCCACAAGGCAGGTAATTGTTCATAGAATCACAGAATATCAGGGTTGGAAGGGACCTCAGGAGGTCATCTAGTTCAACCCCCTGCACAGAACAGGACCAATCCCCAACTAAATCATCCCAGCCAGGGCTTTGTCAAGCCTACATGGGGAACAAATATTTAATAATAGGCTCTGAATTTAGAAGAGAAGGTCTAACATGATCCGATGGCTGGACATTGACACTAGCCAAATTCAGATTGGAAATAAGGCATAAATTAACCATTGGCACAATATACCAAGGGTCGTGATGGATTCTCCATCACTGACAACTTTTAAATCAAGATTGGATGGGATTTTCTAAAAACTCTGCCCTAGGGATTACTTTTGGGAAGTTCTTTGGCCTCCAGGAGGTCAGACTAGATGATCTGGCCTTGGAACCTATGAATCTGTGAACTTCCTGGCTCCGCCCCCATACTGAGGCCACACCCCCTATGTCAGTAGCTGGATTGGAGCTAGTGCAGGTGTTTCTATGGCAGGACTGTGCCCCCAGAGGACCCTGCACTGGAGGGATCCTGCTGGGACTAGATGCACCTACTTTAGGGTCACTTTGGGATCAGTAGGTACAGTGCTCCTGGCCCCCAGGGAAAAATCTGGCTCTGTGACTCTGTCCAAGATATCAGCATTGACTGAGATATGGTGAAGATGCTGTTCTCCAAGTCACCTGACCCTGCTGAGAATGCAGCACAGGGACCATCCCCAGGATAGAAGTGACCGCAGCAGATGGGCATTGGGGTGATATGATGCTACCTAGGGGTACCCAGTGTTGTGAGGCATCTTGCTACCACCTGCCCTTACATGGCACTTTCTTGGGGTGTCCAGGGCTGTGAGTCACCTTGTTACCCTTGTCTACAGCTAGAGGAAGACTTGCTGGTGCTAAGCTGGGTATCAGCTGCCCAGACACCTCCAGCTTGGCAGCCACCCTCACAATCTCTTCTGGGCTCTGCCAGCCCTTACTTAGCCTTGCAGAAGAACAATAGGTGCACTCCAGCCCCTGAGCCCCTCTGAAAGCCTCCCCCTGCAGTATCCAGCCCATGCCACTGGATACTCACAGAAATTACCAGCTTTACTGACTCCAAGGGAACAGTGTACACACAGCCTGGCTGGTACAACTCAGGGCCAGGGCCAGATTTCCCAGTAGGCACATGCCTAGGGGTGCTGGCATTCTAGGAGTGTCTAAAAATTCAAATTTTGCTGCTGGATAAGTGGGAGATGGTCCCACGCAGCCCTGCTGGAACGCTCCTCATTTAGGCCGGCCAACAGAGTCACCTCCCAGCGGGGCTAGTGAGTGTGGCTGGGGGGCAGGGCTTGGAAGAGTGGGTCTCTGGGGGGGCGCTGGGCAGTGGGGGTTTGTGAGGGCACTGGGAGTGGGGGGTGAGGAAGGTCTGTGTGTGTCGGAGCGCTGGGCAATGGGGGTTCTGTGGGTGGAGGGGCACTGGGCAGTGGGACACTGAAAAGTTAAAAGTGGCAGGGTATCTCCGCCATCCGCCACAGTTAGGAACTCTGAGCCACTGCAGAGGTGAGGGCCCCCAGAGTTCCTGGCCACTGCAGGCAGAGAGGGGAAGGATCCAAGCCACCGTGGGCAGCTGCGTCCCCCCACAGGTCCTGGCTCTGAGCCCCTGCACCTAGGGGTGCCCCAGATATAATTCCAGCCCTGGGCATGTCCTTTAAAACTTCACAGCACGGAGACTGAGTTTGAGTGAAAACAATAGTAAGGTTATTATCAAAGATAAAATTTTAAGAGATACAGAGAGAATGGAGATAGAAATGGTTACATACAAAATAAAAAGTATAACATGCTTCTTAAAGCCTAAACTTAATGTTCACAGGCTGAAATCCTTGTCTAAAGTCTTTTCCCCCAAAGCAATCTCCCAGCACCCCCAGCCAGCACAGTTGGGATCCTCCTTCCATGAATGCAAAAAGCGCTGTCCATTTTGCTTCATCAGTGATGGATAAAGACGAGTGCTTTTGCTTTCTTCTTGTATTCCCCACATTTGTTGCTTAGTCCCTGGAGTCAGGACAAGCCCCTGTTGGCCAGAGAATCCCATACAGCAATCCCTGCGTCCAACCCATGTCTGTGTTGGAGCTGGACAGTGTCTTCTAGTAACAACAGTCTTGATTTACAAACACCGAGTGTTGGAGCATCCCCTATATCCCCACTGCAAAGGGTCCTCAGACAGACCTCCCACCCCCTAACACTGCACAGACACCCGGGCTCGGGGCTGGCTCCCAGGGACAACTCTGCTGAATCACCAGCTCCACATTCTGCAGCTCACTCTATCTCTTGGGGGCTCTCCCAGCAGCCCTTCCCATCTCCCCTGGCTGAGCCAGCAGCCCCAGCCTGGAGCAGTGTGGCTGGGAGACAGCAACATTCATGCAGGAGAATGAACAATTGGGGATTTCTGGGAAATGTCTTTTATTTTGGCTTGAGAAGCCCTGAATGAGACATGAGCCAAGCAGAGACCTCCTTGGTTTGGTCGCTCTCCGACACGGGCCGAGGCAGCCCTTTGTTAGAGGATAACATCGTCCCCTCCATGGAATGCAGTGGAAGGGCTATTTCTGAGCCCAGCAGGAATGTGGACATTGGAACGACCCCAGAGAGTGACCTGCCCTTTCCTACACCCAGGGGCACAGACAGCCCGAAGACATAAGGAAGGGGCAGTCGAGTCTAGTAACACTAGGATTCCCAAGTTTCTAATAGCAGAAAACCAAACACCCTTGCCCAGCACCCTGCCCAGCCCCTTCCCGAAGCCCTGCCCCTGCCCAGCCCCTTTCTCCAATACTCAACCCCTGCGCACTCCATTCCCTTTCCATCCATGGCTTCCTCTCCCCCAACCTCGCTCATTCACCTATTTGCACTGGGCTGGCAGGGCGTTGGGTTGCGGAAGGAGGTGCAGGCTCAAGCTGGAGGTGCAGGCTCTGGGGTGGGGCCGGGGATGAGGGGTTCAGGGTGTGGGAGAGGGCTCCAGGCTGGGGGTGTGGCCAAGGGGTTTAAAGTGTGGGAGGGGCCTCCAGGCTGAGGCAGAGGTTTGGGGTGCAGGAGGGGGTTCGGGCTCTAGCTGGGGGTACAGGCTCTGGGGTGGGGCCAAGGATGAGGGGTTTGGGGTACAGGAGGGAGGACCGGGCTGGGACTGAGAAGTCTGGAGTGTGGGAGGGGACTCAGGGCTGGGGCTGGGGGTTGGGGTGTGGGAGGAGGTGAGGGGTGCGGACTCCGGGCAGTGCTTACCTCAGGTGGCTTCTGGAAGCGGCCGGCATGTCCCTCTGGCTCCTACGGGGACAGTATGCGGAGCTGGACAGGGAGCCTGCCATCCCCGCACCAAACGGACCTTTAATGGCCTGGTGAGCAGTGCTGACAGGAGCCGGACACCTGGCAACTCTAAGTGACTTGAACACAGGCACTGGAATCAGAAGATCTGGGTTCTAGTCCTGTCTCTTCATGGCAACTGTGGATAAGTCACCCCATTGCTCTGTGCCTCAGTTTCCCCTCCCATTCTTTCTGGTCTACCTAGATGACAAGATCTTTGGGGCAGGGCCTATGTCTCACTAACTGTGTGTGCAGTGCCCAGTGTGCAAAATCTAAACTGGGACACTATTCAGTGACTGTACATGGGGTTTGCCATGTGGGGCCTGCCAAAACGCAGTGCTTCCCCTACACAGGGAACGTCCCTGGGGTTTGCTGTGTGGGGCCTGGCCAAACTCCTCCCTGCTCGGGGACCAGTGGATTGTGTCAGGTTCCACAAACATCCTTTTCCTTGGGGTTTGTGCAAGAGACAAGGCCTAAGACCTGGCCATCACCACGGTAACTCCTAGACATCACTCCTGCAGTGCACTTTGCATGGGGCGCAGGATGGAGAAATACAGCTGCCCCCTTCTGCATATGGGAAGGGAATGAGCATATTTCACATGAGTCCCGCGTCCCTCATGGTCCGTACATCCCAGTAAGAACCCTGGGACTCAGCCACCTGGGCCTGTTTCTTGGACTCTCTCAGCCACATGCCCACCCAGGACAGTGTTATTACTGATTATTCGGGGCAGCGCCCACAATGTGCCAGGTGCCTCCCAGGCCCTGAAGAGGGGACAATCCCTGAGGAGCTCACAGTCTGAGGATGGACAGACAGACAGAATGGGGGGCAGGGGAGCAAGACAAGGATTTTCTGTGCAAATCCCCATGTTTCGCTCTAGGCAGGTGGAGCAATGGGATTGTTCAGAAGGATTGAGACATGGAGAGAGGAGGGCTGTGGGAAGGAGCACAAAGAAAAGCGGGTGCATGGGAGGAAGCGTGAGGACTGTACTGTGGACCTGGGAGCTGGATGGACAAGGCAGGGGGCGCGGGCCAGAGGAAGGGATGGGGCCATGTTACATCCCCTGGGGACTCCGGTCTGGCAGCTCAGGCAGAGCGATGGCTTGTTCTCTCCAGGATGAAGGTGATGATCGGGGAAGACAGCAGGAGAAGAAGAACCAGGATGGAATGGAAGATCCAGATGTAGACAGACATGGCCAGGCCTGGAACACACAAGCGGACATTTGATGGGTGGCTGGGGGGAAGGCAAATGGCTCTAGGATGTTCAGGCTCAGAGTGTGGCCTCCCCAAAGTAGCTCTGCCTCCAGCTGGGCAGCTGTGTGCCCCCAGAACTCCCGGGGGCCGTGCTCTGAAAAGAGGAAGCCCAGTGTCATGAGACCTTAGAGCAAAACTCCCAGGGGGGCTGGGATAGTTCAGAGTCGCACAGCACGTTCTGGACAGAGGGGACACGGGGAACTAATGCACTAGGATAGAGACCCAAAGGGACCCCAGCCAGGGATTGTCATACCAGGGCAAGCGCTCTCCTGGACTGTTCTCCTGGAGGGGACTGCAAATGGGAGCTAGGCATCAGGATATTGCATTGTGGGATAACCAGAGGCTGAACTTATCTCCAGATGATGCTCACACTTTCCCTTCTCAGGTTACAGAGCCATCTCCCTGCCCTAGAAACACCCATGGCACTGCTAGGTGCTCTGAGCCCTGGCTACTGCTCTCTAGAGGGAAAAGGTTTTGCAGATCAGGGAATGGAATGGTAAACTGAATTATACTGTTCAGCTAACCTCATCCATACCTGAAAGAGCATTAAAGGATCTTATAATGAACTTATCTGGTGTGTACTTTTCTAAGAAAGAAGCTCTATGGCCAATCCATATCTGTACTGGAACATGACATGGTGTCAGAAGTAAACTAGAGCCAGAGGAGAACAGAAACAGAAGGAAAACAGCAACAAAGGTTACAGACAAAAGGAACAAAGCAATAAAGGTTGCAGGATCTCATCAACATGTCATTCTTCAAAGCCCCAGGGAACTTCATCTGTGACAAACCTTCACAATGGACAAACTGGAAACAGTATTATGCAAGATTTCATATTGCAAACAGGCTACAACAAGAAACTGGAAATATACAGGTATCTTCTGTAATTTATGCTATGGGGAAACAAGCAGAGCATATCCTGAAATCCTTTGACTTTACTGAAGACAGTCACAAAGAAGACTGTGAAAAGTTCTGGCTATGCTTGATACCTACTTTAGAGCTCAAAGAAACATGGTTTATGAATGAGCATGTTTCCACCAAAAAATTCAAGAAGCAGAGGATAATGTTGACTGTTTGATAAGAGCTCTTCATACATTGGTGGAAAACTGTGACTTTGGGAATGCAAAATATGAAAATCTCAGAAACAGGCTGGTTATCAGATTGACAGATAAAAAAAATTCACAGCAGCTACACCTGAAGAGAAATTTAACCCTACACACGGATATACAGAAAACAAAGCAGTCTAAGCTGTTGGGACAACAAAACCAAGAGCCATTTGCCACACTTGAAAAACAAGAAACTATCTTAGAAGCGGTTAACAGATGCAACAGGAGCGCTAAAATCATTGCCATAAGACCCCTGAGGCCAGGAGAGAGAACTTCCAGGCTAAACTGGCCAAATTGCAGCCTACATGCACAAGGTGTGGAAAGGTTTCAGAGTAGCAGCCGTGTTAGTCTGTATCCGCAAAAAGAAGAACAGGAGTACTTGTGGCACCTTAGAGACTAACAAATTTATTAGAGCATAAGCATAAGCTTTCGTGGACTACAGCATATGCATCCAAAGAAGTGGGCTGTAGTCCACGAAAGCTTATGCTCTAATAAATTTGTTAGTCTCTAAGGTGCCACAGGTACTCCTGTTCTTCTTTTTAAGGTGTGGAAAAAGTCATAGCCCAAAAGATGATGCATGTCCTGCCAGAGACTGTGTAATACATGCATAAAATTTAGACATTTTGCAGCTGTTTGCTGCACCAAGGCAGTCAGAGAGTTGGCTCATAGTACAGACAATTGGTTCTGGGATCTATCATTTGTTATAACTAAGGCTGTGAGTCTGTAATAGGGGTCATGGAAGTCATGAATTCTGTGACCTTCCATGACCTCTGTGACTTTTGCAGCGGCTGATGCTGGCCCAGGCGGGGGGAGGGGGACTGCAGCCCCTAGGGGGCAGGGAAGGGTCTCCGTGCCATGTGCTGCCTGTACGTGCAAGGCCCGCCCCCGCAGCTCCCATTGGCTGCAGTTCCCGGCCAATGGGAGCTGCGGAGAAGTCCCTGCCCTGGCCCCTGCCTCCACCACCTAGAAGCCGCAGGGACATGGAGCCGGGTAGGAAGCCCCCGCCAGCCCTGCCAACCTCCCCACCCCAGGACCAGCGGTGGTCCCAAGCTGCACGCCATGGCCTGGCCTCCCCTGCCCCAGCACCAGTGGGGGTCCCGGGTCACCTCCCCCAGCACTCTCATGCCCCCAGACCACCAACGCCCCGAGCATCCCCACACTCCCGCCCAAGTTTTAGTCACGGCAGGTATTTTTAGTAAAAGTCATGGACAGGTCACAGACCCGTGAATTTCTGTTTACCTGTTCATGACTTACTAAAAATACCCATGACTAAAACGTAGCCTTAGTCCTAACACACAACCTGCCTGGAGAGTGAAACTGAATATTCATGGCAAGAGTATTGACTTTACAGTTGACGCAGGAGCAGATATCACAGGCATCTCAGAAGGGACTTACAATCATCTTCAACCCCTCCCAGAGCTGAAATCACCTGATACAGCTCTGATTAGCCCTGCGGAGGTATTCTGAACTGCCTAAGACAGTGCACCACAGAAACAACTTATTAAGACATGCATTCAGAGTGTATGTGATCAAAGGACCACAGACCAACCACTTTCTCAGCTGCAGCCTGACAGCCATGATGGGCCTAGTGAGAAATGTGTGGAAGAATTGGATGGAACATTTGTTGACAATGGACCTTTGAAAGGAGATCCAATATGAATAATCTTAAGAAAGACAATGCTAAACTGTACAGACACCTCCCAGGATTCTTATCACATCTCTTAATAAAATGGAAACTGAGTTAAAGAGAATGGATGTTTAATACAAACAAAAGGGAGGTTTAAAAACAAACAGGTTTAAAACAAACACAACACAAAGTCAACCGGTAGAACTCATTGCCAGGTGATGTTGTGAAGGCCAAACTATAAGGGGGTTCAAAAAATAATTAAATAAGTTCATAGAGGATAAATCCATCATTGGCTATTAGCCAAGATGGTCATGGCTGCAACCCAATGGTCATGGCTGCAACCCAAATCTCTGAATGCCAGAAACTGGGAGTGGACGACCTGGGATGGATCACTCGGTGATTGCCTGTTCTGTTCATTCCGTCTGAAGCACCTGGCATTGGTGCTGTCGGAAGACAGGCTACTGGGCTAGATGGAGCTTTGGTGTGACCCAGTATGGTCGTTCTTATGGAATGGATTGTCAGAATCAAGAAAATCTCTGAGCCCACAGCATGGTGTTCCCCAACTGTACCAGTTACAAAGAAAAAGAGCTAATGGACACTTTTACATACACATCACTCAATTAGAGAACTGCCAGGTTTAGAACCTGGTGACTGTGTTTGTGTCAAATTGGAGGGAGAAGAAGGATGGACAACTGCAGCTGCTGTAAAGAAAAAGAATTCAGTGCCCAGATCACAAGTGGATAGAGACCGACAGGAGCAAATTCAACAGAAACTGTCAACTTGTTCAGTTTGTTTCTTAGAAAAGACAATCAATAAAGCAAACTCTACAGATGGTAAATAAAGCATAACAAGAATAAGACTCAGTGATTCCAGATGGACCACAGCCAGTTGTTGCAACCAATGGACAGTCAGATGGCTAAGTTGTTACCCGTTGGGGTCATGTAACTAGAAAACCAGCATTATTTACAGACACTCAAGAGACTGATCCATACTGAACTCCCAAGACAGCATGATAGTGTAAATCTCGTAAATAGTAGGAATGAAGAACTTAAAGGGGGAGACGTAATGGAATGCTAAACTGCATGATACCATTCAGCCACTAGGTGTGCTATGTGTAAAATACCTTATTTAAGCCAATCTCAGCTACACCAGGCAGAGCATTAAAGGATCTAATGAGGAACATGTCTGGTGCGTGCTGCACTAAGAAGGAAGCCTGTAGCCAGTCCATATCTGGTATAGGACCATGACATATCATGCCTCACACCACATGAAGGCTGGCCTGCCGCAGGGGTGGGGGAGCTGTGCAGTAGTAGCCCCCTAAAAGGCATTATCGCATGTACTTTCCACTCGCACCAGCCCTGGGAGATGCTGCCAGCTGCAGGGTGAAAGAGGGGAGTGGCTGTGCAGACACAGACTGGTCCAGTCTCCCTCAACACTGGCCACTGCTGCGTGTACTGGTCCCCCACATGCACCCTGTTCCTCCCTTGGTGTTCACACCTCAACTGCTAGCAGAGCACCTCACCCTCCCTGATTGAACTAACCTCGTTATCTCCATACTGATTTATACCTTCCTCTGGAGATTTCCATTACTTGCATCTGAAGAAGTGAGGTTCTTACCCACGAAAGCTTATGCTCCCAATACTTCTGTTAGTCTTAAAGGTGCCACAGGACCCTCTGTTGCTGCTAACCACTCACCTGTGACCTTCAGTTGCAAGGGGGCACTGAGATCGGAATTGGCCACCTGTTTTTTCTCATCCCTGTGCTGATATCCACAGGAATAGCACCCTGCACTCTTCACGGAGGTGTTAAGGAGCAATGTAATATTAACTTGTCCTGGTTTGAATTTTTGGCTGGAAAGCTCCACCCCATCTTTGCAGAAAATAACTTTGGTAACAAGAGAGTTTGGAAGATGTGCACATCGGGCGAAAACTGGCACCCCCTCCAGAGCTGACGTCGTATTCAGGAACAACCTAGGAGCAGGGAGATCGCCTGGAATATCAAAGAGACATGGACACGTATGCCTGAGAGGGGAATGACAGGGAGCTGAGTGTTTGCGATCACTGAGATGAGAAATGCAGTGACTGGTGAAAGGAGAGGAGTCTGTTCACTTGGGAATTCACAGAAATATGGAGTTTAAAACACCTTGACAGACGCCATTTTGGGTTATGCCTTGCTTGCATTCATACACTCATAAACACATCAGACTTGCTTATTTAGTCTGTTTTGTTTCAGGTGGGTGTGAATCCCTGCTACACTGGGCCAGATCCCCACCTGGTATAAAAAGCTGTTGCTCCGCTAGAGTCAATGGGCTTGTGTGAATTGGCACCACTCCATTGGTGCCAACAAAGCTACACCAGCTTACACCATCTGAGAATCTGCCCCAAACATGTTTCCTTTTCGTAAACGTTTATGGTCAGCCTCTGTGAGACGTTCCATTTACTGCTTAATTAACAGGATAGCAGGCAGGGATTGTATAGATGTTTTCTCCCCTCCCATCTCTTTCTATTACAAGGGCATGAAAATTTTGTCCCTTGCTCTGCCGTCCTTTTCTTTCCCATGCCTCCTGTGCTCACACACTCACCTGGGGAGCTGCAGAACTCCTGGCCTGTGACCCCAGCACCTGCAGCAAACAGCAGAGATGGTGAGTTGCAGACAGGGCATCTCCAGCAATAACTAGCCTGCACTGGGGAAATGTTAACATTGACATTTAAACAAATAACTGTAAGAAAATCCAAGCAATTAGAGGCCCCTGCCCTGCAGTGAGACTCATGCTGATGTGGGGTCCTAACTCCCAGATCTGATGCCACGATCGGGGCTGTCATAACTATAAAGGGAAAGGTGTAACAGCTGTCCTGTGTACAGTACTATAAAATCCCTCCTGGCCAGAGACTCCAAAATCCTTTTCCCTGTAAAGAGTTAAGAAGCTCAGGTAACCTGGCTGGCATCTGACCCAAAGGACCAATAAGGGGACAAGATACTTTCAAATCTTGGGGGGGAGAAGGCTTTTGTTTGTGCTCTTTGTTTGAGAGTTCGTTCGCTCTTGGGACTGAGAGGGACCAGACATCAATCCAGGTTCTCCACATCTTTCTAAACAAGTCTCTCCTATTTCAAACTTGTAAGTAAATAGCCAGGCAAGGCGTGTTAGTTTTCCTTTGTTTTCTCAACTTGTAAATGTACCTTTTACTAGACTGTTTATCTTGGTTTGCTGTACTTTGAACCTAAGACTAGAGGGGAGTCCTCTGAGCTCTTTAAGTTTGATTACCCTGTAAAGTTATTTTCCATACTGATTTTACAGAGATGATTTTTACCTTTTTCTTTAATTAAAAGCCTTCTTTTTAAGAACCTGATTGATTTTTCCTTGTTTTTAGATTCAAGGGGTTTGGATCTGTATTCACCAGGGAATGGGTGAAAGGTTTCTCAAGGCTTCCCAGGGAAGGGAATTAGCTTGAGATGGTGGCAGCGGACCAGAGCTAAGCTGGTAGTTAAGCTTAGAAGTCTTCATGCAGGCCCCCACATTGTACCCTAAAGTTCAAAGTGGGGATACAGCCTTGACAGGGGCCCTGACTGCCGCCCATACACTCGCTACACCATAGCTTACAGGATCACACAGTGATCACAGCGGTAAGTGATGTGTGGCGTTAGATCATCCTGTCTGCCCCCCACCCCCATGGCCACTGCAGAATATTCTCTAGGGTTTGGGCATCTCACTCTGTGCTCCATCACCATAGTGTCTAAGCACCAAACTTTAATGACCTGAGTCCAGTGAGATGAGGGAGCACAATTATCCCTGTGTTACAGGTCGGGGCTGAGGCCCATAGCGATCCAGGAGTCACTCAAGGACTCGGGGACAGAGTCCAAAATTCAACTCAGATCTCATGAATCCTTATCTAATGTGCAGTCTTCTGCGACTTGAAGTCTTTAAATCACAGAATTTGGGGACTTCAACAGCAGAGTCAAGGGAAAGGGGTTGGGTCAGCTTTTGTGGCCTGCATCATGCGGGGGGTCAGACTAGATGATCATAATGGTACCTTCTGATCTTAAAGTCTATGAGTCTATGAGTCTATGAGTGTGCTGGTCCCCCTCCCCACATACCCTGTTGTGGGGCAGGTTGGATGAGGGCTGTTCAGGAACAGGCCTAGGACAGGACATCTCTTCCCACCTCTGAACATGGGAGACATCCTGAATTCGTGCCTGATCAACAGCCCATTGGACTCAGTGCCAGGGTCCCCTGGACGCCGATGGGCTGTGGGTCAGGCACTCTGGGTGAGATTCTCAAGAGCTCAGAACCCAACATGCTCTCAGCATGCTGAGCGTTGTGGGATTCAGGCCTCAACACAGTCACTCACCTTCCTGAAATGTTGGATCCTAAGGGCTGGGGCTGGTGTTTGGGATCAGCTTCCGGCCTGGGCAATAAACACAGACAACATCACGGACATTCAGCGGCTCGGTGGCCAACCAAACAGAGATCATCCCAGAGACAGAGCTGCTATGAATCCCTAGATCATGTATCTCCAGAGGAGCTTCAAACACACTGGGCCAGATCCCAGCTGGTGTAGATCAGCCCTGCTCCACTGAAGTCCATGGGTCCAGATCCCCAGTTGGTGTAAATCAGCCATAGCTTCATTGGTGTCAATGGGGTGAAAACAGGGTTACATATTTAATAAGCATGACCATACTGCCTCAGACCATTAGACCATGTAGTCCTGTATCCTGTCTTCCAACAATGGCCAGTGCCAGATGTTTCAGAGGGAATGAACAGAACAGGACAATTAGAGGGTGATCCTTCCCCCGTCGCCTAGACCAGTGGTTCTCAAAGCCAGTCCGCTGCTTGTTCAGGGAAAGCCCCTGGTGGGCCGGGCCGGTTTGTTTACCTGCCGCGTCCGCGGGTTCGTCCGATTGTGGCTCCCACTGGCTGCAGTTTGCCGCTCCAGGCCAATGCGGGTAGCGGGAAATGGCGTCCAGCACATCCCTCAGCCCACACAGCTTCCCGCAGCCCCCATTGTCCTGGGACGGCGAAATGCGGCCCATGGGAGCTGCGATCGGCTGAACCTGTGGCCAGGGCAGGTAAACAAACTGGCCCGGCCTGCCGGGGGCTTTCCCTGAACAAGTGGCGGACTGGCTTTGAGAACCACTGGTCTAGACCCAGTGTCTGACATCAGAGGGTAGGGACAGCTTGAGCATGGGGTTGTGTCCTGGACTACTTTGGCTAATAGGTTAACGGAGCCATCCATCAATAGCTATCTAATTCTTGTTTGATCCCCATTATCCTGTTGGTCTTCACAAAATCCCCTGGCAATAAGTTCCACCGATTGACTGTGCATTGTGTGAAGTACTTCCTTTTGTTTGTTTTAAACCTACTGCCTGTTAATTTCATTGGGTGATCCCTGGTTCTTGTATTATGTGAAGGAGTAAATAACACTTCCCTATTCACTTTTTTCACACCAGTCATGATTTCTATCAAATCCCTCCTTAGTCGTCTCTTTTCTAAACTGTACAGTTCCAGTCTTTTTAATCTCTCCCTATATGAAAGCAGTTCCATACCCTAATCATTTTTGTTGCCCTATTCTGTACTTTCTCCAAGTCTAGTATATCTTTTTTTGAGATGGAGTAACCAGAACTGCACACAGTATTCAAGGCATGAGCGTATCATGATTTATATAGTGGCATTATGATATTTGCTGTCTCATTTTCTATCTCTTTCCTAATGGTTCCTAACATTCTGTTCATTTTTTGACTGCTGCTGCACATTGAGCAAATGTTTTGAGAAAACTATCCATGATAAATCCAAGATCTCTTTCTTTGATGGTACCAGCTAATTTGATCCCCATCATTTTGTATATAAAGTTGGGATCATATTTTCCACTATGCATTACTTTGCATCTATCAACATTGAATTTAATCTACCATTGTGTTGCTCGGTCACCCAGTTTAGTGAGATTCCTTTGTAAGCCTTCGCAGTCAACTTTGTACTTAACTATCTTGAGTAATTTTGTATCATCTGCAAACTTTGCTACCTCATTGTCTTTTTTACACCTTTTTCCAGCTCATTTGTGAATGTGGAACAGCACTGGTACCAGTACAGATCTCTGGGGGACACCAGTATTTACCTTTTTCTATTCTGAAAACTGACAATTTATTCCTACCCTGATCCATGAGAGGACTTTCCCTCTTATTCCATGACTGCTTACTTTGCTTCAGAGTCTTTGGTGGGGGAGCTTGTCAAAGGCTTTCTTAAAGTCCAACTACACCATATAGACAGGATCACCCTTGTCCATATGCTTGCTGACCTCTCCAAGAATTCTAATAGATTAGTGTGGCATGATTTCCCTCTACGAAAGCCACATTGACTCTCCCCCAATATATTCTATTCATCTATGTGTCTGATAACTCTGTTATTTACTATAGTTTCAACCAATTTGCCTAATACTGGCGTTAGGCTTACAGGTCTGTAATTGCCAGGATCGCCTCTGGAGCCTCTTTTAAAAAATTGGTGTCACGTTAGCTATCCTCCAGTCATCTGGTACAGAGTCTGATTTAAGCAATAGGTTACATACCACAGTTAGTAGTTCTGCAATTTCTTATTTGAATTTCTTCAGAACTCTTGGGTTAATACCATCTGGTGCTGGTGACTTATTACTGTTTAATTTATCAATTTGTTCCAGAACCTCCACTATTGACATCTCAGTCTGGGACAATTCCTCAGATTTAATCTGATGTGCACAATCTTCCACCAGTTCAGCAGCAATCACGGCCCACTATCTGCCTTGTCATTACCAGGTACCCATGGCTGAAGCCCACATAATTTTAAAATGCCTGATACCAGCCAGCTGTTCCCTTCCCCCCCTCCTCACATTGTGTTGGAGTCCAACAACTCACCTGTTACATTCAAGGTCTGGGGGAGACTGAGACAAGAATTGTTCACCTTGTTCTGGTTGTTCCTGTACTGGTACATACATCTAAATTGGCCTGCGTTTCACACAGAGATGTTATATTGATACAGTGACTGGCCTGGAGTGGCCAGCTGGCTTGAGATTTCTTTGCCATCCTGACAGAAAATAACTAAAGCAGCTAAAACGTTGGGAGGAAGTGCATGCTGAACAGAAATGGGATCCCCCACCTGAGCTGAAGAGGAGCTCAGGGACAATTCAGGAGAAGGGAAGTCACCTGCAACAAAAATGAAATGTTAAAACACGTCTCTGAGAGGAGACTAAGGGCTTGTCTTCACTGCAGCATTAACTTGAGTTATAATTCAGATGTTGCCCCTAACTCAAGTCCCATCCCCATACAACTCCCGGTGCAATGGTGCTGTTAACTGGAGCTAGCCAGCCCAAGAGGGGGTATAGGCTAAAACTCAAGTGAGAACAACTCATCAATTGTAAACACAACCCCTCTGTGGGGTGGACCCAGACATGTGCATGTTCGGCTAACTCAAGAGGAATCCCTAGAGTGTGATAACTTAACTGCAGTGAAGGCAGACCCAGGCAGGGAACTAAGCATTAGTGATTAATTAGATGAGAAATACACTTGGATGGTGGAAAGAACTGTGTCTCTTCACATTGGAATTAAAATAAATTCAGAACAACATAGGAACTTGAAGAAACATTCATTCTAGTGCAGTGCCCTGGTCTCATCAATACGCTACTGTATTAGCACCAAGTCTGCCAAGATTTACACATGGGAAGTTTGTTAAATATGCATCTCAGTGACATTGGACACGATTCCCAGCTGGTGTAAATTGACCCTGCTCCTTTGGAGTCAGAGATAAGCTGATTTATACTTGAAGAGGATCTGATCCAAGTGTCTTTAATTTTCATTAATGTTTATGTTCTGGCACTGTGAGAAGTTCCGTTTACTGTTTGATTAAGAGGATTTCAGGCAGGAATCATTCCCCACCCATCCCCCTCCTACACCTCTCCATCTGCCCTCCTGTTGCCATTGTCTGGGGGTTTCACTCCTTTCTATGTCTCCCCTTCTTCCACATCTCTTGTGCTCTCACTCACCTGGGGAACTGCAGGGCTCCTGGTTTGTGACCTCAGCACCTGCACCAGACAGCAAGAGAGGGGTGAGTGACAGATACAGCAGCTCTGACAATACACACGGCTACGCTGGGGCAATGTTAACACTGACAGTTAATCTCAAGTTAAGGATATGGCAAAAGTCGTAGGTCCCGATCCCACAATCGGATCCATGTGGATTTGATTAAAAGATCAGTCACTTAGTTGGCCCTAACCCTGCAATTGGACCCCACACACGAGTACAGATACTGTTGCACAAATGAGGCCAATGTCAATACAAATATAACACTATAAGACCTGAGCCTCAATTGGTGTAAATGACACACCACACCGACATCAGGGGGCCTGCACGGATTTCCACCAGCTGGGGATTGGCTCATTGTGCGATACAATCCCTATGACACAACAACAGAGTCATAAATCACTAGGTCATGGTAGACACATTATTAGCTGGATGGCTGTGAATGCTCCAGAGAGAGATTAAGAAGCAGGTGACAACAGCAAACCAACTTTGATGCCTAACTCATGGAGCTGAAAGTAGCAGTGCAGAGTTCCTGCTCCAGGTCTGAGACCTTTCTACCTTGCCAGGTTTCACAGCCCACACTCCTGCTCAAGCAGGAACATCTACACTGCTATTTTCAGCCCCATAGCTCGAGCCACGCAAGCCCAAGTCTGTGGACCAAGGCTCTGAGACTCATTGCCGTGGGTCTTTTTCTGCAATATAGACACTATCAACTTCAAGGCCATCTCTTACTACTTCCTTTGTCTGCAATATTACGTGTACACGTAGGCTCCTATTTCCAAAGCCGTCTAGGGGTATGGTGAGAGTTGTGTGTCCAAATCCCTTGAGCAGCTTTGAAAATCTCAGCCATAGATATTATTATATATTAGCATAATTACAAACAATTTACACATTCCGGGGGTGGGGGCATTATCTATACCTCAGAGCAGAGGATTGTTACAAACATCTCCTGAGGGTAAATATTCTCTCTGACCGGCCTCAGGAAACTTGTGCCAGGAATTGATACCCAGCTCCTCACTCCTCCTGCACCATGTGGTTCCCAGTGACCCATCCCCACATCCCTACTATTCCCCTTTTGTGAAGGTCACTCTCCCCCAGCCCAGTCCCCATGTCCCCCCGGCCCAGGCAGAGCCATGAGCCTGCCTCTCCCCCTGCTCCCCACACCCGGAGACCCCCTCCCCGAGTCCATGTGCAGGGAGCTCTCCCCAAACTCACAGAGCAGCCACAGCAGGATCATGGGTAGTGGGAGCTGGGAACCGAGCCAGGGATCCTGCAGCAGCATCTGGGCTTCCAAGAATGGGGAAGGGATAGCTCAGTTGTTTGAGCATTGGCCTGCTAAACCCACGGTTATGAGTTCAATCCTTGAGTGGGCCATTTAGGGATCTGGGGCAAAAATCTGTCTGGTGATTGGTCCTGATTTGAGCAGGGTGTTGGACTAGATGACCTCATGAGGTCCCTTCCAACCCTGTGATTCTGTGAAGACACTGCAGCTTTGTGCCTCCAGTCCTCTCATTCTTGCCAAGACGTGGGCAGCAGAGGAACCTGATGTGCTGTGGGCTCTAGTAGCATGTCTGGGAGTAGCCCTGATGTGTGTCTGTGGCCAGGGGGCCCTCCCCCACTGAGACAAGAATGGAAATGTCTCTCAAGCCACTTCTCTTGTGGGGCTCAGGATGGACTGCGTCTCGGAGAATCAGACATGCTGCTTCCCCAGAGACAGCCCTCCCCTGTATGACAGGCTCAGGGCCCCCCAGGTGTGACAGGGGCAGGGTCGCCCACAGTTGAAAGACACTGGGTCTCAGGGGTGTGACAAAGAAAGACTGCCCCAGGTATGACAGGTGACTAGTCCTTCCAGGACCTGGCTAGTGTAAGAACCTGCATCTCACACTGATTTTCTCACAGACCAGCCCTATGGGCACACCTAGACTGCACCCCCACCTAGACATGCTACTAGAGCCCACACGCACACATGCTGTGTCCAGATGGATCACTTGCCACATTGGGTGCCCTCAGCCTTCCCGTGGAGGAGATGGCCTGAGTGGCCAACAGGCTGGTGGTCTCAGGGAGCTGGGCACAAACCAGACTCCGCACACTGGAGGGGGAGAGGAGGGGGTAAGAAGGTGACTCAGTCCTGGGTACCCAAGAACTGTCTCATCTCCCCACCCACCAGAGACCACTGGGGTCAGTTTGTGCCCCCCCAGCCCTTCCCCATTACATCTCAGCGCAGAGGGGCCTGGACGGATAGGCTGGGCGTGGAGAGTACCACACCCAGAGCAATATCCTCATCAGTGTCACTAGAAACGAGCTTTGCAGAACATTTCCTCCAGCAGCTAAGAGGTTAATTAGTTCTGGTTTAGAATCTGAGCTGGGCGTGCACCCGCCCGGGGGAGGAAGTAGGAAAGAACCCACAGCACGGGTCACCAGACTCGCTGGAGTAACGGGCCTGACCCACCCTGATGCAGGAATGGGCAAGGCCTTGTCTCAAGCCAATGAAAAGCCCAAAGAAAGCTGAATGGGAAAGACCCCTGGGAAGACACAAAACATGATAGCTGGCTGGTGTCAACAGACATTCTTGTCAAGGCACAAGATTTGGGTCAGGACAGAACATCATGGAGGTTCATGATGCATTCATAGACTCATAGACTTTAAGGTCAGAAGGGACCATTATGATCATCTAGTCTGACCTCCCGCATGATGCAGGCCACAAAAGCTGACCCACCCCTCCTGGAATAATTCTCTCCCTTGACTCAGCTGTAGAAGTCCCCAAATCATGATTTAAAGACTTCAAGTCACAGAGAATCCTCCAGCAAGCGACCCCTGCCCCATGCTGCGGAGGAAGGCGAAAAACCTCCAGGGCCTCTGCCAATCTACCCTGGAGGAAAATTCTTTCCCGACCCCAAATATGGCGATCAGCAGAACCCCAAGCATGCGGGCAAGATTCTCCAGCCAGACCCTGCGGAAAATGTTCTCTCTAGTAACTTTTAATATCCCATCATTGACCATTGTTACTAATTACCAGCGATGGCACGTTACTGACCTATTGACTAAAATCACGTTATCCCATCAAACCATTCCCTCCATAAACTTATCAAGCATAATCTTAAAGCCAGAGAGGTCTTTCGCCCCCACTGTTTCCCTCGGAAGGCTGTTCCAGAACTTCACCCCTCTGATGGTTAGAAATCTTCATCTAATTTCAAGCCTAAACTTCCCGACGGTCAGTTTATATCCATTTGTTCTCGTGTCCACATTAGTACTGAGCTGAAATAATTCCTCTCCCTCCCTGGTATTTATCCCTCTGATATATTTAAAGAGAGCAATCATATCCCCCCTCAGCCTTCTTTTGGTTAGGGTAAACAAACCGAGCTCCTCGAGTCTCCTTTCATACGACAGGTTTTCCATTCCTCGGATCATCCTAGTGGCCCTTCTCTGTACCCGTTCCAGTTTGAGTTCATCCTTTTTAAACATGGGAGACCAGAACCGCACACAGTACTCCAAATGAGGTCTCACCAGTGCCTTGTATAACGGAGCCAGCACCTCCTTATCCCTACTAGAAATACCTCGCCTAATGCATCCTAAGACCGCATTAGCTTTTTTCATGGCCACGTCACATTGCCGACT
This sequence comes from Malaclemys terrapin pileata, assembly GCF_027887155.1. Classification (NCBI taxonomy): domain Eukaryota; kingdom Metazoa; phylum Chordata; order Testudines; family Emydidae; genus Malaclemys; species Malaclemys terrapin. Next base: position 7,103,716 of record NC_071524.1, on the reverse strand, counting down.
CATAGTCATCCTGCGATCAACCAGGACTCCGAGGTTCTTCTCCTCTTCCGTTACTTCCAACTGATGCGTCCCCAGCTTATAACTAAAATTCTTGTTAGTCATCCCTAAATGCATAACCTTAGACTTCTCACTGTTAAATTTCATCCTATTACTATTACTCCGGTTTACAAGGTCATCCAAATCTCCCTGCAGGATATCCCGATCCTTCTCTGAATTGGCAATACCTCCCAACTTTGTGTCATCTGCAAACTTTATCAGCCCATTCCTGCATTTGGTTCCGAGGTCAGTAATAAATAGATTAAATAAAATCGGACCCAAAACCGAACCTTGAGGAACTCCACTGATAACCTCCCTCCGACCTGACAGTTCACCTTTCAGTACGACCCGCTGCAGTGTCCCCTTTAACCAGTTCTTTATCCACCTCTGGATTTTCATATCGATCCCCATCTTTTCCAATTTAACCAATAATTCCTCATGCGGTACTGTATCAAATGCTTTACTGAAATCGAGGTATATTAGATCCACCGCATTTCCTTTATCTAAAAAATCTGTTACTTTCTCAAAGAAGGAGATCAGGTTGGTTTGGCACGATCTGCCTTTTGTAAAACCATGTTGTAATTTGTCCCAATTGCCATTAACCTCAAGGTCCTTAACTACTTTCTCCTTCAAAAATTTTTCCAAGACCTTGCATATTACAGATGTTAAACTAACAGGCCTGTAGTTACCCAGGTCACTTTTTTTCCCCTTCTTGAAAATAGGAACCACATTAGCTATTCTCCAGTCAAACGGTACCACCCCTGAGTTTACAGATTCATTAAAAATCATCGCTAATGGGCTTGCAATTTCTCGTGCCAGTTCCTTTAATATTCTCAGATGAAGATCATCCGGTCCGCCCGATTTAGTCCCGTTAAGCTGTTCAAGTTTGGCTTCTACCTCAGATATGGTAATGTCAACCCCCCCTCCTTTATTCCCCTCTGTCACGCTGCCACTATTCCTAAGCCCTTCATTAGCCTCATTAAAGACCGATGCAAAATATTCATTTAGATATTGTGCCATGCCTAGATTATCCTTAATCTCCACTCCATCTACAGTTTTCAGCGGTCCCACTTCTTCTTTCTTTGTTTTCTTCCTATTTATATAGCTATAAAACCTCTTACTATTGGTTTTAATTCCCCTCGCAAGGTCCAACTCTACACGGCTTTTGGCCTTTCTCACTCCATCTCTACATGCTCTGACCTCAATAAGGTAGGTTTCTTTGCTGATCCCTCTCATCTTCCACTCTTTGTACGCTTTCTGTTTTTTCATAATCACCCCTCTGAGACGCTCGCTCATCCAGCTCGGTCTAAATCTCCTGTCTATGAACCGTTTTCTCTTTCTCGGGATACAGGCCTCCAACAGCTCCTGCAACTTCAACTTGAAATAATCCCAGGCGCCTTCTGCCTTTAGATCCATAAATATGTTAGTCCAATCCACTTCCCTAACTATTCGCCTTAATTTATTAAAGTTAGCCCTTTTGAAATCGTAAACCTTAGTCTCCGATTTAATACTGTTAATCCTTCCATTTAGTTTAAACCGAATTAGCTCATGATCACTCGAGCCAAGGTCGTCCCCTACATCCATTTCCTCAACGAGGTTCTCACTACTCACCAAAACCAAATCTAAAATGGCATCCCCCCTTGTCGGTTCAGCAACTACTTGATGAAGGAATTCATCAGCTAGCACGTCTAGGAAAATCTGAGCCCTATTATTGTTACTAGCATTTGTTCCCCAATCTATATCCGGGAAGTTAAAGTCTCCCATGATTACACAGTTCCTATTAGTATTTACTTCCCTAAAAACATTAAAGAGTTCTCTGTCCATATCCAGGGTAGATCCTGGCGGTCTATAGCACACCCCAAGCACTATCCCAGGGGAGGGTCTAGTAGTTTTTTTACCCAATGTGAGTATTGCCCAGACAGACTCAGTCTTATCCATTCCATCACTTATTATTTCTTTACAGTTTACCTCATTATTGACATACAATGCTACTCCCCCACCTTTACCTTTGTTCCGGTCTTTCCTAAACAGCACATACCCTTCCATACCTGTACTCCAGTCATGACTACCATTCCACCACATTTCGGTTATTCCTATGATATCTGGTTTCATTTCTCGGACCAGGAGCTTCAATTCCTCCATTTTGTTACCTAGGCTTCTCGCATTGGTGTATAAACATCTTAATTTATGCCATTTAGCCTCTCTCACATTAGTTATCCAATTTGGTATGGACACCGTACCGGCAGTATGACCTATTAGTCTAGTATCCATCCCCTCCCCCCCCACCTCCTTATGTCCAATCTCTTCCCCCTGGCTATATCCGTTCTTATCTCGTCACCCTCCCTCTCAATGTTATAATCTGGCGTGGAGATTAACTGGACATCTCCCAACCGTCTCCCCCAAATTCCTAGTTTAAAGCTCTTTTGATGAGATGAGCCAGCCTCTCTCCCAGAAGTCTATTTCCTTCCCTACTTAGGTGAAGTCCATCCCGTGAGAACAGTTGTCTGTCCCCAAAAGCCTCCCAGTGGCCATACATCCCAAAGCCCTCCTTATAGCACCACTCCCTTAGCCAACTATTTATCATCACAATCCTGTCAGCCCTTTGCTGCCCTTCTCTAGGAACAGGCAGAATCCCACTGAAGATGATCTGAGCCTCGATTTCCTTAAGCGTCTTGCCCAGCCTGGCATAATCTCCCTTGATTCTCTCCAGCGAGAACCTAGCCATGTCATTCGTTCCTACGTGAAGGATGATCAAGGGGTTCTTACCTGCCCCTTTTAGGATCCTTTTCAACCGCAGGTCCACATCCCGTATCTTAGCGCCCGGTAGACAGCACACCCTTCTGTTCTCTGGGTCCGCCCTGGTCACAGGCCTGTCTAACCTCCTCAGTAAGGAGTCCCCAATCACGTAAACCTGCCTTTGCCTGGTGACAGTGCAATCTACTAATCTATCCCCTGTTCCCTCTAGTTGCAACCCCGTCCATTCCTATTTTGCCTTATAATCCCCCTTATGCCATCCTGTATCCTCCCGGGGCCCAGATTTGGTGCTGTCTCCATCAACTCCTCCCCTCTTTCTATTGGACTTGCTGCTCTTCTCTTCTTCCTCACCCTCCCACCTTCAGTTACCACCTGCCGCACCCCTTCCTCATTATCCAAACACCCAAACCTGTTCCTGAGCTCTAGTTCTCCTTCACTGGCCCTCCTTTTCCTTGGCCTGCTTCTCACGGTCACATGCTTCCACTGCCCTTGTTCTCCCCCCGGCATTCCCCCTCACAGGCGTTAGCCCCTGCTTCCACCTGTACCCCTGAGCATTCCCCTTCAGCCACTCCTTGCCTTTGCTCCATCAGCTGCTCGAACCCCCTTCTAAACTCTACCAGGGTATCTACCTGCATCTCCAAACCTCGGATCTTTTCTTCCAGCAGCTCTATTAGGCGGCACTTCATGCAGACATACCTCTGTTCAGGCACCCCCACTAGGACCATGTACATACCGCAGCTGCAACATGCAATCATCTGCATTCTGTTCCCTGCTGCTTGGCTCATGGCTGCTGTTGTCTGTGCGTGCCTGCCTGCTCACCTGTGCCTTCAGCACCTGGGGGAACACAGCACATGGGGCACCACGCCCTCCTGCTTCCCCTTCCACCTCCCCCTGTAAATTCCCACTCAAACTCCCCTGTTCGCCGGCTCCTGTGCTGCTGCCTGGCTGGGTGGCCGCTTTTATAGGCCCCCTAATCAGCCAAGCTCCACCCCCCAATCAGGGCTCAGCTGCCCTCCCAGCACACTGCCCCTACAGACCTCTACACATACAAGCACCACAAAGACAGTGGCCACAGGAATGATTATAGGATTGGAAAACCTGCCTTATTGAGCTAAACTCCAGGAGCTCAATCTATTCAAAGAGAAGGTTAAGGGGTGACTTGAACACAATCTGTAAGTACCTACATGGGGAACATATAATTGATCGTGGGCTCTTCAGTCTAGCAGAGAAAGGTCTGACACAATCCTATGGATCTAAGTTGAAGCTAGACAAATTCAGACTGTAAATAAGGTGTAAATTTTTTATAGTGAGAGGAATTATCCACTGGAACAATTAACCAGGGATTGTGGTGGATACTCCATCAATGACAATTTTAAAATCAAGATGGGATGTTTTTCTAAAAACTCTGCTCTAGAAATTATTTTGGGGCAGTTCTCAGATCTGTGCTACACATGGGGTCAGACTAGAGGATCACAAAGGTCCCCTCTGGCCTTGGAATCTATTAATCTGCATTGTCCCAGACACCACAAGAACTGACTAACTTGTCTCAGTTCCCCCTGCTAATGCACCTCCCAGCACAGATGAGCCCACATATGAGGGAGGGGAGAGGTTGCCATCACTGACTGCTGGTTTGGGCCATATCCAATGTTACAGCAGTGCTCTAGCCTTGTGCTGGCGTAGTGCCTGGATGCTGGGTGACCAACCATACTTGCTGTGGGGGCTACCAGTGGCTTCCTCTGGCTACTCTTTGCACCAGCACTTGACATGAGACGTTTGCACTGGGTGGGGTTGATTGTGGGGGCCCCACTCAACCTGCTGGGCACTGAACAGGCCCATGACTGTGTGTGTAAGGGCTACCCCCGGGGGAGGGCGGTGTAGCAGTACAATCCATAGTAAGAAGAAGATAAAGGGGTAAGAAACTGACCACAGGAATGCAGGAGACCTAAAGGCCTAGTCCTACAAGAATAGCTCAAGCAGTTAGCATAAGTATAAGGCCTTGTACCCAGTGCAGGAGGAGTTGCTCAATAAATTAGCATAAGTACGTAAATAACAGTGACCTTAAGTCATAAGATGGCATGAGATTGTGTTTATTGTTTTGTAATAATCAAAAGTGTTGCACACTGCCCATAGGTAACTGCAAGAAGGCTGTTTGTGCCCGTTTAGGGTATTTTTGGAGGGGAAAATCAGCAGATGCTCAACCACAGGTACCCCAGTAATCCAATTTATGCATATGTTAATGAGTACAACCGAATTAACATAGTAACCTATAGGATAAGGGCACCATGATATGATGAGGATGAGGAAGTGAAGATGTGACAAATCAGGGAAGAGCTATGCACACAGCTGCATGAGGACCATCATGGCCTATGAAACATCTGGTCGCAGGTACAGTCCTTGGAGTTCTTCATTGGCACGTCACAGCCGGACCAGGATCTGCCTCCACCTCAGAGCGTTCCCCAAGGACAGAGCGAGTACAGTGGGGCGGGCAGTCCTTATGGGGCTGTATTACATCCCTTGACATGTTTGGGTTGTTTTATGTATCTGACTTATCTTTGTAGTGATAAAACTTTTCCAGTTACAGAGGGTCTTCCCTGAGTGCGAGCATCGTTGTCGTGCCCCATAGGGGCCCCATAGCAGTGACTCTAATAATACGGGGCCTGGTCTTGGGGTAAGAACCTACGAAATCACAGAGTGCTAGTGGGGAATCCACATTAATAACCTGATCAATAACTAACCAATAGATCAGGCAACAGCAGCACCAGCCCATGCTGAGGGGCCCAGGGCTCGTAGTCTGGCAGAGCAGCCGGGGGCTGGAGCTCCGTCCTGCTCCTGGTTAGCCAGAGGCTGCTCTGAGCACTGACTCACACCAGCCATCCCATGGGCTGGGGCTGACAAGCAGCGAGGGATTGGCTGGGCTCAGGAAAGTCCTGGCCGCACCCCCCTACATCAGGCCATGCCCCCTATCCCAGCAGCTGGATGGGGGCAGGTGTAGGAGCAGGCAGAGCATCTCTTTGCACAGAATCCCTGCACTGGGGCGACCCTGCTGGGACCAGCTGCACCCGCTTTAGGGTCACTCTGGGGCTGGCAGATGCAGGGCAAAGCACCCCCCATAGGGGGCAGTCTGGACTAGTGACTGTGCCATGGTCCCAGGGCATCAGCATTGCCTGGGACAGTGCAGGTGATGGAGGTGCCGCTCTCCCAGCCGCCCGGCCGTGCTGAGTCCCTGAGGTAGAAGAGGCCGCAGCAGAGGGGTGATGGGAAGGTCTCTGTGTCTCGGGAGCAGCCTCACTCTGGGTCTGTGTTGTTAAAAATACTCTTCAGCGCCGTGGTACAAAGGGCTACGAGCTGCTAGCGAAGCCGGGCCTGCAGGGGCGGGGGGAACAGCTTCTGCACCGGAGATGCCTCTGGTAATACAGTGACCATAGCCCAGGGACGACCTGCGGCCGGGTCTCTGTGTTTATGCATTGCACCAGCAGCACGTGTCTCTAGAGTTGCACAAACTCACTTCCTGACCACAGCTCAGGCTGGGCTTATTTATAGGTGGCTTGTGGCTTTGCTCTTTCTTCCTGTGATTTGATTTCTTCTGTTATATTTTCTTTTCTCAATCCTGACACTCAACGTCCTGCTGTCCCAGCCCTGGGCTCCCACCCACAGCTCTGCCGGTGCCCCTCGGATTCTGGCTTCACATTCTCAGGCCTCCTCTACTGGACACCCTCTGTCTTGGAACGAAACACACTGGGCAGTGCAGCTGTTACTACTGGTGTGTGGTTTTGCCCTGGCAATCAACGTGTGTAAAGTGCAGTGTCCCCGTGTGTGTCTTTCAATGTTTAACACGATGAGTGGGACCCGAAAATCCACAGTCAAGGGCCCTGTTTTTTAAAACAAAACTTGAACTCCAACTCCTGCTGGTTCAGAGGCCTCTCAAATTATTACAGTGACCCCCCAGTGTCCATCAATCTGCAGCTGACAAAACGCGCTAACAACTAAGGGAGGGGTTCTGGTGAGAGCATTGCTATTAGTTAGCACGACCACTAGCTCCTAGGCTAGGAGGTGAATCTTGACCCCACTAACATCAACAGGAATTTTGCTCTTGACTTCAATGGGATCTGGATTTGGCCAAAGTGTGACCCATCTGTGATTGCTCCATATTGGGGGCACTGTTCTCAGCTGGCCTCTGAGGCTTCATCGTCGTGTGGCCCTCTGGAGAGTGATGGCTGGTCTCGGGGCCATGCAGGTCTGTTTCTCATTGGAGGAGAAATCAGAGACATGGACTTTGGGTGGATTTGTGAAGTGATGAGTTGCATAGACTCATAGACTCATAGACTTTAAGGTCAGAAGGGACCATTATGATCATCTGGTCTGACCCCCTGCATGCTGCAGGCCATAAAACCATCCCTACCCCTTCCCTGGACTCTGCTGTTGAAGTCCCCAATCCTGTTTTTAGTGACTTCAATCGGCAGAGACCCTCCTGCTAGAGATCCCTGCCCCATGCTGCGGAGGAAGGCGAAAAACCTCCAGAGGCTCAGCCAATCTGCCCTGGAGGAAAATTCCTTCCCGACCCCAAATGTGGCGATCAGTAAGACCCCGAGCATATAGGCAAGAGTCTCCAGCCCGACCCCGTTAGCCATTATACTATTCCCCCACCATTGCTTGGCTTTCCTTGACTACTATGTTTTACCATTAAACCATTCCCTCCATAAACTTATCTAACTTTATCTTAAAACCAGACAGGTCCGTCGCCCCCACCGTTTCCCTCGGTAGGCCGTTCCAATATTTCACCCCTCTGACGGTCAGAAACCTTCGTCTAATTTCAAGTCTGAACTTCCCCACGGCCAGTTTGTATCCATTCGTTCTGGTATCCACGTTAGTACTAAGCTGGAATAATTCTTCTCCCTCCCTTGTATTAATCCCTCTAATATATTTAAAGATAGCAATCATATCCCCTCTCAGCCTTTGCTTTGTCAGACTAAACAACCCAAGCTCCTCTAGTCTCCTTTCGTACGACAGCTTTTCCATTCCTCTGATCATCCTAGTGGCCCTTCTCTGCACCCGTTCCAGTTTGAGTTCATCTTTTTTAAACATGGGAGACCAGAACTGCACACAGTACTCCAAATGAGGTCTCACCAGCGCCTTGTACAACGGAAGCAGGACCTCCTTATCCCTGCTAGATATACCTCGCCTAATGCATCCCAAGACAGCATTGGCTTTTTTCACCGCCACGTCACATTGTCGACTCATAGTCATCCTGCGGTCTACAAGAACCCCTAGGTCCTTCTCCTCTTCCGTAACTTCTAACCAATGCGTCCCCATCTTGTAACTAAAATTGTTATTAGTCATCCCCAAATGCATCACCTTACACTTTTCACTATTAAATTTCATCTTATTTCTGATACTCCAATTCACAAGCTCATTCAAGTCTCCCTGCAGGATATCCCTGTCCTCCTCCGAATTTACAACGCCTCCCACCTTCGTATCATCCACAAATTTTATCAGCCCACTCCTGCAATCGGTTCCGAGGTCAGTTATAAATAGATTAAATAAAATGGGTCCCAAAACCGAACCTTGAGGCACTCCACTAGTAACCTCCCTCCAACCTGACAGTTCACCCTTTAATACAACCCGCTGCATTCTCCCCAGTAACCAATTCCTTATCCACTTCTGGATTTTCATATCGATCCCCATGTTTTTCAGTTTAACCAATAATTCCTCATGGGGTACAGTATCAAACGCTTTACTGAAATCCAGGTATATTAGGTCCACCGCATTTCCCTTATCTAATAAATCCGTTACTTTCTCAAAGAAGGAGATCAGATTCGTTTGGCACGATCTGCCCTTCGTAAAACCATGTTGTAATTTATCGCAATTGCCACTACCCTCCAGGTCCTCCACTAGTTTCTCTTTCAGAATTTTCTCTAGCACCTTGCACACTACAGATGTTAGACTAACAGGCCTGTAGTTACCCGGATCACTTTTTTTCCCTTTCTTGAAAATAGGAACCACATTAGCTATTCTCCAGTCTAACGGGACCACCCCCTAGTTTACAGATTCATTAAATATTATCGCTAACGGGCCTGCTATTTCCCGCGCCAATTCCTTCAATATTCTCGGATGTAGATCGTCCGGTCCTCCCGACTTAGCCCCATTAAGGCGTTCAAGTTTTGTTTCTACCTCGGATACGGTAATCCCCCATCCCGAGCCTTAGCGCAGCTTGTTTAGTTACACTCTATGCACCCGTCCTGGAACAGAGTGGCCATAAATCGCACACAGCTAAAGCAAGTGCCATTCCTCTGAGAGTCCCTGTCTTTGATACAATGCCAGCTCAGTCGCACTGTCTTTGCCAGCAGATGGCAGTGCATTAGATGCATTTCTGAGGGATAGCATCTGCTGCATGTGTATGTTCTCTTAAAGGCATCAAAATGTCCTGCTATCTATCCCCTCACCCCTAGGGTGACCAGATAGCAACTGTGAAAAAAACAGGACAGAGGGTGGAGGGTAATAGGTGCCTATATAAGAAAAAGTCCCCCAAAATGGGACTGTCCCTTTAAAAACAGGACATCTGGTCACCCAACTCACCCTCCTCACTCTCCCCACAGACATCCATGGGGGTCAGGTGCTGCATCTCCAGCGATGAATCCCCATCAGATTGCTTTGCCAGAAAGAAGGGGCACATCTGCAGCCCTGCCAGCATATTGTAACTTCAGCTGCCCTGGTTGTGACGAGCTGGCAATGCCTTTCCCACACTGCACAATCAGGTGCAACATGGTGCAGTCAGAACTCGCAGCAGGAGTAGCTTCCAAAACAGCTTTGTCATAAATCTTGTTTTCAGGTGGTTGTAGTTTTGCTCAGAGTTTGCCTGCAGGGGTGAAAATTACCAGGCTTGGTCTCTGCCCAGGGATGCATTTTTTGGAGAAGTTTGAGCAACCAGAGCTGATCTGCTTTGGAACAGGAGGAAAATGGAAAAATGCACATTCTCCAATGATCAAACAATTCTCACTGCCATTCTTTGGGCCACCCCATAGACACAGGGCCAAGTTTCCACAGTGCTCAGCTCCCAGTGAGGCACCTGAGTGGAGCTCATTGAAGGGACTGGCCACAAATGACTGGCCTTTGAGTTGCACTTTGGTCTAGAAATAGTCATCACTCCAGTACCAGATCTCAGAACTCAGCCCAGAGGAGCTAGCATGCCCCAGTATTGCAGCCTATGTCCTGGGAGTTGGGCTCAGAGGGGCTGGTTTGATCCTGCACAGGGGTCCAAAGAGTGAAAGGTGTTAACATGGCCCCATCACTCTACAATATTAAACAGTAACATGGTAACTCTTTGGGCCCATGTTCCACCAAAATTAACACACCATTTTTGGCACCTCGGGTGAGGAGCCATAATGGTGAAGTTTGATTCTTCCAGTTCTTCCGTCATTCAGTCAAACAGCATTGTAGCTGATGGACAGCTTGATTCCGATCTGCTGCCAAATCTTTTCCTTTTAAGGACCCCAAAGGGGTGTGATGATCAGTATAGCCTCATTATTTTGTTCACCAATTAGGCCTTGTTGGAAGCAAAGCCATATTTAGGCCTGATAGAAGCCTGCGGTAAATTTTAAAAATCTATGTTAGTATTGTTTAACAGCTTCAGCATATGTAAAACTGCACAGGTGTAAGAAATTGCCGCGTAATCAGGTCTGTGAAAATAAAACTAATTATAAAGCTAGAAAAAACTGATTGAAATGAACACTAAACCTGTACTGACAGAAAAGGAAACTTAACATAAAAAAACTAATATAGATGTATAAAAATGTTATAAATAAGTCTATGTCACAAAGGAATGCTAAAGCTGTAATCTCCAGTGGTGGAGTTTACTGTGATGAAATTGTCCTGATGAGCTTCCCATTTGGCAGTAATTAATCACTGCTTACTGACTCTTTTGTCTTAATAAAGATCTGCCAGACCCATCTGCTGAGTAAGTAAATCTCTATCAAACAGGCCTGATTTCTGACACACCAATTTTGGTTAGTTGGTTTATCAAAAAGAACAGAAGTACTTGTGGCACCTTAGAGACTAACGAATTTATTTGAGCATAAGCTTTCGTAGGCTACAGCCTACTTCATCAGATGCATAGAATGGAACACACAGAAAGAAGGTATTTATACATACAGAGAACATGAAGAGGTGGGAGTAGCCATACCAACTGTAAGAGGCCAATCAATTGAGATGAACATAGTTCATCTACGAAAGTTTATGCTCAAATAAATTCGTTAGTCTCGAATGTGCCACAAGTACTCCTGTTCTTTTTGCGGATACAGACTAACACTGCTGCTACTCTGAACCCTTGGTTTATCAAGCATGATCTCAATTCAGTCATTGAGTTATAACACTAGGCTTTTTATTTGGACTAATTCAATATTTCTGTCTCCCTTTTGCAGCTTTTCCTATCAACACGGCTTGTAGTAGGTTACTATGGCACTTTATAAATCTTTATCCACTATCCCATAGTTCGGTTCACAATTAGGGTAAATGTGTAGGTCTGAGGCCCGGTTAGCACTACAGGGGTCTAATACCAGATCAGACCAGCCTCGCTGCACCCAACTTCAAGGCTGTGGGGTCTGAGACAGGAAAAGTACAGTCTGTATGAACATTGAAATGCTGGGAGTTCAGCTCAGAGGGGCTGGTCTGATCCAGCATCAGACCCAAAGGCTGGGAGCTGGGCTCAGAAGGGCTGGTCTGACCCAGGACCCAAACCCCCAACGCTCAGAGCTTGGGAACAGCCAAGAGCCTTCCCAGCACCCGTGAGAGAAGAGCTGGAAGAGCAGCTTCCACCCACACAAGGGAGCGAGAGTCCCCCTTGCCTCAGCCAGGCCCATAGCAGACACAGCCCCACCTTAGCAGAGAGTCTGTGGCTTTTCATACCTTAACCTTAGGGCCAGGAGACAGACTAGAGAGCGCCTGCCGCTTCTCTGCTCCCTGTTTCCTGCAGATCAGAAGGGGAGAGGTCAGATCAGAGACGCATGGAGACGTCTCTCGCTGAGACTCTGAGATGCAGAGAGAGACAGGCCTTCCCTGCAGCATCGCCAGACCATGCCGTTATCACCACGTCCCCTGAGCATCCTGACGCAGGGCCTCTGGCTTCTCTGTGAGTACGGCCAGCACTGGCCCGGTTTAGCTGGAAGGGTGAGATCACTGGGCAGAGAATCATTTGCTTAATTAGGGTCTGATCCTGTGATGTACTGATCCCTCTGGTGATGTTTGTGTGGACCTGAAGGTGCCACCAATCAGTGATTTCCCTACATCCCCTCTGGGGGTGTGTACACCCCCCCTGAATTTCCCCAAACCCCTCCCCCACCCCAGTTTTGTGAACTAGTTACATGCCAAACCTGGTGGCTGAACTTTGCAACTTTGTCCTCACCCACAACTATTTCACATTTGGGGACAATATATACCTTCAAGTCAGCGGCACTGCTATGGGTACCCTCATGGCCCCACAGTATGCCAACATTTTTATGGCTGACTTAGAACAACACTTCCTTAGCTCTCATCCCCCTAATGCCCCTGCTCTACTTGTGCTACATTGATGACATCATCATCTGGACCCATGGAAAAGAAGCCCTTGAGGAATTCCACCATGATTTCAACAATTTCCACCCAACCATCAACCTCAGCCTAGACCAATCCACACAAGCGGTCCATTTCCTTGACACTACTGTGCTAATAAGCGATGGTCACATAAACACCACCCTATACCGGAAACCCACTGACCGCTATACTTATCTACATGCCTCCAGCTTCCATCCAGGACACACCACATGATCCATTGTCTACAGCCAAGCACTAAGACACAACCGCATTTGCTCCAATCCCTCAGACAGAGACAAACACCTACAAGATCTCTATCAAGCATTCTTAAAACTACAATACCCACCTGCTGAAGTGAAAAAACAGATTGACAGAGCCAGAAGAGTACCCAGAAGTCACCTACTACAAGACAGGCCCAACACAGAAAATAACAGAACGCCACTCGCCGTTACCTTCAGCCCCCAACTAAAACCTCTCCAGCGCATCATCAAAGATCTACAACCTATCCTGAAAGATGATCCCTCACTCTCACAGATCTTGGGAGACAGACCAGTCCTCGCTTACAGACAGCCCCCCAACCTGAAGCAAATACTCACCAGCAACCACACACCACACAACAAAAACACTAACCCAGGAACTTATCCTTGAAACAAAGCCTGATGCCAACTCTGTCCACATATCCATTCAAGTGACACCATCATAAGACCTAATCACATCAGCCACGCCATCAGGGGCTCGTTCACCTGCACATCTACCAATGTGATATATGCCATAATGTGCCAGCAATGCCCCTCTGCCATGTACATTGGCCAAACTGGACAGACTCTACGCAAAAGAATAAATGGACACAAATCTGACATCAGGAATCATAACATTCAAAAACCAGTAGGAGAACACTTCAACCAATCTGGCCATTCAGTAACAGATTTAAAGGTGGCAATTTTGCAACAGAAAAGCTTCAAAAACAGACTCCAACGAGAAACTGCTGAACTTGATTTAATATACAAACTAGATACAATCAATTTAGGCTTAAATAGAGACTGGGAATGGCTGAGCCATTACACACATTGAATCTACTTTCCCATGTTAAGTATCCTCACACCTTCTTGTCAAACTGTCTTAAATGAGCTATCTTGATTATCATTACAAAAGTTTATTTTCTCCTACTAACAATAGCTCATCTTAATTAATTAGCCTCTTAGAGTTGGCTGGGCAACTCCCACCTTTTCATGTTCTCTGTATGTATATATAACTCCTCACTATATGTTCCATTCTATGCATCCGATGAAGTGGGCTGTAGCCCATGAAAGCTTATGCTCAAATAAATTTGTTAGTCTCTAAGGTGCCACACGTACTCCTGTTCTTTTTGCGGATACAGAGTAACAGGGCTGCTATTCTGAAACATGCCAATTTAGTGACTGTTTGGAAATTTGAATTGAAATTGAAACATTAATACACACTTTAAAAGCATATACAGTATATGATAAAATACGTGTATCTGAAAAAGTATAATAGATTTGAAAAGTATGAACATAGACTAGGTTCATTATACAGCTGTTGTTTTTGATGACAATGTCAGTGCATTCATTTTGGTGATGTTGGCCAACCTAATAATTTCAAATGATGATTTGTAAGCAAAGTCTAAATGAGCTCTCCCTGACAGCTAGTGATGAGCTGGGGGCTGCGGGGGAAGGCTTCAGGACCAGATTGTACTTACATTCACACTTAATCTACCTAGGTATCCAGCAAACAGAGCTGTGTTGCCCAAGTGATAGATTTTGGCTGGGGTTGGGTTATAAATCACTTGAATGCAGGGTGGGGGGAGGGGGGAATGAAATGTTGTTGTTCTTATTGTATGAGTAAAGGGCAGTAGAACTGTACTTAGCCTGTGCTGATTGAGGGCATCAAGAGAGAGGGTGGGGACCTGTCCCTCTCCATTGTTTAAAGACAGAGCTGATTAGGCTCCATAGATAGTCTTTTGTTCTGTTAAGTGACCACTACAGCTGAAATCACTGATAATCAGGTCTAAGTGCTTAGTCGTGCTGTGGGAATAGTGTTCCTGTGGATACAATGTTTTTGTGTAAGAGACAACCCAAACTGCACTAACAGCGAGGTTCCCCCACTGAGAGCTCAGCTGAAATCACTGAGAGCTGGGTGGAACCTCAAGAGACCAACTCGCAGAGGTCACAGTGGTAAGTGGCAGCAGAAGGTGACTGCGCAGGGCCATTGGCAACAAAGCAATGGAGTGAACGGTGGCACAATGAACAGCAGTGGCCAGAGCGAACAGTGAGCAGCTGGAGGAACGAGAAAGGCGCCTTCTTGCCCCCCACCTGGGAGGTATGTACTCACGTGAAAGCACCTCTGAACTCTGAGTCTCCAGTGACCAAGGACAACACCAGCGAGTGGGGTGCATTGGAGGGAAAAGTGAAGGACACGTTAAATAAACATTTCTTTGTTGGACTATATTTTAGTGACTTTGCTCCAGAATGCCAGATTTGTGACTGGGAATGGAAACTTATATAATATGTTTCCTAGTAGGCCAAGATTTTTAAAATGCATTATTTGCCAAGGTTGTTATCTCACATTGTTGCTATCTTGAGAGGTCATTATGTTGGGGAGTTTCTGTACTAAACATTTTTATTATTATAATTAATTTTTACATAAGAATGATCATGCTCTGGCATGCTCACACCAGCCTTCAGCCAGGGGTCTGGAGTCCAGCGAGCTCTACATGCTGGTACTGGGAGCCATTCCTTATCTGCACTCAGACTGAAACTCACCAGCTAACCCCAGACTCCCCCCCAGGCAAATAACAAGTTATGGACTGTGGGCCAGATCCCCGGCTGGTGTAAATGCACCTGGCTCCATTGCTCCAAGAGGGACAGATTCCTAGCTGGGATCCTCCAAGGGTGATTCACACTGGGAGCAGGACACCGAGCAGCACTTTGTGCCTATGAAGATCTCCCCGCTGTGCTGAGAGGAAATTGGCTCCAGAGAGCTTAACAGCAAATTCATTCCGACCCTGGTGAGGGGTAAACCCAGGGGCAGAACCTGGCCCATCGTTTTTCTGGGACTGAATTGCTCTTTACTGGCTGTTTTCTAAAAGGACAGGAAGAAAAAGCCAAGGAGCTAGATTTGCCTGAGACACTCACTGTCCTTTAGAGGATGTGACTGTATGTCCAGCTCCAGTCACTATAATTCCCCGTTCCACCTCCCCTCCTGCACTGAGACCCCTTTGTGTTTATCTCACAGGCTCCCTTGTCTCGAGCCAAGAAATCTGCAGCTCTCCAGGTGAGTGACTGGTCTCTGTAAGCGCAGCAGGGATTGGAGGTGTCAAGACTGCTTCCCCACTTTGAACTTTAGAGTACAAATGTGGGGGCCTGCATGAAAACTTCTAAGCTTAACTACCAGCTTAGATCTGGTCCGCTGCCACCATCCCAAAGCTAATCCCCTTCCCTGGGTAGCCTTGAGAGACCTTCACCAATTTCCTGGTGAATACAGATCCAAACACCTTGGATCTTAAAACAAGGAGAAATTAACCATCCCCCCTTCTTCCTCCCACCAACTCCTGGTGAATACAGATCCAACCCCTTGGATATAAAAACAAGGAAAAATCAATCAGGTTCTTAAAAAGAAGGCTTTTAATTAAAGAAAAAGGTAAAAAATCATCTCTGTAAAATCAGGATGGAAAATAACTTTACAGGGTAATCAAACTTAAAGAGCTCACAGGACCCCCCTCTAGCCTCAGGTTCAAAGAACAGCAAACAGAGATAAACACTCTAGTAAAAGGTACATTTACAAGTTGAGAAAACAAAGTAAAACTAACACACCTTGCCTGGCTGTTTACTTACAAGTTTGAAATATGAGAGACTTGTTTAGAAAGATGTGGAGAACCTGGATTGATGTCTGGTCCCTCTCAGTCCCAAGAGCGAACAACCCCCAAAACAAAGAGCACAAACAAAAGCCTTCCCCACCCCAAGATTTGAAAGTATCTTGTCCCCTTATTGGTCCTTTGGGTCAGGTGTCAGCCAGGTTACCTGAGCTTCTTAACTCTTTACAGGTAAAAGGATTTTGGAGTCTCTGGCCAGGAGGGATTTTATAGTACTGTACACAGGAGAGCTGTTACCCTTCCCTTTATAGTTATGACAGGAGGGCTTGTGGGTCAGATCCCCAGCTGGTGTAAATTGTCCCTGCTCCAATGGAATGAATGGAGCTTTTCTGATTGACACCAGCAGAGGGTCTGGCCCCAGGTGTTTAACACTGGTGTGTGTTTGCTCCCCAGGCACTCTCCCTGCCCGCCAAGGGGACACGGCCATGCTGTCATGTTTAGTCCCTTTGGATACCCCCATGACCCGCATTGTCTTCTGCAAAGATGGGAAGGAGATTTCTGTCCAGCCCAAGGAAGGAAACAAACTCGTCTACGACTCACCCTGCACAGTGTCCAGGGAGAGTGCAGGGGCCTTTTCCTGCTGCTACCAGCTCAAGGATGACAATAACCAGGGGAACAATTCTCTCTCCAGTAACGCCCGGTACCTGCACGTGGCCGGTAATGCACTGCACTAATGGTGGGCTTGGTGCAGAGGGGTCAGGGAGCTGGGACGGGCTGGGGTCACACTGTGATATCTAGAGTTAAGATGTAAAACTTCCCTCTCCTTCCCGACATTTCCCAGGTGAGAACTCTGTCCCTCGGGGAACATTTACATGTTCTTAGTGACTAAGCACCATCCTCTTAGCCATTGCTCAGTTGCATGATGAAGCAGCTCAGGCTTTTCCCACTAATTAAAAGAAAAATATATTGTGATATTCTCTGTGGGGCAAAGTGTGAAAATAGACAAACCGTCACACTGAAATTCACCAGGTTTCTTTTCATCCTGGTCTGCTTTACTTTACTAAAGCCATCAGGAAACACAGGTGTGGAACAGAGCTATGAGAATAATGATTTTTCAGTTTCCTGGCAATTCCAAATCATCTTGGGGAAAAAATTGTTTCAGGCTGACCTGAAAAGAATTTTTTTTCAAAATTTTAAATGAATCACAAAATTGAAAAAAAAATGGGGGGGCTGAACAAAACTTTTCATTCTGAACAGATTGTTATGGGAGGTGTTATTTTTTAAAATAAAATTGAAAGAAATTTCAAAATGAGAAATCATTTTGAATAGAAAAATTGAAATATTGAGTTTTAAAAATATTGATATTTTGACTTTTTTTTAAATAGTTTGGGGGTGGGGACTGGGTTTTTTTGTTTTGTTTTTCTGAGATGAATAATTGAGCCAAACTGAACCAAGTTAGGAAAACGTTCTGATGCTACCAAATCTGCATTTTTGTAGGAGAAAAATAGCTGGAAATTTCTCCCATATGTAGTTTGAAGTGACAAGGTTATGACCATTTGAAAACATGCCCAGGCAGTGATGCTGCTAAGTTATCTGATGTCACATGTTCCCATTTACATGTTGTATAGCAGCATTTCCCTGATTCTAACCTGATCCCACTGGAAACCCCAAATACCAAGAAAGAAAATTCCAAATTTGGTTCTCAATATATATTAGCTCTCTCCTGTCTCTCTCATGTAGATTACACAGCTTGTTTGTTCAAGAACTCAATAGTAAAGGGACGGCCCATGGAGGGAATTTGTTTCTCATAGAATTGAAATATTCTCCTAGTGCAAAATTGAATTCTTATCCCATTGAACTCTCTGGCAAACCTTCCATGAACTTCAATGAAAGCAGATTTAGCTCTGTTTTGAAAATGTCAAAATGAAACATTAGAGAGACAAGGTGGATGAGGTAATAGCTTTCATTCGACCTACCTCTGTTGGTGAGAGACAAACTTTCGAGCTTACACAGAGTTCCTTTGCAGGTCTGGCCATGTACTCAGAGTGTCACAGCTAAATGCAAGGTGGACCAGATTGTTTAGCATAAGTAGTAAACACATATTTTAAGGGACCATTCAAGCTGCAGGAGCCTATTAACAAGACTACAATCATGGGGGGGGCGGGAAGGAACAAGGGACGGGAGGGACGGGGAAAGACGTTTTGATTTATTTCTGATTTTTTTTAATGCTTTTTTCTTTGACCAAAACAATTCGGCAGAATCAAAGGAATACACTGATTGTTTCAGCATCACCCAATTTACATTTTTTGTTGAAAAAATGTTTTGGTCAAAAGATTTAGTCCTGCTCTCGACATGTCCTTGTGTATCTCACTGGTGATGGCTGCGTCTCACTGGTATGAGGCTGTCAGCAGTTTGAAGTGATCTGTGACTGCTGTGTATTTGCCGCACAGATGGTGATGGCTCTGAAGAGGTGCCATTGCCCCAAGAACCTAAATGGTTTTGCTCAGTGCTGTGGGATTACCCTGTAGGAAAGGGGGGGCTGGTCTGGGATTAGTGGGGAGCACATGCCAATCTCAGTGAGAAGACTTTAGCCTGTCGTAGGTATGTGAGTGGACAGGCAGCCGCAGGGGGCTCACCTCCATGTGTGTGTGTGTGTGGGGGGGGGTAAAATGTCCAGGCATCCCCATGTTCCACCATCTCCTCCACAGAACTCCAGGGGAAATCACACAATGAAGCTAAATCTGGTTTCATTGTGTGATTCGCTCCATATTATTATGGTCATAATTTGTTTTTATACGGTTTTCTCCTTAGTGGATTTTCCCCCATTTCCCTGTATGTTAAATGCAGAATAGTCAGAGCTGCACAAATAATAGATTTTTTTTTTGATCACCAGCAATTTAAAAATATTGGGAGGGATTATTTTGGCTCGGACTGAAAATGAAATTTTTCAAAATTTTTGGCGAATTGAAAAGTAAAAAAAGAAATCATTTCAGGTCAAATGAAACATTTTGTTGGACCCACAGCTAAATATTCTGCTGATATTTTCAGTTTTGAATTATTAAAGGCAATTTCTAAAGAAAAAGTTGTTTCAATCGGAAAAATCAAAACGTTGTATTTTGAATATGTCAGAACGAATTGGTTTGATTTTTTCTGACTTTTGTTCAGGCGTTTCTTTTCAAGTGAAACAATTCAGCAAAATCAACACAACTTCACTAATCAGTCGAAAAATTGCGCCCAGTTCTAGACACGCTCTTGTGTATTTCACTGGCAATTGTTGCCGTTCTACATCTTTTGGCGTTTGAAGTGATGTGTCATCGCTGTGTATCTGCCCCACAGATGGTGACGGCTCTGGAGAGCGGACATTACGCCAAGGTAAATGGTTTTGCTCTCTGCTGTGGGATTTCCCTGTAGGAAAGTGGGAGGGCTGGGCTGGGATTATGGGGGGAGCACATGCCAATCTCAATGGGGAGACTTTACCCCACCACAAGTGCCTGGGGGGGCAGGTGGCCACAGGGGCTCATCTCCGTCTGGGGAATGTAAAATATCCAGGCAGCACCACATGCCACCATCTGCTCCCCAGGAGGCTGGGGGATGCCATATCCCTGTGATGTGGTTGGCGGTGTGGAGAGAGCCAATGGCGATGGAGGCCTCGGCTGTCCAGAGTCTGGCGGGGGCAGAAATGGGCGTTCGGTTTCCGCAGGCAGCAGAGCTGGGAGATAAATGAACTAACCAGTTTTCCTATTGCAGAGCCCCTAGCAATGGGCTAGACATGTGTCCCTGTGCAGGGGCCTGGGGAGGAGCCCAGCAATGGCAGGGTTCATGTGAGCTCTGGATTTGTGATGCAGCATCAAGCACAAACATCTGGCCAGGGAGTCAGTGGCTGCCGGGTTGCGATCCTGCCCCGTGCCAGTCAGCACCAGACCATGGTGTCAGTGCTGCCCCTTGGAAAGGGCTCCATGGCACAGGTGATGGGCCAACCCCAGTTGCCCCTGCCTTAGTGCTGGGTACAGGGCAGCAAAGAACCAGAGCTGAGCGAGATCCCTGCAGGGCTAGGAGCTGGGCATGAGGCCTCTAAACAGCTGGGCTGGTGGGACACTCACAGGCTCCCCCAAGGCATTGCTGGGTACAATGTCCCCTGGGTGGAGGGGCCAGCACTTCACAGAGCTATGCGGGGACTCATGTTACACGTTCGTCTCCCCCTTCAGACCACTCACCCTGTTCCATCCTCTGTTCCAGGGCCTGCTATCCCGCTTTGGGTCTGGATCCTCCGCTCCACCCTGGTCCTGCTCCTCCTGGTGTCCACCCCGATCATCACCTGCATCCTGAGGAAAAGAGCCATCGCTCAGCCCATTCGGAAGGCCATGTGGGGGCATGTCAGGGAGGAAGAGTAAGGAGAGGTGGCCAATGGCTCTGGGAGGTCCTGCTGCAAGTTGGAAGGTTGGCTGGGATTACTGAGAGGTCTGTGGGTTATGCCATTGTGCAGAAATGTATCCATTGGATTCGAGAGGAGTAACTCATTGATCAGATGTGCATGTGGGAGTCCCTGAGAAACCTGGTACACCAAGCCGCCTCCGTAAGTTCCCCTGCCATGGGATATGAGCGTTAGCTTAACTCCAGACCCACCCATTTCCCCCTTTTCCCTGGCCCGTGCCTAGGCCAGCTCCTGTTCTCTGTGCCTGTATCCTGGGGCAGCTGTGGTGAGCACGGCCCATTTCCTCACCCTGCCCTTCAGTCACACCGGGGTGTGTGTGTGGGTGGGTGGATGGATGAGTATAAATCCAGAAGAACCCCACAGCCTCCAGCAGCTTTACTCTGGGGCCATACTCATGGCCCCAGGGCAGGATCCACCCCCTGTGTGTGAGCAGAGACATATTTGCTTAATAAGGTTCGGGGCGAGGGAGCCGGATCCAGCAGGCCAGAGCTGTGGGCTCTGCTCTGGTACAGCACACACAGAAGGGAGCACTGTGAGCTCACAGTGATAACGGGAATTTTCACAATGGCTGAACTTTTTGGACACCCCCCCACCCCGTACTGTGTTCCCCGGAGGTTGTGATTTCTAGACACTCACTTCCCTTGCTGGTTGTTGTGGCATAGGGGCAGACATTTTAGTAGGAACCCTTTTCCATACAGCCCCGAGTCCCTCTCTGCTCTGCATTACAGGCCAGTGCTAAAAGTTTGTGCTGTAAAGAGTTTAAAACATTTAGTGTCTAAATATGAAGTGGTTCAAAGTGGTTCCAGAAAATAAGCTACAGTTTGGTGATTTACTCTGTGTCAGGCCAGGCCTGGGACAACACGCACTGTCACCTGCTCTACCAGGGGCTGGACCGGGGGTTATTCTTCCAGCCCCTCAGCCATGCTGAGAATGCAGCACAGCGACCATCCCTGAGATAGAAATGAGCACGGCAGACAAGTGACGGGGAGGTCATTGCATCACAAGCGCAGCATCGCTCTAGGACTGTGTGTCTATAAATACTGCCGGGCCGTGGGGACAAGGTTAGGGGGGAGAGACTCCTGTGCTGGGAACAGCGACCACAGCCAGTAACCACGGCCCTGTCTCTGTGCTCACCTCACAGGCAGCTCGGGACTCTGTTTAGAAGTAGGCTTGGACGGATTTGATTGTTATTAGTTGTCAAGGCTCCTTCCCCACTCTGAACTTTAGGGTACAGATGTGGGGGCCTGCATGAAAACTTCTAAGCTTAACTACCAGCTTAGATCTGGTCCGCTGCCAGCACTCTCAATGCTAATTCCCTTCCCTGGGAAGCCTTGAGAGACTCTTCACCAATTCCCTGGTGAATACAGATCCAAACCCCTTGGATCTTAAAACAAGGAGAAATTAACCATCCCCCCTCCTTTCTCCCACCAACTCCTGGTGGATCAAGATCCAATCCCCTTGGATCTAAAAACAAGGAAAAATCAATCAGGTTCTTAAAAAGAAGGCTTTTAATTAAAGAAAAAGGTAAAAATCATCTCTGTAAAATCAGGATGGGAAATAACTTTACGGGGTAATCAAACTTAAAGAGCCCAGAGGACCCCCCCTCTAGCCTTAGGTTCAAAGTTACAGCAAACAGAGGTAAACACCCTAGTAAAAGGTACAAGTTGAGATAACAAAGATAAAACTAACACGCCTTGCCTGGCTGTTTACTTACAAGTTTGAAATATGAGAGACTTGTTCAGAAAGATTTGGAGAGCCTGGATTGATGTCTAGTCCCTCTTAGTCCCAAGAGCGAACCCTTACCAAAAAACAAAGAGCACAAACAAAAGCCTTCCCCCCACCAAGATTTGAAAGTATCTTGTCCCCTTATTGGTCCGTTGGGTCAGGTGTCAGCCAGGTTACCTGAGCTTCTTAACCCTTTACAGGTAAAAGGATTTTGGAGTCTCTGACCAGGAGGGATTTTATAATATTGTACAGAGGAGGGCTGTTACCCTTCCCTTTATAGTTATGACATTGGTAAATATCAGTAAACAGCAATTTCGCCAAACACGCCCAAACCCACGAAAAAATATTTCCATCGATCGTAATAGAAATTTGCAGAAAAGCAAAGTAAGAGAAATGCTGCTTGAGTCATTATTAGAGGTTGATTTAAGGATATTTACTGTGTATATTTTGACATGTGATTATGACAATTTGTGTATTAACGGTTATAAAGCTTTAACTTTTTGAATCTCAACATCTACTTTCATTAAATATCGTCTGACCCCGCCCCTCCCCCGCCCAATAATTTCCTCCAATTGGAAAATTTAAATTGATAAAAATAAAAAAAATCTTTAAAATAAACATCAATATGATCCATCGAAATTATAAAAAGTAAAAATGGAATTCTGCCAAGTGTATTTATAAGCCAGGGCTGGGACCTGCGGGAATCACCTCGGAGCATCATTCAAAAACAGACACAGCAGATGTTATGGGGTCAGTCACGTGACTCAGCCACACACCCCGAGTGATGATCCAGCATCCCCAGCCTGAGCTCCCCTGCACTGGTGTTCCCTGCTCTCAGCTCAGCCTGTCAGCTGTCACCAGACACCAGAGACTAGTCCATAGGGGCTGTATTGTCCAGGCAACTGGGAAGGCAGCACTGAGAAAAAAGTTCAGAGGATGTAAGACCCAGGAGGTTCTGAGGAGGGTCTGGCCTGGGATCTGCAGTGAGAATTTCCTGACTTGGGAGGGTAAAGAGGACACCTCTAGATGGACAGTCACTGAGTTCACTCCTGGCTTTACGTGCAAGTAATAAAGTAACAGTTTGTTAAACAAGCCTGGAGGGGAGCTGTGGTGACGATTTATTCCTGCCGCAGCCTTTGAAAGCCACCTACTGTGTTTATTGCGAGAGTCCCATTCCTGGGGTCAGGGGCCTGGGAATAAGGGAGCAGAGTGAGGGGAAACACAAGTAAAATTTCCCAGCATGAAGCTCAGAAGTGGCAGGACTTACGTAAGCCCAAGGCCTAGGAAATCAGAGGTTATGACCGGTGGCTGTGCCGTACAATGGGCACTGGGACCACCAGAGTGTGAGAGATGAGAAAGGAGCAGTTAGGCCATGAGACAAGGTGATTCCCTCTTCCTGGAGGTTGAAGATCAAAGGCCTGAGCTCTATAAAGGAACAGGCTGATCTGCCCAGTCTGGGTTCTGGTTCTCAGACAGTTACAAACTGGTAACCTCAGGGAAAACCCAGTGGTGGGTTTTGAAGAACTGAAACCTACCACAGCCCACGGCTGGAGCTGGGGGTTGATCTATTTAAACTATTTAGCCTGCGTGTAGGTTCTGTATTCTTTTAATATGTTTTCTCTGAAACACTTTCACCTTCAGAATAAATGTGCAGGCTTAGAAGGGGCTGTGTGGTAACTGCTGGCAATACACTGGTCACAGCCCTCAGAGAGAAAGCAAAGCGCAGACACTGGCCTTTCAGCCCCAGTCTGGCTTGCTGAGGATATCACAGTGTTAGGCAGGGAACTGTGCAGCCTGGAAAAACCCAGTCAGGTGGGAGATACACACAGGTTTCTGCCCAAGAAAGGTGACAGCTGAGGAGATGGGAACCGAGGGCACATGCCCTTTGTGGGCCATAGTGCAGGGAATGCAAGTGCAGTGCAAGTGCAGTGGGGGGAGGGCTAGCTCAACTGGGGGAGGGCTAGCTCAGTGATTTGAGCAGCGGTCTGCTAAACCCAGGGTTGTGCATTCTATCCTTGAGGGGGCCATTTATGGATCTGGGGCAAAAATTGGGGATTGGTCCTGCTTTAAGCAGGGAGTTGAACTAGATGGTCTCCTGAGGTCCCTTCCAACCCTGATATTCTATGATTTGCCCTGACTTATGTTATCATGTTATCATAGCTGCATATTTGTAAGGAAAGACGTCTGGGAGCTCTCTCCTTTCTAGGCCACTCAGTTCATTTCACATAAGAGCTTTAAACCTGTAGACAAGCCACTGGAGAGGACTTCAATCACTTCTAAACACAAGGGTGGGTGGGGAAATCCCTGGTGCTATGCCAAAAAGAAATGCTACCCAGGGCCTGGTATTTAACCACAAGTGAGAGCAATGGTGCAAGTAGGGTGGTACGCTCCAGTACATCGTACCAGTGAGATATTTATAGCCAATACTCCATATGGAAAGACACAGGAGGAGTAGAAGGGCCGGCAGCTCCTCTGGCGTGGCTGTACTTCCCCCAGCCCTTTCATGCAGCTGCGTCTGCTGAGTCCTGTCCAGGGTCTGTACAGCAGCCCCGCCGGAGGACAGGGCTGGGGGCGGTACAGCCACGCTGGAGGAGCTGCCAGCATGGGGCCACTCAGGATCCCCGTATTCTGCTCCTTTCCCTGCAGCGGAAGGAGGACAGAGCGACCCCCAACCCCCCGCCAGGTAACATGGCATGGATCATGCAGAGGGGATGGGGAGAGCGCAGGGGCCTTGGGCTGGGGTCGGGGAGGGGAGTTGTCACATTCCCACATGCCCCCCCCTTTAGCCTGTGTCCCCCCTTTGTGTCCCTCCCATAAGGGCAGCGTACCAGTAAGGAATGAATTCTACTTGCACCACTGAGTGAGACTCTACTGAAGGTGAAGGGACAATCAGCGCATTGAACGATTCCACTGAGTTACAAAGAAAGGGCCTGATCCGACAGCTGCCAGTGAGAGCTTGGCCATGGACGTCAGTGGAAGTTCTCACCAGCACAGACCCCCCCTAGTCTCCAGCTTTTGACAATTCTTGTCTAGCGGATGCCAGAAGGACTTAGCAGCATTGGAACGGACGTTATCTCAGTAGCGTCTTGTTAAATTAACTTCCAATTTCCCTCACAAACTCTACCCCCATCCCTGACCTGATTTACCAATTTTCAGGCCACTCTGACTTTTCACAGGGGTTTAAAGAGGGAGCCAAATTTAGCTTTAAGCAGGGACACATCTGCAACTTGAACTCTGGAGAGGCGACCACCCAGCTGCCATTCCTCTCCTCTGTGACTCTGGCTCGGGTCTGAGTGCAATATTAAAACCATAATGTTCAGCGTAAGGCCTGTGACAGAACAGCTGGGAGATCAGAATCCACCTCCTGCCAGTGAGCGAGGTCCCCCCGTTCATGAGGCCAGTAGCAGACACGGCCCCGTCTCTCACAGGGGCTGTGGCTTTTCTTCTCTCTAACCTCGGGGAGCACGTGGCAGATCAGAGAGCGCCTGCGGCTTCTCTGTTCCCTTCTCCCTGCAGATCAGAAGGGGACAAGTCAGATCAGACAGCCACAGAGACGTCTCTCCCTGACACACTGAGGAGCAGAGAGAGACAGGCCTTCCCTGCTGCCTAATCCCTGAGGGGCTGCTGCGATTGTTACCTCTTCTCCCAATGGTCTTGCCGCTGGGCCTCTGCCTGCTCTGTGAGTATGAACACAACTGTCTGAGTTTAGCTTGGCTTTAAGGGAGACTGAGTATAGCTAATGAGTCACTTAATTAGGGCTAATCCTGTAGGCTGTGCTGAGCCCTTCCTAGGAGGTATGTTCAGGGTCTGCTTTTTGGCATCCGCTGCTCCACCAATTACCATTGGAACAATTTAACAAGGGTCTTTTTTGGATTCTCCATCACTGGCAGTGTTTATACCAACATTGGGTGTTTTCTAGCAGATGTGCTCTGTTCAACCAGGATTATTGTGGGGAAGTTCTAGATAATCACAATGGACCCTTTGGTCTTGGACTCTATGAATCTAGGAACCGTGTGCGTCCATGCCAGCCCCAGTGAAGGCGCAGGGTTCAGTAGCCTCTAAGCACTGTCCCATAGAGCACACCCTTGTATTGCCATCACAGTTAGCAACTGTAAAATGCTTTCAACTCTTTATTCCAACTCTCCTGTCTGCTGCATGTTTGAATTCAGAGGCAAATGTTGTGAAATATGTTCCATTCGCAGCAGGGTAATACATGAAGCTGAGGTTCAACACTGACCTCCTTTCTGTAATGTCAGGATCAGTTAAGCTGCCAAGTACAAGCCTCAAGTAAAAGAAAATTCCAGCCAAGACATTTTCAAACATCCTAAAATGTATCTAAAGTAAACTCATCTATGAGTCACAGAGCTGTAATTTTAAGATCTAATATCACATAAAGTTCCAAAAGAAGAAAAATTATTGTAATGTGAACAATTTTTATTTGTCCACAAATCATACACTGCCAGCCAGAATTCCCTTCATTTTAGACTAAAGCTACATTTTTATTGCAAAAAGAGGTTTGTTTGTACATCAAAAAGGCAACCTCCCTGTACAGTCCTAGGAGAGACAAGGTACAACTACTTGTTACCTCTGTGGAAGTTGGGGAAAGTGCAGATATCTTAGTCTTCCAGGAAAAGCAAGTCAGGCTAACTCTTCTATTTAATAATGCGAGACTTTAATACAGGGTCTGGGCTAGTGGGAAAACTGTGAGAGGTTATTTTGACCTTGTGTTAGATAAGAATGGAACACAGACTGTAGCAGAAAGTTGCTAAGAAAAGTAAGATATCAGAAGGAATATGTAAAAACAAAATGCAGTTGTTGATCATTACTGTATGTAATGAAAGGTATAAAAGCTTGCTTAATTGTTTATCTAACAGAGACCTCCCTCAGGAGGGAAACCCCAGCCCGTGAGTACTCTCCCCTTGCAAGTGTCAGGAAAATAAACTGCCTCTGGCTTGTTGCTTCAAACTCAGAGTGAGAACTCGTTTTTCTTCCCGACCTCATAATTGCAAGTCAATGTAAACGCTACCAGCTGAGGTTGACTTTGCAGAGCTGCATTGCGGTAAAAACTCCCAGTGTCTTGTCTCCACCAGGATTTTATGCCAATTTAGCTATCTTCATGTCAAAATACATTGTTTTCAGTGAAGTCACGGCCTACGGGAAAGACAGCAATACAAGGAAGAACTAAACTATAATATGTAGGCAGGTGCACAATGTGTGTGTGTGTGTTTACTGTGGGCTGTGTCTGAACTGTACATGGTAACCCTGTGTACACTGGAAAATTTAATCCAAAAGTCCTATAAGTGCATTAACACCATACAAACCCTAGTATAGATAAGACTTCTGTGGCAGGAACCATTTTTATCTCTGTTTTAGTTAAACGAAGTTAGCCTCCACAAAGTGATCTTTGTGATACCAGCCTTAGCCAGTCTAACCCAGGACTGAATTTTGCCAGAGTCACTTTAAATGCCTGATTAACCTGATCCCCATTTCAGGAAAAGGAGGAAAGGGGCTGTCTGGAACGGTACAAGCAGTCTGAGGGGGCGGTACTGTGGGCAGAGGGCAACTAATAAAAACTAAATTAGTTCCTTGCACAGTGGCAGAATTGTAGGAATTTATTCTCTGGCTAGGAAGATGACTTAGATGATTTTTCAGGTGTATTACAATAGCCGCTAGGAGCCCCAATCATGGCCCAGCACCCCACTGCACAAGGCACTGTACAAACCCAGAACAAACAGACTCTCCCTACACCAAAGAGCTCACAGACAAATGGGAAAGTCTGAGGAAGGTGAATAAAGGGCTGGGGTTGCTGCTGTGGCTATTGATCCGAAGGGAGAGGTGCAGTTGCTTGACTAGGAAGATGGCAGAACTGATAGAGGACAGAACAAATAAGTAGTGGAGGAAACCAGCCTGGGGACAGGATTCCCACCAAAGTCGATGCATGTGCTCATTGCCATGACGACAAAAGCTCCATTTATTTTAAATCTGTGTAGCTCTATTAAGCTCCCAATTGCCCTGGCTGCACTAACGGTGGGTATTTATATTTTATTGCACAGGGGCACTGGCCGCAAGTCAGGAAATCTGCAGCTCTCCTGGTGAGTGTTGGTGCCGTGTAACAACGTTAATTATAGACCAGAGGGGCCTGATCCTCAGGCACACTGAGACCTGTTGATAGCACTTGGGCAGTGTAAGGAGGCTAACAGAGGGTGTAAATTCACACTCACTTTACCAGTGGACAGGGATTTAGTATAAATGAGAAGCAGGCCCTGTGTGTCCAGCGGGGGGAGCAGAGACCTGAGGATCAGGTCTTATGGGGGACATTTTGGATACTGCCACTCACTGTATAAAAAGCCTGGTGCTGTTTCACTGGGCCAGACTCAGTCTGACTTCTGTAGGACGAGAGTCAGACCCACAGGATGAGTGCAAGGGGCCAAATCCAATGGCCATGTAAAGGGTGGCCCAGTTTACATGGGAGTGGGAGTAAATTGATTGGGAAAGGGGTAAGAGGTTGTAAGTGGCAAAGCAGTGGAATTTGCCCCAGTTTCTGACTGGAGCATGTAGACACACCTGAGCTAATTCAAATAACAACAGCAATCAAGACACGACAGCCTGAGACCCTGTGCAAAGAGCCTGTGCTTTGCTGATTTACCCCCGCTGAGAAACTGGCCCAAGAGGGATAAAAGCAGAGGAGCCGGTGGGAGCTGACAGGGTGTAAAGCAGGAGGGGGCAGCTCCCCCTGACCCATGTGGGTCAAATGGGTTTGAATTTACAAATCCGGATGGTGAGAGGGAGACCCTTGTTCCCCGTCGCATAAAGTCCCAACCTGAGGTGGGCCCAATCCAGGGTGACACACAAGGGCCTGGCTCGTCTCTGACGTAATTCAAACATCAGCTCCATGAGAGAGGAACCGTTTCACCAAATAATGTTTCCTCCCCACCTAGGTGACCTCCCTGCCCCGACACTGATCCTGGACAAGGGCTCTGCCCGCCATGGGGACACCATCATACTGATGTGCCTCGTCCCTATGGACACCTCAGTGACGCGCATCATCTTCTGTAAGGATGGCAAGGAAATTTCAGTGCTGCCCAAGGATGGAAACAAATTCATCTACATCTATGAGTCAGCCCAGCCAGAGTCTCCAGAGAGCGCAGGGGAGTATTCCTGCCGCTACCAGCACAAGGACGACAAGAACCAGGAGAAGAATTCTCTCCCCAGTGCCCACCGGCACGTGAGTGCACCAGGTAACAAGCTGAACGAAGCGAGGTTCTGCTTAGCACGCAGGGGGAGGCAGCCAGTGGCAGCTAGAGTAAAAGTTTCTAAACTTTCACCTCTTGTGCTGAACTCTCCGTGCTGAACTCCAGCTCAACGCCCATTAGTTTAGTTGAGCTAGATTCCATCCACCCCTTTTGCAGTTTTATGAAGGTGAAGAACAGGACTGACCTGTTCAAAACATGGGCAAATCCTTCAATGTGAAATTTGGCAGGTGCATTGTCATTAACGTCTACTCAGGCTTTCCTTGAAGTTCAGAACAGATGGGGGTAAATTAATGCAGTTGTGACCATTTGAAAATCCTCCTGGGTGCATGCACAGCAGGGAATGTTGAAAATTAGAAACTACTTGTGGCTGCCTATCTAAGTTCTGGATACACATTATCCACATCCAGATCTTGCAGTTCTCCTCTAATGAGCCTGATCAAAACACTGGTATTAAAAACCCTGCCATGTTTGCTTGGTGCCAGAAAAGGGGAAGTTCCAAATCTGACTCTGAATGCGGCCGCCCCAGATCATCTCTCTCATTCATTTTCTCAGGCTGATTTCCTTACAGACAGCATGGTAAAGAGACAGGAACCCAGGGGGAATCATTTCAGAGGTGGTGGATTCTCCATCATGTGATGTCTCCAGAGCGAGGCTCCTTCTGAATTCTGGACTCTTCCGCCACAGACGTTATGGGCTAGAGATACGGGACTGGCTCCTATTATGCAGGAGGTCAGACCAGATGATCAGAACAATCCTTTCTGGGTTTCAACATCTGTGAAACTGTTTAGGAGACACAGCAAAATATTGTACTACCAGGACCAACCAGACCCTAATTGCTTTGAATTCAGTGGAAAGGTTTCCATTGATTTCAGGGAGAGCAGAGCCAGCCCTGTGGGTATTTCTCTCCCCAGTATCACACAGAAGTAATTGAGGTTTTGTAATCTGCCGCTCCCTACAGCCTCCATCCCGCCAGAGACAGAACCCCCATCCCCCACCCACCTCTGACTTTTTCTTGGATTTGGCATCAGTATCCCCTGCTTATAGGACGAGATTACAGGAGGGTGACCCCCTCGATCATGGCATGTTCAGTACAGTTCTGCTGCCCTTTACTCACACAATAAGGATAATAACATTTCATTGCCCTGCATTCAAGATTAAAGTGAATTTTAACCCAAAACTGACCCATTTGGCAAAGCAGATCTGTCTGCTGACCTCCTAGGCAAAGCAGGTCTGTACACGAAAATACAGCCTGCTGCTGAGGCCTTTTCCCCAAGTTCATCAATAGTCATCAAGGGAGAGCTCATTCAGCACCTGCTGACACATGGGTAGAAATAAAAACACTTTACAGGGAAACTGAGGCACACAGAGAGACGATGATTTACCTAAGGTCGCCCAGCTGCAGAGGTGGGATTAGGACCCACATCTCCTGAGTTCACACCCAGTGCTCTAGCCACAAGGCAATAGTGCCTCCCTTGAGCAGCTTGTTGCTTTGCTAATCAAATGTTCCCATGTCGCTATGGGACGCTCCCAGAGACACTCACACGTATTTCCCTGGCAGTCGCTGCCATTTCACGTCGGGGTTCTGGCTGTTTGAGGGGATCTGTGATCACTGTGTGTCTGCCCCACAGATGGTCCCAGCCTTTCTGGGAGTGACAGCTCCGGAGCAGACCCATCGCCCCCAGGTAAATGGATTCGCTCAGTGCGGGGGGATTTCCCTGTAGGGGACGGGGGGCCTGGTCTGAGATTAGAGGAGAGCACCCAGCACTCTCAGTGGAGAGACTGTTACCCTGCCATAGGCTGCACCGGCATGGGCAGGGGCTGTGGGGTAAGAATCCACGAGGGGCAATGTGGTGTTTCACAAGGAGATGGCTAAAGCCAACTCGTTACCTCGCTGTGAAATGTGATGGCAGCCCAGGTGTCCCAGGGCGACTAGCCCCATGACAAGGTAACAGGGGCAGCCCCACTGTGCGCTGTTCCCTGGCAGGGAACATTAGCACAGCCCTGTGCCAGGTCAGCCATGTGGCTAAGTTAGTCCAGGCCTCATGATAAGAGAGAAGCATCCAGGGAGCCAAAGAAGGGTGGATGGATGGATGTGGGGTGACCAGACGCTCCAATCTTATCTGAACCATCTGGATATACAGACAACTATACTTTCCCCTCGGCCTGAAAAAAAAAAAGTGTCTCGATTTTTCACACGTGCTATTTGGTCACCCTAGATGTCTGGCCTGGGTTAAAAGGGACCCATGCAAAGAAGCTGAGTGAGGGCTGAAGTTGGCCTCATTTGTTCCATGCAGCCCCGGGAAGGAGGACTGTGGGACTCCTGACTCCAGGAAGGGAACCACGTTGAAATGTCAGCTCAGAGCCCAGAAGGAGAATGTGATATTCCTCTCCTAAGGGGGGAAGGTACAGGCAGTATCCGCAGGCACCAGGTCTGTTGGAACACTGAATGAAAGGAGAACCCGGGATGGACTAATTTGATGCACTGCAAGAGATCTAATAAATGAGACCCCCCAAAGGGGCAGTCTTGTTTCATGTGTCCCGACCTTGGAGAAAGGTCTTGTAAAATGCAAGAGGAGGCTGTGAGCAAGGCACCTGCAGGGCCACATTGTGCCACAAGAGGGCACACTGAGACAGTTGCCTGGGCCACAAGGCAAGAGGCAGGTTTAACTGGGCGAGGCGTCTCATGTTAGCTATCATGTTATAGCCACCAGGTGTGCACCAGGTTTTGGTGGGATGTAAGATGATGTACGGGAGCTTCCCTGTCCTGGATCCATGTCCCCTGGGGCTCACCCCTATCCTGGGTCCCCGGTCTCTGGGACTCACCCCCATCCTGGATCCCTTTTTGTTCCCCCTCTGTGTTCTGGAGGCTCCCAGCCCCACCAGCATCAGTCCCTGGGCTCTGGCCTAATCCCCTGCTTTTCTCTCCGTTCCCGGCTGCGCCAATGGTTTTCTAGGACTGGGACTCATTGTGGGACTTGCCATCACAGCCGGCCTGGCTCTGGGCCTGCTGGGGTGTTTTCTGATGAAGTCAGGTAGGTGCTGGTGGGGTGAAGTGTGAGCTGGGATGGGCGGCTGTTACGGGGCTTCGCTCTGACACCTTAAATCATAAAGATTATAAGAATGGCCATCCTCGGTCAGACCAATGGTCCATCTAGCCCAACATCCTTTCTTCAGGCAATTAGTGAGTGATCCATCCCCTGTCATCCAGTCCCAGCTTCTGACAGTCAGAGACTAGGGACACCCAGAGCATGGGGTTTGTCCCCAGCCCCCTTGGCTAATACCCATTGATGGACCTTTCCTTCATGAACTTAGCCAGTTCTTTTTAAACCCCATTATACTTTTTGCCTTCACAACATCCGCTGGCAACGAGTTCCACAGGCTGACTGCATTGGGTGAAGTTTTGTTTGTTTTAAAGCTGCTGCCTATTTAATTTCATTGAGTGCCCCTTGGATCTTGTGTTGTGTGAAGAAGTAAATAACACTTCCTTGTTCATTTTCTCCACATCAGTTACAATATCATAGACCGCTATCATATCCCTTATTAGTCGTCTCTTTTCCAAGCTGAAAAGTCCCAAACTTTTTAATCTTTCCATGTACACAAGCTATTCCACACCTTTAATCATTTTTGTTGCCCTTTTCTGTACCTTTTCCAATTTAATATATTTTTTGTGACATAGGGCAACCAGAACTGCACACAGTATTCCAGGTGTGGGTGTACCATAGATTTATATAGTGGCATTATACTATTTTGTGTCTTATTATCTATCCCTTTCCTAATGGTTCCCAACATTCTGTTCGTTTTTTTCACTGCTGCTGCACACTGAGCAGATGTTTTCAGTGAACTATCCATGATGACTCCAAGATCTTTTTCTTGAGAGGTAACAGCTAATTTAAATCCCAGTCCAATGGCAGTGAATGGCACGTTTGCTGGTTGTAACCCTGCTGAGGCATGGGGAGCAGAACTGACTGTTTTGAGATCACCCAGCACTGAGGTCTCTGGGCATCTGTCCCCTGCACTAACCACTGACCTGTGCTGCCTCTGTGGATCTGTGGCTGCAGGGCTTTGTGAGTAGCTAGACACCACAGACCAGCGGGGAGGTGCAGCACATCGTGGGCAGAGGTGCATACCACAAGGCTGGCTCTGGCCTGGCAGTCGCCCCAGGCTGGAACATGCGCTAAGCTTCCCTAACACGATTTTATTTCTCTCGGTAGTTGTGTCGCACTGCAGGACTCACAGGTAGGAGGGAACCTCGCCCTGACCCCCAGCTCTAATCTGGGGCTGCTCCCCAGGTGATGCCCAGGTCTGGGAGGGGGGTTCACTGCTGCCCTGCCTGGGACTCTGCCCTGGGGAGCTGACCTGGGGCATACCACCCCCCCCCAGCTACCCACAATGCAAATGCTCCTGGGGATTTGAGGGGCCTGACCTTAGTCTGGAAGCCACGTCTCAGCCCACCCTAGCGATGGCGATGGTGCTGCTGCCCTCCTGTCCCCATGGCAAACAGCAGCAGGTCTCTGCCCCCAGCGCCAAGTGCTGCATGTGGGACTGATACAGCTCTCATTTCACACAGGGGTCCCAGCCCAGACCGGAGCAGCCCGGCCACTGAAGATCAAATCCAGTGTAAGAGCCTGTTGTTCCAGCACTGCCCTGAGGGGGAGCTCGGCCCTTTGTCCATCTGTTGGCTGCTGTCAGAGTCCGGGGGGTTGGGGACAGAAGGGGCCCTGGGCAGCCAGGCCAGAGAGCCTTGACCTGATGAGGACTGTTCCCCCTGCTGCCCCAACCTCCGCCCAGACCAATGATGGGGTGATGGGAGCCCCTGGCCATGGGCAGGGGTGGGACTGGTGGGTGTCCTGGCAGCTCTTGCTGCAAACTGCAGGGTGGGTGCAGGGGCCTGGGCAGACACCTCCCTGTATGGGGAGAAAGGAGACACATGCCAGGAACAGCCAGAGCATCGCCCCGAGATCTATAGGCATCTGGTGTCCATGGGGCCAGCCAGCTCACACTGGGCAGGCAGTGCCCTGTGCTGTCTCTCCCCACTGGGCCCAGCTGGGGTCAGGGATGGGTCTGTGTCTCTGGGGGACGTGGGTTGGGGGTCTCTCCAGGGAGTGGGGAGCCTGGTGAGGAAGCATTGACCTTGGTTCTCTCTCCCAGATGCCGAGGTCACCAGAGCCAGAACTGCCCAGGTGAGTTGCTGTGCCGGTGCCCGCAGGGCAGACGGAGCCTAGGGAGCCGGGCTTGGCAGAGTGTTCCCATGCAAACAGGCACCAGGAAATATGGCTAAACCGTGGGAAAACCCCTGGCCTGATCCCAGTACCAGCGCCTCTGGCCTAGCCAGGAGTGAGGTTTACCAAGGGGTGATCCCAGCCCTGGCCGTCCTGGCATGAAGGGAGAATCATAGAATCATAGATTAGGGTTGGAAGAGACCTCAGGAGGTCATCTAGTCCAATCCCCTGCTCAAAGCAGGACCAACACGAACTAAATCATCCCAGCCAGGGCTTTGTCAGGCTGGGCCTTAGAAACTTCTAAGGATGGAGATTCCATCACCTCCCTAGGTAACCCATTCCAGTGTTTCACCATCCTCCTAGTGAAATAGTTTTTCCTAATAGCCAACCTAGACCTCCCCCACTGCAACTTGAGACCATCGCTCCTTGTTTTGTCATCTGCCACCCCTGAGAACAGCCGAGCTCCATCCTCTTTGGACCTCTCCCCGCTTCAGGTAGTTGAAGGCTGCTATCAAATCCTGCCTCACTCTTCTCTGCTGCAAACTAAACAATCCCAGTTCCCTCAGTCTCTCCTCATAAGTCATGTGCTCCAGCCCACTAATCATTGCCATTGCCCTCCGCTGGACTCTTCAATTTGTCCACATCCTTTCTGTAGTGGAGGGCCCTAAACAGGACGCAATACTCCAGATATGGCCTTACCAGTGCCAAATAAAGGGAAATAACACTGTTCTACAGCCAAAATGCTTCTGAAATAAATGTAGTCAAACTTTACTAATTCTGGGTCACTGAGAACGAAAATGATGCTTAAAATTGTTGATTGGCTCTAGTTTTCAAGATATGCTATTGGGTCAGTATATACGACCCTTGACTTGGGAATGGCGGAGGATAAGTGAGTTATAAAGGGAAGGGATCTCAATTTAAACCAGAAATGACTAAAATACATCTTTGACTGGATCTATGAATAAATCTATGACTGGATTTGGACAGTACTTGCTTTTTAGGCAAAACAATGAATGATGCAATCTGAAGCTGGTATTGCATCATACATGATATGAATTGCATCATGTTATTCCTAGAAGTCATGGATGATGTAATCATAACGAAGCTTACATCACTCTGCTGAACAAATTGCCCTATATCAGCTCTAGAAATCATACAGTGTCGTGCTCTCTTATTTGTCAGTGTTTGATTTTGCAAAGGGACACATTTCTGTTTAGACAAGAGATGGGCCCCACACATATGCTGCAACACTTGTGCAACAAATCTTCGCCAGTGGTGAACAGGAAAAGGAAATCTATGCCTTTTGCAGTGCCAATGATTTGGAGAGAGCCAACAGATCATACCAGCAATTGTTACTTCTGCATGGTGCCTCCAATTGGAAAGGTGTGTCAAAGAAGAAAAAGTGGACTGTGCATTATCCAAACATTCCATCAGCTATACGCCCAGTACCCCACGGAGAAGGACTGATGCACCAGAATCATTCTCACTTGAGTCAGACAAGGAAGAGGTCCTGAACCATCAGTGTCACAGGACCCACATTTTCTCCCATCCTCCTCCTCTGAACCACACCTCATAACACAAGGTGAACTGAATGACCTTGTCAGGGATTTGGAACTACCCAAGAGGAAGGCAGAGCTGTTGGGCTCCAGACTACAGCAGTGGAATCTCCTGGCAGGAGATGTTAGGGTTTCCATGTTCCGTGACCGTCAAAAGGATCTTGTCCCATTCTTCTTCATGGAAGGTGATCTTGTAGCCTGCAACAACATCAATGGTGTGATGGCAGCCCTCAACATGGTTCACGATCCAGATGAGTGGAGACTGTTCATTGATTCATCGAAGACGAGTCTTAAAGCTGTTTTACTGCATAATGGCAATGTTTTGCCATCAATTCCAGTTGGTCATGCAGTCCATATGAAGGAAACCTATGACAACATGAAACAACTTTTGAGGTGCATAAGCTATGACCAACATCAGTGGCAGCTTTGTGGCAATTTGAAGGTTGTTGCTCTCTTGCTTGGTCTGCAGACTGGATACACAAAGTACTGCTGTTTTCTCTGTGAATGGGATAGTCGTGCAAGAGATTCCCACTACATCAAGAAAGATTGGCCACTCCGACAGTCATTGGAGCCTGGGAGGAAAAGTGTTCAGCATCCACCACTTGTTGAATCAAGGAAGATTTTGTTACCACCCTTACACATCAAGCTGGGTCTGATGAAGAACTTTGTCAAGGCCATTGACAAAACACAAGCAGCTTTCAAGTACCTCTGTGGAAAATTTCCAAGGTTAAGTGAAGCTAAGATAAAGGAAGGTGTCTTTTTTGGTCCTCAGATTCGTGAACTTCTTCCAGATGATGCATTTGATCATGCACTGCGTGGCAAGGAAAAGACAGCATGGAAAGCCTTCCAGTTAGTGGCAATAAATTTTCTCGGAAACAAGAAGGCAGACAACTACAGGTTGTTGGTGGAAAACCTCCTCAAGGCATACAAAAGCCTTGGTTGCAACATGTCACTAAAGAGACATTTTTTGCACTCTCATCTAGATTTTTTTCCACCGAACTGCGGAGCAGTGAGCGACGAGCACGGCGAGCGATTTCACCAGGACATTGCAACAATGGAGAAACGCTATCAGGGCAAATGGAGCCCATCAATGCTTGCAGACTATTGCTGGACAGTGACAAGAGAGGCTCCATTTAATGAATACAAGAGACAAGCCAAGAAGGGCTGAGTAGACACTGAATAAGACTAAACTATGTACCTAATAGTTTTTTGCCTTTTGTTTCATAATAAATTTTATTTATATAACCCTTTTGCTGACTTTTAAAGTGTTACATAAACAGGACAGGTGAAATATTATCATGTAAAGCAACCATAAACACATGAAAAGACCTAGGTTTACAATTTATGATTAAAACTCTATCTACACAATATACATAGACATAAAATGTAAAAACTTAAATATCTTAGAAACAGTAGCAAATCAGTTGTTTTAATTGTCATATTTGAATTCAGCACATCAAAATACATAATAAATAGCACATTTTATCTCTGAAGCAGACGACTTCTTAAAAATTGTAGACCAGTGTAATCACTTCCCTTGACATGCTGGCAATGCTCCTACTAATGCAGCCCAATATGCAGTTAGCCTTCTTGGCAACAAGGGCACACTGCTGATTCATATCCAGCTTCTTGTCCACTGTAATCCCCAGGTTCTTATCTGCAGAACTGCTGCTTAGCCAGTTGGTCCCCAGCCTGTAGTGGTGCATGGGATTCTTCCATCCTAAATGCAGGATTCTGCACTTCTTCTTATTGAACCTCATCAGATTTCTTTTGGCCCAATCCTCCAATTTCTCTAGCTCACTCTGGACACTATCTCTACCCTACAGTGTATCTGCCTCTTCCGGCAGATTAGTGTCAGCCATGAACTTGCTGAGGGTTCAATTCATCCCATCATTCAGATCATTAATGAAGATGTTGAACAAAACCACCCCTAGGACAGACCCCTGGGGCACTCCGCTTGATACTGGCTGCCAACTAGACATCAAGCCATTGAGGCTGATGATCAGGACAGTTTTCTATCCACCTCATAGTCCATTCATCCAATCTGTACTTTTTTAACTTGCTGGCAAGAATACTGTGGGAGACCGTATCAAAAGGTTTGTTGAAGTCAAGATAGATCACGTCCATTGCTTTCCCCATATCCCCAGAGCCAGTTATCTCTTCATAGAAGTCAATCAGGTTGGTCAGGCATGACTTGCCCATGGTGAAAGAAAGAATTTAAGAGTCTGGACTTAATTCTCCAGCCAGTTTCACCTCACTATAGGGCCACTGGAGTCAATGAGGCCAGATCCCCCACTGATGTAAACTGGTGTCACTCTGTTGGTGTCAATGGCCCAGATCCCCAGTTGGTGTAAATCAGCTGAACCTCCATTCAAGCCAATGAATCAAATCACCAGCATGTGTAATTCGGCCTCATTCCTGTGACCGCAATGGAGCGACACTGATTTACACCAGCAGGGGATCTGACCCCACAAATGCAATAGAAAAAAGGAAAAGGTTTGTCTGTGGGTCTGTGATCACGTCTGGCTCAGCTAGGGGAGTTTCCCTGACTTACCCATGGATTGTCTCATCCGCGGAAGCCCTGGCTGAGGGGAGCCCTCGATTGTATGGGGGACTCCAAACGCCTGTGCCATCCCATTGATTCCAATAGGACTGGAGCACGTGGTTAAAGTTAACACCTGTGCTCCAGCACCCTCCTGAGCATGGCACTCTGCTGCCCTGGCTCTAAGGTTTAGGTTTGATTTTAGGAAAAACTTTTTCACTAGAAGGGTGGTGAAGCACTGGAATGGGTTACCTAGGAAGGTGATGGAATCTCCTTCCATAGAGGTTTTTAAGGTCAAGCTTGACAAAGCCCTGGCTGGGATGATTTAGTGGGGGATTAGGTCCTGCTTTGAGTAGGGGGTTGGACTAGATGACCTCCTGAGGTCCCTTCCAACCCTGATATTCTATGATTAAGGAAAGGCCGTTCCTCCCCCTCCCCTCTCACCACATCCCGGGGCCCTGGTCAGGGCCCCACCCTGGTGCTCCCTGATAGCCTAATTCAGACTGGGAATAGGGTGTAAGCATTTAACAGGGAGAGCAATTAACCACTGGGACCATTCCCCAGGGGCCGTGTGGGATTCTCCATCCCTGACAATTTATACTCAGGATTGGACATGTGTCTAACAGATCGAGGAGTTATTGTGGGGACGTCTCCGGCCGGCGTCACACAGGGTGTCAGACGAGGGGATCGCAATGGTCCCTTCTGCCCTTGGAATCCATGAACCCAGGATTCCCGGCCGACCTGTCTGTG
The DNA here is from genome assembly GCF_027887155.1 of Malaclemys terrapin pileata. Classification (NCBI taxonomy): domain Eukaryota; kingdom Metazoa; phylum Chordata; order Testudines; family Emydidae; genus Malaclemys; species Malaclemys terrapin. Next base: position 7,064,059 of record NC_071524.1, on the reverse strand, counting down.
TGGAGGTGTTTCCCAGCCAGCTCATCAGGGCTCTCACCCTGTCCATGTTGTATTGATGTCCCAGCAGCCCAGGGTGGACAGGGACATGGCAGTGACGTACGCAGTGGTGGGACAGGGCAGCTCTCGAGTGCAGGACACCCGGACGACTCCATAGCTCTGGGTAAGTGCGACGCTCTGTGAATGGGCCCATGTGGGATGGAGGCTGTTCTCCCCACAAAGCCAGTGTAGGGACTGGTCAGTGGGGAAAGGATCCGACCCACCCTCCCTGCCACCTCAGAGCCTCCATCTCCCGCACCTGCTACCAAGGGCGCAATCTGTGCTGGGTCCCCTCACCAGCACCCCCCTGCCAGGCCCCAGGGCTCATTCACCTAGAGCCTGAGTCGCTGCCCTTCCCCAACTGCCCAGCTCTCCCTGTAGATGGTGGAGACCAACTGATAACCTAGGGCACTCAGCGCTGTCACCCTGGGAGGGGGTGGGGGGCAGCTGCACGAGAGCCGGTCACTGGGATTCCCTGTCACTTCCCCACAGGATTCCCAGTGCCCCACAAGCCTGCATGAGCCCCACACTTGCTGCCAGCCTGAGTGGAGCCCCAGGAAGGAGATGGTGATGGAGTCTGTTAACCAGCCAGCGAGAAGCAGCATTTGGGTCAGTCGATGGCACAAGAGAAGCTCAGACACTTCGTGGGCAACGGAAACCGGGTGTGACCGAGGCCGGGCTTCACATCACAGCCCGTTATTATAGTTACGGCAGAACCTTCCTGGCCAAAGTTCACACCCCGGAGGCCTGCACATAAAATCCCCTCAGTGACAGTGCATGCAGAGCGACAGGCAGCCACAAGCCATTTGCACAGGCAGCTGCCTGACGTGCACACCTGGTTGTGGGAAATGCAAATGCAGGGTCCCAAATGAGTTCAGAATTTGGCCTGAAATGGCTCCTGCATTTACTGAATATCCAGGACACAGATGCTGAGGCAAATCTTTCTGGTGCCAGCCTCACGGTGGGGTTGGGAAGAGGGGAATCGCGGGGATGCCTGCGTGGGCGTAGCTGTGCCAGCGTTACACTGTAATGCTGCTGTGGGGGGATGTGCTGGGGTCTGTGCTGAACCTCTGAGCATGTGCAGGGTGAACAAGGGGGCAGATTTTTAAAGGTATTGAAGTGCCTAACTCCCATGGATGTCAGTGAGAGTTAGGTGCCTAAGTTCCTTTAAACGCCTCGCCCAAGGTGTCTGTCAGGCTCGGTTTGAGCTGGCTCCTGTGCAGCTAATAAAGTGCTTTGCCTTCTCTCTGCCCAACCTGCCTCCTGGGAGCGTCGTTAAGCGTCAACTAGTGCCAGGTGTTACGGTGAAACATACATGGAACAATTACCTCTCTGGGTCCACTGGGGACCTGGGGAAACTTTGTAGTTACACAGGTTCAGTTCAAGCAGTGTTTTCTCACCCCCACGGGGGCCGCAGAAACACCCAGATGCAGAGAGTCGTGAACATCACAGATGGAGGGGGACAGGGATGTGAGAATAAATCATTTATGCCCTGATCTCCCCCCCACACACACACACACACACTGACAAACAGTTTCATTAGCACAGAGTTGAGGCTGCCCCGGGGTATCTTGCGCCCATCCAGAACACTGAGACCAGCCAAACTCACACGTCTGAAAACCAGAACATTCCGAGTTCAGGTATTTCACACTCAGGCTTCCTAAAACCAGGAAACCGAGAGAAGAGCCAGGGCCGTGCAACCTTAACTCTGCCCTCATTGAGCACTGCCCCATACGCCTGTTACCTGGGGTTCTTTCAACCCAAAGCTCTTGGTAACTTTTACTCTGTGCGAGGTGGTGTCAGGAAATAAATCAGGGGAGACACGGCCGTCCGACCGATAGATGGCTGGCACAAACAGGACAACACAAGAGTGCTTTCACTTAAAGCTAAACTTTACTAGTCTCAAGCACTTACACACATCCGCAACAAGTTAGTAAAGCACCCGCAACCCTTGATAATTACCAAAGCTGGGTGTGGCTCTCGAGTGGCACAGTGGCAGCCCGTCTGCCAGTGGGGAACATAAGATGCATCCAGAGGGAGAGACCAGTCCCGAAGAGTCCCCCAAAGGAGTCCCACCTATCTTAAGCTTTTCCCCCTTATTTATACATTAGTAATACAACAACATGTCCCTTAAAGAAAACTTGTCAAGTAAGCAGTTTCAAGCAAGAGGTTCCTTCTGATTATTGATTAACCAGGTGTGGGTCTTTCCAGAGCCTGCATCCTTGAGACCCCAATAGACATTCCTGCTCTTTTAAAATGCATGTATCAGCAACTTCAACACAATTCTTATCAGGAAGGACGTGAGGTCAAGCTGCCCTTTCTGTGGCACCCTAAACCCCCTCCCCTCCTGCCTTGGCCAAGCTGAGACTGATAAATAGTCAATTTACAGCTTGCTGACTAGGTTGCTTTTAACAATAAGCCATAATGGTTTTAGCACTTTACTGGTTTGCCAAAGTCTTCCCGTACACGCCCAGGCTCTGCCTTTGCACTGTAGCAAACAAGAGCTACGGGCACCCGCCCTCCTCTCACAGACTGAGCCTGCTCCACCCTAAGAACTCCACCTCTGCTACATTTACCCCCCTTTCCCCAGCTCCTCGTTCCTACGCACACGACACCATTTAATTCGTGACTTTCCCTCACCCTTCAGCAAACCCACAGAGCAGCCCTGCCCAGACCCCCACCTGCCTGCTGACAGTCCCTGTGCTGAGAACACCCCCGAGCCCCGTGACTGGCACAGCCTGCACAACGCAGTGCTGCACAGGGCAAACTGGGTCTCTCAAGTACAAACACCTCTTGGGCCTTCGCTCACCACCCCTCCCCCTGGACTCGGAGCCCATCACAGCCCTGCCACGCTTCTCAGACAACCCCCTCCACCATTCACACAGCTGCACCTAGCTCAGGGAATACAGCTGGAATACGGGCTGATGATTTCCAGTGGCTGCTGCCAGCCCCAGGGGGGCAGAGGTGAGGTGCATGGGCTTTAACCTTAACTCTGCCTTTCCTGGGGTTCACAATCTGAGCTTTACTGGACTCAATGCCCTGGCAGGGCAGGAGCTATCACCAGGCACCTGCACTCTGTGTTACCAAAGGGTTTTGTCTGTGACTAATCCAGAAGCAGCTCTCACAAGTCTGTCCTCCCCTGTTCTGTGCTGCTAAAGCAGCTTCTCTACAGACACCCCCAGAGCAGGCGGTGTGTTCCCCTGTCATGGGGGATAATTCCTGCTACAGTCACCTACCGACTGGGGGAACTGGAGCAAGTGGCTTCATGTCCTTGTGCCTGGTGAAATGGGAATAATTCTCCCCTGCCTGCCAAGGGTGTTGGGAGAGTGAAATCCAGGGAGGGTGAAATCCAGGTATGATTGGGAGCAGCTGAGATGCTACAGCATAGCTAGACATGGCCAAGACAGAATGCCGTCTCCCCGTTCCACAGAGAAAAGCAGCCTCAGTCGAGCAACCAGGGCAAGCCAGGGCCTGCTGCAGCTTAGCCATAGAACTGACAAGCCTGACAGATAAATAATGTGGTGAATTCATGTTAGTGGGGCTGGAGCTGTGGGAAGTAAAACCTGGATTTCGGCACAAGATGGCAATTTAACATGTGAGGACTCTGGAAAGGTGTATTGGGTTGCTAGGAGCTGACATGGTACATTCATGCCAGTTCCAGCAGGAGGCCGAGGACAGTGGCTAAAGGTGCCAGGAATGGATGCTCAAGACACCAGAGACTAGCGCATGGGGGGCTGTATGGTCCAGGCAACTGAGAAGGCGGCACTGAGACCAAGTTCGGAGGATGTAAAACACAGGAGCTTCTGGCTGTAGTCCACGAAAGCTTATGCTCTAATAAATTTGTTAGTCTCTAAGGTGCCACAAGTACTCCTGTTCTTCTTTCTGAGAAGAATGTCTGGCCTGGGATCTGCAGTGAGACTTTCCTGACTTGAGAGGGTAAAGAGAACACCCCTAAATGGACAGCACTGAGTTCACTCCTGGCTTTACATGCAAGTAATAAAGTAAGAGTTTGTTTGTCAAGGCTGCTTCCCCACTTTGAACTTTAGGGTACAAATGTGGGGGCCTGCATGAAAACTTCTAAGCTTAACTACCAGCTTAGATCTGGTCCGCTGCCACCATCCCAAAGCTAATCCCCTTCCCTTGCGAGACCTTCACCAATTCCCTGGTGAATACAGATCCAAACCCCTTGGATCTTAAAACAAGGAGAAATTAACCATCGCCCCTTTTTCCTCCCACCAACTCCTGGTGAATACAGATCCAACCCCCTTGGATCTAAAAACAAGGAAAAATTAATCAGGTTCTTAAAAAGAAGGCTTTTAATTAAAGAAAAAGGTAAAAATTATCTCTGTAAAATCAGGATGGAAAATAACTTTACAGGGTAATCAAACTTAAAGAGCTCAGAAGACCCCCCTCTAGCCTCAGGTTCAAAGTACAGCAAACAGAGATAAACACTCTAGTAAAAGGTACATTTACAAGTTGAGAAAACAAAGTAAAACTAACACGGCTTGCCTGGCTGTTTAATTACAAGTTTGAAATATGAGAGACTTGTTTAGAAAGATGTGGAGAACCTGGATTGATGTCTGGTCCCTCTCAGTCCCAAGAGCGAACAACCCCCAAAACAAAGAGCACAAACAAAAACCTTCCCCCCCCCGCAAGATTTGAAAGTATCTTGTCCCCTTATTGGTCCTTTGGGTCAGGTGTCAGCCAGGTTACCCGAGCTTCTTAACCCTTTACAGGTAAAAGGATTTTGGAGTTTCTGGCCAGGAGGGATTTTATAGTACTGTACACAGGAGAGCTGTTACCCTTTCCTTTATAGTTATGACAAGCCCCCCAAATCACAGATAGTTTTGGACAGCCGGTTTCACACTGGCTGTGATTTCTTCCTGGACCTCTAGGAGAAAACAGAGTTAATAAGACACATGCACCTTTAGACATACTACTGATTATATAAAAACTAACAATATGTTCCACATTCCAAGAACAATTTTTAAACAGTTGATTCTGGAAAACTTTGCCGGGAGAGTGCATCAGCCACTTTGTTAGAAGCCCCTGAAATGTGTTGTATTTCAAAATTAAAATCTTGGAGAGCTAAACTCCACCGAAGAAGTTTTTTGTTATTCCCCGTGGCGGTATGAAGCCACTGTAGCGCAGCATGGTCTGTTTGTAGTTGGAAACGCCGTCCCCAAACATATAGGCGTAGCTTTTCCAGCGCATACACAATGGCGTAGCATTCCTTTTCGCTGATTGACCAGTGGCTTTCCCTCTCAGACAGCTTCTTGCTGAGAAACATGACAGGATGGAATTCTTGATCTGGTCCTTCCTGCATTAAAACTGCTCCCACGCCCCACTCGGACGCATCTGTGGTTACTAGGAACGGTTTGTCAAAGTCTGGGGCCCTTAGCACAGGTCAGACATGAGTGTCGCCTTAAGCTGGTTAAAGGCCTTTTGACACTCGTCAGTCCACTGAACTGCATTTGGTTGTTTCTTTCTGGTTAGGTCTGTCAGCAGGGCGGCGATTTGGCTATAGTGGGGTACAAATCGCCTATAATATCCGGCCAAGCCTAAGAAGGATTGGACCTGTTTCTTTGACTTTGGAACTGGCCACTTTTGGATAGCAGCCACTTTGGCCTGTAGGGGATTTATAGTTCCTTGACCCACCTGGTACCCCAGGTACGTCACTCTGTTTTGGCCTATTTGACACTTTTTAGCCTTAACAGTTAGTCCTGCCTGCCGGATGCGCTCGAAGACTTTTTCCAGGTGCTCCAGGCGTTCTGTCCATGAATCACAAAAAATGGCCACATCATCGAGGTAGGCAACTGCAGATTCTCCCAATCCTGCTAGGAGACCATCTACAAGTCTTTGGAAGGTGGTGGGTGCATTTCGCAACCCGAAAGGGAGTACATTGAATTCATACACCCCTGCCTGGGTGACGAAGGCTGACCTTTCCTTAGTGGGTTCATTTAGTGGTACTTGCCAGTACCCTTTGGTTAAGTCTAAAGTAGAGATGAATTGGGCATGTTCCAATTTCTCCAATAGCTCATCTGTGCGTGGCATTGGATAGTTGTCAGGACGAGGTACAGCATTTAGTTTACGGTAGTCCACGCAAAAGTGTATTTCCCCATCTGGTTTGGGAACTAGAACCACTGGAGATGCCCATGCACTGTTAGAGGGGCGGATTATACCCATCCTTAGCATGTCCTGGATCTCCCTTTGTATAGCAGTTTGGGCATGAGGTGACTCCCAGTAGGGTGGGGTTCTAATTGGGTGAGCATTACCTGTGTCAATGGAGTGGTATGCCCATTCGGTCCGTCCTGGAGTGGCTGAGAAAATTGGTGCAAAGCTTGTGCACAGCTCCTTGATCTGCTGTCGCTGCAGACGTTCAAGGGTCGCGGAGTGGTTCACCTTTTCCATGCCACCATCACTTTTTCCTTCGTAGTAGACACCTTCAGGCCACGCCGCGTCATTTGTTTCCTGGGCTGTAAACTGGCAAACGTTTAATTCTCTGGAATAAAAGGGCTTAAGAGAATTAAGATGGTATACCTTAGGCTTTATGTTGGAGGTGGGGGAGGCTATGAGATAGTTAACAGCTCCTAGGGGCTCCTGGACCGTGAATGGTCCTTCCCACGACGCTTCCATTTTATGGGCCTGGAGCACCTTTAAGACCATGACTTGGTCTCCTACTTTGAAGGACCGTACTCTGGAATGTTTATCATACCAGGCTTTTTGCTCTTCCTGAGCATCCTTTAGGTTTTCTTTAGCAAGGGCTAAAGAGTGTCGGAGGGTGTTTTGTAGGTTGCTTACAAAGTCTAGAATGTTAGTTCCTGGAGAAGGCGTAAACCCCTCCCATTGCTGCTTCACCAACTGTAATGGCCCCTTAACCTCGCAGCCATACATAGGGTTTCAAATGGTGAAAACCCTAAACTGGGATGTGGTACAGCCCTATAGGCGAAAAGCAACTGCTGCAGCACTAGGTCCCAATCATTGGAGTGTTCATTTACGAATTTACGTATCATGACCCCCAAAGTTCCATTAAACCTCTCCACCAGGCCATTGGTATGATGGTGATAAGGGGTGGCAATCAAGTGATTCACCCCATGAGCTTCCCAGAGGTTTTTCATGGTCCCTGCCAGGAAATAAGTTCCCAAATCTGTAAGGATGTCGGAGGGCCACCCTACCCTGGCAAAAATGTCTGCTAATGCCTGGCACACACTTTTAGCCCTGGTGTTGCTTAAGGGTACTGCTTCCGGCCATCGGGTAGCAAAATCCATGAAAGTCAGTATGTACTGCTTTCCTCTGGGTGTCTTCTTTGGGAAAGGACCCAGAATATCCACAGCTACTAGCTGAAATGGGACCTCAATTATGGGGAGTGGCTGGAGAGGGCCTTTAACCTGGTCTTGGGGCTTTCCCACTCGTTGGCACACCTCACAAGACCGGACATAATTAGCAACGTCCTTGCCCATTCCCTCCTATTGGAAGAACTTTCCCAAACCGGTCTTTGGTTCTGTTCACCCCAGAATGGCCATTGGGATGATCATGGGCTAAGCTCAAGAGCTTTGCCCAATACTTAGTGGGAACTACCAACTGTCTTTGAGGATGCCAGTCTTCCTGGTGCCCACCAGAAAGAGTCTCCTTGTATAAAAGTCCTTGTTCTACAACAAACCGGGATCGGTTAGAAGAGCTGAGAGGCGGTGGGGTGCTCCGTGCCGCCGCCCAAGCTTTATGAAGGCTGTCATCTGCTTCCTGCTCGGTCTGGAACTGTTCCCTTGATGCTGGAGACATCAGTTCCTCCTTGGACTGTGGACTGGGGCTTGGTCCCTCTGGAAGCGATGCAGGTGCTGGGGCTGTTTCCATTGACTGTGAACCGCTGTCCGCTGGTGCACTATGTGGTATGTCAGGCTCTGGCTGAGCCTCTTGGGTAGGGTTATCTGCTGCTTCCGCCAGTTCAGGCTCGCTGGTGCCCTCTTGCATTGGAGTTGTAGACGGGTTTGCAAGTGCTGGACTCGGTGCTGGCAACGGTTCTGGTGCTGGTTGCATTGCCAGTTCCAGTTCTGGGACTGGCTTTGACTGGGTCTCTGGGATTGGATCCACTACGGCTGTTGCAGACGGGGCCCTGGTGGACGGCTCAGGAACAGGGATGGGGGTGAAAGCTTGCTTAGCCTGGCTGCAGGTGACTATTTCCACCCTTTTGGCTAGCTTCACATGGTTGGCCAAGTCTTCCCCCAGCAGCATGGGGATGGGATAATTGTCATAGACTGCAAAAGTCCACATTCCTGACCAGCCCTTGTACTGGACATGCAACTTGGCTGTAGGCAAGGTTACAGACTGTGACACGAAGGGTTGAATTGTCACTGGAGCCTCTGGGTTGATGAGTTTGGGGTCCACTAGGGATTGGGGGATAGTTGACACTTGTGCCCCAGTGTCCCTCCAAGCGATAACCTTCTTTCCGCCCACTCTCAAGGTTTCCCTTCACTCCGAGGGTATGAGAGAGGCATCTGGGTCTGGGGATCTTTGGTGTGATTGTGATGTAATGAACTGTAATCGGTTGGGGTTCTTGGGGCAGTGAGCCTTTATATGTCCCAGTTCATTACATTTAAAACATCGCCCTGCTAAGCAGGGCCGGCTTTAGGCCGATTCAGCCGATTCGGCTGAATTGGGCCCCGTGCCAAGAGGGCCCCGTGCTGCAGCTGTCCGCCCCGCCCCCAGCTCACTTCCCCGGCCCCTCCTCCCCTCCCCTGAACGCCCCGCCCCCTCCCCTGCTTCCCGCGAATCTCTGATTCGCGGGAAGTCTGAGACGAAGCAGGGGCGGGCCAGCAGCACGAGGTAAGCTGGGGTGGGGGCAGGAGAAGGGCTCCGGGGAGGCGCGCCCATCCCGCAGGCCCCAGCGGCTCTGGCCCGGCTTGGCTCCAGCCCGGCCCAGTCCCCACGGCTCGGGGCCCCCCCGTCCCCTCCGCGGCGCGGCGCGGGTCCCCCACCCCACCCCCGGCGCGGCTTCCGCGGCACGGCTGGGATTCCCCCTGGCGTGGCTCCCGCGGCGCGGCTCGGGTCCCCCCGTCCCCGGCCCCCTGGCAGCGCGGCGCGGCTCGGGCCCCACCCCCGGCGCGGCTTCCGCGGCGCGGCTCAGGCCCCACCCCCACCCCGGCGCGGCTTCCGTGGCGCGGCTCGCGCCCCACCCCCACCCCCAGCGCGGCTTCCGCGGCGCGGCTGGGACCCCTGGCGTGGCCCCCGCGGCGCGGCTCGGGTCCCCCCCCTTGCAGCAAGCCCCGCCCCCAGGAATCGGGCCCCGCTCTTCCTAAAGCCGGCCCTGCTGCTAAGGTATCACCGGGGTGATGTTGGTTGGTGGAGACTGCTGTGGTGGGGTTTCCCTTGGGATGTGGGTGGGGCCTTGGGTTGTCCCCGGTGGTAAGGTTTTGTTTCGGCTTGCCCCTTCTGATATTCGCTTCAACAGCTACTAGTTTTTTTCTTTTCTGCCACCTCCACCTATTTGGCTCCAATCTCCCCCGCCTCGGTTACAGTTTTGGGCTTCCTATCTAGAATGTACCTTTCTATTTCCTCAGGAACACGCTCTAAAAACTGCTCCATTTTTACTAGGTAAACCAGATCTTCCAGAGATTTAACATTTGCTCCTGAAACCCAGGCAACACAATTTTGGTCAATGTGGTAGGCATGCTGGGTAAATGACACGTCTGGTTTCCACCTTAGGGCTCTGAACCGCCGACGGGCATGCTCTGGTGTTAGCCCCATTCTGAGTCTGGCCTTGTTTTTAAAAAGTTCATAACTGTTCATGTATTCCTTAGACATTTCAGCCGCCACCTCTGCTAAGGATCCACTGAGCTGCGGCCTCAGCTTTACCATGTACTGGTCTGTAGTGATGCTGTATCCAAGGCAGGCCCTTTCAAAAAATTTTTAAGAAGGCCTCAGTATCATCGCCTGCCTTGTAGGTGGGGAATTTTCTGGGATGGGAAGTGGTACCGGAGAGTCTCACTGTTCCTTTACTAAATGCCACCGGTTGGCAAACCGGCTCTGCATTCTTTGCCCTTTCCCCACAAGCCACCCTACGGGAACTTACAAGGTAGCAATGGAAAGGCTAGTTATGGTGAAGCGTTCTGGATATGTGGTAATAGTGCCTATAAATGGCTCCCTCATGGTTGGCATGGTAGCTGTTACAAAGGCTATCTTGCTCCTCCCCTCTGTGTTCTCACCAAGGCTCCCTCAGGTCGCCCTAGGTACTATCGGTTCCTGAGAGCTACCATTGAACCCATCGGAGAAGGTGACAGGTTTGGGATGATATCCCTCCCTTCCAATGGGGTGGGACAGCTAACCCAACTCTACAGAAGACTGTCTAAATTTCTCACTCAGTTTGCCAATGATACCCTGGCCATAGAGAAACGCATAAGTGCTGAGCTGTACCAGCTTCGACTGCTGGCTTTGCAGAACCGCCAGGCCCTAGATTATGTGTTAGCTTCACAGGGCGGGGTATGTGCTTTATTGGAGAAGAATGTTGTACCTATGTCCCAGAGTTTTCACAGGATATTAACAAGCATATCTTGTCAGCCAAACAGGCCTTGAATCAGTGGAAGGCCCAGGAAGGGGAACCCACTATTTTGGATTCCCTTTGGGGTTGGCTACCTGGTTTAGGGGAACTAGGCGGTACAAGGGGAAGTATTGTTCGCATCTTGCTCGCAGGTGTTGTGATATATTTTGTCCTTTTCCTTTTGCTCATTTGCTGTAAAGTGCTCATATGTAAGATTTGTACCTCCCCCTTCCCAGAGGTTCCTTTATATTCTCTCATTGATAATTCTGATTGTATGGAGCTTAATCGCATTTTATCTTTAGAGTATGAGAAAACTCTGACAAAGGTTGTTGAGTGTTCTCAAAGGAGGGATTGTTGGTGTCACTAGGCATAGCTACCAGGTAACTCGGGAGAGTGGAAGGCAAAAGTGCCGATGAAGCTCTTCTGCTCTGGGCCTACCTGAGCCACAGTGACTCCATCTTGAGAACTTTCACCTACTTCTGTGCTAACTGCTTACACGCTGAAGCAGAAATGTAAGGGTCAGCTTTTCTAGCAGACAGCTGTAGTTTTGTTCACACTAGCAAAACTTGTAGAGATAAGACGGGGGAAGACTGCTGCACAGGCCTTGCAAGGCCAAAAGATAAGCAGGCGAAGGGAAAGTTTCTAATATGCACACTATGTACCTGCTGTAACTGTTGTCTGGAAGGGAGGGGTGGGAGGGTTAAGAGGGAGAAACAGAACAAAGGCTTACACAGAAACAGCTTGGAATATAAAAGGTAAAAGTTGTTTGTATGTGTTGCACTGGATTTGAGACATGCTGGTCTCCTAATGCCATTTCAGAGCTCTGAAATAAACTTGGCTTGCTTTCTCCCCCCCCAAGCACACCGGGCAACGAACCCCTGTTTGCCATCTCGGGGCCCAGTTCTGAGCAGGCAACAATGTCAAGGCTGCTTCCCCACTTTGAACTTTAGGGTACAAATGTGGGGGCCTGCATGAAAACTTCTAAGCTTAACTACCAGCTTAGATCTGGTCCGCTGCCACCATCCCAAAGCTAATCCCCTTCCCTGGGTAGCCTTGAGAGACCTTCACCAATTTCCTGGTGAATACAGATCCAACCCCCTGGATCTAAAAACAAGGAAAAATTAATCAGGTTCTTAAAAAGAAGGCTTTTAATTAAAGAAAAAGGTAAAAATCATCTCTGTAAAATCAGGATGGAAAATAACTTTACAGGGTAATCAAATTTAAAGAGCTCAGAGGACCCCCCCTCTAGCCTCAGGTTCAAAGTACAGCAAACAGAGATAAACACTCTAGTAAAAGGTACATTTACAAGTTGAGAAAACAAAGTAAAACTAACATGGCTTGCCTGGCTGTTTAATTACAAGTTTGAAATATGAGAGACTTGTTTAGAAAGATGTGGAGAACCTGGATTGATGTCTGGTCCCTCTCAGTCCCAAGAGCGAACAACCCCCAAAACAAAGAACACAAACAAAAACCTTCCCCCCCCCTCAAGATTTGAAAGTATCTTGTCTCCTTATTGGTCCTTTGGGTCAGGTGTCAGCCAGGTTACCCGAGCTTCTTAACCCTTTACAGGTAAAAGGATTTTGGAGTCTCTGGCCAGGAGCGATTTTATAGTACTGTACACAGGAGAGCTGTTACCCTTCCCTTTATAGTTATGACATTGTTAAACAAGCCTGGAGGGGAGCTGTGGTGACGATTTGTTCCTGCTGCGGCCTTCGAAAACCACCTACCGTCTTTATCAGGGAGCGTCCTACTCCTGAGGTCAGTGGCCTGGGAATAAAGGAGCAGAGTGAGGGAAGACACAAGTAAAATTTCCCAACATGAAGCTCAGTAGTGGCAGGACTTACGTAAGCCCAAGGTCTAGGAAACCAGAGGTTATGACTGGTGGCTGTGCAATACAATGGGCACTGGGACCACCAGAGGGTGAGGGATGGGAAAGGAGCAGCTAGGCCATGAAAAGAGGTGATTCCCTCTTCCTGGAGGTTGAGGATCAAAGGCCTGAGCTCTATAAAGGAACAGGCTGATCTGCCCAGTCTGGGTTCTGGTTCTCAGACAGTTACAAACTGGTAACCTCAGGGAAAACCCAGTGGTAGGTTTTGAAGAACTGAAACCTACCACAACCCACGGCTGGAGCTGGGGGTTGATCTATTTAAACTATTTAGCCTGCGTGTAGGTTCCGTATTCCTTTAATATGTTTTCTCTGTAACACTTTCACGTCCAGAATAAATGTGCAGGCTATGTGGTAACAGCTGGCAATACACTGGTCACAGCCCGCAGAGAGAAAGCAAAGCGCAGACATTGGCCTTTCAGCCCCAGTCTGGCTTGCTGAGGATATCACAGCATAAGGCAGAGAACTGTGCAGCCTGGAAAAAACCCAGTAAGGTGGTAGATACACACAGGTCTCCACCCAAGGAAGGTCACAACTGAGGAGATGGGAACCTAGATCAGATGCCCTTTCTGAGCCATGATGGGGGGAATACAAGTGCATTTGCCCTGACCTATGTTATCATAACTGCATATTGGTAAGGGAAGAGATCTGGGAGCTCTCTCCTTCCTAGGCCACTCATTTCATTTCACAGAAGAGCTTTAAATCTGTAGGCAAGCTGCTGGAGAGGACTTCAATCACTTCTAAACACAAGGGTGGGTGGGGAAATCTCTGGTGCTATGCCAATAAGAAATGCTGTCCAGGGGCTGGTATTTAACCACAAGTGAGACCAGTGGTGCAAGTAGGGTGGTACACTCCGGTATGTCGTACCAGTGAGATATTTATAGCCGGTACTCGGTATGGAAAGACATAGGAGGAGCAGAACCGCCGGCAGCTACTCCAGCGTGGCTGTACTTCCCCCAGCCCTTCCATGCAGCTGCGTCTGCTGAGTCCTGACCAGGGTCTGTACAGCAGCCCTACCGGAGGACAGGGCTGGGGGCAGTACAGCCACGCTGGAGGAGCTGCCAGCATGGGGCCACCCAGCAGGCCCACATTCTGCTCCTTTCCCCGCAGCGGGAGGAGGACAGAGCCCCCCCAGGTAATGTGGGCTGGATCGTGGGGAGGGGATGTGGAGAGCGCGGGGGCCCCAGACTGGGGGCAAGGTGGGGAGATGCCATGTGGGGAAGAAACATACCCCCAAGGTACATACCTTGTACCCCCCCCTTTGTGTCCCTCCCATGAGGCAGCATACCGGTAAGGAATAATTCTACTTGCACCAAGTGAGGCTCTACTGAAGGTGAAGGGACAATCAGCGCATTGAATGATTCCAATGAGTTACAAAGAAAGGGCCTGATCCGACAGCTGCCAGTGAGAGCTTGGCCCTGAACGTCAGTGGAAGTTCTCACCAGCACAGACCCTCCCTAGTCTCAAGCTTTTGACAATTCTTGTCTAGCGGATGTTAGAGGGACTTTGCAGCATTGGAATGGATATTATCTCAGTAACCACAATGTTCAGCATAAGGCCGATGACAGACCAGCTGGGAGAGCAGCATCCCCCTCCCACTGGGGAGCGAGGTCCCCCCGGTCATGAGGCCAGTAGCAGACACGGCCCCGTCTCTCACAGGGGCTGTGGCTTTTCTTCTCTCTAACCTCGGGGAGCACGTGGCAGATCAGAGAGAGCCTGCAGCTTCTCTGTTCCCTTCTCCCTGCAGATCAGAAGGGGAGAAGTCAGATCAGACAGCCACAGAGACGTCTCTCCCTGACACACTGAGGAGCAGAGACATACAGGCCTTCCCTGCTGCCAAATCTCTGAGGGGCTGCTGCGATTCTCACCACTTCTCCCAATGGTCCTGTCGTTGGGCCTCTGCCTGCTCTGTGAGTATGGACACAACTGGCTGGGTTTAGCTTGGCTTTCAGGGAGCCTGAGAACAGCTAATGAGTCAGTTAATTAGGTGTAATCCTGTAGGCTGTGCTGAGCCCCTCCTAGGAGGTATGTTCAGGATCTGTTTCTTGGCATCCGCAGCTCCACCAATTCACTGGAACAATTTCACAAGTCTTGTGGTGGATTCTCCGTCACTGGCAGTATTTATACCAACATTGGGTGGTTTTCTAGCAGATCTGCTCTGTTCAACCAGGATTATGTGGGGAAGTTCTAGATGATCACAATGGTCCCTTTGCTCTTGGACTCTATGAATCTAGGAACCATGTGCGTCCATGCCAGCCCCAGCGAAGGCATGGTGTTGAGTAGCCTCTAAGTGCTGTCCCATAGAGCACAGCCTTGTATTGCCATCATGGTTAGCAACTGTAAAATGAACAGGAGTACTTGTGGCACCTTAGAGACTAACAAATTTATTAGAGCATAAGCTTTCGTGGACTACAGCCCACTTCTTCGGATGCATATAGAGTGAAACATATATTGAGGAGATATATATACACACATACAGAGAGCATGAACCGGTGGGAGTTGTCTTACCAACTCTGAGAGGCCAATTAAGTAAGAGAAAAAAACTTTTGAAGTGATAATCAAGCTAGCCCAGTACAGACAGTTAGATAAGAAGTGTGAGAATACTTACAAGGGGAGATAGATTCAATGTTTGTAATGGCTCAACCATTCCCAGACCTTATTCAATCCTGAGTTGATTGTATCTAGTTTGCATATCAATTCCAGCTCAGCAGTCTCTCGTTGGAGTCTGTTTTTGAAGTTTTTCTGTATTCTCACACTTCTTATCTAACTGTCTGTACTGGGCTAGCTTGATTATCACTTCAAAAGTTTTTTTCTCTTACTTAATTGGCCTCTCAGAGTTGGTAAGACAACTCCCACCTGTTCATGCTCTCTGTATGTGTGTATATATATCTCCTCAATATATGTTTCACTCTATATGCATCCGAAGAAGTGGGCTGTAGTCCACGAAAGCTTATGCTCTAATAAATTTGTTAGTCTCTAAGGTGCCACAAGTACTCCTGTTCTTTTTGCGGATACAGACTAACATGGCTGTTACTCTGAAAACTGTAAAATGCTTTCAACTCTTTATTCCAACTCTCATTTCTGCTGCACGTTTGAATTCAGAGGCAAATGCTGTGAAATATGTTCTGTTCGCATCAGGGTAATCCAAGAAGCTGAGCTTCACACTGACCCAGCAAGACAGCAGGATTTATGCAGGATTTATATTGTTATATTAACTTAGAGTTTTTCACTCTGTGCATGGGTCTGTACTGGACTCTCCTAGGAAATCTGAGAATGCAGCTCAATGATAAATTTGCTGCCAACTGAATTTCTACTTTTGATCGTTCTTTGAATGTTACTTCCTTCAATAACCTTCCATGCACATAGCACCCCAAATCACCCTTTCTGTAATGTCAGGATCAGTGAAACTGCCAAGTACAAGCCTCAAGGAAAAGAAAATTCCAACCATGACATTTTCAAACATCCTAAAATGTATCTAACATAAAATGTATGTAATGTTAAGATCTTATATCACATAAAATGCCAAAAGAAGAAAAATTATTGTAATGTGAACAATCTTTGTTATTTGTCCACCAATCATACACTGCCAGCCAGAATTCCCTTCATTTTAGACCAAAGCTACATTTTCATTGCAAAAAGAGGTTTGTTTGTACATCAAGAAGACAACCTCCCTGTACAGTCCTAGTGGAGACAAGGCACAGCTAGTTGTTACTTCAGCGTAGCAAGTCAATGTTAACTCTAATCCCCCCAGCTGGGGTTGACCTTGCAGAGCTGCATTACTGTAAAAATTCCCAGTGTCTTGTCTCCACCAGGATTTTAGCTATCTTCATGTCAAATTACATTGTTTTCAGTGAAGACACGGCCTAAGGGAAAGACAGCAAAGCAAGGAAGAACTAAACTAAAATATCCAGGAGGGTGTGTCTGAACTGTACATGGTAATTCTGTATACACTAGGAAATTTAATCCAGAAGTCCAATAAGTGCACTAACACCATACGAACCCTAGTATAGATAAGACTTCTGTGGCAGGAACCGTTTTTATTCTTGTTTTAGTTAAATGAAGTTAGCCTTCACAAAGTGATGATCGATATGGCCCCAGTTGTACCACTCATGTTCATACTAGTGCTAACATCTATTCAGCTGAACTGGGGCTGGTACCGGTCAGATTTTTTTCTCAATTTCCTCAGAGTAGGCAAGAGCAGAGCAGACCCTCAGGAATTTAGAGCTGCAGAACGCAGCAAACATACTCTGCAGTTACATGGCAATAACCATCCAGAAGAACTGCAATGGGAGACCCCATTGCTCACCCCAATTATCTTTGTGATACCAGACTTAGCCTGGTCTCTGACCCGGAACTGAATTTTGCTAGAGTCACTTTAAATGCCTGATTTGCCTGATCCCCATTTCAGCAAAAGGAGGAAAGGGGCTGTCTAGAACACTACAAGCAGCCCAAGGAGGAGGTACTGGGGGCATAGGACAACTAATAAAAACCAAATTAATTCGTTGCACGGTGGCAGAATTGTAGGAATTTATTCTGTGGTTAGGATGATGACTGAAATGATTTATCAGGTGTATTACAATAGCCCCTAGGAGCCCCAGTCATGGCCCAGCACCCCACTGCACAAGGCACTGTACAAACCCAGAACAAACAGACTCTCCCTACCTCAGAGAGCTCACAGACAAATGGGAAAGTCTGAGGAAGGTGAATAAAGGGCTGGGGTTGCTGGTGTGGCTATTGATCCGAGGGGAGAGGTGCAGTTGCTTGACTAGGAAGATGTCAGAACTGATGGAGGACAGAACAAATGGGTAGTGGAGGAAACCAGCCTGGGGACGGGATTCCCACCAGAGATGCTTGGCAGCTCTGGCAAAAGCTCCATGTATTTTAAATTTGTGACACTCTGATAAGCTCCCAACTGACCTGGCTGCACTAATGACAGGAATTTATATTTTATTGCACAGGGGCGCTGGCTGCAAGCCAGGAAATCTGCAGCTCTCCCGGTGAGTGTTGGTGCCGTGTAACAATGTTAATTATAGACCAGAGGGACCTGATCCTCGGGCACACTAACGCCTGTTGATAGCACTTGGGCAGTGTAAGGAGGCTAAAAGAGGGTGTAAATTCACACTCACTTTACCAATGGACGGGGATTTAGTGTAAATGAGAATTAGGCCTGAGGATCGGGTTTTATTTGGGACATTTTGGATACTGCCACTGACCGTATAAAAAGCCTGGTGCTGTTTCACTGGGCCAGACTCAGTCTGACTTCAGTAGGACCAGAGTCAGACCCACAGGATGAGTGCAAGGGGCCAAATCCAATGGGAGTGTAAATGTTGGCCCAGTTTACACGGGACTGGGGGTAAATTGATCAAGAATTAGGTAAGAGGTTGTAAGTGGCAAAGCAGTGGAATTTGCACCAGTTTGTGACTGGAGTTTGTAGACACACATGAGCTAATTCAAATAACGGGTGAAGACTCGACAGCCTGAGACCCTGTGCAAAGAGCCTGTGCTTTGCTGATTTACCCCTGCTGAGAATCTGGCCCAAGAGGGATAAAAGCAGAGGAACCGGTTGGAGCTGACAGGGTGTAAAGCAGGAGGGGGCAGCTCCCCCTGATCCCCGTAGGACAAATGGGTTTGAATTTACAAATCCGGTTGGTGAGAGGGAGACCCTTGTTCCCCGTCACATAAAATCCCAGGCTAAGGTGAGCCGGATCCAGGGTGACACACAAGGGCCTGGCTAGTCTCTGCCATAATTCAAATGTCAGCTCCATGAGAGAGGAGCCATTTAACTAAATTATGTTTCCTCCCCACCTAGGTGACCTCCCTGCCCCGACACTGATCCTGGACAAGGGCTCTTCCCACTCAGGGGATAACGTCATACTGCTGTGCTTCGTCCCTATGGACACCTCGGTGACTCATGTTATCTTCTGTAAGGATGGCAAGGAAATGTTAATGCTGCCCAAGGACAGAAACAAATTCATCTTTGAGTCAGCCCAGCCAGTCTCTCCAGAGAGTGCAGGGGAGTATTCCTGCCGCTACCAGCACAAGGATGACAGGAACCAGGAGAAGACTTCTCTCCCCAGTACCCGCTGATACCTGAGTGCACCAGGTAACACGCTGAACAAACAGAGGGCTGCTTAGCACACAGGGGGAGGCAAAGGGGGCGCGGTGGGAGCAGCCAGTTGCAGCTAGAGTAAAAGTTTCTAAACTTCCATCTCTTGTGCTGAACTCTCCGTGCCTGAACTCCAGCTCAACGTCTGTTAGTTTAGTTTAGTTGAGCAAGATTCCACCAGCCCTTTCAGGGTGTTATGAAGGTGAAGAACAGGACAGACCAGTTTAAAACATGGACAAATCCTTAAATGTGGAATTTGGCAGGTGCATCATCATTAATGTCTACACAGGCTTTGCTTGAAGTTCAGAACCGACGGGGGTAAACTAACCGGGTTGCAGGGCTGGATTAACCTTTTGGGGGCCCTGCACCAAACATATTTGTGGGCCCCATGGAGGCAATGGAGCATGGCGTGGGGAGGTCAAGGGGCCAGCCAAAGGCAATGGGGCATGGCACGGCAGGGACAGCCCTGCTACGCACAATCCAAGGGCACTATTTACAAACCGGCAATTGCCAAATGCACAGTAGCCTGCCTGGCTTTGTGCTGCCAGAATGCTCCTTCCCCTCGTGGGTGGGCCTATGCCAGACCACACAGCCCCTCCCCTCCAACACCTCCCAACTCCCTATGGCCTGAGGCCCCCCAGACCCACTATGCCCAACGTGTCCCCAGACCTACCCACAAATGCACAGTGCCCTGCACAACACCACTCCTGCCCAGAGCCCCACTACAACTGCCCAGCACCCCACACAGAACCCCCACTCCCTAGTGCCCCAACACACACAGATCCTCCCTGCCCCTTCACAGCCCAGCTACCCCCATACTCCGCACAGACCCACTCCCCCAAGCCCTGCCTCCCAGACGCACTCACCAGCCCTGCTGGGAGGCGACTGTGTCTGCCAGGCTGAGCCAGCAGTGCAGCCAGGGCTGGCCCCAGGGCTGGGAATCCCTCCGGCCCCTTGGGAGTGATGTGATCAGCCAGGCCAGGATCTGCCCCAGCCAGGATCCCTCAAGACACACTTGCCTGGAGGGGCCCAGCGAAGCCCTCCACATTGTTCCCCCCACACACACACCTGGCTGAGACTGGCCAGGCTTCTGCACCAGTCCCAGGTAGCTCAGCTCCGGGGGGACAGGCGGGGCCCAACAGGTGGTGGGAAGTAGAGACTTCCCAGAGCCGGAGGTGCACTCGGGTCTATCCAGGGGGGTGAGAGGAGCAAGGGGTGGTGTCAGGGGGTGGAGAGGTGCCCTCGGCCAGCTGGCAGGCAGGCCAAGAGGAGCAAGTGGTAGGCGGGGCAGCCAAGCGGGGTCTTGGGGCGCAGTGCCACTGGAGCCATTGTAAACCTGGCACTGCCAGGTTGTGACCATTTGAAAATCCTCCTGGGCACATGCACAGCAGGGAATGGTGCTAAATTAGAAACTACTTGTGGCTGTCGATCTAAGTTCTGGGTACACATTATCCACATCCAGACCATCACCCCGTCTAGTAAGACGGATCAAAACGCTGGCTTTGAAAAACCTTCCACCTTTGCTTGGCTCTGGCAAAGGGGAAGTTCAAAATCTGACCCTGAAGGTTGTAGCTCTGGCCCATCTCTCTCATTCATGTTCTCGGGCTGATTTCCTTACAGACAGCATGGTAAAGGAACAGGCACTCAGGTGGTTTATTCTCCATCTTGTGACGTCTCTAGAGGAAGACTGGATGACTCTTTCTGAATTCTGGTCTCCTGCCCCAGAGACCATATTTGAGTCCCAGGACCAGCTGCTAGACCCCAATTGCTTTGAGTTCGGTAAAAGGTTTCCATTGATTTCAGGGAGAGCACAGACAGCCCTGTGTGTATTTCTCTCCCCAGTATCACACAGAAGTAATTGAGGTTTTGTAATGTGCCGCTCTCTACAGAATCCATCCCGCCAGAGAGAGAACCCCCACCCCCACCCACCTCTGACTTTTGCTTGGATTTGGCATCAATATCCCCTGCTTAGTGGGCAAGGTTACGGGAGGGTGACCCCCTCCATCTGGGCATGCTCAGGAAAGTTTTCTGCCCTTAACTCATGCAATAAGGATCATGACATGTCATTGCCCTGCATTCAAGACTAAAGTGAATTTTAGCCCAAAACTGACCCCTTTGGCAAAGCAATTGTGCGTATGTAAATACAGCCTGCTCCTCAGCTCTTTTCCCCCAGTTCATCAACAGACGTCAGGGGAGAGCTCATTCAGCACCTGCTTATGCATAAGTAGAACTCAAAGGAGTTGTAAAGAACTCACTTTACAAAGGAGGTCAGCATCATTATCCCCGTTGTACCGAAGGGGAAACTGAGGCACACAGTGAGATGATGATTTACCTAAGGTCGCCCAGATGCAGAGGTGGGATTAGGACCCACATCTCCTGAGTTCACACCCAGTGCTCTAGCCACAAGACAATACTGCCTCTCTTGAGCAGCTTGTTGCTTTGCTAATCAAATGTTTCCATGTCGCTATGGGACGCTCCCAGAGACACTCACAGGTATTTCACTGGCAGTCACTGCCATTTCACGTCGGGGTTCTGGCTGTTTGAGGGGATCTGTGATCACTATGTGTCTGCTCCATAGGTGGTCCCAGCCTTTCTAGGAGTGACAGCTCCGGAGCAGAGCCATCGTCCCCAGGTAAACGGATTCACTCAGTGTGGGGGAATTTCCCTGTAGGGGACGGGGGGCCCTGGTCTGAGATTAGAGGAGAGCACCCAGCACTCTCGGTGGCGAGACCGTTACCCTACCATAGGCACCTGCATGGGCAGGGGCTGCGGGGTAAGAATCCACGAGGGGCAATGTGGTGTTTCACAAGGAGATGGCTAAAGCCAACTCATTACCTCGCTGTGAATGGTGATGGCAGCCAAAGTGTCCCAGGGTCACTGGCCCCATGAAGAGGTGGCGGATCCTGCCCCACGCCTCACTTCTCCCCTGGCGAGGAACATTATCACAGCCCAGTGCCAGGTGGCTAAGTCAGTTTAGGCCTCATGATAAAAGAGAAGCCTCCAGGTAGACAAAGGAGGGTGGATGGATGGATGTTGGGTGACCAGACATCCCATTATTATCAAGACTATCCAGATATTTGGGGATTTGCTTATACTCGCAACTATAACTGCACCAAAAAAAAAATTCCCAATTTTTCATACTTGCTATCTGGTCACCCTAGATGGCTGGTCTGGGCTAAAAGGGGCCCATGCAAAGACGCTGAATGAGGTCTGAAGTTGGCCACGTTTTTTTGCAATTTCTTTTTCCCCTCCATTACCAGGTGATGAGTTCAGCCCCACTCCGCACTCCTCCCCCGGTGGGGAACATTATCACAGCCGTGAGCCAGGTAGGCCATGTGGCTAAGTAAGTCCAGGCTTTGTGATAGAAGAGAATCCTCCAGGGAGCCAAAGGGGGATGGAGGGCTGGTCTGAGTTAAAAGAAGCCAGCGCAGAGAAGCTGAGCGAGGGCTGAAGTTGGCTTCAGTGATCCCACACAGCCCCAGGAAGGAGGGCTGTGGGACTCCTGACTCCAGGAGTGGAATCCCCCTGAGATGTCAGCTCAGAGCCCAGAAGGAGAGTGTGATATTCCTCTCCTAAGGGGGAAAGTTACGGGCAGTATCCGCAGACCCCAGATGGAGGTCTGTGGGAACCCTGAATGAAAGGAGAACCAGGGATGGGCTAAGAGATCTAATAAATGAGACTTCATGAAGGGGGAGCCTTGGTACAAGTGTTCTGGCCTTGGCGAAAGGTCTTGTGAGACCCAAGAGAGGGCTGTGGGTGAGGTACCTAAAGGGCCACATTGTACCACATTTTACCTTCCCCACACAGGGCAATAGGCAGGTTTAACTGGGCGAGGCGACTCATGTCAGTTATCATGTTATAGCCACCCCAAATTTTTCATAGTGTGCACCAGGTTTTGGTGGGATGTAAAATGACATACAGGGGCAAACTGTGATGTGCTGGACACAGAAGTGGATGCCCATTTGCACACTGGGATGCTGTTTTGCACACTCAATTCAGGTGTAAAAATTTGCATGTGCATAATCACCGGCTCATGATTATAGACATTTTGTTTTAAGAAACCTTAACTGGAGATGACATCCAACGATAGAAAATGCTACACGTGGCACCTTAGAGACTAACAAATTTATTAGAGCATAAGCTTTTGTGGGCTACAGCCCACTTCTTCGGATGCATAGAATGGAACATATATTGAGGAGATATATATACACACATACCGAGAGCATGAACAGGTGGGAGTTGTCTTACCAACTCTGAGAGGCCAATTAAGTAAGTGAAAAAAAATGTTGGAAAGTGATAATCAAGCTAGGCCAGTACAGACAGTTTGATAAGAAGTGTGAGAATACTTACAAGGGGAGATACTTACAAGGCTCAGCCATTACAAACACTGAATCTATCTCCCCTTGTAAGTATTCTCACACTTCTTATCAAACTGAGGGTCCTGTGGCACCTTTGAGACTAACAGAAGTATTGGGAGCATAAGCTTTTGTGGGTAAGAACCTCACTTCTTCAGATGCAAGTAATGGAAATCTCCAGAGGCAGGTATAAATCAGTGTGGAGATAACGAGGTTAGTTCAATCAGGGAGGGTGAGGTGCTCTGCTAGCAGTTCAGGTGTGAACACCAAGGGAGGAGAAACTGCTTCTGTAGTTGGCTAGCCATTTACAGTCTTTGTTTAATCCTGATCTGATGGTGTCAAATTTGCAAATGAACTGGAGCTCAGCAGTTTCTCTTTGGAGTCTGGTCCTTATGCTCCCAATACTTCTGTTAGTCTCAAAGGTGCCACAGGACCCTCTGTTGCTTTTTACAGATTCAGACTAACACGGCTACCCCTCTGATACTTGACACCATGCAAGGCACTGCATTTAGCCGTATGGAATGGAAATCTATCAACCTCATGAAGAAACTTGCACAAATACAGACAGATATCATCTTCCTTTCCAAATGCAAACGGATGGACATCAGACCTAATGGACTGAAGGTGAAAAATCCATTGCTATCTACATACTGCACAGACCACAGTGAGAGATTATGCCATACATTATCTAAGAAACTGAGGAACCACCTGATCAGCATCCTATACAGCAAACAGAAAAACATCAAGAAAGAGCTCTCCAACCTGGAGACTTTCATAAATAACCAACCCTCCACACAAATGGACTTTACTAAAATAAGACAGGAGATCTACATTACACACTTCACCTCTCTACAAAGGAAAAAGGACCGTAAGCTGTCTAAAATCCTACCTGCCACATGGGGCCACAACAGGGGTACCCCTAACTCACCCAGCAATATCGTCAATTTATCCAGCTACACACTCAACCCAGCAGAAGAGTATATCCTATCTCGGGGACTCTCCTTTTGCCCCAGCACCCCCATGAACATGATGCAGTTCTGTGGTGATCTGGAAGCCTACTTTCGCTGCCTCCGACTCAAAGAATACTTTCAAGATAACACTGAACAGCACACTGATACACAGATACCCTCCCACCAACAACACAGGAAGAAGAACTCCACATGGACTCCTCCTGAGGGTCGAAATGACAGTCTGGACCTATACATAGAATGCTTCCGCCGATGTGCACAGGCAGAAATTGTGGAAAAACAACATCGCTTGCCTCATAACCTAAGTCATGCAGAACGCAATGCCATCCACAGCCTCAGAAACCACTCTGACATTATCATCAAAGAGGCTGATAAAGGAGGTGCTGTTGTCATCATGAATAGGTTTGACTACCAGAAGGAGGCTGCCAGACAACTCTCCAATACCAAATTCTACAGGCCACTTTCCTCAGATCCCACTGAGGAATACACTAAGAAACTGCACCATCTGCTCAGGACACTCCCTACACTAACACAGGAACAAATCAACATAGAATAACCCCGGTCGGGGCTCTAAGGGTATCTACTACCTAAGATCCACAAACCTGGAAATCCTGGACGCCCCATCATCTCGGGCATTGGCACTCTCACTGAAGGACTGTCTGGATATGTGGACTCCCTACTCAGACCCTATGCCACAAGCACTCCCAGCTATCTCCGTGACACCACAGATTTCCTGAGAAAACTACAATGCATTGGTGACCTCCCAGAAAACACCATCCTAGCCACCATGGATGTAGAGGCTCTCTACACAAACATCCCACATACAGATGGAATACAAGCTGTCAGGAACAGTATCCCTGATGATGACACAGCACAACTTATTGCTGAGCTCTGTGACTTTATCCTCACGCACAATTATTTCAAATTTGGTGACAATATATACCTCCAGACCAGTGGCACCACTATGGGCACCCGCATGGCCCCACAATATGCCAAAATTTTTATGGCTGACCTGGAACATTCAAGTCAAGGGATGCCCATGCGAGTGGAAGGGATGGATCATCGGCCTGCAGGATCAGGGCCATGGACATGTCAGCCCTGGTCCTGCTCCCACTGCAATAAATGGGAGAGCTCTCAGTATCCCCAATAGTGCAGGATCTGGCCCATATCACAGCATGGGGTCAGAGTAGGCTCTTGGCCTAACCCATCTCCAGCGGGTCTCTGGCACACTCACACCAGCCTTCAGCCATGGGTCTGGTTCCCCTCCTGGAGTCAGGAGTCCCACAGCCCTCCTTCCTGGGGCTGTGTGGGATCACTGAAGGTGTCCAGCAAGCTCTACTTGCTGGTACAGGGTTCTTATCCACACTCAGACCGAAACGCACCAGCTAACCCCGGACTTCTCCCTGGGCAAATAACAAGTTATAGACTGTGAGTCAAATCCCCGGCTGGTGTAAATGAACCTGGCTCCATTGCTCCAACAGGGGCAGATCCGTAGCTGGGATCCTTGGGTGCCGATTCACACTGGGAGCTGGACACCGAGCTGCACTTTGCGCCTGTAAAAATCCCCCCTATGTTGAGAGGAAATTGGCTCCAAGAAGCTTACCAGAAAATTCATTCCGACTGTGGCGAGGGGATAAACCCAGGGGAAGAACGTGGCCCATCGTTATTCTGGGACTGACTTTCTCTCTACTGGCTGGAGCTAGATTTGCCTGGGCCCATGAAGGCCAGAGACACTCACTTTCCTTTAGAGCATGCCACTTTCCTTTAGAGCATTTCCAGCTCCAGTCACTTCAATTCCCCATTCCACCGCCCCTCCTGCACTGAGACCCCTTTGTGTTTATTTCACAGGCTCCCTTGTCACGAGCCAGGAAATCTGCAGCTCTCCCGGTGAGTGACTGGTCCCTGTAAGCACAGCAAGGATTGGAGGGCTCAAGTTCAACCACACTCCACTGGAGTCAGATGGTCAGATCCCCAGCTGGTGTAAATTGACTCCGCTCCATTGCAAAGAGTGGAGCTTTGCTGATGGACACCAGTAGGGGATCTGGCCCCAGGTGTTTAACACTTGTGTATTTGCTCCCCAGGCACTCTCCCCGCCCCGCGGCTGTTTCTGGACAGGCTGTCTGCACACCAAGGGGACACAGCCATGCTGTCATGTTTAGTCCCTTTGGATGCCCCCCTGACCCGCATTGTCTTTCTGCAAAGATGGGAAGGAGATTTCTGTCCAGCCCAAGGAAGGAAACAAACTCGTCTACGACTCACCCCACCCAGTGTCCAGGGAGAGTGCAGGGGCCTTTTCCTGCCGCTACCAGCTCAAGGATGACAATAACCAGGAGAACAATTCTCTCCCCAGTGACTCCTGGCACCTGCACGTGGCTGGTAATGCATTGCACTAATGGTGGGCTTGGTGCAGAGGGGTCAGGGAGCTCGGACAGGCTGGGGACACCATGTGATATCTAGAGATAAAGATGTAAAACTTCCCCCTCCTACCCTGACATTTCCCAGGTGAGAACTCTGCCCCTGGGGGAACATTTACTTGTTTTTAGTGACTAAGCACCATCCTCTTAGCCACTGCTGAGTTTCATGATGAAGCAGTGCAGGCTTTTCCCACTAATTAAAAGAAACAAATATTGTGATATTCCCTGTGGGGCAAAGTGTGAAAATAGACAAACCGTCACACTGAAATTCACCAGGTTTCTTGTCATCATGGTCTGCTTTACTTTACTAAAACCGTCAGGAAACACAGGTATGGAACAGAGCTACGAGAATAACTGTTTTTCAGTTTCCTGGCAATTCCAAAACATCTTGGGGGGGGGAAATTGTTTCAGGCTCACCTGAAAATAATGTTTTTCACAATTTTCAGTGAATCACAAAGTTGAAAAAAATATTGTTTTCCGTTGAACAAAACTTTTTATTTTGAACAGATTATTATGGGAGTGGTTATTTTAAAAATAAAATGGAAGGAAATCGCAAAATAATAAGTCATTTTGAATAGAAAAATTGAAATGCTTGGTTTTAAAGGTATTGACATTTTGACTTTTTTGAAATAGTTTGGGGGTGGGAGCTGGGTTTGTTTGTTTTGTTTTTCTACGATGAATAATTCAGCCAAACTGACACAAATTCGAAAAATGTTTTGGTGCCACCAAATGTGCATTTTTGTAGGAAACAAAATAGCTGGAAATTTTCTCTCATATGTAGTCTGAAGTGACAAAGTTATGATCATTTGAAAACATGCCCATGCAGCTCTTCCCTGATTCTAACCTGATCCCACTGGAAACCACAAATACCAAGAGAGAAAATTCCAAATTTGGGTTCTCAATATATATTGGCTCTCTCCTGTCTGTCTCCTGTAGATTACACGGCTTGTTTGTTCAAGAACTCAATAGTAAAGGGACGGCCCATGGAGGGAATTTGTTTCTCATGGAATTGAAATATTCTCCTAGTGCAAAATTGAATTCTTATCCCATTGAACTCTCTGGCAAACTTTCCATGAACGTCAATGAAACCAGATTTAGCTCTGTTTTGAAAATGTCAAAATGAAACATTAGAGAAACAAGGTGGATGAGGTAATATCTTTCATTCGACCTACCTCTGTTGGTGAGAGACAAACTTTCGAGCTTACACAGAGTTCCTTTGCAGGTCTGGCCATGTACTCAGAGTGTCACAGCTAAATGCAAGGTGGACCAGATTGTTTAGCATAAGTAGTTAACACATATTTCAAGGGACCATTCAAGCTGCAGGAGCCTGTTAACACCACTACAATCATAGGGAGGGGAGGGGAGGGGAGGAATGGGGAAAGACGTTTTGATTTTTTTTCTGAATTTTTTAATGCTTTTTTCATTGAACAAAACAATTCAGCAGAATCAAAGGAATACACTGATTGTTTCAGCATCACCCAATTTACATTTTTTGTTGAAAAAATGTTTTGGTCAAAATATTTAGCCCCGCTCGAGACATGTCTTGTGTATCTCACTGGTGATGGCTGCATCTCACTGGTATGAGGCTTTTGGCGTTTGAAGTGATGCATAATCGCTGTGTATCTGCCCCACAGATGGTGACGGCTCTGGAGAGGGGACATTGCTCCAAGGTAAATGGTTTTGCTCCCTGCTGTGGGATTTCCCTGTAGGAAAGCAGGAGGGCTGGGCTGGGATTATGGGGGGAGCACATGCCAATCTCAAAGGGGAGACTTTACCTCACTGCAGGTGCCTGGGTGAGCAGGCGGCCGCAGGGGCTCACCTCCATCTGAGGAATGTAAAATGTCCAGGCAGCTCCACATGCCACCATCTCCTCCCCAGGAGGCTGGGGGCTGCCATGTCCCCATGCTGTGACTGGCGGTGTGGAGGGAGCTGGGCTCTTACCCAATGCGGGGGTTCAGATTCCTCAGGCAGCGGAGCTGAGAGATAAACGAACTAGCCTGTTCTCCTATCGCAGAGCCCTTAACGATGGCTTGGATGTGTGTCCCTGTGCCAGGGGTCTGGGGAGGAGCCCAGCAATGGCAGGGTCCATGTGGGCTCTGGATTTGTGATGCAGCATCAAGCACAAACATCTGGCCAGGGAGTCAGTGGCTGCCGGGTTGCGATCCTGCCCCGTGCCAGTCAGCACCAGACCATGGTGTCAGTGCTGCCTCTTGGAAAGGGCTCCATGGCACAGGTGAGAGGCCGACCCCAGCTGCACCTGCCTTGGTGCTGGGTACAGGGTGGCAAAGAACCAGTGCTGAGCGAGATCCCTACGGGGTTAGGAGCTGGGCATGAGGCCTCTAAACAGCTGGGCTCATGGGACACACACAGGCTCCCCCGAGGCATTGCCAGGTGCAATGTCCCCTGGGTGGAGCGGCCAGCGCTTCACAGAGCTATGAGGGGACTCATGTTGCACGTTCATCTCCCCCTTCAGACCACTCACCCTGCTTCATCCCCTGTCCCAGGGCTTGATATTACGCTCTGGGTCTGGATCCTCCGCTCCACCCTGGTCCTGCTCCTCCTGGTGTCTGCTCCGATCATCACTTGCATCCTGAGGAAAAGAGCCATCGCTCAGCCTGTCCAGAAGGCTATGGGGGGGGAATGGCAGGGCGGAAGAATAAGGAGAGGTTTCCAGGGGCTCTGGGGGGTCCCGCTGCCCGGGGCAGGTTGGAGGATTGGCTAGGATTACAGAGAGGTCTGTGGGTTATGCCATTGTGGAGAAACGTGTCCATGGGGCTCGAGGGGAGTAACTCATTGATCAGATGTGTGTGTGGGCGTCCCTGATAAACATGGGACACCAAGCAACTCCCG
The DNA here is from genome assembly GCF_027887155.1 of Malaclemys terrapin pileata. NCBI lineage: Eukaryota > Metazoa > Chordata > Testudines > Emydidae > Malaclemys > Malaclemys terrapin. The sequence continues at coordinate 7,034,914 of NC_071524.1, read as the reverse complement.
TAAATTCCCCTGCCATGGGCTATGAGCATTAGCTTAACTCCAGACCCACCCATTTCCCCCTCTTCCCTGGCCCGTGCCTAGACCAGCTCCTGCTCTCTGTGCCTGTATCCTGGGGCAGCTGTGGTGAGCACAGCCCATCTCCTCACCCTGCCCTACCCTTCAGTCACACCAGTGTGTGTGTGTGTGTGTGTGTGTGTGTGTGTGTGTGTGTGTGTGTGAGCAGCATTACTCCGGGGCCACACTTGTGTGCCCAGGGCAGGATCCAGCCCCTGCGTGTGAGCAGACCCATATTTGCTTAATAAGGGTTTAATTTTCACTCCTGCTGGGCCCCGTTTGGGGCGAGGGAGCCAGATCCAGCAGGCCAGAGCTGTGGGCCCTGCTCTGGTACAGCACACACAGAAGGGAGCACTGTGAGCTCACAGTGATAACGGGAATTTTTGCAATGGCTGAACTCTTTGGACACCCTCCACCCCCCACTTTGTTCCCCGGAGGTTGTGATTTCTGAACACTCACTACCCTTGCTGGTTGTTGTGGCATAGGGGCAGACATTTTAGTAGGAGTCCTTTTCCATACAGCCCCGAGTCCCTCTCCGCTCTGCATTACAGGCCTGTGCTAAAAGTTTGTGCTGTAAAGAGTTTAAAACATTTAGTGTCTAAGTATGAAGTGGTTTAAAGGGGCTACAGAAAATAAGCTGCAGTTTGGTGTTTTACTCTGTGTCAGGCCAGGCCTGGAACAATACGCACTGTCACCTGCTCTATCAGGGACTGGACTGGGGTTATTCTTCCAGCCCCTCAGCTGCAGCACAGCGACCATCCCCAAGATAGAAATGAGCACGGCAGACGAGTGATGGGGAGGTCATAGCATCACAAGCGCAGCATCGCTCTGGGACTGTGTGTCTATAAATACTGCCGGGCCGTGGGGACAGGGTCGGGCGGGGGAGAGACTCCTGTGCTGGGAACAGCGACCACAGCCAGTAACCACAGCCCCGTCTCTCTGCTCACCTCACAGGCAGCGCGGGGCTCTGTTTAGAACTAGGCTTGGATGGATTCACTTGTTATTAGTAAATATCAGTAAACATCAGTTTCCCTGCATGCACCCAAACCCACAACAAAATATTTCCATCAATCATAATAGAAATTTGCAGCTACGCAAAGTAAGAGAAATGCTGCTCAAGACATTATTAGAGGCTGGTTTAAGGATTTTTACTGTGTATATTTTGACATGGGATTATGACAATTTGTGTTTTAATGGTTATAAAGCTTTAACTTTTTGAATCTCAACATCTACTGTCATTAAATATTGTCTGACATCCCCCTTCCCCCCAGTAATTTCCTCCACTGGGAAAATCTTAATTGATTTAAAAAAAAATCTTTAGAATAAACATTGATATGATCAATTGAAATTATAAAAAGTAAAAATGGAATTCTGCCAAGTCTATTTATAACCCAGGGCTGGGACCTGCGGGAGTCACCTGGGATCGTCATCATCCACACACAGCAGATGTTACCGGGTCAACCATGTGACTCAGCCACACACCCTGAGTGATGTGCAGCTCCCCCAGCCTGAGCTGTGCCTGCTCCTGTGCTCCCCTGCACTTGTGTTCCCTGCTCTCAGCTCAGCCTGGCGGCTGGGGGACCCCTGCTGAGGGCTGATCTCTGTCTCTCTGCCAAGGTGCAGAGAGAGGCTGAGATTAGAATAGAATCATAGAATATCAGGGTTGGAAGGGACCTCAGGAGGTCATCTAGTCCAACCCCCTGCTCAAATTCCCAACTAAATCATCCCAGCCAGGGCTTTGTCAAGCCTGACCTTAAAAACCTCTAAGGAAGGAGATTCCACCACCTCCCTAGGTAACCCATTCCAGTGCTTCACCACCCTCCTAGTGAAAACGTTTTTTCCTAATATCCAACCTAAACCTCCCCCACTGCAACTTGAGACCATTACTCCTTGTTCTGTCATCTGGTACCACTGAGAACAGTCTAAATCCATCCTCTTTGGAACCCCCTTTCAGGTAGTTGAAAGCAGTTATCAAATCCCCCCTCATTCTTCTCTTCTGCAGACTAAATAATCGAAGGTCCCTCAGCCTCTCCTCATAAGTCATGTGCTCCAGACCCCTAATCATTTTTGTTGCCCTCCGCTGGAATCTTTCCAATTTTTCCACATCCTTGTAGTGTGGGGCCCAGAACTGGACACAGTACTCCAGATAAGGCCTCACCAATGTCGAATAGAGGGGAATGATCACGTCCCTGGATCTGCTGGCAATGCCCCTACTTATACAGCCCAAAATGCCGTTAGCCTTCTTGGCAACAAGGGCACACTGTTGACTCATATCCAGCTTCTCGTCCACCTTAACCCCTAGGTCCTTTTCTGCAGAACTGCTACCTAGCCATTCGGTCCCTAGTCTGTAACAGTGAATGGGATTCTTCCGTCCTAAGTGCAGGACTCTGCACTTGTCCTTGTTGAACCTCATCAGGTTTCTTTTGGCGCAATCCTCTAATTTGTCTAGGTCCCTCTGTATCCTATCTCTACCCTCCAGCATATCTACCACTCCTCCCAGTTTAGTATCATTTGCAAATTTGCTGAGAGTGCAGTCCACGCCATCCTCCAGATCATTAATGAAGATATTGAACAAAATCGGCCCCAGGACCGACCCTTGGGGCACTCCCCTTGATACCGGCTGCCAACTAGACATGGAGCCATTGATCACTACCTGTTGAGCCCGACAATCTAGCCAGCTTTCTATCCACCTTATAGTCCATTCATCCAGCCCATACTTCTTTAACTTGCTGGCAAGAATACTGTGGGAGACCATATCAAAAGCTTTGCTAAAGTCAAGGAATAACACATCCACTGCTTTCCCCTCATCCACAGACCCAGTTATCTCCTCATAGAAAGCAGTTAGGTTAGTCAGGCATGACTTGCCCTTGGTGAATCCTTGCTGACTGTTCCTGCTCACTTTCCTCTCCTCCAAGTGCTTCAGAATTGAATCCTTGAGGACCTGCTCCATGATTTTTCCAAGGACTGAGGTGAGGCTGACTGGCCTGTAGTTCCCCGGATCCTCCTTCTTCCCTTTTTTAAAGATGGGCACTACATTAGCCTTTTTCCAGTCATCCGGAACCTCCCCCAATCTCCATGAGTTTTCAAAGATAATGGCCAATGGCTCTGCAATCACATCAGCCAACTCCTTTAGCACCCTTGGATGCAGCGCCCATGGACTTGTCCTCCCCTCTTACATTCTCTTGCTCATGCTTCCTCCTGGTATCCCATTTCCCCACTTACCTCAGGGCTTTGGTCTCCTTCCCCCAGTGAACCTAGTTTAAAGCCCTCCTCACTAGGTTAGCCTGCTTGCGAAGATGCTCTTCCCTCTCTTCGTTAGGTGGAGCCCGTCTCTGCCTATCACTCCTCCTTCTTGGAACACCATCCCATGGTCGAAGAATCCAAAGCCTTCTCTCCGACACAACCTGCGTAGCCATTCGTTGACTTCCACAATTCGACGGTCTCTACCCAGGCCTTTTCCCTGCACAGGGAGGATGGACGAGAACACCACTTGTGCCTCAAACTCCTTTATCCTTCTTCCCAGAGCCATGTAGTCTGCAGTGATCCGCTCAAGGTCATTCTTAGCAGTATCATTGGTGCCCACGTGGAGAAGCAGGAAGGCGTAGCGATCCGAGGGCTTGATGAGTCTCAGCAGTCTCTCTGTCACATTGTGAATCCTAGCTCATGTCAAGCAGCAGACCTCACGGTTTTCTCGGTCGGGGCACCAGATAGATGACTCAGTCCCCCTGAGGAGGGAGACCCCGACCACCACCACCCGCCTCCTTCTCTTGGGAGCGGTGGTCGTGGAACCCCCATCCCTATGACAGTGCATCTCATACCTTCCAATCGGTGGAGTCTCCTTCTGCTCCCTTCCCTCAGATGTATCATCTAGTCCACTCTCCACATTAGTACCTGTGGAGAGAACATGAAAACGGTTGCTCACCTCTATCTCCTCTTTCTTCTTCTGGAGGTCACATGCTGCCAAATTTCTTCACCATCCCTCTGTCCCCTCTGCGCAGCCTGCTCCGATTCTTCAGAACATTGTGCCCGTAGAAGCATATCCTGACGTCTGTCCAGGAAATCTTCATTTTCTTGTATGCAACTCAGGGTCGATACTTGTTTCTCCAGACCTCGAACCTTCTCTTCCAATATGGAGACCAGCTTGCACTTTGTACAAAGTTGCTTCTGTCCTGTGGAAGAAAGACAAACATGGCACAACCTGTGCAGGTTACAACAGCTGAACACTCACCTTCCATATTACCTTCCTTCTAAGAGCTTCCTCAGCTGTTGCAGTAACTACTCACAGATGCCTGCAAGATGGAAACCTCAGTGGGCTCTCCCCAGGCGAACTCCCAGGCAAACTCCCTCTGTTAGCCTCCACTGTTTGCCATTCAGCTGGTTCGCTGCTGACTGCCTTTTATAAGAGTCAGGCCCACTCAAGGCCCACCTGGAACAAAGCACTCCCAATTCACACTTTTCAAACAAACAATCAAACACACAGTCAAACTGACAAACTGTCCCCTCAACAGACACTCAGATACTCACCAACACAGTCCCCCTAATGCAGCACTTAGCGTACTTGCTCTTGGACAGATCCCAGGCAAACTCCCTCTGTTAGCCTCCGCTGTTTGCCGCTCAGATGGTTCACTGCTGACTGCCTTTTTGTAACAGTCAGGCCCACTCAAGGCCAGGGCCGGCTCCAGGCACCAGCCTACCAAGCATGTGCTTGGGACAGCACCTGGAGGGGAGCGGGGCTCCAGCCAGTCGGGGAGAGCGGGGCCACGGCCAGGCTCGCCGCCCTCCCCGCGGCACTCCGGCCGCCAGGGAGAGCAGGGCCATGGCCGGGCTCACTGCCCTCCCACAGCGCTCCGGCTGGCCGGGGAGAGCGGGGCCGCGGCCGCGCTCCCCGCCGGGGGGCCGGGGGCAGCGGGAGGCTTTTTTGCCTGGGACGGCAAAAAAGCCAGAACCGGTCCTGCTCAAGGCCCACCTGGAACAAAGTACCTAGGGAATGGAGTGTCTTGTGAATGTGCAAACTCCAATAAAGAGCTGCAATGAAAAGACCCAGTTCCCCCTCTGCTGATTGCTACAGCCTGAAATTCTGGGAGGGGAGAGGAGTGCAGTGCGGTGACAGCAGGGACTGCAGAGTGCCACTTACAGTGGGGGGCCATGGGTTCCCCCAGCAGATCCTCCTCTTCCCCTGTCAGGCAGCCCCTCCCCCAGCAGTCTGATTGCCTGCCCAGGAGCCCATATTCCCACCCTTCCAAATCTGAGTGAGCAGCTCTGCATCACAACGTCACTCACTCCAATTTGGCCCGGTCACCCCTCCATCATGTCAGCGGGGCGGCTGGGCCAAACATGCCGTGGTGACCTGGCATGTGGGGTTGAAGCACCACTCGGGCTTGGCCTGCCCAAAAAGCGGTTAGGCCATGGCCTGGATGCCCCAACCCCCCAGCTGTGCAGCCTGTTGGGGACAGAGAAATCTCTATCAGAACCTCAAAGCCAGTCCCAGTCTGCAGAGGGTGGGGGAGGGGATTTGAAAATTCTCCCACGTTGCCCGCTCAGCCAGGGTCCTGGCCCCCTCTCCGGATGATCCAATGGGCAGCCTGGCACGGCATGGGCTGCACACAGAGAGGGATGGGACATGTGGTGCTGTGGATCCCGCATCCTGGAAACTAGATGGAGCCACAACACTCAATAGGGGGCAGGGCCTCTCCCAGGGCATGGGACAGTGTGGGGTGGGGCACAGCGACACCCTCACATGGCTAGAAGAGGGACAAAGGGATTGGCTGGTGGTGGGGAGGTTGCTTCTGTATGAAGAGCCCAGGAGAGCCTTGCTGGGGAAATGGAACAAAGTGGGGAATGGGATGAATTATTGGGGATGGGGGGGGATATATGGCACTCATTCATATGGGGAAATGGAGGCCATCCTCATAACAATGGCCATTGCTTCCCATTGTTTCAATGGGTCTGACGCTGCCATGCCAGTGATGCCTTGGGGTGTGGCAGGGAAAATGCCCTTAGTAAAGATGGCCACCATTTCCCATTGTTTCCAAGGAGAATGAAGCCACAGTCTGCCCTTCGGGAATAGCAACCATTTCCCAGCGGGAAGCCTCTGGCTTCAATCCTGCTGGCCACAATAAGGAAGAGTGGCCATTTTTACTTGGGGCAACCTCTCTGCCCCATCAGGCACATGGTGGCCATTTTCTCTGGGGGCCGCCTTTCGCTTCACTTCCATTTGAAACAAGGGGGAAATTGGACATCCATGCCATGGGCAGCCTCCCAAGGCTTTAGGGAAATAATAACCATTACCCAGAGGGCAGCCTGCAACTTCAATCCATGGAAACAATGGGAAATGGCAGCCATCTTTACTGGGGTAATCTCCCTTTCACAGTCACAGTATTTAATGACATAGTAGCCATTTTCCCTGAAGGCAGCCTGTAACTTCAATCTTATTGGGAACAATGGCACATAGGAGCCATCTGTACCGGGGCAACTTCCCTTTCACTTTCCAAGGCTGTAGTGTCATGGCAACCAACTTCCCCATGGGCAGCTTCAGGCTTTATTTATAGTCACAGGCTTCCCTCTAGAGAGACAGCTGCCATGTTGTTATACCCTTGGGATGTGAAAGGGAGGCTTGTTGCGGAGTGTGGGGGAGTCAGGGCCCTGCACCCCTCTTCCCGAGATTCACTGCGACTCTCAACCAGCCAGTAAAGCAGAAGGTTTATTTAAGGACAGGAACACAGTCTCAAGCAGAGCATGTAGGTACGACCAGACCCCCTCAATTAGGTCCCTCTGGGAGGTTCAGGGAGCTTAGACCCCAGCTTGGGGTTCCCTGCGTTGCACCACCCAGCCCAAAACGAAACTAACTCAAAACTCCTCCCGCTGCTCCTCTCCTTTGTTCAGTCTCCCGGGCAGAAGGTGTTAATTCTCCCCACCCCCGTTCCTGGCTCAGGTTACAGCTCAGGTAGCTTCCTTCAAGGGAAGTTCCCCCTCCTCACTGCAATCCCCCTGCAACATTCCCAGGTCAAATCTGCCCTGCTCCCTGCTCCGTCACATCTCTCCCCCCTTCGAGACTGAACTGAGCGGGGTCACTCTGACCAGTGACCTGGGGAAGTTCAGGGCTCCCTCTCCGGGACAATGCGTCCGCTATCAGGTTGTCACGTCCCTTCACATGGACCACGTCCATGTCATAATCCTGCAGGAGCAGGCTCCATCTCAGGAGCTTGGCGTTGGCTCCTTTCATCTGGTGCAGCCAGGTCAGGGGAGAGTGGTCGGTGTGCACAGTGAAGTGACGCCCAAAGAGATATGGCTCTAGTTTCTTGAGGGCCCACACCATGGCCAGGCATTCCTTCTCGATGGCTGCGTAGTTCTGCTCCCGGGGTAGCAACTTCTTGCTCAGGTACACGATGGGGTGTCTCTCCCCCTTTTCATCCTCCTGCATTAACACCGCCCCCAGTCCTGTGTCTGAGGCGTCGGTGAACACCATAAAGGGCTTGTCAAAGTCTGGGTTTGCCAGAACTGGGCCACTGACCAGAGCCTCCTTCAGCGCCCGGAGAACCTCCTGGCACTCCTCGGTCCAGACCACTTTGTCTGGCTTCCCCTTCTTGCACAGCTCAGTGATGGGGGCGGCTATGGCGCTAAAGTGGGGCACGAACCTCTGATAGTACCCTGCCATCCCAATAAAGGCTTGGACCTGCTTTTTGGTTTGAGGAGCGGGCCAGTCTCTGATCACCTCCACTTTGGCTGGTTCCGGCTTTAGGCAGCCGCTTCCCACCCGGTGGCCTAGATAGGATACCTCAGCCATCCCCACCTTGCACTTCTCCGGTTTTACGGTCAGCCCAGCCTTCTGGAGTCGGTCCAGCACTTGTCTAACCTGGGATATGTGGTCCTCCCAGGTCTGGCTAAAGACACAGATGTCATCGATATACGCCACGGCAAAACTCTCCATCCCCCTCAGTAGCTGATCCACCAGGCGCTGGAAGGTGGCCGGCGCTCCCTTGAGGCCGAAGGGCAGGGTCAGGAACTCATAGAGCCCCAGAGGGGTGACAAAGGCCGATTTCAGCCTGGCATCTGCATCCAGCGGCACTTGCCAATAGCCCTTTGTAAGATCTATGGTGGTAAGGTACCGAGCACCTCCCAGCTTGTCTAGGAGCTCGTCCGGCCTGGGCATGGGGTAGGCATCGGCTACAGTGATGGCATTGAGCTTCCGATAGTCCACACAGAACCGGATCGACCCATCCTTTTTGGGGACCAGCACCACCGGCAAGGCCCAAGGGCTGGAAGACGGCTGGATCACCCCCAAAGCCAGCATGTCATTGACCTCTCTTTCCAGGTCCTGAGCAGTTTTCCCTGTGGCTCGGAAGGGGGAGCATTTTATAGGTGGGTGCGATCCTGTCTGCACCCGGTGGACAGTCAGATTAGTGCGTCCAGGCTGGTTGGAAAACAGCTGTTGGTACAGATGCAGCACCCCTCCGATCTCAGCTCGCTGGGCAGGGGTTAGCCGATCAGAGAGGGGAATTGCTTCCAGGGGGAAGCCAACTCTTGTCCCAGGGAATAGATCTACTAAAGGGTCATCTCCCTGCCCCTCCCAATGTCCACACACGGCCAACACCATATTCCCCCTGTCATAATATGGCTTCATCATATTCACATGGTACACCCGGTGGTGGTGTGCCCGGTTCGACAGCTCCACCACATAGTTTACCTCGTTTAGTTGCTTGACAACCCTGAAGGGCCCTTCCCAAGCGACCTGGAGTTTGTTTTTCCTCACGGGGATGAGGACCATCACCTGATCCCCAGTGGCGAAGGCGTGGGCCCGTGCTGTGCGGTCATACCAGACCTTCTGCTTCCTCTGGGCTCTGGCCAGATTCTCCCTGGCCAGGCCCATGAGCTCGGCAAGTCGTTCCCGGAAGGTCAGGACATACTCCACCACCGACTCTCCGTCAGGAGTGGCCTTCCCCTCCCATTCGTCTCTCATCAGGTCCAGGGGCCCCCTTACCCACCTTCCATATAGCAGTTCGAAAGGCGAAAACCCGGTAGACTCCTGGGGTACCTCCCTGTACGCAAACAGCAGGTGAGGTAAGTACTTGTCCCAGTCCTGCGGGTGCTGATTCATAAATGTTTTCAGCATCATTTTTAGCGTCCCATTGAACCTCTCCACCAGCCCGTTGGATTGGGGGTGATATGCTGAGGCCCAGTTGTGCCGGACCCCACATCTCTCCCACAAGCACCGGAGTAGGGCCGACATGAAGTTGGACCCTTGGTCCATCAAGACTTCCTTGGGGAACCCCACTCGGCTGAAAATGGTCAGCAGCGCATCCGCCACAGTGTCTGCTTCAATGGACGATAAGGGCACTGCCTCGGGGTAGCGGGTGGCGAAATCTACCACCACCAGGATGTATTTCTTCCCAGACCGGGTCATCTTGCTGAGAGGTCCCACTATGTCCATGGCCACCTTCTGGAAAGGCTCCTCTATGATGGGCAAAGGTCTCAATGCTGCCTTCCCCTTGTCCCGGGCCTTCCCCACCCTCTGGCAGGGGTCACAGGATCGGCAGTACTGCCTGACGTTGGTGAAGACCCCGGGCCAGTAAAAGTTCTGTAGCAGCCTCTGCCTGGTGCGCCGGATCCCCTGGTGTCCTGCGAGAGGGATGTCATGGGCCAGGTACAGTAGCTTGTGGCGAAACTTCTGGGGAACCACCAGCTGCCTCCTGATCCCCCACGACTCTACTTCCCCTGGGGGAGCCCACTCTCGGTACAGGAACCCCTTCTCCCACAGGAACCTCTCCTTGCATCCTCTCCTCATGGTCTGTACCACACTGAGGTCAGCCAGGCCCCTTAGCTTCCGCAGGGAGGGGTCCTTCTGCAACTCGGCCTGGAACTCGGCGGCTGGGGAAGGGATGGGGACCTGCTCCCTCTCGTCGGCTGGGTCGGAAGCCCCAGCCACCCCGAGGCCTGTCCTTGGGTGTTCCCTCCCCACCCGGGAAGGGTTCGGTGCCTCCGGTGGGACATCCTTCCCAAGGTCAGGGCGTAGTGCCCCTCGCCGGCTCTGGCTACGGGTCACGACTAAGGCGGTCTGGGGGCTGCTTGGCCAGTCCTCTAGGTCCCCCCCCATCAACACCTCAGTGGGCAAATGGTGGTGCACTCCCACGTCCTTGGGGCCCTCCTTGGCCCCCCATTTCAGGTGTACCCTCGCTACGGGAACCTTGAATGGGGTCCCGCCCACCCCGGTCAGGGTCAGGAAGGTGTTGGGCACCACCCGATCTGGGGCCACCACCTCGGGCCGGGCCAGTGTCACCTCTGCGCCCGTGTCCCAGTATCCATAAACTTTCTTCCCATCCACCTCCAGGGGAACAAGGCACTCGCTCCGCAGGGACAGCCCCGCGCCAACCCTGTAAACGGAGAACTTTGAATCCGGAGCATCTGGCCCCCCAGAGAAGCTGGCCTGGGGCCCTTCTCTCTCTTGAGCAGTTGATAAGCTGCCAGCCCCTCTTGCGTGAGAAGCCTGCCCCTCGTCCGTCTGGGCCTCTACCAAGTTAACCCGGTGCGGATTCGGTCTGCTCAGTCTGTCCTTGAGCTTGGGGCACTGGGCCCGAACGTGGCCTCTTCGGCCGCAGTAATAGCAGCTCATGTCCCGTGGGTCCCCTCGAGCCGGTCGGTTGTCCCTGATGCTGGGCATTCCCCGTGGGAGGGGATTCCCCATATTCCCCCTTTGGGAGGTCCCAGGGTGACTCTCTCTCTGCATCGCGGCGGGCCTGTTCCTTTGGGGCTCCTCCCTGCCACCCCCTGACCGGCTCTTTACAAACTCATCAGCCAGCTGTCCTGCGTGTCGCGGGTTCTCTGGCTTTCTGTCCACCAACCACAGCCTCAGGTCGGATGGGCACCGCTCATACAGTTGCTCCAGTACCAGCAGTTTAATCAGGTCCTCCTTCGTCTGGGCCCCACCAGCCCACTTGCTGGCGTATCTTTCCATGCGGACGGCTAGTTGCAGATATGAGATCTCAGGGGTTTTATCTTGACTCCGGAACCTTTCCCGGTACATCTCAGGAGTCAGCCCAAACTCTCGTAGCAGGGCCTTTTTGAATAGTTCGTAGTCCCCTTTCTCTGCCTCTCCCAGTTGGCGGTACAATGCCACGGCTTTGGGGTCCAGTAAGGGGGTAAGGACCCGGAGTCTGTCCGCGGGATCAACCCGGTGCAGCTCGCAGGCCGTCTCAAAGGCCTCCAGGAAGTCATCCATGTCCTCCCCCTCCTTGCGTGGGGCCAGGATGCACTTATCAAAGCTCCGTGCAGTCCTGGGTCCCCCCTCACTCACCGCAGCCGGGGGTTCGCTGCCCTTCAATCTCGCCAGTTCCAGGTCATGCTGACGCTGTCTCTCATTCTCCTGTCTCTGTCTCTCATTCTCCTCCCGTTCATGCTGATGCTGTCTCTCTTCACGCTGATGCTGTCTCTCTTTCTCCTCCCGTTCACGCTGATGCTGTCTCTCTTTCTCCTCCCGTTCATGCTGACGCTGTCTCTCTTCATGCTGTCTCTGTTGTTCACGATCCTCCAGCTCTCTCAGTTTTAGCTCTTTCTCCCATTCCAGCCAATTCCGCTCCACGGATGCCGAACGTCGCTGGGAGGATCCTCTGCTGGCCGACGAGCTTCGCCGGGAGGGTCCCCTGCTGGCCGGGGGGGTCACGGCGCCCTCGGTATTTGCTGGGCTCCTCCCCACCCTTCCCCTAGGCATAGGAAGGAGGGGTCTCGGGAAGCCCTCAGCAGCCGGCTGACCACTCCCAGCTGGGACAGACACTGGTGCCTGCGCTGCATTTGCCAGGCTGCTTCCCTGAGACACAGGGATCAGTTCATTCGCGCGATCTTCCGCCTCCAGCTGGGCAATGAGCTGTGCTTTGGTGAGCCTCCCAATGCACAGCCCCCTCTGCTTGCACAGCTCCACCAGGTCACTCTTAAGCCACTTGGCATACATCTTCCTGCTGGCCACTCACCGGCCTGTGTGCTCACAGCTCCCCACAGTTCCCAGGGGGCCCCCTAGTGTGCCAGCCCTTCTCGAGGTCACCACCTCTCTGCCAGGGTCGAGCTGCAGACTCCTCCGCCCCTGGGACCACTCGCTGCGATCCCCCCGGGGGACCCTGTTACTGCAAAAGTCCTTCTCGCTGGTCACACACTCCCAGGGGTAATAACCGTCTCTCTCTCACTCTTCAGCACGCCTGGTCCCCGTCAATCCCCCTTCGTTTTACTGCTCCCCAGTCACTTACTGCAGGAAGCGCCGTCCACGGGGTGCAGTAGATCCCGCCGCTGCCACCAGTTGTTGCGGAGTGTGGGGGAGTCAGGGCCCTGCACCCCTCTTCCCGAGATTCACTGCGACTCTCAACCAGCCAGTAAAGCAGAAGGTTTATTTAAGGACAGGAACACAGTCTCAAGCAGAGCGTGTAGGTACGACCAGACCCCCTCAATTAGGTCCCTCTGGGAGGTTCAGGGAGCTTAGACCCCAGCTTGGGGTTCCCTGCGTTGCACCACCCAGCCCAAAACGAAACTAACTCAAAACTCCTCCCGCTGCTCCTCTCCTTTGTTCAGTCTCCCGGGCAGAAGGTGTTAATTCTTCCCACCCCCGTTCCTGGCTCAGGTTACAGCTCAGGTAGCTTCCTTCAAGGGAAGTTCCCCCTCCTCACTGCAATCCCCCTGCAACATTCCCAGGTCAAATCTGCCCTGCTCCCTGCTCCGTCATAAGGCTGCCCTTTGTTAAGATGGCTTCTATGTTGGTCTACCCTTGGGATGTGAAAGGGAGGCTGCCCTTAGTAAAGATGGCTGCCATTTCCAACGGCAGAACATAAGGGGAGGAATTTCCAAAGGTGCTTGAGCATCTGAGGCTCTAACTGCCATGAGGTGTGCCCGACTCCCGTTGGGGCCTTTTCAACACCTAACCCTACATGAATTTTGCTATTTTGGAAACAGCCCCATATTTAAGGGAACCTCTGTTTGGGAACCTCTTGTTCAAATAGCTTCAAATTTCCCTCAAACACTCTACCTCAGCCACTGACCTAGGCATCCACTTTTCAGGTGGATTTGACTTGTCCTGTGGATTTTAAACAGAGTTTAAATTTCTGCTTTAAATTGAAACTTTGTTGCCACTATAACTTTGGAGAAGCCACTAATGATCTGTAATTCACAATGTGGGCTAGCCTGAGAATTAGGCTCAGAGGGGCTGGATCCAGTATCAAAACCCAAAGGTGGGGTGTTGGGCTCAGAGGGGTTGGTCTAGTCCAGTATCAAACCCCAAAGGTGGGGAGTTGGGTTCAGATGGGTTGGTCTGATCTGCTATAAACCCCCCAATCCTCAGAGAACAACAGAGAATCTGACCAACCTGTGAGAGAGGAGCTGTGCAAGCAACCTCCCCCTCTCACCAGGGAGGGAGGTCCTCGGCCATTGCGAGGCCGGTTGCAGACACGGCCCCATCTCTCACAGGGGCTGTGGCTTTTCTTCTCTCTGAACCTTGAGGAGCACGTGGCAGATCAGAGAGCACCTGCAGCTTCTCTGCTCCCTGCAGGTCAGAAGGAGAGAGGCCAGATCAGAGAGCCACGGCATTTCTCTCACTGAGACACTAAGGAGCAGAGCCCGAGAGACGGCGCCTGGATCCCCGAGAGACAGATGCTGCTGTGGCATTGCCAGACTGTGGGGATATCACGGCTTCTCCCCATGATCCTGCCACTGGGCCTATGGCTTCTCTGTGAGTACGGGCACAACGGGTCGGGTTGAGAAGGCTGAGATGAGAATAGTTTGCTTAATAAGTTCTGAGGGGCATGTTCCAGGTGGGCTGTTAGACTGGCACCACTGCCCCAGTCAGGCCTGTGCCAGCCCCCCCAACCCCTGCCACACACACACATCTGGTCTACAGTACCTCTCTAGCACTGCCAAACACTGTTACTTTTCCCTGCTTGCTGTTTTCTATAGCAGGGGATTTAAAACACTTTCAACCTTTTAGGCAAAATCCACATATTTTAACAGCTGCAATGTCTGTGCAATCTCAGGCCCTAGCCCTAGCATGGACCCAGCACTGAATGTTGCCAGGGACATTTTAAATCACTCATTCACCTGATCCACACGTGGGGGAAAGGTGGGAGTTTGGGGAAGAGCTATAGGAATGATGTGAGGTCTGGAACAGCTGCCTGACAGTGAAAGGCTGATGGAGATCAATCTGGGGAGCTGATGGGGGAGAGAAGGTTAAAAGGTGACTTGATCACAGCATAGAAGCCCCTCCGCAGGGAGAAGATTTCTGACAGCAGTGTTAGATTTCTTTAATCGAGGAGACAAAGGCCGAATGAGAGCCAACGGCTGGAAAGTGAAGTCAGACTAATTCACACTGGAATAAGGCCCACATAGGGAGGGTGGTTTATTTACCAATGGAGCAGGTTAACAAGAAAAGCAGTTAGATTCTCTGTTGCTTGGAGTCATTAAATGAGGAGTGGATGCGTCTCTAAGAGATGCTGTCTGTCTCAAACACAGGTTCTTCGCTAGATGCAGGAATCACCACGTGAGGTTCTCTGGACGGTCTTATGCAGGAGGTCAGAGCAGATAATCAGAATGGTCCCTTATGGACTTAAAAACTGAATCTAGGGACCCCTTTATTCAGAAGTGCAGCTCAGTGGGTGAGGAGCCGTTCGAAGGGGGAGGGATTAGATGGAAGAATGCAATTAACAAATGCAGTTTATTGCACAGGACGGAATTAAAGGAGGGGATTCCACAGCTGTCACCAGCCTGCGTCTGTATGTTGCCTTGCTGGGAGAATGTCCATTGATTTTAAACTGAAAAAAATGTTTTACAGCACATCTGGCTGCACTACTAACAAGAATTTGTATTTTATTTAAAAGGTTCACTTGCTGCAAGCCAGGAAATTTGTAGCTCTCCAGGTGAGTGTCGGCTACATTAGGAGAAGAGAACATGTCTAATAATGAGTGTGGCAGGGCTGGAAGTCTGATATGCTGGTTTCTAGCCCCAGCTCTAGGAGGGGAGTGGAGTCTGTGACGGATTCGGTTACAGAGATCCCCTTGGGCCTGTCACCTGATGTGCTGAGACTACCTCTGAGCCTATTTCCCTGCCTGCTTGGGACTTCAGAATCCTGCCTTGTTGAGCCAGACACACTTGCCTGCAACAAACACAGACCCAGGTCTGAACCACATCCCCCAAAGCTGCAGACTTAACTGAAAATGGCTTAGCGAGTGTTCCTGTCTCTAGCACCCAGACACCCAGCTCCCAATGGGATCCAACCCCCAAATGAATCCGTTTTACTGTGTATAAAGCTTATACAGGGTAAACTCATAAATTGTCCACCCTCTATAACATGGATACAGAGATATACACAGCTATTTGCTCCCCCAGGTATTACTTACTTACTCTGGTTTAATTAATAAGCAAAAGTGATTTTATTAAATGTAAAAAGTGGGATTTAAGTTGTTGCAAGTAATAACAGACAGAACAAAGTAAGTTACCAAGCAAAATAAAACTAAGCACTCAAGTCTAAGCCTAATACATTAAGAAACTGATAAATCTCACCCTCAGAGATGTTCCAATAAGCTTCTTTCATAGACTAGACTCCTTCCTAGTCTGGGCCCAATCCTTTCCCCTGGTACAGTTCTTGTTAGTTCCAGCAGGCATCTTAGGTGAAAAGCAGGGGATTTCACATGACTGCAACCTCCTTTGTTCTGTTCCACCCCCTTATATAGCTTTGGCACAAGGCAGGAATCTTTTGTCTCTCTGGGTCCCCACCTCTCCTTCTAAATGGAAAAGCACCAGGTTTAAGATGGATTCCAGTACCAGGTGATATGGTCACATGTCCTGTGAGACCCCCCAGCCTTCATTATTCCTGGCCTGACTCACAGGAAGGCTGGCAAGCAAACAGATCCATCTACAGTCAATTATCCTGGTTAATGGGAGCCATGAAGATTCCAAACCACCATTAATGGCCCACACTTTACATAATTACAATAGGACTTCAGAGTTATATTTCATATTTCTAGTTTCAGATATAAGAATGCTACATTCATACAAATAGGATGACCACTCAGTAGATTATAAGATTTGTAATGATACCTTACAAGAGAACTTTTACATGAAGCATATTCCAGTTACATTATATTCACACTCATTAGCATATTTTCGTAAAATCATATGGAGTGCAACGTCACAGGGTCTAGTGGGTCACAGCAGAGCATTGTAAGAGTCAGGACTCCTGGGTTCTGTTCCAAGCCCAGAGAGAGGAATGGGCTCTAGTGAGTTAGAGCAGAGCTGTGGGGAGGTCAGGACTCCTGGGTTCCATTTTTAACCTCGGCATACAAAGCCCAAACTTGCTTCCTGTGGGAGAATTCCTTATAACTTCACTAGGAGCAAGATCAGACCCAGTTTGGAACAAATCCTCTGCTGGTGTAAACAAATGCATCTCCATTGAAGTCAAAGGACTTGCATCCCTTTACACCAGTTGAAAATTTGTCCCATAAAGTCTCAGCACCTAATTTACACCCCTGAGGGCCAAATCCAGTGACCGTGTAAACAGTACTGTGACACAGGAGGGGCATGAGGTGGCCAGTAAGCGAGTATAGATCAGACCTTGCCGAGCAGTGGAAATCACACCCGTTTGGTATTCAGTGGGGAATGAATTCAGCCACTGGCATACGTGGGGGCATGTCCTGCCTACACCAGGGCTGTGTTTGACCTCAAGATCAGTGCAGCATCAATGAAAGTGCCTTGGAGCCCAACTCCCCTCTTTCTGGTGGAACTCTACTGGCTTGAGGGGAGTTACTGCTGATTTACACCAGTGTGGGAGGAGAGACAGGCTGTTCGGGTCGGGGTGGCTGCATTTCCTTGCTCACAGCCAGGAGATGCTTCTCCTGAAGCACTCACACCTCCCATCCCACTACACCCTTTGCATCCCCGATGGGACGGGTTCCCTGGGATGCTCTGGCCATTATGCACTACTCCAGTGACCCCCAATGTCTGCCATCCCACTGGAAATGGCCCATTGACATGGGTTCACACGGCAGCACAAAGCCACTGGGACACACCGAGGCATCCAATCACAAATGGGGGCAAATCGCATATCTCTATCCCTCTGCCTGTCTCCTGGCTGTCTGACACCTGAAGCCTTGTAATCCATAGCACTGCACTGGCGTGGAAGGGCACCATGCACAGGGGCCTCGGGCCCCAAACAGGGACAAGCAAAGGCTAAAAACTCTGCACACTCCCAGTGCATCCTGTCCCTCCCTCCAGACAGTGCAGCCTCAGAGAGTGACACCAACAAGGGGCCAGATCCCTAGCTGTTGTAAATCAGTCCCTCTCCATTGTAGTGAATGCAGCTTTGCTGATTGGCATCAGGGGGGCGGATGTCTGGCCCCAGGTCTTTAACACTGGTTTATTTGCTCCCCAGGCACTCTCCCCGCCCCGCGTATGTTTCTGGACAGGCTGTCTGCCCGCCAAGGGGACATGGCCATGCTGTCGTGTTTAGTCCCTTTGGATGCCCCCATGACCCGTATTGTCTTCTGCAAAGATGGGAAGGAGATTTCTGTCCAGCCCAAGGAAGGAAACAAACTCGTCTACGACTCACCCCACCCAGTGTCCAGGGAGAGCGCAGGGGCCTTTTCCTGCCGCTACCAGCTCAAGGATGACAATAACCAGGAGAACAATTCTGTCTCCAGTGACTCCTGGCACCTGCACGTGGCCGGTAATGCTCTCAGCTAGTGTTATCAAGGGGTGAAGACCCTGCTGGGCAGAGGGGCAAAGAGGGACTGAGCTGGTGCCCTGTGCTGGCCCCCACACAGAATCTCAGCCCAAGTGACAAGGATTCGGATAGTGGCCGTTAATGAGGCTCCAGCTATAGTCGAGGGGCCCAGCTCACCTCTGTGCTCCTGTGGATTGCCGTTGGTGTCACTCCATCGCAATCAGCTGTTGCAATCAGTGGTGTTGCACCAGTGTCAAGGTGGCATCACACAAGGATGAATCAGGGAAATCACTTTCTGTTATAAGTAGGGCCCTACCAAATTCATGACCATGAAAAATGCGTCACAGACCGTGAAATCTGATCTCCCCCACCCATGAAATCTGGTCTTTTGTGTGCATTTACCCTGTACTATACAGATTTCATGGGGGAGACCAGTGTTTCTCAAATTGGGGGCCCTGACCCAAAATGGAGTTGCAGGGGAGGTCACAAGGTTATTTTACGGGGGTCGCAGTATTGCCACCCTTACTTCTGTGCTACCTTCGGAGCTGGGCAGCCAGAGAGTGGCAGCTGCTGACTGAGGGCCCAGCTCTGCAGGCAGCAGCACAGAAGTCAGGGTGATAACACCATACCATGCCATCCTTACTTCTGTGCTGTGGCTGGTGGCGGCTCTTCCTGCAACCCCCACTCTCCAGCTGCCCAGCTCCGAAGGCAGCGCCGCCATCAGCCGCAGTGCAGAAGTAAGGATAGTAGTACCACAACCCCCCTGCAATAACCTTGCAACGCCCCTCACGACTCCTTTTTGGCTCAGGACCCCTACAACTATAACTCTGTGAAATTTCAGATTTAAATAGCTGAAATCATGAAAATTATGAATTTTAAATCCTATGACTGTGAAATTGACCAAAATGGACTGTGAATTTGGCAGGGCCCTAGTTATAACTTCCTGTCTTCAGTCACTCCTCACTCTGGGAAACTTCCATCTCTTGTGCTGACTTTTTCCATGCTTGCCTCTGTCCCAGGGTGAATGGTTTTTGGGGGCGTAGCATGAAAATGAAGGAATCACTGAATCTGTCCTGTGGCTGCTGCATAGGTGCTAGTGGCAGGTGTGATCCTTGTCAGTTTGGCTGCGATTCAGGTGCTCGTGCACATGCTTTGCTGCGGTTCAGAAAAACGAAGCTGTAAACTAACTGGAGTCTGACTAGAACTGCTGGAAATATTTCATCTGAAAAATATTTTCACCAAAAATGGGATTTAATAAAAAAAAATTCATTGGAAAATCTCATTTTTAACAGTTTTTTTATTTCAAATGAGAAATTTTAAAAATAGACAAAAAAGTTTTATTCCTCGGTGAATTTTTTTTTTCGAAAAGCAAAAGACTTTTTTGCAATTTCTTTTCCCCTTCATTTCCAGGTGATGAGTCCAGCTGTGAGCCAGGTAGGCCATGTGGCTAAGTCAGTCCAGGCTTCGTGATAGAAGAGAATCCTACAGGGAGCCAAAGCGGGATGGAGGGTTGGTCTGGGTTAAAAGGGTCCAGCGCAGAGAGGAGCTGAGTGATGGCTGAAGTTGGCCTTAATGATCCCACCCAGCCCCAGGAAGGAGGGCTGTGGGACTCCTGACCCCAGGAAGGGAACCCCTTGAGATGTCATCTCAGAGCCCAGAAGCATGGTTGTGATATTCCTCTCCTAAGGGGGGAAGTTATGGGCTGTATCCGCAGGCCCCAGAAGGAAGCCTATGGGAACCCTGAATCAAGGGGGAATCAGGGTTGGACTTGAGGAGCTTTGATGTTCTTTAGGAACTCTAATAAATGAGACCCCCAG
Source organism: Malaclemys terrapin pileata (assembly GCF_027887155.1). NCBI lineage: Eukaryota > Metazoa > Chordata > Testudines > Emydidae > Malaclemys > Malaclemys terrapin. The sequence continues at coordinate 7,015,366 of NC_071524.1, read as the reverse complement.
AAAGGGGGAGCCTTGGTTCGAGTGTCCCGGCCTTCGAGAAAGGTCTTGGGAGACCCAAGAGGGGACTATGGGGGAGGCATCTTCAGGGCCACATTGTGACACAAGGGGGCACCATGAGACAGTTGCCGTCCCCCAGGGCTATAGGCAGGTTTAACTGGGTGAGGTGACTTGCATTTGCTGATGTATTATAGCCACGATCTGTTTTTTCTGGCATGCGCCAGGTTGTGGTGTGATATGAAATGATGTAAAGGTATTGAGGCGCCTAACTCCCATTACCATCAGTGTGGGCTAGGTGCCCCAGCAGCCCCCTGGCACCATAGCTATGCGCACAAACTGCCACACATAGTCGTTGCCATGTCATGTCGGGCTTCCAACTGTTTGAGGTGAGCTGTGATTGGTGTGTGTCTGCCCCACAGATGGATCCAGCTGTTCTGGGAATGGCGGCTCTACAGGGCAGGCTTGGCCCCAAGGTAAATGGTTTAGCTCAGTGCAGCAGGCACACCACATCCTGGATCCCTCAACCCTGAGGCTCCCTGACTCCTGGGGTTTCCCTCCCAGCCTGGATCCATGTCCCCTCGAGCTGACCTGGCATCCTGGCTCCCAGGCCAAAGAGCTCACCCCCCAGCCTGCATCCCTTTTCTCTTCCCCCGTGTTCTGGATGTTCCCAGGCCTACATGTGACATTCCCTGAGCTTCTGTGCCCTGCCTAATCCCCTGCTTTTCTCTCCATTCCCGGCTGCTCTGAAGGTATTCTAGCACTAGGACTCATTGTGGGACTCGCAGTCACGGCCGGCCTGGCTCTGGCACTGCTGGGATGCTTTCTGATGAAGACAGGTAGGTGCTGGTACGGTGGAGTATGAGCTGGGTGGGGCAGCTGTTCCAGAGCATCGCTCTGAAACCATTAACCCCACTGCAAGGGCAGCGAAGGGCACGTCTGCTGCCTGTAACCCGTCTGAGGCACAGGGAGCTGAACCAACTGGTCTGAGATCACCCAGCACTACACACTACAGCTTACGTCAGTATAAGTTATGTCGCTCAGGGGTGTGTCGCTCAGGGCTTCTCCTGCCAACATAACTACTGCCATTGCTGGGGGCTGGAGTTATTACATTACTGAGAGAGCTCTCCCCGTCGGCTTCGGGAGTCTGCACTAGTAGCGCTACAGGGCGCAGCTGTAAGCTCTGTAGTGTAGCCATAGCCTGGGATCTCTGGGCGTCTATCCCCTGCACTAACCACTGACCTGTGCTGCCTCCGTGGATCTGCGGCTGCAGGGCTCTGTGGGTAGCTAGACACCACAGACCAGCGGAGAGGTGCAGCACATCGGGGGCAGAGGTGCACACCGCAAGGCTGGCTCTGGCCTGGCAGTCGCCCCGGTCAGTGACATGCTCTGAGTTTCCCTAACACTATTTTCTTTCTCTCGGTAGTTGTGTCACGCTGCAGGACTCACAGGTAGGAAGGAACCTCGCCCTAACCCCCAGCTCCTTCAGGGGCTGCTCCCAGGTGATGCCCAGGTCTGGGAGGGGGGCTCATTGCTGCCCTGCCTGGGACTCCACCCTGGGAAGCTGACCTGGGCCATACCCCCCCGGCTACCCACAATGCAAATGCTCCTGGGTTCTGCGGGGCCCTGACCGTAGTCTTTGAGCCTCATTCCCCCACCACCCTAGTGATGGTGATGGTGCTGCTGCCATCCTGCCCCTATTGCTAATGGCAGCAGGCCCCAGCCCCGGCGCCAGGTGCTGCATGTGGGACTCACAGCTCTCATTCCACACAGGGATCCCATCCCAGACCGAAACAGCCTGGCTGCTGAAGATCAGATCCAATGTAAGAGCCTGGTGTTCTGGCACTGCCACAGGGGGGAACTCAGCCATTTGTCCATCTGTTGGCTGGTGACAGAGTCCAGGGTTTTGGGGCCAGAAGGGGGGCCCTGGGTAGCCAGGCCAGAAAGTCCTGCCCTGATGGTGACTGTTCTCTCTGTCGTCTCAGCCTCTGCCCAGACCAATGACGGGGTGACGGGAGCCCCCAGCCGTGGGCAGGGGAGGTACTGGCGGGAGCACTGGCAGCTCCTGCTGCAAACTGCAGGGTGGGTGCAGGGGCCTGCGCAGACACCTCCCTGTATGGGGAGAAAGGAGACACACACCAGGAACAGCCAGAGCATCGCCCCGTTATCAGTAGGCAGCCAGTGTCCATGGGTCCTGTCCCAGTTCTACACCCCCCTCCAGACACGGGCACCAGGCTGGGCACCCGGCATTATAGACCCAGCCAGCCCATTAGGGCTCACACTGGCCACGCAGTGCCCGGCGCTGTCTCTCCCCACTGAGCCCAGCTGGGGTCAGGGATGGGTCTGTGTCCCTGGGGGACGTGGGTTGGGGTCTCTTCAGTGTGTGGGGAGGCTGGTGTGGATGCACTGACCTTGGTTCTCTCCCAGGTGCCGAGGTCACCACAGCTGGCGCTGACCAGGTGAGTTGCTGTGCCGGTGCCCGCAGGTGGTGCCTAGGGAGCCGGGTTTGGCAAAACATTCCCATGGAACGGGGGGCACCAGAAGATATGGCTAAACTCCGGGAACCCCATGGGCTGATCCCAGTGCTGCCACCTCTTGTCTGGCCAGGAATGAGGGTCACTGCGGGGTGACCCCAGCCCCGGGGGATAAACAGTGACCATCCTGGCATGAAGGGAGAAAGAATTGGAGACTCTGGGCTTAATTCTCCAGTCAGTTTCATATCACTGTAGCTCTACTGGAGTCAATGGGGCCAGATCCCTCATGGGTGTAAACTGGTGTGACTCCGTTGGTATCAATTGGCCATATGCCCAGTTGGTGTAAATCAGCTGTAGCTCCATTGAAGCCAATGAACCAAATCACCAGCGGGTGTAAATCGGCCTCACTCCTTTGACCGCAATTAAGCGACACTGATTTACACCAGCGGGGGATCTGGCCCCATAAATGCAATAGAAGAAAGAAGAAGGTTTGTCTGCGGGTCCCTGATGACGTCCAGCTCAGTTGGGGGAGTTTCCCTGCCATCTCGGAGCCTCCATCTCCCCCACCTGCTACCAAGGGCATGGTCCATGCTGGGATCCCTCACCGGCACCCCCCCTGCCAGGCCCCGGAGTTGCTGCCCTTCCCCAGCATTTTATAACCCCAAGGACCAGCATTTAGGGCTTCGTGGTTAGAAGCATCTGGGAGCAGGGCCTCAAGGGCAGGGAACTTCCCCAGCTCTCCTTGTAGATATGGAGACAGGCTGATAACACAGGACACCTAGATCTGTCACCAGCCCATTGCTGGGGAATGAGCCCCCGCACAGCACTCAGAGAAATACTGGAGGAGGTTGGGGGCAGGTGCATGCGAGATGGTCACTGGGATTCCCTGTCACTTCCCCACAGGATTCCCAGTGCCCCACAAGCCTGTGTGAGCCGCACACTCACTGCCAGCCTGTGCGGAGCCCTGGGGAAGGAGACGGCGATGGAGCCTGTTAACCAGCCAGAGAGAAGCAGCGTTTGGGTCAATCAATGAAACAAGAGAAATTCAGATATTTCTCGGGCAGTGGGAGCCGGGTGTGGCCAAGGCTGAGCTTCGCGTCACAGCCCGTTGTCCTATTTATGGCAGAACTTTGATGGCCAACGTTTCCACCCCGGAGGCCTGCACATAAAATCCACATTCAGAGAGAAAAGCAGCTACAAGCCATTTGCACAGGCATGTGCAGGTGCACGCCTTTTCGTGGGACACGCAAATGCAGGGTTCCAAACGGGTTCAAAATGTGGGTCAAAAAGGCCCCTGCATTTACTGAGTTTCCAGGAAGCAGACGCTGAGCCAAATTTACCAGGTGCTGGCCTCACGGTGCAGGTGGGGAGAGGAGCAGCGAGGGGCCACTTCAAATTTTAGTGGGGGGGCAACTTTAGCCATGATTCCAGGGGCTACTTAGGCACTTGAAAACTCTAGTTTTTTGGCAGATAACTTAGCAATTAGCTGACAGAAGCACTGTATGTAATTCCTATATAAAAGAAAGAAAAATAAACAAATCTTTGATCCACTCAGCTCTAATACTAAGATGTTCTGATTTCTTGTGGCAAGTCACTTAAGGGACACTGGTTGGGTTTAAAATTTTAATGTATATTCTTACTTTGTTTCTAACTCTGTGGAGAGAAAGACCCTGTCAGGACTCCTGGGTTCTATCTCCGCTCCGGGAGGGGAGTTGGGATCTATTGAATTACAGCAGGGGGCAGATACATCTGGGTTCTATATAAGAACATCAGAATGGCCATACTGGGTCAGACCATTGGTCCGTCTAGCCCGGTATCCTGTTTTCCAACAGTGGCCAATGCCAGGTGCCCCAGAGGAATGAACAGAACAGGTAACCATCAAGTGATTCATCCCCTGTTGCCCATTCCCAGTTTCTAGCAGACAAAGGCTAGGGACATGCAGAACATGGTGTTCCATCACTGCTCATCCTGGCTAATAGTCATTGATGGACTTTTCCTCCATGAACTTATCTAGTTCTTTTTTGAACCCTGTTATAGTTTTGGCCTTCACAACATCACCTGGCAAAGAGTTCCACAGGTTGACTGTAAAGAAATACTTTCTTTTGTTTGATTTAAATCTGCTACCTGTTAATTTCATTGGGCGATCCCTAGACTTTGTGTTATGAAAAGGAGTAAATAACACTTCCTTATTCAATTTTTCCACACCATTCATGATTTTTATAGACCTATCATATCCCCCCTTAGTCGTCTCTTTTCCAAGCTGAAAAGTCCAAGTCTTTTTGATCTCACCTCATATGGAAGCTGTTCTATACCCCTAATAATTTCTGTTGCCCCTCTCTGTACCTTTTCCAAATCCAATATGTCCTTTTTGACCTGGGGTGACCAGATCTGCACACAGTATTCAATATGTGGGCATATGATGGATTTATATAGAAGCAATTATCTATCTATCTAGCTGTCTGTCTATCTATCCCTTTTCTAATGATTTCCAAAATTCTGTTCGCTTTTTTGTCTGTCGCTGCACATTGAGCAGATGTTTTCAGAGAACTATCCACAATGATTCCACGATCTCTTTCCTGACGGGTAACAGATAATTTAGACTTCAACATTTTGTATGTATAATTGGGATTATATTCTGCCAATGTGCATTACTTTTCATTTATCAACACTGAATTTCATCTGCCATTGTGTTGCCCAGTCACCTGGTTTTGTGCGATCCCTTTGTAACCTTTCACAGTATGCTTTGGACTTAACTATCTTGAGTAATTTTGTATGATCTGCAAATTTTACCACCTCACTGTTCACCCCTTTTTCCACATCATTTATGAATATGTTAAATAGGACTGGTCCCAGTACAGTCCCCTGGGGGACACCGCTATTTACCTCTCTCCATTCTGAAAATTGACCATTTATTACTACCCTTTGTTTCCCATCTTTTAACTTGCAATGCTTTCAGGATCATCTAACCATCCTCAAATTAATTTAATGACAAGCCTTTTGTTATCTTAATCACCCTGCCTCTGTTTATAAAAAAGCTCCTTGCCCCAAGGGCAGACACTGAGAGCAGCACAGAACTCATCACATATCACACTCAAGCGGTGTTCCAGTTAAGAGCTTCATCTGGGGCTGGGGCATGTGCTGTGAGCAGACCTCCAGGATGAAATTTGGGAGGGGGGCAAGAGCTCCCTCTGCCGCCCCTAAATGGCATCACTGGGCAGCGCGGGGATGCATGCGTGGGTAGCTGTGCCAGTAACACACTGTAATGCTGCTATGGGGGGATGTGCTGGGGTCTGTGTTGAGCCTCTGGCAGAGCTGGCCTTTCCATGAGGCGAACTGAGGCGGCTGCCTCAGGTGCCAGACTGGGGGGCGAGGGGCACCACAAGGATCCAGAGTCTAGAAAATTGTGTCTGCTGCTGGTGCATATGTATTCTCTCTGCTCTAGATACACAGTGATGGTGGAGTGCTGTGCTGGAGGAAGGAGGGCACATGCGACATAACAGGCAGGCAGGAGAAAAGGTGAGAGGGAATAACAGAAAGCAGCAGGAGCTGCAGGGAGAGAGAAGAGGAGGAGCCTTTTGTGTACCTCTCTTGCACCCCCAGGAGCCTGGACTGATTAACACCAGCTTCTCAGGGAGCTTCCTGTTTCCTGCTGCTTCCCTGAACCCACTTGAGGAGAAGAGGCAATAAACTGAAGTAGTAGGAGCCAGTTAGGCCCTTAAGACTCTGATATCTTCCCTCACTCAGGCCCTGCTACCAGCCTACTTATTTGTCCCCTTCAACTGAGTGTTGAGTGCCACTATAGCTGGCACAGAACAACAGTCAAGTGAAAGTAGAAAACACCCCTCTGGGGCAGCATTCGGAAAAAGAAAGAAAGCAAAGGAAGCTTTTCTATCTAAGCAGGAAGGAGCTCTCCTGAGATACATAGACACAAATGTTCACAGTGAGCCTTCCGGCCCCAGTGAGGATGTGAGTGGTGAGGAGATGCCTGATCTTCCAGTTAGTCAGAGTGCAGGTGACCTGGCAGCTACTGCAGCATCCATATCTCCATCTCAAATGAATGTAACCGTGCACATTCCTGAAGAAAAGTGTAGATCAGAGAAGAGTTTTGTGGAGGCACAAGAAACAGCTGCTGCTGAATTTAGTTCCTTAAGTCTAGATGATCCAGGACTGTGGACCCACTTGAGCAGTAGTCTGGGGGACTTTCTTGTACTGCATGGGCCACAGCAAGTGAAAAATTTTATGTTGCCCAAAGACAATGAAAATAGAAGTTTCCATCCAACACATTACTGGTGTGAAATCCCCAATGGTGACAAAGTGGAGAGGCCCTGGCTTATGTACTCAAACACCCAGAATGCTGCATACTGTTTTTGTTGCCAACTCTTCCAGTCTAATGTTCCAGACACATTGGGTTCTACAGGAACAAAGGACTGGAAAAATCTAGCTAGAAATCTGGCATGCCATGCGAAGGCAGCAAATCACCAGAGAGCATTCCATAGGTGGAAACAGCTTGAGATGAGACTACGGTTAAAGGTCACCATAGATGATCAGCATCAAGAGAAGATTGCATCAGAGTCTCTTTACTGGCAAAATGTTCTGAAAAGGCCCATTGCCATTGTGAGAATGTTTGCTACCCAAAACCTAGCACTGTATGGCACTTCAGATCAGCTGTATGTGCCAAACAATGGAAACTTCCTTAAAATTGTGGAGCTGATGACGGAGTTTGATGCTGTACTCCAGGAGCATCTAAAAAGAGTCACCACCCAAGAAATGTACACACACCTTGGAAAAACAATTCAAAATGAAATCATACAGTTAGTGGCAACAAAAGTCAGACAGAAGATTGTGGCAGATCTGAAGTCAACAAGATATTATTCTGGACTGCACACCTGACATCAGCCATACAGAACAAATGACTTTAATGGTGCGTTTTGTAGCAACAACAGAACCTAGTGAAAATGTCCCTGCAATGGTGACTGTCAGAGAGTGTTTTCTAGAATTTATTGACATTGATGATACTACAGGAGCTGGTATGACAAATGTGCTTCTTAAAAAGCTGGAAGATACGGGAATTGCGATAGCTGACATGAGAGGTCAGGGCTATGATAATGGTGCCAACATGAGAAGAAAGAACAAAGTAGTGCAGACACAGATCCGAGAGTTAAACCCTTGAGCTTTTTTTGTCCCATGCAGTTCTCATTCATTGAACTTGGTGGTCATTGATGCAGCATCAGCTTCTAGTGAGACTGCTGAATTTTTTAATGTAATTCGAAGCATCTATCTATTTTTCTCTGCATCAACTCATTGATGGCAAATTTTGAAGCAACATCTGGGAACACCCTTTCTGACACTGAAAACAGTGAGTGCTACATGATGGCAAAGTCGAATGGAGGCAATAAAGCCTATCAAACACCAAATTGGGAAGATAGATGATGCCATAGTTGCCATTATGGAGGATAATACTATGACAGGAACTGTTCATGGGAGAACAGTGGCAGAGAGAAATGGAATCACCAGAAACATACATAACTTCAAATTTCTGTGTAGCTTAGTATTGTGGCATGACATACTATTTGAAATAGATGTTGTAAGCAAGAGCCTCCAAGGTATTGACCTTGATCTATCTGGAGCAATGGAACAACTGGACAAAGCAAAATCATACCAACAGTCTTACCCGTCAGATGAAGGATTTCAAAACGTTCTGAAGAGTGCACAGAAGTTGGCAGAGGAACTTCACACTGAAGCTATTTTCCCACCCATTCAAGAATACAAGAGTCACCGAAGAAGACATTTTGATTATGAGGCACACGATAATCCCATAAGAGACCCCAAACAACAATTCAAAGTTGAATTCTGTAACCGGGTGCTAGATTGTGCAATACAGTCAGTTGAAGAATGTTTCATGCAGCTCAAGGAACACAGCAGTATATTTGGGATGTTGTATGATATTCCAAAACTCCTCACTATACCTGAAGAAGACCTACACCAGCAATGCAGGGCACTAGAGACAGTGTTGACACATGATGACATGCGCGATATTGATGCAAGTGATTTAGGTGATGAACTGAAATCCCTTTCAAGATACATTTCAGCAGGATCAACTCCAAATGCTGTTCTGGAATATATGTGCAGAAATAAGATGACCACCCTGTTTCCAAATGCTTTTGTTGCTCTGCGAATACTTCTAACACTTCCTGTAACAGTTGCCAGTGAAGAACGCAGCTTCTCCATGCTGAAGTTAATAAAAACACATCTACACTCCACAATGACACAGGAGAGGCTGGTCAGCCTTGCAAACATCTCAATAGAGCATGAGCTGGCCCAGACTGTGGACCTTCAGCAGGAAGCAGTTCAAATTTTTGCAACCAAGAAGGCACAGAAAAGCACCATTTTGATTATTCAAACAGATAAAAATGCCAGTGTTTACTATGCAGACAAGAAAAGTTACAATTGCTGTTCAGGCGTTTGAAAGTTAAGTGTTACTTAAAATTTTTGAACAAGGCATTTTAAGTTGTTAGTTCTCCTTTATTGGGGTAGGTAGCAGAGCAGTACCATGAGAGGCGTAGAACAGGAAGAAGGCAAAATTGAGACCTTTCAAAGTTTTGGCCCAAGCGAGGAGGCATGGGGGTGTCATTTGAGCTCCCCGCCTCAGGTGCCAAAATGTTGCAGGCCAGCCCTAGCCTCTGAGCACGCACAGGGTGGACAAGAGGTAGGTATTGAAGTGCCTAACTCCCATGGATGTCAGTGAGAGTTAGGTGCCTGAGTTCCTTTAAACACCTGGCCCAAGGGGTGTCTGGCAGGCTGGGTCTGAGCTGACTCCTGTGCAGCTAATAAAGTGCTTTGCCGTCTCTCTGCCCAACCTGCCTCCTGCAAACATTGCTAAGCGTCACCTGGGGCCATGATTTAGTTGGGAATTGGTCCCGCTTTGAGCAGGGGGTTGGACTAGATGACCTCCTGAGGTCCCTTCCAACCCTGATATTCTATGATTCTATGATTGCCTCCCCGAGTCCGCTGGGGTCCTGGGGAAACTTCGCAGTGACACAGAGTCAGTTCAAGCAGCATTTTCTCATCCCAACAGGGGCTGCAGAGACACCCAGATGCAAAGAGTCATGAACATCACAGATCAAGGGGGACAGGGATGTGAGAATAAATCATTTATGCCCTGATCGATCTCTCTCTCCTTCTCTCTCTCTCTCTCACACATACACTCACACACACACTGACAAACAGTTTCATTAGCACAGAGTTGAGGCTGCCCCAGGGTATCTTGCGCCTGCTCAGAACACTGAGACCAGCCAAACTCACACGTCTGAAAACCAGAACATTCCGAGTTCAGGTATTTCACACTCAGGCTTCCTAAAACCAGGAAACCAAGGGAAGAGCCAGGGCCACGCAACCTTAACTCTGCCCTCGTTGAGCACTGCCCATACGCCCAGGCTCTGCCTTCGCACTGTAGCAAACAGGAGCTACACGCACCCACCCCCCACTCACAGACCCAGCCTGCTCCACCCCAAGAACTCCGCCTTTGCTACATTTACCCCCCCAGCTCCTCGCTCCTACGTGCATGACGCCATTTAATGCTTGACTTTCCCTCACACATCAGCAAACCCACAGAGTAGCCCCGCCCCCACCTGCCTGCTGATAGTCCCCATGCTGAGAACACCCCCGAGCCCTGTGACTGGCGTTTTACTGATCGCCATATTTGGGGTCGGGAAGGAATTTTCCTCCAGGGTAGATTGGCAGAAGCCCTGGAGGTTTTTCGCCTTCCTCTGCAGCATGGGGCAGGGATCGCTGGCAGGAGGATTCTCTGCTAATTGAAGTCTCTAAGCCACAGGATTTGGGGACTTCAACAGCAGAGTCAAGGGAAAGGGTAGGGACGGCTTTGTGGCCTGCATCATGCGGGAGGTCAGACCAGATGATCATAATGGTCCCTTCTGACCTTAAAGTCTATGAGTCTAATGCAGCGCTGCACAGGGCAAACTGGGTCTCTCAAGTACAAACACCTCTTGGGCCTTCGCTCACCACCCCACCCCGTGGACTCGGAGCCCATCACAGCCCTGCCACGCTTCTCAGACAAACCCCTCCACCATTCACACAGCCACACCTAGCTCAGGGAATGCAGCTGGAATACGGGCTGATGATTCCCAGTGGCTGCCGCCGGCTCCCGGGGAGCAGAGGTGAGGTGCATGGGCTTTAACCTTAACTCTGCCTTTCATGGGGTTCACAATCTGAACTTTGCTAGACTCAACACTCTGGCAGGGCAGGAGCTAGCACCTGAACTCTGCGTTACCAAAGGGTATTGTCCATGACTACTGTGGAAGCATCTCTCGCAAGTCTGCTCTCCCCAGTTCTGTGCCACTAAAACAGCTTCTCTGCAGACACCCTGTCATGGCGGAGAATTCCTGCTACCATCAGCTACTGACTCAGGGAACTGGGGCAAGTGGCTTCATCTCCTTGTGCCTGGTTGTCACGGAGTATTGGGGGACTCAGGGCCCTGCACCCCCGGCTTCCTGCGATTCACCATGACTCTCAGCCAGCCAGTAAAGCAGAAGGTTTATTTGGATGACAGGAATACAGTCCAAGACAGGTCTTGCAGGCACAGACAACTGGGACCCCCTCAGTTTGGTCCATCTTGGGGTCCCAGCCCCCCTTGGGAGGTCAGAGCCATCTCTGCCCCCCAGCCATCTCTCCAGCCTGCTTCCCACACTCTGGCTTCAGCGACCCCTCCCACAGCCTTTGTTCAGTTTCCCGGGCTAAGGAGTCACCTGGCCTTCAACCCCTCCCTGGGTTCTCGTGTTACACACTTAGGTATGCGCCCTCGGGCTGTCTCCCATCCCCCAATGCAGACTATTCAGCCACACTTCCCTGTCAGCATTCACAGACCACAGTGAGAACAGGCCCAGTTCGTCACATCTCTCCCCCCTTTGAGACCGAACTGAGCAGGGTCACTTTAGCCAGTGACCCGGGGAAGTTCGAACCTACCCCCGTTCCCATGGATGCCCCCGCATCCCTCCAGTTCCTTGGTGGGAATTACACCAGGCCCCTTCAGTTTCACGCCCCCCCTTAGGTCGGGGTGCTTGATGGCACTCGCAGTTCGCATGTGGGAAGGTTTATGCGGCCTGTGCCCTTTTCCCACCCCCATACCTCTGGGGTTCCAACTGGGCTGTGGTCTTCTCCCAGCGCTCCAGTCTGGAGGTCTGTGCTTTGGGCTCTCTTGGTTTAGAGCCACCCTTTTAACCTTGGCCACCCTCTGGAAAGGATCCTTTATGCTGGGCAAGGGTCCTAAAGCTGTTTTCCCCTTGTCCCAGGCCTTCCTCCCCCTCTGACAGGGGTCACAGGATCCGCAGTACTGTCGGACAGTAACAAAGTCCCCAGGCCAGTAAAAGCTCCGTAGCAGCCTCTGCTGGGTACGCCAGGTTCCCTGGTGCCCTGAGAGGGGAATATCATGGGCCCGGCACAGCAGCTGGCGGCGATACTTCTGGGGTACCACCAGCTGCCTCCTGATCCCCCCTGACTCCATTTCCCCTGGGGGAGCCCATTCTCGGTACAGGAACCCCTTCTCCCACAGGAACCTTTTCCGGCCACTTCGTCCCATGGTCTGTACCGCATTGAGGTCGGCTAGGTCCCTTATCTTCCGCAAGGAGGGGTCTCTCTGTAACTCGGCCTGGAACTCAGCAGCTGGGACAGGGATGGCCACCTGCTCTTCCTTGCCCGCTGGGCCTGAAGCTGCAGCCTCCCTGAGCCGTGTCCCTGGGCGTTCCCTCCCCACCAGGTTAGGGTCCTGCGCCTCAGGCAAGGCACCCCCCCCAAGGCCAGGGCGCAGTGCCCCTCGCCGGCTCTGACTGCGGGTCACAGCCAGTGCCTTTTGGGGGTTGCTTGGCCAGTTCTCCAGGTCCCCCCCCATCAATACCTCAGTGGGCAAATACGGGTGTACCCCCACATCCTTGGGGCCCTCCTTGGCCCCCCACTTCAGGTGTACCCTTGCCACGGGTACTTTGACTGGTGTTCCGCCCACCCCCGTCAGGGTCAGGTAGGTGTTGGGCACCACCTGATCTGGGGCCACCACCTCGGGCCGGGCCAGCGTCACCTCTGCGCCCGTATCCCAGTATCCATTGACCTTCCTCCCATCCACCTCCAGGGGAACAAGGTACTCTCTCCGGAGGGACAGCCCCGCGCCTACCATATAAACCAAAAACCCTGAGTCTGGAGCATCCAGCCCCCTAGAGGAGCTGGCCTGGAGCTCTCCTCCCTCCTTAGCAGGTGGTACTCTGCCAGCCCCTCTTCCCTGGGAATGCTGCCTTTCGCCGGGCTGGGTCTCTACCCAGTTAACCCTCTGTGGGTTCGGTCTGCTCAGTCTGTCCCTGAGCCTAGGGCACTGGGCCCGTATGTGGCCCTTTTGGCCACAGTGGTAGCAGCCCATGTCCCATGGGTCCCCTTGAGTAGGTCGGATGGTCCTGATGCCGGATGCTCCCCTCTGATGGGTTTTTTCTGTATTTTCCCATGGGGAGGTCCCATGGTGACTCTCTCTCTGCGTTGTGGTGGGACTGTTCCTTTGGGACTCCTCCCTTTTATCTCCTGACCGGCTCTTTACAAACTCATCAGCCAGCTGCCCGGCGTGTCGCGGGTTCTCTGGCTTTCTGTCCACCAACCACAGCCTCAGGTCGGATGGGCACCGGTCATACAGTTGCTCCAGTACCAGCAGTTTAATCAGGTCCTCCTTCGTCTGGGCCCCACCAGCCCACTTGCTGGCGTATCTCTCCATGCGGGCGGCTAGTTGCAGATATGAGATCTCAGGGGTTTTATCTTGACTCCGGAACCTTTCCCGGTACATCTCAGGAGTCAGCCCAAACTCTCGTAGCAGGGCCCTTTTGAATAGTTCGTAGTCCCCTTTCTCTGCCTCTCCCAGTTGGCGGTACAATGCCACGGATTTGGGGTCCAGTAAGGGGGTAAGGACCCGGAGTCTGTCCGCGGGGTCCACACGGTGCAGCTCGCAGGCCGTCTCAAAGGCCTCCAGGAAGTCATCCATGTCCTCCCCCTCCTTGTATGGGGCCATGATGCACTTATCAAAGCTCCGTGCAGTCCTGGGTCCCCCCTCACTCACCGCAGCCGGGGGTTCGCTGCCCTTCAATCTCGCCAGTTCCAGGTCATGCTGACGCTGTCTCTCATTCTCCTGTCTCTGTCTCTCTTCATGCTGACGCTGTCTCTCATTCTCCTCCCGTTCACGCTGATGCTGTCTCTCTTTCTCCTCCCGTTCATGCTGACGCTGTCTCTCTTCACGCTGATGCTGTCTCTCTTTCTCCTCCCGTTCACGCTGATGCTGTCTCTCTTTCTCCTCCCGTTCATGCTGACGCTGTCTCTCTTCATGCTGTCTCTGTTGTTCACGATCCTCCAGCTCTCTCAGTTTTAGCTCTTTCTCCCATTCCAGCCAATTCCGCTCCCCGGATGCCGAACGCCGCCGGGAGGATCCTCTGCTGGCCGGTGGGCTTCGCCGGGGGGACCCCCTGCTGGCCGGGGGGTTCACGGCGCCTTCGGTATTTGCTGGGCTCCTCCCCACCCTTCCCCTAGGCATAGGAAGGAGGGGTCTCGGGAAGCCCTCAGCAGCCGGCTGACCACTCCCAGCTGGGACAGACACTGGTGCCTGCGCTGCATTTGCCAGGCTGCTTCCCTGAGACACAGGGATCAGTTCATTCGCGCGATCTTCCGCCTCCAGCTGGGCAATGAGCTGTTCTTTGGTGAGCCTCCCAATGCGCAGCTGCCTCTGCTTGCACAGCTCCACCAGGTCGCTCTTAAGCCGCTTGGCATACATCTTCCTGCTGGCCACTCACCGGCCTGTGTGCTCACAGCTCCCCACAGTTCCCAGGGGGCCCCCTAGTGTGCCAGCCCTTCTCGAGGTCACCACCTCTCTGCCAGGGTCGAGCTGCAGACTCCTCCGCCCCTGGGACCACTCGCTGCGATCCCCCCGGGGGACCCTGTTACTGCAAAAGTCCTTCTCGCTGGTCACACACTCCCAGGGGTAATAACCGTCTCTCTCTCACTCTTCAGCATGCCTGGTCCCCGTCAATCCCCCTTCGTTTTACTGCTCCCCAGTCACTTACTGCAGGAAGCGCCGTCCACGGGGTGCAGTAGATCCCACCTCTGCCACCAGTTGTCACGGAGTATTGGGGGACTCAGGGCCCTGCACCCCCGGCTTCCTGCGATTCACCATGACTCTCAGCCAGCCAGTAAAGCAGAAGGTTTATTTGGATGACAGGAATACAGTCCAAGACAGGTCTTGCAGGCACAGACAACTGGGACCCCCTCAGTTTGGTCCATCTTGGGGTCCCAGCCCCCCTTGGGAGGTCAGAGCCATCTCTGCCCCCCAGCCATCTCTCCAGCCTGCTTCCCACACTCTGGCTTCAGCGACCCCTCCCACAGCCTTTGTTCAGTTTCCCGGGCTAAGGAGTCACCTGGCCTTCAACCCCTCCCTGGGTTCTCGTGTTACACACTTAGGTATGCGCCCTCGGGCTGTCTCCCATCCCCCAATGCAGACTATTCAGCCACACTTCCCTGTCAGCATTCACAGACCACAGTGAGAACAGGCCCAGTTCGTCACACTGGTGAAATGGGAATAATTCTCCCCTGCCTCTGAGGGCTGTTAGGAGGGTGAAATCCAGGTATGATTGGCAGGAGTTGAGATGCTACAGCGGTGATGGCACCTAGCTAGACACAGCCACGACAGAATGCCGTCTCCTCATCCCAGAGAGAAAAGCAGCCTCAGTCGGGCAACCCAGGTGACCCCGGCCTGCTGCAGCTCAGCCATAGAACTGACAAGCCCGACAGACAAAGACACAGGAGGAGCAGAACGGCCGGCAGCTCCTCCAGCGTGGCTGTTCTGCCCCCAGCCTTTCCATGCAGCTGAGTCCTGTCCGGGGTCTGTACAGCAGCCCCACCTGAGGATAGGGCTGGGGGCGGTACAGCCACACTGGAGGAGCTGCCAGCATGGGGCCACCCAGTGGCCCCACATTCTGCTCCTTTCCCCGCAGCGGGAGGAGGGCAGAGCACCCCCAGGTAACATGGGATGGATCATGGGGAGGGACTGGGTAGAATGTGGGGGCCCCAAGCTGGGGGCAAGGTGAAGACATGCCACGTGGGGAGGTCACATGCCCCCCCTTTAGTTTGTGCCCCCCCTTTGTGTCCCTCCTATGAGGGCAGTGTACTGTTAAGGAATTAATTTTACTTGCACCGAGTGAGGCTCTACTGAAGGTGAAGGGACAATCAGCGCATTGAATGATTCCACTGAGTTACAAAGAAAGGGCCTGATCC
Source organism: Malaclemys terrapin pileata (assembly GCF_027887155.1). Classification (NCBI taxonomy): domain Eukaryota; kingdom Metazoa; phylum Chordata; order Testudines; family Emydidae; genus Malaclemys; species Malaclemys terrapin. Next base: position 6,999,599 of record NC_071524.1, on the reverse strand, counting down.
GACAGCTGCCAGTGAGAGCTAGGCCATGGACGTCAGTGGAAGTTCTCACCAGCACAGTCCCTCCCGAGTCTCCAGCTTTTGACAATTCTTGTCTAGCAGATGCTAGAGGGACTTTGCAGCATTGGAACGGACGTTATCTCAGTAACCACAATGTTCAGCATAAGGCCTATGACAGACCAGCTGGGAGAGCAGCATCCCCCTCCCGCTGGGGAGCGAGATCCCCCCAGTCATGAGGCCAGTATCAGACACGGCCCTGTCTCTCACAGGGGCTGTGGCTTTTCTTCTCTCTAACCTCGGGGAGCACGTGGCAGATCAGAGAGCGCCTGCGGCTTCTCTGTTCCCTACTCCCTGCAGATCAGAAGGGGAGAGATCAGATCAGAGAGCCACAGAGACATCTCTCCCTGAGACACTGAGAAGCAGAGAGAGACAGGCCTTCCCTGCTGCCTAATCCCTGAGGGGCTGCTGCAATTCTCACCACTTCTCCCAATGATCCTGCCGCTGGGCCTCTGCCTGCTCTGTGAGTATGGACATAACTGGCTGGGTTTAGCTTGGCTTTCAGGGAGACTGCTAATGAGTCTCAGCTAATGAGTCACTTAATTAGGTCTAATCCTGTAGGGTGTGCTGAGCCCCTCCTAAGAGGTATGTTCAGGGTCTGCTTTCTTGGCATCCGCAGCTCCACCAATTACACTGGAACAATTTCACAAGGGTTGTGGTGGATTCTCCATCACTGGCAGTGTTTATACCAACATTGGGTGGTTTTCTAGCAGATGTGCTCTGTTCAACCAGGATTATTGCGAGGAAGTTCTAGATGATCACAATGGACTCTTTGGTCTTGAACTCTATGAATCTAGGAACCGTGTGCGTCCATGCCAGCCTCAGCGAAGGCGCGGTGTTCAGTAGCCTCTAAGCACTATCCCATAGAGCACAGCCTTGTATTGCCATCATGGTTAGCAACTGTAAATGCTTTCAATTCTTTATTCCAACTTTCCTTTCTGCTACAAGTTTGAATTCAGAGGAAAATGCTGTGAAATATGTTCCGTTTGCAGCAGGGTAATACATGAAACTGAGCTTCAACACTGACCCAGCAAGACAGCAGGATTTATGCAGGATTTACATTTTTATATTAACTTAGAGTTTTTCACTCTGTGCATGGGTCTGTACTGGACTCTCCTAGGAAATCTGAGAATGCAACTCAATGACAAATTTGCTGCCAACTGAATTTCTACTTTTGATCGGTCTTTAAATGTTACTTCCTTCAATAACCTTCCATGCACATGTCACCACAAATCACCCTTTCTATAATGTCAGGATCAGTGAAACTGCCAAGTACAAGCCTCAAGTAAATGAAAATTCCAACCAAGACATTTTCAAACATCCTAAAATGTATCTAACATAAAATGTATGTAATTGTAAGATCTAATATCACATAAAATGCCAAAAGAAGAAAAATTGTAATGTGAACAATCTTTATTTGTCCACAAAAAGTACCCTGCCAGCCAGAATTCCCTTCATTTTAGACTAAAGCTACATTTTCATTGCAAAAAGAGGTTTCTTTGTGCATCAAGAAGGCAACCTCCCTGTACAGTCCTAGTGGAGACAAGGCACAGCTAATTGTTACCTGTCAATGTAAACTCTAATCCCCCCAGCTGGGGTTGACCTGGCAGAGACACATTGCGGTAAAAACTCCCAATGTCTTGTCTCCACCAGGATTTTATGCCAATTTAGATATCTTCATGTCAAAACACATTGTTTTCAGTAAAGACACAGATTAAGAGAAAGACAGCAAAGCAAGGAAGAACTAAACTAAAATATCCAGGAGGGTGCACAGAGAGAGAGAGAGAGAGAGAGAGAGAGTGTGTGTGTACACACACTGGGAAATTTAACCCAAAAGTCCTATAGGTGCATTAATACTATACGAACCCTAGTGTAGATAAGACTTCTGTGGCAGGAACTGTTTTTATCGCTGTTTTTATCACAAATGATGATCGATATGGCCCCAGTCGTAGCACCCATGTCTGTACTAATACTAACATCCATTCAGCTGAACTGGGGCTCGTACTGGTCAGATTTTTTTCTCAATTTCCTCAGAGTAGGCGAGAGCAGAGCAGACCCTCAGGAATTTAGATCTCCATGACACAGCAAATAAACTCTGCAATTACACAGCAACAACCATCCAGAAGAGCTCCAATGAGACACGCCGAATTGCTAGCCCCAATTATCTTAGCCTTAGTCCAGTCTCTGACCCAGGACTGAATTTTTCCAGAGTCACTTTAAATGCCTGATTTACCTGATCCCCATTTCAGGAGAAGGAGGAAAGGGGCTGTCTGGAACAGTACAAGCAGTCTGAAGGGGAGATACTGGGGGCAGAGGGCAACTAATAAAAACCAAATTAATTCGTTGCATGGTGGCAGAATTGTAGGAATTTATTCTCTGGTTAGGATGTTGACTGAGATGATTTATCAGGTGTATTACAATAGCCCTTAGGAGCCCCAGTCATGGCCCAGCACCCCACTGCGCAAGGCACTGTACAAACCCAGAACAAACAGACTCTCCCTACCCCAGAGAGCTCACAGACAAGTGGAAAAGTCTGAGGACAGTGAATAAAGGGCTGAGATTGCTGGTGTGGCTATTGATCCGAGGGGAGAGGTGCAGTTACTTGACAAGGAAGATGACAGAACTGATGGAGGACAGAACAAATGGGTAGTGGAGGAAACCAGCCTCTGGACAGTATTCCCACCACAGACGCTTGGCAGCACGAGACCGGGAGGACACCTCGTGTTTCTCATTACCATGATCCCAAAATCTCCATGTATTTTAAATTTGTGTTGCTCTGATAAGATCCCAAGTGACATGGCTGCACTAACGATGGGAATTTCTATTTTATTGCACAGGGGCGCTGGCTGCAAGTCAGGAAATCTGCAGGTCTCCCGGTGAGTGTTGGTGCCGTGTAACAACATTAATTATAGAGCAGAGGAGCCTGATCTTCGGGCACACTAAGGCCTGCTGATAGCACTTGGGAAGTGTAAGGAGGCTAAAAGAGCGTGTAAATTCACACTCACTTTACCAGTGGACGGGGCTTTAGTGTAAATGAGAATTAGGCCTGAGGGTGGAGCACAGGCCTGGGGATCGGGTTTTATTTAGGACATTTTGGATACTGCCACTCACTGTATAAAAAGCCTGGTGCTGTTTCACTGGGGCAGACTCAGTCTGACTTCTGTAGGACCAGAGTCAGACCCACAGGATGAGTGCAAGGGGCCCAAATCCAATGGCCATGTAAATGGTGGCCCAGTTTACATGGCAGTCGGGGTAAATTGATCGGGAAACTGGTAAAAGGTTGTAAGTGGCAAAGCAGTGGAATTTGCACCAGTTTGTGACTGGAGCATGTAGACACACCTGAGCTAATTTAAATAACAGCGGTGAAGACATGACAGCCTGAGACCCTGTGCAAAGAGCCTGTGCTTTGCTGATTTACCCCTGCTGAGAAGCTGGCCCAAGAGGGATAAAAGCAGAGGAGCCGGTGGGAGCTGATGGATTGTAAAGCAGGAGGGGGCAGCTCCCCCTGACCCATGTAGGACAAATGGGTTTGAATTTACAAATCCGGCTGGTGAGAGGGAGACCCTTGTTCCCCGTCACATAAAGGCCCAGGCTGAGGTGAGCCGGATCCAGGGTGACACACAAGGGCCTGGCTAGTCTCTGCCATAATTCAAATGTCAGCTCCATGAGAGAGGAGCCATTTAACTAAATTATGTTTCCTCCCCACCTAGGTGACCTCCCTGCCCCAACACTGATCCTGGACAAGGGCCCTACCCCCCAAGGGGACACCATCATACTGATGTGCTTCATCCCTATGGACACCTCGGTGACGCGCATCATCTTCTGTAAGGATGGCAAAGAAATTTTAATGCTGCCCAAGGACAGAAACAAATTCATCGTTGAGTCAGCCCAGCCAGTGTCTCCAGAGAGTGTAGGGGAGTATTCCTGCCGCTACCAGCACAAGGATGACAGGAACCAGGAGAAGACATCTCTCCTCAGTGCTCGCCGGTACCTGAGTGTGCCAGGTAACATGCTGAATGGACAGAGGGCTGCTTAGCACACAGGGGGCAGGCAGCGGGGGTGCGGTGGGAGAAGCAAGTGAAAACTAGAGTAAAAGTTTCTAAACTTCCATCTCTTGTGCTGAACTCTCCATGCCTGAACTTCAGCTCAACGCCCGTTAGTTTAGTTTAGTTGAACAAGATTCCATCTGCCTTTGTGCAGTGTTATGAAGGTGAAGAACAGGACTGACCTGTTCAAAACATGGACAAATCCTTAAATGTGAAATTTGGCAGGTGCATCCTCATTAATGTCTACTCAGGCTTTGCTTGCAGTTCAGAACAGACGGGGTAAACTAATGCAGTTGTGACCATTTCAAAATCCTCCTGGGCGCATGCACAGCAGGGAATGTTGCAAATTAGAAACTACTTGTGGCTGCTTATCTAAGTTCTGGATACACATTATCCACATCCAGATCTTGCAGTTCGAGCTTGTCTAGTGAGACTGATCGAAACGCTGGGTTTAAAAATCCTGCCATGTTTGCTTGGTGCTGGAAAAGGGGAAGTTCCAAACTGGACTCAATGCTGCAGCCCCGGACCATCTCTCCCATTCATGTTCTCGGGCTGATTTCCCTACAGGCGGCATGGGAAAGGGACAAGCACTCAGTGAGATTCATTTCAGAGGTGGTGGATTCTCCATCACTTGACGTCTCTAGAGCGAGACTGGGTGTCTCTTTCTGAATTCTGGGCTCTTGTGCCAGAGACGTTATGTGCTAGAGATACAGGACTGGCTCTTGTTACGCAGAAGTCAGACCAGATGATCAGAACAATCCTTTCTGGGTTTCAATGTCTGTAAATCTATTTATGAGACACAGCAAAATATTGTAGTTCCAAGACCAGCCAGATCCTAATTTCTTTGAATTCAGTAGAAAGGTTTCCATTGATTTCAGGGAGAGCAGAGCCAGCCCTGTGAGTATTTCTCTCCCCAGTATCACACAGAAGTAATTGAGGTTTTGTAATGTGCCGCTTCCTACAGAATCCACCCCGCCAGAGAGAGAACACCCACCCCCACCCACCTCAGACTTCTGCTTGGATTTGGCATCAATATCCCCACCTTTGCAAATGAGATTACAGGCGGGTGACCCCCCTCGATCATGGCATGCTCAGTACAGTTCTGCTGTCCTTAACTCACACAATAAGGATAATAACATTTCATTGCCCTGCATTCAAGATTAAAGTGAATTTTAACCCAAAACTGATGCCATTGGCAAAGCAGGTCCCTCTGCTGACCTCCTAGGTTTGCAGGTCTGTACGCGAAAATACAGCCTTCTGCTTAGGCCTTTTCCCTGAGTTCATAAATAGCCATCAAGGGAGAGCTCATTCAGCACCTGCTGACACATGGGTAGAAATCAAAACACTTTACAGGGAAACTGAGGCACACAGAGAGACTATGATTTACCTAAGGTTGCCCAGACGTAGAGGTGTGATTAGGACCCGCATCTCCTGAGTTCACACCCAGTGCTCTAGCCACAAGGCAATAGTGCCTCCCTTGAGCAGCTTGTTGCTTTGCTAATCAAATGTTCCCATGTCACTATGGGACGCTCCCAGAGACACTCACACATATTTCCCTGGCAGTTGCTGCCATTTCACATTGGGGTTCTGGCTGTTTGAGGGGATCTGTGATCGCTGTGTGTCTGCCCCACAGATGGTCCCAGCCCTTCTGGGAGTGACAGGTCCGGAGCAGAGCCATCGCCCCCAGGTAAATGGATTCGCTCAGTGCGGGGGGATTTCCCTGTAGGGGATGGGGGCCTGGTCTGAGATTAGAGGAGAGCACCCAGCACTCTCAGTGGAGAGACTGTTACCCTGCCGTAGGCTGCACCTGCATGGGCAGGGGCTGCGGGGTAAGAATCCACGAGGGGCAATGTGGTGTTTCACAAGGAGATGGCTAAAGCCAACTCGTTACCTTGCTGTGAAATGTGACAGCAGCCCAGGTGTCCCAGGGCGACTGGCCCCATGACAAGGTAACAGGGGCAGCCCCACTGTGCGCTGTTCCCTGGCAGGGAACATTATCACAGCCCTGTGCCAGGTCGGCCATGTGGCTAAGTTAGTCCAGGCCTCGTGATAAGAGAGAAGCATCCAGGGAGCCAAAGAAGGGTGGATGGATGGATGTGGGGTGACCAGACGCTCCAATCTTATCTGAACCATCCGGATATACAGGCCTGAAAAAAAAAAAGTGTCTTGATTTTTCACACTTGCTATTTGGTCACCCTAGATGTCTGGCCTGGGTTAATAGGGGCCCATGCAAAGAAGCTGAGCGAGGGCTGAAGTTGGCCTAATTTATCCCACGCAGCCCCGGGAAGGAGGACTGTGGGACTCCTGACTCCAGGAGGGGAACCCCCCTGAGATGTCAGCTCAGAGCCCAGGAGAGTGTGATATTCCTCTCCTAAGGGGGGAAGTTATGGACAGTATCTGCAGGTACCAGAAGGAGGCCTGAGGGACTCCTGAATCAAAGCGGAACCAGAGATGGACTAATTTGATGCACTTCAAGAGATATAATAAATGAGACCCCCCAAAAGGGCAGTCTTGTTTCATGTGTCCCGACCTTGGAGAAAGGTCTTGTAAGATTCAAGAGGAGGCTGTGAGCAAGACACCTGCAGGGCCACATTTTGCCACAAGAGGGCGCCCTGAGACAGTTTCATGTGCCGCAAGGCAAGATGCAGGTTTCCGTCAGCTATCATGTTATAGCCACCCCCAATGTCTCACAGTGTGCATCAGGTTTTGGTGGGATGTAAAATGATGTACGGGGGCTTCCCTGTCCTGAATCCATGTCCCCTGGGGCTCACCTCCATTCAGGGTCCCCAGTCTCTGGGGCTCACCCCCATCCTGGATCCCTTTTGTGTTACCCCTCTGTGTTCTGGATGCTCTCAGCCCCACCAGCGTCTGTCCCTGGGCTCCGGCCTAATCCCCTGCTTTTCTCTCCATTCCCGGCTGCACCGATGATTTTCTAGGACTGGGACTCATTGTGGGACTCGCCCTCACGGCCGGCCTGGCTCTGGGCCTGCTGGGGTGTTTTCTGATGAAGACAGGTAGGTGCCGGTGGGGTGGACGATGAGCTGGGATGGGCGGCTGCTCCGGGGCGTCACTCTGACACCTTAAATCATAAAGGTTAAAGAGCGGCCATGCTGCGTCAGACCAATGGTCCATCTAGCCCAACATCCTTTCTTCAGGCAATTAGTGAGTGATCCATCCCCTGTCGTCCAGTCCCAGCTTCTGGCAGTCAGAGACTAGGGACACCCAGAGCATGGGGTTTGTCCCCGGCCCCCTAGGCTAATACCCATCCATGAACTTAGCCAGTTCTTTCTAAACCCCATTATACTTTTTGCCTTCACAACATCCGCTGGCAACGAGTTCCACAGGCTGACTGCATTGGGTGAAGTTTTGTTCGTTTTAAAGCTGCTGCCTATTTAATTTCATTGAGTGCCCCTTGGATCTTGTGTTGTGTGAAGAAGTAAATAACACTTCCTTGTTCATTTTCTCCACATCAGTTACAAGTTCATAGACCTCTATCATATTCCTTATTAGTCGTCTCTTTTCCATGCTGAAAAGTCCCAACATTTTTAATCTTTCCTCATACACAAGCTATTCCACACCCTTCATCATTTTTGTTGCCCTTCTCTGTACCTTTTCCAATTCTAATATATCTTTTTTGACATAGGGCAACCAGAACTGCACACAGTATTCCACGTGTGGGTGTGCCATGGATTTATACAGTGGCATTATGATATTTTGTGTCTTATTATCTATCCCTTTCCTAATCAAATGTTCCCATGTCACTATGGGAAGCTCCCAGAGAAACTCACAGATATTTCACTGGCAGTCGCTGCCATTTCACGTCGGGATTCTGGCTGTTTGAGGGGATCTGTGATCGCTGTGTGTCTGCCCCACAGATGGTCCCAGCCCTTCTGGGAATAACACCTCCGGAACTGCGCACAGTATTCCAGGTGTGGGTGTGCCATGGATTTATACAGTGGCATTATGATATTTTGTGTCTTATTATCTATCCCTTTCCTAATGGTTCCCGACATTCTGTTTGCTTTTTTGACTGCTTCTGAACACTGAGCAGATGTTTTCAGAGAAGTATCCATGATGACTCCAAGATCTTTTTCTTGAGAGGTAACAGCTAATTTAAATCCCACTTCAATGGCAGTGAATGGCACGTTTGCTGGTGTCACGGAGTCCCCAGGCGATGCTCTGGAACTGCTCCCCTCAAAGCCAGTCAGGACTTTGGGGAGCCTCCTCTCCCTTGGAGCAGACTGTCTTCAGGGCAAAAAGCTCACACGTCTTCACCTCCTGGGTCTGACCTTGGAGCATTCAGCATAGAATCATAGAATCATAGAACCATAGAATATCAGGGTTGGAAGGGACCTCAAGAGGTCATCTAGTCCAATCCCCTGCTCAAAGCAGGACCAATTCCCAACTAAATCATCCCAGCCAGGGCTTTGTCAAGCCGGGCCTTAAAAATCTCCAAGGAAGGAGACTCCACCACCTCCCTAGGTAACGCATTCCAGTGCTTCACCACCCTCCTAGTGAAATAGTGTTTCCTAATATCCAACCTGGACCTCCCACACCGCAACTTGAGACCATTGCTCCTTGTTCTGTCATCTGCCACCACTGAGAACAGCCGAGCTCCATCCTCTTTGGAACCCCCCTTCAGGTAGTTGAAGGCTGCTATCAAATCCCCCCTCATTCTTCTCTTCTGGAGACTAAACAATCCCAGTTCCCTCAGCCTCTCCTCATAGACTCATAGACTTTAAGGTCAGAAGGGACCATTATGATCATCTGGTCTGACCCCCTGCATGCTGCAGGCCATAAAACCGTCCCTACCCTTTCCCTGGACTCTGCTGTTGAAGTCCCCAATCCTGTTTTAGGTGACTTCAATCGGCAGAGACCCTCCTGCTAGAGATCCCTGCCCCATGCTGCGGAGGAAGGCGAAAAACCTCCAGAGGCTCAGCCAATCTGCCCTGGAGGAAAATTCCTTCCCGACCCCAAATATGGCGATCAGTAAGACCCCGAGCATATAGGCAAGAGTCTCCAGCCTGACCCCTGTCAGCCATTATACAATTTACCTACCATTGCTTGGTTTTCCTTGACTACTATGTTTTACCATTAAGCCATTCCCTCCATAAATTTATCTAACTTAATCTTAAAACCAGACAGGTCCGTCGCCCCCACCGTTTCCCTCGGAAGGCCGTTCCAATATTTCACCCCTCTGACGGTCAGAAACCGTCGTCTAATTTCAAGCCTGAACTTCCCCACGGCCAGTTTATATCCATTCGTTCTCGTATCCACATTAGTACTAAGCTGGAATAATTCTTCTCCCTCCCTTGTATTAATCCCTCTAATATATTTAAAGATAGCAATCATATCCCCCCTCAGCCTTCGCTTTGTCAGACTAAACAACCCAAGCTCCTCTAGTCTCTTTTCATACGACAGGTTTTCCATTCCTCTGATCATCCTAGTGGCCCTTCTCTGCACCCGTTCCAGTTTGAGTTCATCTTTTTTAAACATGGGAGACCAGAACTGCACACAGTACTCCAAATGAGGTCTCACCAGCGCCTTGTAGAACGGAAGCAGGACCTCCTTATCCCTACTAGATATACCTCGCCTAATGCATCCCAAGACAGCATTGGCTTTTTTCACCGCCACGTCGCATTGTCGACTCATAGTCATCCTGCGGTCTACGAGGACCCCTAGGTCCTTCTCCTCTTCCGTTACTTCTAACCAATGCGTCCCCATCTTGTAACTAAAATTGTTATTAGTCATCCCCAAATGCATCACCTTACACTTTTTACTATTAAATTTCATCCTATTTCTGATACTCCAATTCACAAGCTCATTCAAGTCTCCCTGCAGGATATCCCTATCCTCCTCCGAATTTACAACGCCTCCCACCTTCGTATCATCCGCAAACTTTATCAGCCCACTCCTGCAATCGGTTCCGAGGTCAGTTATAAATAGATTAAATAAAATGGGTCCCAAAACCGAACCTTGAGGCACTCCACTAGTAACCTCCCTCCAACCCGACAGTTCACCCTTTAATACGACCCGCTGCATTCTCCCCATTAACCAATTCCTTATCCACCTCTGGATTTTCATATCGATCCCCATGTTTTTCAGTTTAACCAATAATTCCTCATGGGGTACAGTATCAAACGCTTTACTGAAATCCAGGTATATTAGGTCCACCGCATTTCCCTTATCTAATAAATCCGTTACTTTCTCAAAGAAGGAGATCAGATTCGTTTGGCACGATCTGCCCTTCGTAAAACCATGTTGTAATTTATCGCAATTGCCACTAACCTCCAGGTCCTCAACTAGTTTCTCTTTCAGAATTTTCTCTAGCACCTTGCACACTACAGATGTTAGACTAACAGGCCTGTAGTTACCCGGATCACTTTTTTTCCCTTTCTTGAAAATAGGAACCACATTAGCTATTCTCCAGTCTAACGGGACCACCCCCGAGTTTACAGATTCATTAAATATTATCGCTAATGGGCCTGCTATTTCCCACGCCAATTCCTTCAATATTTTCGGATGAAGATCGTCCGGTCCTCCCGACTTAGCCCCATTAAGGTGTTGAAGTTTTGTTTCTACCTCGGATACGGTAATCCCCCATCCTGAATGCCCCTCTGTAGTGGTGCTAGTATCCCTAATACCTTCATTGGCCTCATTAAACACCGATGCAAAATATTCATTGAGATATTGCGCCATGCCTAGATTGTCTTTAATCTCCTCTCCAGCAATAGTCTTCAGCGGTCCCACTTCTTCTTTCTTTGCTTTCTTCCTATTTATGTGGCTGTAAAACCTCTTACTATTGCTTTTAATTCCCCTCGCTAGGTCCAACTCTACACGGCCTTTGGCCTTTCTCACTCTATCTCTACATTCTCTGACTTCACTAAGGTAAGTTTCTTTACTAATCCCTCCCCTCCTCCACTCTTTGTACGCTTTCTGTTTTTTCCTAATCGCCCCTTTGAGTCGGTCGCTCATCCAGCTTGGTCTAAATCTCCTGCTTTGTAATCTTTTTCCCTTTTTTGGAATGCAGGCCTCCGACAGCTCATGCATCTTTAACTTGAAGTAATCCCAGGCTTCTTCTGCCTTTAGATCCATTAATACGTTTGCCCAATCCACTTCCCTTACCAGTCCCCTTAATTTGTTAAAATTGGCCTTTTTAAAATTATAAACCCTAGTCTTTGACTTAATTCTGTTACTCCTCCCATGTATTTTAAACCGAATTAGCTCATGATCACTGGAGCCCAAATTGTCCCCCACTACCACTTCCTCAACGAGGTCCTCACTACTTACCAGAATCAAATCTAAAATGGCCTCCCCCCTCGTCGGTTCAGCTACCACTTGATGAAGGAATTGATCAGCAAGCACATCTAGGAACATCTGAGCCCTATTATTACTACTAGCGTTTGTGCCCCAATCTATATCTGGGAAGTTAAAGTCCCCCATAATTACACAGTTTCTATTAGTAATTACTTCTCTAAACACATTGAATAGTTCCTTATCCATATCCTGGGTCGATCCCGGCGGTCTATAGCACACTCCAAGCACTATCCCCGGAGAGGCTCTAGTAGTCCTATTACCCAGTGTGAGTATTGCCCAGACGGACTCTGTGTTATCTAATCCATCAACTATTATTTCTTTACAGCTTATTTCACTATTGACATACAATGCCACACCCCCACCTTTACCTTTGTTCCGGTCTTTCCTAAACAGCGCATACCCCTCCATACCTGTGTTCCAGTCGTGACTGCCATTCCACCATGTTTCTGTTATTCCTACGATATCTGGTTTCAGCTCTTGGACCAAGAGCTCCAATTCCTCCATTTTATTACCTAGGCTTCTGGCATTAGTGTATAAACACCCTAATGTATGTCGTTTAGCCTGTCTCCCATTAGTAGCACTATATGTTGCGGGCCTCCTTGCGCCCGTCCCCCCTGTCCTTCCTATGTCCAATCTCATCTCCCTGGCTATGTCTCCTCTCATTGTACTCACCTTTTCCATACTGGAATCTGGCGTGGAGATTGACTGTGCATCTCCCAACCTTCTCCCCAAACTTCCTAGTTTAAAGCTCTTTTGATAAGATGAGCCAGCCTCCCTCCCAGAAGTCTATTTCCTTCCCTACTCAGGTGAAGCCCATCCCGCGAGAACAGGTGTCTGTCCCCGAAAGCCTCCCAGTGGCCATACATCCCAAAGCCCTCCTTATAGCACCACTCTCTTAGCCAACTATTTATTCTCACAATCCTATCAGCCCTTTGCTGCCCTTCCCTCGGAACGGGCAGAATCCCACTAAAGATAATCTGAGCCTCTATCTCCTTGAGCGTCTTCCCCAGCCTGGCATAATCTCCCTTGATTCTCTCTAACGAGAACCTAGCCGTGTCATTTGTTCCTACATGAAGGATTATCAAGGGGTTCTTACCTGCTCCTTTTAGGATCCTTTTCAACCGCAGGTCCACATCGCGTATCTTTGCGCCCGGTAGACAGCACACCCTTCTGTTCTCCGGGTCCGCCCTGGTCACAGGCCTGTCCAATCTCCTCAGTAATGAGTCTCCAATTACATACACCTGCCTTCGCCTGGCAACAGTGCGATCTAGTAATCTAGTCTCTAATCCCTCTAGTCCTGACCTGTGCCTGTTCCTGTCTTCCCTTATGCTCCCCCTTATGCCTTCCTGATTCCTCCCGGGACCCAGAATTGGTGCTGTCTCCATCAACTCCTCCCCTCTCTCTCTCGGACTAGCTGCTCTTCTCTTCTTCCTCACTCTCCCACCTTCAGCCGCCACCTGCTGCCCCTCCACCTCGCTATCCAAACACTCGAACCTATTCCTGAGTTCTATTCCCCCCTCACTGGCCCTTCTTTTCCTTGGCCTGCTTCTCACAGTCACATGCTTCCACCTCCCATGTTCTCCCCCTTCCATTCCCCTCTCACCATCCTCTGCCTCTACCTGCGCCGCAGGGCATTCTCCTTCAGCCCCTCCTTGCCTGTCCTCCATCAGCTGCTCAAACGCCCGCCTAAACTCCACCAGGGTATCTACCTGCATCTCCAGCCCCTTAATCTTTTCCTCCAGTAACACTATCAGGCGACACTTCATACACACATACCTGTGTTCCAGCTCCCCTGCTAGGACCATATACATACCACAGCTTCCACATGCAGCCATCTGCATTCTGTCTGCTCCTGCTGCTTGGCTCATGCCTGCTGCACTCCCTGCCCACAGCACCTGTGGACTCAGAGCACACACCACACCGCGCCCTCCTGCCTCCCCCTTTACCTCCCCCTGCAAACTCCCTCTCAAACTCCCGTTAGCCGCCCTGTTTGCTGCCGCTGCTCTCCTCATAAGTCATGTGCTCTGGACCCCTAATCATTTTTGTTGCCCTCCGCTGGACTCTTTCCAATTTTTCCACATCCTTCTTGTAGTGTGGAGCCCAAAACTGGACACAGTATTCTAGATGAGGCCTCACCAATGTCGAATAAAGGGGAACGATCACGTTCCTCCAGCTGTTGGCAATGCCCCTACTTATACAGCCAAAAATGCTGTTAGCCTTCTTGGCAACAAGAGCACACTGTTGACTCATATCCAGCTTCTCGTCCACTGTGACCCCTAGGTCCTTTTCTGCAGAACTGCTACCTAGCCATTCGGTCCCTAGTCTGTAGCAGTGCATGGGATTCTTCCGTCCTAAGTGCAGGACTCTGCACTTGTCCTTGTTGAACCTCATCAGGTTTTTTTTGGCCCAATCCTCTAATTTGTCTAGGTCCCTCTGTATCCGATCCCTACCCTCTAGTGTATCTACCACGCCTCCTAGTTTAGTGTCATCTGCAAACTTGCTGAGAGTGCAGTCCACACCATCCTCCAGATCATTAATAAAGATATTAAACAAAACCGGCCCCAGGACCGACCCTTGGGGCATTCCGCTTGAAACGGGCTGCCAACTAGACATGGAGCCATTGATCACTACCCGTTGAGCCCGACGATCTAGCCAGCTTTCTATCCACCTTACAGTCCATTCATCCAGCCCATACTTCTTTAACTTGGCGGCAAGAATACTGTGGGAAACCATATCAAAAGCTTTGCTAAAGTCAAGGAATAACACATCCATTGCTTTCCTCTCATCCACAGAGCCAGTTATCTCATCATAGAAGGCAATTAGGTTAGTCAGGCACGACTTCCCCTTGGTGAATCCATGCTGACTGTTCCTGATCACTTTCCTCTCCTCTAAGTGTTTCATAATTGATTCCTTGAGGAGCTGCTCCATGATGCCCCTCCGTGCGCTTCCCACAGCGAGTCTGCCCAGGAGGGGTCCTGGGGAAGCCAGAGGGTCCTGCACGCACCCCCTCTTTGCAGTTAGATGTGACTCTTAGCCAGCCAGTAAAACAGAGGTTTATTAGATGACAGGAACACAGTCTAAAACAGAGCTTGTAGGTACAGCGGCGAACGGGACCCCTCGGCCGGGTCCATTATGAGGTTCAGAGAGCCAGACACCCACCCTCACTCCTCGTCCCCAGCTAGCTCCAACTCTGAAACCCTCTCCAGCCCCTCCTTCTCTGGGCTTTGTCTCTTTCCCGGGCCTTGAGGTCACCTGATCTCTTTGTTCACCTTTAGCTATTTCCTTGCAGGGGGGGAAGGGCCCTGGCTATTTGTTGCCAGGGAGACAGAGTGTCAGTGATTTATGCACACTGGCCTTTCCCCACCACCTAGCCTAGAGACTTAAGAAATGCATAGGGGAAACTGAGGCACCCACACAGTATTCAGAGGAAACATTACGAACAGTCCCACTTCGTCACATCTCTCCCCCCTTCGAGACTGAATTGAGCGAGATCACTTTAGCCAGTGACCTGGAGAAGTTCGAACCCACCAACGTTCCCATGTATGCCCCATCATCTCTTCCATTCCTTGGTGGGAGTTACACAAGGACATTCCAGTTTCAGGCCCTGCCGTGGGTCTGTTGTGCTTGATGGCGCTTGCAGGCTGCATGTGGGAAGGTTTATGCGGCCCATGCCCTTTTTCCACCCCAATACCCCTGGGGTTTAAACTGAGATTGGGTCTTTTCCCAGCGCTCCAGTTTGGAGGGCTGTAATTCGGGTTCTCTTGGTTAAGAGTCCCCATCTTGACCTTGGCCACCCTCTGAACAGGTGTCTCTGTCCCCAGCAGCTTGGCCTCAGTCCCTTGCATTTGACATCGCCATATCGGAGGAGAGTGGTCAGTATACACAGTAAAGATACAGCTGCAGCTTTCTAAGGGCCTGCACCATGTCCAGGCATTTCTTCTCTGAGGCCACATAGTTCTGCTCCCGGGGCAGCAGTTTCTTGCTCAGCCCTGCGTCTGAGGCATCGGTGGACACTGCAAAAGGCTTGGCAAAATCTGAGTTTACCAGATTTACCGGGCCCTGGATCAGAGCCTCCTTCAGTATACAGAGAGCCCTCTGGCACTGCCCGGTCCAGACCACCTCATCTGGCTTATCACATAGCTCAGGGATGGGGGCAGCCAGGGGACGAACGAGGGGTGCCAACCTCCAGTAGCACCTCGCCATCCTGATAAAGGCCTGGACTTGTTTCTTGGTCTGGGGAATGGGCCCATCTCTGATCATCTCCACTTTGCACTTCTCGGCTTTTACCGTCAGTCCTGCCTCCTTGAGGCAGCCCAGCACCCTCTTCACCTGGGACACATGTTCCTCCCAGATCTGGCTAAAGACACACGTCATCGACGTACGCCAGGGCCAAGTTCTCCATCCTCCCCTCAGCTTGTCTAGAATCTCCCCAGGCCTAGGCACGGGGTAGGCCTTGGACACAGTGATGGCTTTAAGGTTCCGATAGTCCCCACAAAACCAGATCATCCTGTCTTCCTTGGGGAACAGCCCCACGGGTAAGGCCCGTGGGCTGTTGAACGGCTGGATCACATCTAAAGCCAGCATGTCTTTGACCTCTCTCTCTCTCCAGGTTTTGGGCTGCTTTCCCAGTGACTCTGAACGGGGAATACCTGATGGGGAGATTGGCTCCCACCTCAGGGAAGGGATCCACTAGGGGGTCTTTCCCCTTCTCCTCCCAATCCTCCCCTTCTGGGTCCAGGGGTCCCCATCACTTTCCTCCCATACAGCAGCTCGAAAGGGAAGAACCCTGTGGATTCCTGGGGCACCACCAGCTGCCTCCCGATTCCCCACAGTTCTACTTCCCCTTGGGGAGCCCATTCCCGGTACAGGAATCCCTTCTCCCACAGGACTCTGTCCCTGCATCCTTCCCCAAGGGGGTTTGCAGCACTGTGGCCAGCAAGTTCCCTTAGCTTCTCCAAGGAGGGATCCTTCCACATCTCGGTCTGGAATTCAGCTGCTGGGGAAGGGAGTGGGACCTGCTCCCTCTCGCTGGCTGAGCCTGGGGTCACAGCCCCTCTGAGCCCTGCCCCTGGTAGCTTCCTCCCTGCTGTGTAATCACTTCCCAGCAGCACGTCTGGACCAGGCAAACCTGGTTGGCAGTCGACCTGCCCTACCTGTGTGTCCCCCCACTCAGCTGGCATTTCAGCTCCCACGGTGCTCAGCGCTGCCCTTGCTGTCCCAGTGGGGGCAGGCAGCGAGCTCTCTGCTCTGGTCACAGCATCAGAGCCAGCGTGAGCCCCCTTTCCGGTGTGCAGGGGGGCGGGGAGCATCTCTCCCTACCACTCAGTCCCAGGGGTCTGGTTTCAGGTAGGCAGGTATTCTGAGCCCAGCAGCCCCTCCCTCCTGCCAGCCAGGTCATTTGCATTTTCACTGACCATTTACATCTTAGCCAATTGGTTCCCTGGATTCAAATTCAAACCCACGGTCGTTACAGGAGCAGGGCCTGGATCCTGTCCCACAAAGACACAGTCACCCCCGCAACAGGACCTCACAGCCTATATCCTGGAGAACCCCAACGAC
Source organism: Malaclemys terrapin pileata (assembly GCF_027887155.1). Taxonomy (NCBI): domain Eukaryota; kingdom Metazoa; phylum Chordata; order Testudines; family Emydidae; genus Malaclemys; species Malaclemys terrapin. The sequence continues at coordinate 6,982,623 of NC_071524.1, read as the reverse complement.
CAGCCAGCCCGACCCCTCCTGGGTCTGCACAGGGATCTGGGCCATAGGCAGGACGAGGGGATTCATCCTAGGGACCTTCACTCAGGTCACACAGCCCCTCAGCACCTGAGGCTGCACCACCCGGGGCCTGACAACAGTTCTCTCTGTCCCAGGGTCTTGCCACCCCAGGCATGTCTCCCAGTTGACCACCAGCTTCCACCCCCCCGGGGGTCTGAGGGGCCGGAGCCCAGGAGACTCCACGCTAGGGTGACCAGACAGCAAGTGTGAAAAATCGGGATGGGGGTGGGGCGGTAATAGGAGCCTAGGTAAGAAAAAGCCCCAAATATCGGGACTGTCCCTATAAAATCGGGACATCTGGTCACCCTACTCCACGCAGACATATAGGCCAGGGCCAGGAGTGGGAGCCTGTCCACCATCCCACCCCACCCCACCCATCTGGCTGACAGCGTCTATGGCCTTGGGACCCAGCAAGGGAGCTAGATACCTGTGCTTTTCCGCAGCGTCCCCCTGGTTCAAATCGCCCGCCTGCTCGAAAGCAGTACGGTGGACATCCACATCCCCCGACCCTTAACTAGAGGCAGCAATTTAGTGTCGAGGCTCCCTGTGGAACTGGCACCCCTGGGAAGTCCCCTATGCCTCTCCGCTCCACCATAGCCAGTCCATGCTGCTGTTGCTTCTCCTGCCGCTTTTCCTCAGGCTCTTGCTCTCTCTCATGGTCCTCTCGCTCTCTCAGACTCAGCTCCAGTCCCATCTGTGTCTTACCCCCTGATAGGGAACCCGATCGTGAAGACCCCCGTCCAGTTGGGGACCAGACCCTTGGGGATGTCTGGCTACTGCTCCTGCTGCTTCCAGATCCTCTTGTAGCCCCATCTGGGTCAGGAATCTGCTCCTTAGAGCGGTCCTCGTTCTCCAGCTGCACGATTAACTGGGCCTTGGTGAACTTCCCTCTCTTAACCCTCTCTTTTTGCACAGGACTACAATGTCCTTCTTAAGGAGATGGTGATAGGCCATCACTTTGCTGTTCCCCAGTTGCTTTGGACTCGCAGGCCTGTGTGCTCTTAGCTCCCCACAATTTCCAGGAAGAACCCCTAGTGTGCCAGCCCTTCTCGTGGTCACCACCTCTTTGCCAGGGTCGAGCTTCAGACTCCTCCACCCCTGGGACCGCTCTCTGCAATCCCCAGGGGAACCCTGTTACTGCAAAAGTCCTTCTCGCTGGTCACACACTCCTAGGGGTTAATCATCCCCTGAAACCGTACCTCTCTGAGCCTTCAGCATGCCTGGTCCTTATTATCCCCCCCTTTGTTTTACTGCTCTCCAGTCACTTACTGCAAGAAGCGCCATTCACGGGGTGCAGTACATCCCACCTTTGCCACCAGCTGGTTGTAACCCTGCTGAGGCACGGGGAGCAGAACTGACTGGTCTAAAATCGCCCGGCACTAAGGTCTCTGGGCAGCTGTCTCCTGCACTAACCACTACCCTGTGATGCCTCCGTGGATCTGAGGCTGCAGGGCTCTGTAGCTAGCTAGACCCCACAGACCAGTGGGGAGGTGCAGCACATCAGGGGCAGAGGTGCACACTGCCAAGCTGGCTCTGTCCCAACAGCCGTCCCGGGCCGTGACTTGTGCTGAGCTTCCCTAACACTATTTTCTTTCTCTCGATAGTTGTGTCGCGCTGCAGGACTCACAGGTAGGAGGGAACCTCGCCCTGATCCCCAGCTCCATTCTGGGGCTGCTCCCAGGTGATGCCCAGGTCTGGGGGGGGGGGCTCATTGCTGCCCTGCCTGGGACTCTGCCCTGGGGAGCTGACCTGGGCCGTACCCCCCACCCCCCGGCTACCCACAATGCAAATGCTCCTGTGGTTTTGACCCTTGTTGGGAGCCTCATCTCCCCCGGCCCTAGTGATGGCGATGGTGCTGCTGCCCTCCTGTCCCCATGGCAAACGGCAGCAGGGCCCTGCCCCTGGTGCCAAGTGCTGCACATGGGACTGACACAGCTCTCGTTCCACACAGGGGTCCCAGCCCAGACCGGAGCAGCCCGGCCGCTGAAGATCAGATCCAGTGTAAGAGCCTGTTGTTCTGTTACCACGCCGGGGAGAACTCGGCCGGTTGTCCATCCATTGGCTGGCATCAGAGTCCTGGGTGTTGGAGCCAGAAGGGGACTGTTCTCCCTGCTGCCCCAGCTTCTGCCCAGACCAATGATGGGATGATGGGAGCCCCTGGCCATGAGCAGGGGCAGGACTAGGGGGAGCCCTGGAAGCTCCTGCTGGAAACTGCAGGGTTGGTGCAGGGGCCTGGGCAGACACCTCCCTGTATGGGGAGAAAGGAGACACACACCAGGAACAGCCAGAGTATTGTCCCTTATCAGTGGGCAGCCACCATCCATGGGGCCAGCCAGCCCATTATGGCTAATACTGGCCAGACAGTGCCCCGTGCTATCTCTCCCAGTGGGCCCAGCTGGGATCAGAGATGGGTCTGTGTTCCTGGGGGATGTGGGTTGGGGTCTCTCCAGGGTGTGGGGAGCCTGGTGAGGATGCACTGATCTTGGTTCTCTCCCCCAGATGCCGAGGTCACCAGAGTCGGAACTATCCAGGTGAGTAGCTGTGCCGGTGTCCACAGGCAGACAGGGCCCAGGGAGCCGGGTTTCGGCAGAATGTTCCCATGCAAATGGGCACCAGGAGATATGGCTAAACCCTGGGAAAACCCCTGGGCTGATCCCAGCGCTGGCGCCTTTGGCCTAGCCAGGAGTGAGGTTCACCAAGGGGTGATCCCAACCCTGTGGGATAAATAGTGACCGTTCTGGCATGAAGAGAGAATCATAGAAGATTAGGGTTGGAAGAGACCTCAGGAGGTCATCTAGTCTAGGGTTACCATATTTTAATTTTAAAAAAGGAGGACACTCCATGGGGCCCCGCCCCCGCCCCAACTCCGCCCCTTTCCCGCCCCCAGCCCCGCTCCAACTCCGCCCCTTCCCCAAAGTCCCCGCCCCAACCCTGCCCCCTCCGCTGAACGCTCCGCCCCCTGCTCCTCCCCATACCCTGCTTCCCGCGAATCAAATGTTCACGGGAAGCCTGAAACAGGGAAGCAGCAGGTAAGCTGGGGCTGGGGCTGGGGCTGGGGCGGGGCGCAGCCCAGTCCAGCCGAGCGGCTCCCTCTGGCGGCCGGCCGGCCCAGGCCAAGAGGCTCTGGCCCTGATGTCTCCCACCCAGCTCGGCTCAGCTCGGGCCTTGAGGCACCGGCCCCCGGCCGAGCACCCCTGGCCCCGGCTGCCCGCCGAGCACCGCTGAGCACTGCCGGCCCTGGGCCAGCCCCCGGCTGCCCGCCGAGCACCCCTGGCCGAGCACCCCCAGCCCTGAACCGCCGGCACTGGCCCCGGCCCCACACCGCTGGCACCGGCCCAGCCCCTGGCCGAGCACCACTGGCCGCCGGCCCCTAGCCCGGCGCCTGGCCCCCGGCTGAGCACCGCTGGCCCCGGCTGAGCACCCCCAGCCGAGCACTGCTGGGCCCGGCTCCCAGCCCCCAGTCCTGCACCGCTGGCCCCGGCCGAGCACCCCTGGCCCCGAACTGCCGACACTGGCCCCGGCCCCCGGCCGAGCACCCCCGGCCCCGCACCGCCGGCCGAGCACCCCTGGCCCCGCACCGCCGGCCCTGGCCCCGGCCCCCGGCCGAGCACTGCCGGGCCCTCCCTCCCTCCCTATTTTTCCGGACATGTCCGGCTTTTTGGCAATTCCCCCGGGACGGGGATTTGAGGCCCAAAAAGCCAGACATGTCCAGGAAAATACGGACGTATGGTAACCCTAATCTAGTCCAACCCCCTGCTCAAACCAACACCAACTCCAACTAAATCATCCCAGCCAGGGCTTTGTCAAGCTGGGCCTTAGAAACCTCTAAGGAAGGAGATTCCACCACCTCCCTAGATAATCCATTCCAGTGCTTCACCACCCTCCTAGTGAAATAGTGTTTCCTAATATCCAACCTAGACCTCGCCCACTGCAACTTGAGACCATTGCTCCTTGTTCTGTCATCTGCTACCACTGAGAACAGCCGAGCTCCATCCTCTTTGGAACCCCCCTTCAGGTAGTTGAAGGCTGCTATCAAATCCCCCCCTCACTCTTTTCTGCTGCAGACTAAATAACCCCAGTTCCCTCAGCCTCTCCTCATAAGTCATGTGCCCCAACCCCCTAATTATTTCTGTTGCCCTCTGCTGGACTCTCTCCAATTTGTCCACATCCTTTCTGTAGTGGGGACCATAAACTGGATGCAGTACTCCAGATGTGGTCTCACCAGTTCCAAATAAAGGGGAATAATCACTTCACTTGATCTGCTGGCAATGCTCCTACTAGTACAGCCCAATATGCCATTAGCCTTCTTGGCAACAAGGATGCACTGTTGACTCATATCCAGCTTCTCATCCACTGTAACCCCTAGGTCCTTTTCTTCGGAACTGCTGCTTAGCCAGTCGATCCCCAGCCTGTAGCAGTGTGTGGGATTCTTCCGTCCTAAGTGCAGGACTCTGCACCTGTCCTTGTTGAACCTCATCAGATTTCTTTTGGCCCAATCCTCCAATTTGTCTTGCATACTCTGGACCCTATCTCTACCCTCCAGCATATCTGCCTCTCCCGCGAGATTAATGTCATGCGTGAACTTGCTGAGGGTGCAATCCATCCCATCATCCAGATCATTAATGAAGATGTTGAACAAAACCAGCCCCAGGACCATATCAAAAGCTTTGCTAAAGTCAAGATAGATCACATTCACTGCTTTCCCCATATCCCCAGAGCCAATTAACTCATCATAGAAGGCAATCAAGTTGGTCAGGCATGACTTGCCCTTAGTGAAAGAAAGAATTTAAGAGGCTGGACTTAAATCTCCAGCCAGTTTTATGTCACTGTAGCGCCACTGGAGTCAATGGGGCCAGATCTCCCACTGATGTAAATTGGTCTCACTCTGTTGGTGTCAATGGGCCAGATCCCTAGTTGGTGTAAATCAGCTGTAGCTCCATTCAAGCCATTGAACCAAATCACCAGCATGTGTAATTCGGCCTCACTCCTGTGACCACAATGGAGCAACAGTGATTTACACCAGCTGGGATTCTGGCCCCATAAATCCAATAGAAGAAAAGAGAAAGTTTGTCTGTGATCACGTCTGGCTCAGCTGTGGGAGTTTCCCTGACTGACCCATGGATTGTGTCACCTCCAGAATCATAGAATCATAGAATCATAGAATATCAGAGTTGGAAGGGACCTCAAGAGGTCATCTAGTCCAACCCCCTGCTCAAAGCAGGACCAATTCCCAGCTAAATCATCCCAGCCAGGGCTTTGTCAAGCCGGGCCTTAAAAACCTCCAAGGAAGGAGACTCCACCACCTCCCTAGGTAACGCATTCCAGTGTTTCACCACCCTCCTAGTGAAATAGTTTTTCCTGATATCGAACCTGGACCTCCCCCACTGCAACTTGAGACCATTGCTCCTTGTTCTGTCATCTGCCACCACTGAGAACAGCCGAGCTCCATCCTCTTTGGAACCCCCCTTCAGGTAGTTGAAGGCTGCTATCAAATCCCCCCTCATTCTTCTCTTCTGGAGACTAAACAATCCCAGTTCTCTCAGCCTCTCCTCATAAGTCATGTGCTCCAGACCCCTAATCATTTTTGTTGCCCTCCGCTGGACTCTTTCCAATTTTTCCACATCCTTCTTGTAGTGTGGGGACCAAAACTGGACACAGTATTCCAGATGAGGCCTCACCAATGTCGAATAAAGGGGAACGATCACGTTCCTCGATCTGCTGGCAATGCCCCTACTTATACAGCCCAAAATGCCGTTAGCCTTCTTGGCAACAAGAGCACACTGTTGACTCATATCCAGCTTCTCGTCCACTGTGACCCCTAGGTCCTTTTCAGCAGAACTGCTACCTAGCCATTCGGTCCCTAGTCTGTAGCAGTGCATGGGATTCTTCCGTCCTAAGTGCAGGACTCTGCACTTGTCCTTGTTGAACCTCATCAGGTTTTTTTCTGCCCAATCCTCTAATTTGTCTAGGTCCCTCTGTATCCGATCCCTACCCTCTAGTGTATCTACCACGCCTCCTAGTTTAGTGTCATCTGCAAACTTGCTGAGAGTGCAGTCCACACCATCCTCCAGATCATTAATAAAGATATTAAACAAAACCGGCCCCAGGACCGACCCTTGGGGCACTCCACTTGAAACCGGCTGCCAACTAGACATGGAGCCATTGATCACTACCCGTTGAGCCCGACGATCTAGCCAGCTTTCTATCCACCTTACAGTCCATTCATCCAGCCCATACTTCTTTAACTTGGTGGCAAGAGTACTGTGGGAGACAGTATCAAAAGCTTTGCTAAAGTCAAGAAATAACACATCCACTGCTTTCCCCTCATCCACAGAGCCAGTTATCTCATCATAGAAGGCAATTAGGTTAGTCAGGCACGACTTCCCCTTGGTGAATCCATGCTGACTGTTCCTGATCACTTTCCTCTCCTCTAAATGTTTCATAATTGATTCCTTGAGGACCTGCTCCATGATTTTTCCAGGGACTGAGGTGAGGCTGACTGGCCTGTAGTTCCCCGGATCCTCCTTCTTCCCTTTTTTAAAGATGGGCACCACATTAGCCTTTTTCCAGTCATCTGGGACCTCCCCCGATCGCCATGAGTTTTCAAAAATAATGGCTAATGGCTCTGCAATCTCACCCGCCAACTCCTTTAGCACCCTCGGATGCAGCGCATCCGGCCCCATGGACTTGTGCACGTCCAGTTTTTCTAAATAGTCCCGAACCACTTCTTTCTCCACAGAGGGTTGGCCACCTTCTCCCCATGCTGTACTGCCCAGTGCAGCAATCTGGGAGCTGACCTTGTGCGTGAAGACAGAGGCAAAAAAATCATTGAGTACATTAGCTTTTTCCACATCCTCGGTCACTAGGTTGCCTCCCTCATTCAGTAAGGGGCCCACACTTTCCTTGATTTTCTTCTTGTTGCTAACATACCTGAAGAAACCCTTCTTGTTACTCTTAACATCTCTTGCTAACTGCAACTCCAAGTGTGATTTGGCCTTCCTGATTTCACTCCTGCACGCCTGAGCAATATTTTTATACTCCTCCCTGGTCATTTGTCCAATCTTCCACTCCTTATAAGCCTCTTTTTTGCGTTTAAGATCAGCAAGGATTTCACTGTTTAGCCAAGCTGGTCGCCTGCCATATTTACTATTCTTTCTACACATCGGGATGGTTTGTTCCTGCAACCTCAATAAGGATTCTTTAAAATACAGCCAGCTCTCCTGGACCCCTTTGCCCTTCATGTTATTCTCCCAGGGGATCCTGCCCATCTGTTCCCTGAGGGAGTCAAAGTCTGCTTTTCTGAAGTCCAGGGTCCGTATTCTGCTGCTCTCCTTTCTTCCTTGTGTCAGGATCCTGAACTCGACCATCTCATGGTCACTGCCTCCCAGGTTCCCATCCACTTTTGCTTCCCCTACTAGTTCTTCCCTGTTTGTGAGCAGCAGGTCAAGAAAAGCTTTGCCCCTAGTTGGTTCCTCCAGCACTTGCACCAGGAAATTGTCCCCTACACTTTCCAAAAATTTCCTGGATTGCCTGTGCACCGCTGTATTGCTCTCCCAGCAGATATCAGGGTGATTAAAGTCTCCCATGAGAACCAGGGCCTGTGATCTAGCAACTTCTGCTAGTTGCCAGAAGAAAGCCTCGTCCACCTTGTCCCCCTGGTCTGGTGGTCTATAGCAGACTCCAAGCACGACATCACCCTTGTTGCTCACACTTCTCAACTTTATCCAGAGACTCTCAGGTTTTTCTGCAGTATCATACCGGAGCTCTGAGCAGTCATACTCCTCTCTTACATACAACGCAACTCCCCCACCTTTTCTGCCCTGCCTGTCCTTCCTGAACAGTTTATATCCATCCATGACAGTACTCCAGTCATGTGAGTTATCCCACCAAGTCTCTGTTATTCCAATCACATCATAGTTCCCTGACTGTGCCAGGACTTCCAGTTCTCCCTGCTTGTTTCCCAGGCTTCTTGCATTTGTGTATAGGCACTTAAGATAACTCAACGATCGTCCCTCTTTCTCAGCATGAGACAGGAGTCCTCCCCTGTTGTGCTCTCCTGCTTGTGCTTCCTCCCAGGATCCCATTTCCCCACTTACCTCAGGGCTTTGGTCTCCTTCCCCCGGTGAACCTAGTTTAAAGCCCTCCTCACTAGGTTAGCCAGCTTGCTGGCGAAGATGCTCTTCCCTCTCTTCGTTAGGTGGAGCCCGTCTCTGCCTAGCACTCCTTCTTCTTGGAACACCATCCCATGGTCGAAGAATCCAAAGCCTTCTCTCCGACACCACCTGCGTAGCCATTCGTTGACTTCCACGATTCGACGGTCTCTACCCCGGCCTTTTCCTTGCACAGGGAGGATGGACGAGAACACCACTTGCGCCTCAAACTCCTTTATCCTTCTTCCCAGAGCCACGTAGTCTGCAGTGATCCGCTCAAGGTCATTCTTGGCAGTATCATTGGTGCCCACGTGGAGAAGCAGGAAGGGGTAGCGATCCGAGGGCTTGATGAGTCTCGGCAGTCTCTCCGTCACATCGTGTATCCTAGCTCCTGGCAAGCAGCAGACCTCTCGGTTTTCCCGGTCAGGACGGCAGATAGATGACTCAGTCCCCCTGAGGAGGGAGTCCCCGACCACCACCACCCTCCTCCTCCTCTTGGGAGTGGTGGTCGTGGAACCCCCATCCCTAGGACAGTGCATCTTTTGCCTTCCAATCGGTGGAGTCTCCTTCTGCTCCCTTCCCTCAGATGGGCCATCTAGTCCACTCTCCGCATTAGCACCTGTAGAGAGAACATGGAAACGATTCCTCACCTGTATCTCCTCAATTGTACGGGGGACTCCAAGCACCTGCGCCATCCCATTGATTCCAGTAGGACTGGAGCATGTGGTTAAAGTTAAGACCTGGGCTCCAGCACCCTCCGGAGCACAGTGCTCCCCTGCCCCAGCTCTAAGGAGAGGTCGTTCCTCCCCCACCCCTCATCCCAGGGCCCTGGTCAGGGCTTCCGCCTTAGGGCTCCCCAGGAGACTAATTCAGACTGGAAACAGGGTATAAGTGTTTAACGGGGAGAGCGATTAACCACTGGGACCATTCCCCAGGGGCCGTGGGGGATTCTCCATCCCTGACAATTTATACCTCAGGATTGGACGTGCGTCTAACAGATCGAGGAGTTATTGTTGGGAACGTCTCCAGCCAGAGTCATACAGGGGGTCAGATGAGGGGATCACAATGGTCCCTTCTCCCCTTGGAATACATGAACCCAGGATTCCCGGCCGGCCTGTCTGTGTGGGGGTGTTTCCCAGTCAGCTCACCAGGGCTCTCACCCTGTCCGTGTTGTATTGATGTCCCAGCAGCCCACGGTGGACAGGAACGTGGCAGTGACATACGCAGTGGTGGGACAGGGTGGCTCTCGAGTGCAGGACACCCAGACGACTCCATAGCTCATGGTAAGTGCGATGCTCTGGGAATGGGCTCACGTGGGATGGGGGCTGTTCTCCCCACAAAGCCAGTGTAGGGACTGGTCAGTGGGGAAAGGATCCGACCCAACCTCCCTGCCACCTCAGAGCCTCCATCTCCCCCACTTGATACCAAGGGCACTGTCAGGGTTCCCTTCTCACTGTGAACTTTAGGGTACAGGCATGGGGACCCGCATGAAGACCCCCTAAGTTTATTTCTACCCGCTTAGGTTAAAAACTCTACTATTCCTTGGATTAAGTAACGCTGCCACCACCAAGTGATTTAAACAAACATTTAGGGAGGGCTACTTGGAGCCCTACCTTCCCCAAATATCTCCCAAGCCCTTACACCCCTTTTCTTGGGCAGGCTTGAGAATAATAGCCTCACAAATTGGTACAGGTGAACACAAACCCAAACCCTTGGATCTTAAAATGATGAAAAATCAATCGGGTTCTTAAAAGAAGAATTTTAATTAAAGAAAAGGTAAAAGAATTACCTCTGTAAAATCGGGATGGTAAGTACTTTACAAAATAACAAAAGACTCAAGAACATAGAGGATCTCCCCTCTCAGCAAAACCTTAAAGTTACAAAACCAGGGATAAACCTCCCTCTATACAAAACCTTAACGTTACAAATCCAGGGATACACCTCCCCCTAGACAAGGAAAATCACAACCCAAAATAAAAGTAAGCTAACGCATTCCCTTTTTATTACTTATTAATTCTAATTGAGTTGGATTGCTTGCCTTCTTGATCTGTCTCCGGCAAGCACACAGAACAGACAGACAAAACCTTCCCCCAAACACACACACACCAGATTTGAAAGTATCTTGTCCCCTTATTGGTCCTTTTGGTCAGGTGTCATCTAGGTTACCTGAGCTTCATAACCCTTTACAGGTAAAAGAGGAATTAACCCTCTACAGGGTAAAGAGGGATTTTATGCTACCCTTAGCTGTATGTTTATGACAGGCTGTGCTGGGTCCCCTCACCGGCATTCCCCTGCCAAGCCCTAGGGCTCACTCACCTTGAGCTGAGCCACTGCCCTTCCCCAACTGCCCAGCTCTCGCTGTAGATGGGGGGGGATAGACTGATAACCTAGGGCACTCAGTGCTGTCACCCTGGGAGGGGGTTGGGGGAAGCAGCATGCAAGATGATCACTGGGATTTTCTGTCACTTCCCCACAGCATTCTCAGTGCCCCACAAGCCTGTGTGAGCCCTACACTCACTGCCAGCCTGAACGGAGCCCCGGGAAGGAGACAGTGATGGAGCCTGTTAACCAGCCAGTGAGAAGCAGCGTTTGGGTCAGTCAATGGCATGGGGGAAGCTCAGACTCTTCGTTGGCAGAGGGAACCGGGTGTGGCCGAGGCTGGGCTTCACATCACAGCCCGTTGTTATAGTTACGGCAGAACCTTCCTGGCCAAAGTTCGCACCCTGGAGGCCTGCACATAAAATCCCCTCGGTGACTGTGCATGCAGAGTGACAGGAAGCCACAAGCCATTTGCACAGGCAGCTGCCTGACGTGCACGCCTGGTTGTGGGAAATGCAAATGCAGGGTCCCAAATGAGTTCAGAATGTGGCCCGAAACGGCTCCTGTATTTACTGAATATCCAGGACGCAGATGCTGAGCCAAATCTCTCTGGTGCTGGCCTCACAGTGGGGTTGGGAAGAGGGGCAGCGGGGGGATGCCTGCGTGGGCGTAGCTGTGCCAGTGACCCACTGTAATGTTGCTATGGGGGGATGTGCTGTGGTCTGAGCTGAGCCTCTGAGCACACGCAGGGTGAACAAGGGGGCAGATTTTTTAAGATATTGAAGTGCCTAACTCCCATGGATGTCAGTGAGAGTTAGGTGCCTGAGCCCCTTTAAATACTGGCCCAAGGGGTCTCTGGCAGGCTGGGTCTGAGCTGGCTCCTGTGCAGTGAATAAAGTGCTTTGCCGTCTCTCTGCCCAACCTGCCTCCTGCGAACATTGCTAAGCGTCACCTGGTGCCAGGCATTACGGTGAGACACACAAGGAGCAATTACCTCCTTAAGTCCACTGTGGACCTGGGGAAATTTGGCAGTGACACAAGTTTGGTTCAAACAGCGTTTTCCTATCCTCACGGGGGCCGCAGAGACACCCAGATGCAGAGAGTCATGAACATCACAGATCGAGGGGGACAGGGATGTGAGAAAATTCTTTAAGCCCTGATCTAGCTCTCTCTCTCTCTCTCACACACACACTCCCACACAAACACACACTCACTGACAAACAGTTTCATTACCACAGAGTCGAGGCTTCCCTGGGGTATCTTGCTCCCGTCCAGAACACTGAGACCAGCCAAACTCACATGTGTGAAAACCAGAACATTCCGAGTTCAGGTATTTCACACTCAGGCTTCCTAAAACCAGGAAACCGAGGGAAGGGACAGGCCCACGCAACCTTAACTCTGCCCTCACTGATCGATGCCCCGTACGCCCAGGCTCTGCCTTCGCACTGTAGCACCTGCCCTCCGCTCACAGACTGAGCCTGCTCCACACCAAGAACACCACCTCTGCTACATTTACGCCCCTTTCCCGAGCCCCTCGCTCCTACCGTACGCGCACGATGCCATTTAATTCGCGACTTTCCCCTCACACATCAGCAAACCCACAGAGCAGGCCCGACCCAGCCCCCACCCTCACCTGCCTGCTGACAGTCCCTGTGCTGAGAACACCCCTGAGCCCCATGACTGGCACACCCTGAACAACACAGTGCTGCACAGGGCAAACTGGGTCTCTCAAGTACAAACACTTCTTGGGCCTTCGCTCACCACCCCTCCCCAATCGCCTCAGAGCCCATCACAGCCCTGCCACACTTCTCAGATGAACCCCTGCACCATTCAGCTAGCTCAGGGAACACAGCTGGAGCGCAGGCCCATGGTTCCCAGTGGCTGTTGTCCCAGGGAGCAGAGGTGAGGTGCGTGCCTTTCCCGGGGTTCACAATCTGAGCTTTGCTGGACTCAACACTCTGGCAGGGCAGGAGCTATTGCTGGGCACCTGTAGCTCCCTACAGACAAATAATGTGGTGAATTCATGTTACTGGAGGTCTGGGACTGGGGGAAATAAAACTGGTTTGGGGCACGAGATAGTGATTTAACATGTGAGGACTCTGGAAAGGCCCATTGGGTTGCTAGGAGCCGACATGGCACGTTCATGCCAGTTCCAGCATGGGGGGGAGGACAGTGGGAAGAGGGAACTGAAGGTCGATGGCTAGAAGTGGGGTTTTCCTAAGGCCTGGCAGAAGGTGCCAGGAATGGATGCTCAAGACACCAGAGACTAGCCCATGGGGGGCTGTATGGGCCAGGCAACTGGGAAGGCAGCATTGAGACCAAGTTCTGAGGACAGAGGAGCAAGAAACTTCTGAGAAGGACGTCTGCCCTGGGATCTGCAGTGAGACTTTCCTGTGTTTGAGAGGGTACAGAGGGCACCTCTAGATGAGCAGTAACTGAGTAAACTCTTGGGTTTACATGCAATAATAAACTAAGAGCTTATTAAACAGACCTGGAGTGGAGCTGTGGTAACTGGGGTGCTCCAGCCATGGGTTTGAAGAGCACCTACCGTATATATCAGTGAGCATCCCACTCTTGGGGCCAGGGGCCTGGGAAGAAGGGAGCTATACTGTATAATGGGCACTGGGGTAGCAGATGGGGAGGGGTGGGGAAGGGGCGGCTATACTGTATAATGGGCACTAGGGGAGCAGAGAGTGGGGGCAGGGAAGGGGCAGCTACACTGTATAATGGACACTGGGGGGAGGGATGGGGAAGGGGTGACTATACTGCATAATGGGCACTGGGGGCAGCAGAGGGTGACAGCTAGGAGAGGGGAGGCTATGCTGTATAATGGGCACTAGAGGGCAGCATTTGCTTCTCAGTTCTGCAGCTCCAAAGAAAGTAACCTAATATGTTGATTCTTAATGAAGCTTTTATATCAGAGAAGGAAGAAAACCAGGGGTTTTTCCCTAGGTTACCAATACATTTCAGAGTGTCTGTAACTCTGATCTGTCCCCAAATGTGTGATTTATGGCACTAGGAACAGCTTGTGCCTGCGTTACTGACTTTAAGCTGAAAGATCCATCATATGATTTTTGGGAATCATCCGACTCCTTAAAGTATTTTTGCCTCATATATTGAACACAAAATATCCAGATAAGGTGCAGAGCGCTGTGGCAAGCTGTGTTATCCTAGTCCTGAGGCACAACGATTGCTGGGGCCATTTCAGTGAGATCTGGGCACTCCCTTTTGCAGCAGAAAACATTTAAACAAGTAACCCAAACAATCATCCAAAGCAGAGTAAAATGTTTCCCAGACCATTAAAATTTCCTGTAGCTGAGAATCTGACCCAAGTCATTCCTGACATTTCATCTGCTGGGCCATAAAGACAGCACCCTGGGGGAACTATCCTTCCAAGGTGGGTCCTGCAGTTAGCACCCAGTGTGACAACCCTCCTGCAGCTTGGCACGGAGACAGCTAATGGTTGGTGGCAGAATTGTAGACTTCAGCCAGAGGTGCTCTGCAACATTAGTCCAAGACAAATCTATTGGTGCTCTTTGTCCCTAGCAGTTCCCTGACATTCAGGGCCTTTGCAGGGAGAGGCAGGGCTATGGGAGAGGTGGGACGGAGGGTCAGCGAGGGAGCAGGGAATATGATGGCAGGGGCAGGGAGACCGTGAGCTGCAGGAAGATGAAGACGTGTTTCTACTAGCAGGTTTGTGTCCTGGTTCCTGCAGTGCTGCTGGACCTACCCTGGGCCGCATTAGCAGTTAACCCAGCACCATGGTCAGCAACTGATTGCTTCCATAGTGCAGACCAGGTGTGAGGAGAAAAGGGAACAAGAGGGAACAGGAGACTGTGAGAGGAGGAGCTTGCTGGGTGGGGCTGTGTCCCTCTGGTGGCTGTTTCGCTCGGAGGAGAACAGCCTGCTACTGCTACCAGCTACCGTAAGGTGATGGTCACTCCTGTGCTAGGTGCCAGCCAATCCACAAGCCAGGAATTGTCCTGGTGACTCCCAGGTCAGGTATGTGCTGAGTCCGACAACATCAGCCTGGGATTTGTGTTTTCAGTTTGCTTTAAAATCCCAAACACCTAGGAAATTACAAACCTACACACGGCATTAAAAGAACATTCGAGTTGCTATGCCAAGCCCTTGAATGACGGTTTTCCTAGATCAGAAAATCAGCATGTGACTGCGAATGCCCTTCCCCCTCTCCTGCGCTCTCCGATCTGGTCAGGCACTCAGTGTATTCAGTGCTGAGGCAAAGTGCTGAGGCAGAATCCAACCACCACACTGAGATGAGACATAGTCTATGTTGCAGGAGCCTGTGCTCCTGGTGCCCTGCCAGAGCAGGATGGAAACCCCCAGCCCAAACCCGGGGGTGCCAGAAACGTGGGGGCTCCTCACACACACCCCAACAGAAACGAGAATTACAGTGAATGGCAGCACTCGGACCAGAGCCAGTGTTAGGGGCCCCACTCCCCACGCGGCCCTGCAAAGCTAAGTTACATCCTATCTTCAGAATCACTGTGGGTAAATATAATGCGAGCATTATAGTGATTTAATCTCTATAGGTGGAAACAAATCACACTAAAGCAGAAGCTTTCAAACTGTGGGGGGGGCATGGAGGAATGTTCAGGGGGGATGAGCAGCATCACAAAGTAGCTCAGGCTTCAGTCCTGGGCGGCAGGGCTTGGGCTTTGGCTTCAGGAGAGAGGGTGAGGGCCCACCTCTTAGTTTCTGCCCTGGGCCCCAGCAAGTTTAACACCAGCCCTGGCTCCCTTGGTGGGAAAAGGGGCAGGGCACTAGGCAGCTGTAGGCAGGTCCTCACAGAGCAGGGAGATGGATAAAAAATGACCTGTCGTGTACCTGGCTGCAGCAAAATGGCGAATTCCATGGCACCTTGGAAAAATGCCACATTCCGTGACCTGGGAACTGAAGAGTCCAATGTCCCCTGATTGAGATAAAGGGGACAGTTCACTCCACTCAGAGCTATTGTTTCAGGCTTTCTGCAGACTCATGCAGACAATGTTGCATTGAGATTATACTCAGGTTGCATTTTCATGGCCACCTCGGCAGCCATCAGGGAAAGAAGTTGGGATTTGTGGGCACTGTCCTGCAACAAGGGCAGAGTTAGAATCATAGAATCATAGAATATCAGAGTTGGAAGGGACCTCAAGAGGTCATCTAGTCCAACCCCCTGCTCAAAGCAGGACCAATTCCCAGCTAAATCATCCCAGCCAGGGCTTTGTCAAGCCGGGCCTTAAAAACCTCCAAGGAAGGAGACTCCACCACCTCCCTAGGTAATGCATTCCAGTGTTTCACCACTCTCCTAGTGAAATAGTTTTTCCTGATATCCAACCTGGACCTCCCCCACTGCAACTTGAGACCATTGCTCCTTGTTCTGTCATCTGCCACCACTGAGAACAGCCGAGCTCCATCCTCTTTGGAACCCCCCTTCAGGTAGTTGAAGGCCGCTATCAAATCCCCCCTCATTCTTCTCTTCTGGAGACTAAACAATCCCAGTTCCCTCAGCCTCTCCTCATAAGTCATGTGCTCCAGACCCATAATCATTTTTGTTGCCCTCCGCTGGACTCTTTCCAATTTTTCCACATCCTTCTTGTAGTGTGGGGCCCAAAACTGGACACAGTATTCCAGATGAGGCCTCACCAACGTCGAATAAAGGGGAACAATCACGTTCCTCGATCTGCTGGCAATGCCCCTACTTATACAGCCCAAAATGCCGTTAGCCTTCTTGGCAACAAGAGCACACTGTTGACTCACATCCAGCTTCTCGTTCATGGATTCATAGGATTTAAACCCAAAAAGGACCTGGTTTGACCTGCCTAAGCCAGGCCACAGAATTTCACCCACCCACTAACTCGGTAATTTCTGTCTGAGCTAGAGGAAACCTTATAAGAAGAGACACCTGGGCTGGATTTAAGGACCTCAAGGAATGGAGAATCCACCACATCACTGGGCCAGTCATTCTGTTGTTTAGCTCCCCTCCCTGTTAAACATTTGCACCTTTTGTCTAGTGCGGATCTGGCTAGTTGCAGCTTCTAGCCCTCGACTCTCGGTCTGTCTCTCTCTGTGAAATTGAAGAGCCCTCCCCCGGGGCTCTGCACAGTCACCTCCTCTCACCCCTTCCTCTGCCTGCGGTCTGGCCTGTGGCGTCTCACACAGCAAACAAAGCTGTGCAGTGAAACCCACAGGCTGGATGAACCTCAGGCCAGGCGCTCACTTCTCCTTTCCCACTGAGCTCTCCTCACTGGGGGGCCACGCAGCTCGCAGTGAGGGCTCTGGAGATGGCTCCCAGGGACTGGGGGGCTGGGAACACAGCGCTGCTCGCCCTGCTGGGCTGGCTCGGGGTGAGTGCCATTCGGCTGCACAAAGATTTATAAAGTCCCGGAAAGTGTCTGCTTAACCCTTTGCAGACTAGGTGTAGCATTTCCCTGGGAGGCAGGATGCCTGGGATCTAGGGAGTTGGGGAGGGAGCCAGGACTCCTGGGTTCTATCCCCAGCGAAGGGAGGGGAGTGGGGTTTCGGGGGTTAGAGCAAGGGGAGCTGGGAGCCTGGGTTCTATCCCCAGCGAAGGGGGGGGTGTGATTTAGTGGATTAAAGCAGAATGCTGGGCAGCTCCCCCTTCCCCCAGCAGCTGGGCAAAGCACTGAGCTGCCATCAGCCTTAAGGATCCTGTTGTCCCTCCTCAGGCTGAACTCCCCCGATGCCCTAAATCTATCACAGACACTTACAAACCCCGTGTGGTCAGCTCCAGATGCTGAAAATTCATGAATCAGCCCCCACCCACCCCGACCCCAGTCAATGAGATCAGCTTGAAAATCAGGAGATTTGTTACACAATTCCATTTTGGGTGCTTTTTATTTGCCTTTTAGACTTTACGCCTGTAGGCTCATGCTCAGGCCTGGCTTTGGAACACTCTTTTGGAGGAAACCCTTCGATGTGCCAGGCCCCCAAAGGGTCTCACGCATCCTTCAGGCTTGGCCATGTGGCCTCCCTGCCTCTCGAGACTGAACCACTGGGGCTTCAACCCTCCTGCTTCACCTCGTGAGCTCTGCCCAGCCCATCTAGCTAAGACAGGCCCCCGGTCAGAGACTTGTGTCCTCTGTGGGGATTAATGCGCCTCACGGAGCATTCGCAGTCACACTCAAGCAGCATTATCCGAACAGTCAGGTTTCTTGGTCAGCTGGTGCCCAGTGTAGGGAGTTCAGAGGTTAGCACACAGAAAGGAAGGCTAAAGCACAGACCCCGAGCCCCAGCCAACCTGTAGGGAACCCCATTTTCAGGCTCTGTCTCTCTCTTTCAGTTTCCAGGTGAGAACCCCCCAGGTTCATTGCAGTGAGGTGGGGAGACGTGCTGGCTACACCTTCCCCGTCCTTTCTTCTTGAGCTGGGATGTTCGCTCAGCAGGGAAATCCATCTCCTCTGGGACATTGGTTGCTAGGTGTCAATCTCCTTCCACTGGTACGGTGTCAGCCTCAGCCTGTCCTTTTTAATGACCCATTAAGGCTCTGACAGCTGATCAACATACCCCTCCCCTGTCTCTTAGCCTGTCCTGAGAGCAAACTTAGTCCTTTTTGTCCCACTTGGTAGCCATGCAAACTAGAGGGGAAACTGAGGCACACATGGGGTCATAAAACCATTACAGAAAATTAAATCTCTCTTTGTCACAGCTCCAGGGCAGTGAGGAAATTGAGGCATGGCAATGTGGGTTGGGTTTGTGATTCGTGTAAAGATCTGGTATTTCTCATGTGACAATAATGTGTCAGACCTCTGCGCTGCATCACCCACCTGCGCCGATGAAGAGAGATGAAGAGGGAAGCCACAGGGCTCAGACCTCTGGGTAGATCTCTGCCAGAGGGGGCATTTGACCTCTGAGGGAGGCGGAGGAGTCAACCCTGGTTCCCCCACAGCAGTGGCCAAAACAGGGCGCTTGGCTAGAGCTGTGACAAGCAGCAACATCGTTTGCCAAGGTACCCAGCACCCACCTGTGTTGGGCAGGGAACATGGGTGCAGAAATCTGTCTGGATCATCTGGAGACACATTCAGCATTGGCTTCCCCTGGCAATCCTCATCTCTTGCCAATTCCTGCCCTCACCTTGCAGGAGAACACCTGGAGGTCCTTTGGGGGCCTCTATCACAGTGTATTAGTTTCCACTGCACTAGAGGGACTTTGAACTAGCCCAGGTCCCTGGGCCATTTGCTAGGAGGTCCCATTCTGTCCCGGTCCATCTTATCCGTGTGGTCACAGCCGCGGTATGCGCTGTTTTAGTAATAACAAGAAGTGACACAGAGCTATCACACTTTCGGTGCATCAGCACCAACCTCTTCACGAGTTCAAAAAACAAAACAAAACAGAGTTTTTTCCTGTGGAAATTTTTGAATGAAAAATTTTTCCTTTGCAGTGTTTCAGTCCCGATGTTGCGATTGTCAAGGGAGAAATTCTGAAATGAAACAAGCTAAAATTCCCATTTTGCCTTTGACTTGTATCAGAATGTTCATTACCAGTCGCAATGAATTTTTTATTTTTTCCAAAGTAAAAATATTTGATGTTTCGTTCCCATGTTTTTCCTTTTTTCCGCTCTGTCGCTCTGCAAAGCTTCCCCGGCTTTGGGGAAATTAGCAGGCGGCAAAAGGAAAAATGAAAACACATAAAAAAAGGAAAAGGAGAGTAAAAGCCCTCAACATCATTCACTGTAGTGCAGCCGGGGCAAAAAAATTGAGAAAAGAGGGAGAATCAAAATTTCAAAATGTTTTGATTTTTCAAAAACCAAAATGAAAATGTCAGTTGGAACCAATACAAAACCAGCCCTGCGCTTCATTCTGATCTGTTTTTCCCAGGACTGGAACTCAGACTGGTGTGCGTATTCACAGCTCTTTGCTTCCTGGTTCTGCTTCCAGTGACTTATCTTCTGGTGAAGTTGGGTAAGGCATAGCGCGTTGTTCTGTATTTCTGAGCCCTCGGATGAGCATGTTGGTCAGTGACAGACAAAATGCCTGTTTGGGGGGGGGGAGGGTCTGGAAGCACCTTAGGAATTTAGGAGCACAAATACCGGTGACTCTCAAAGGAACACATGCTCTGAAATCTCATAGGCGCTTTGCAAAATCACATCCCTAGTCAGCCCTAGGCTCCAAAGCGGTGGTCCCCAAACTGTGGGGCATGCCCCCCTAGGGGAACACAGAGGAACATTCAGGGGGCACAGCGGGGCCTGGGCCAGCCCCACTGGGAGTGGGGAAGGAGCACCACTCAGCCCTGCAATGCATCCAGCCAAGGTCACGGCTGCCGGCCCCCACCCCCGCCCGGCTGCATCTCTGCTTCTGGATCCTCCCCCAGCCCCAGCCAGACACACACAAACCGGGGAAGAAATATATCTGTTGATAACAATCAAGATTTACAGCTAGGCAAAGTAAGAAACGTGCTGCTTGGGAACTCATTAGAGTTTGATTTGAGGATATTGACGTTGTATGTTTTGACGTGTGACATTGATAGTAGGTGTTTTAATAGTGTTAAAGCTTTAACTTTTTGAATCTCAACATGTATTGTCACTATTGTTTGACACACTCCCCACCCAGATCATTTCTCACAACGGAGAGCATTTAAACAGATAAAAAAATGTAAAAATGCTTAAAAATAAACCTCAATATTATCGGTCAAAAATACAAATCAAATTCTGCCAAGCCACCATGAGACTTTGGCTGTAACACGTAGTCTAATTTCAGTTGCTGATGGCTTATGACATGCAGGAGACCAGGCTAAATAAGCTGGTGGTCCCGTCCAGCCCTGGAATCTCTGGCTTATCTGGCCCCTATCCTTGCAGTAAGCTGAGCAATTCACTATTTTTAAGACACCCTCCCGGCAGCCATGCAGGGCAGGGCAGTTGTTCCCATTGTACAGAGGGAAAACTAAGGCACAAAGGAGACATCCACACTGTGATAAAAACCTCACCGCACCAGTCTCAGACTTGGGTCAGCTGACTCAGGCTTGCAGGGCTAAAATTAGCAATGTAGACGCTGCGAGACCCTTTCTGGGATCTCAGAGCCTGAGCATCTACATTGCTCTTTTCAGCCCCGCGAGCCAGAGCCAGCTGGTGCCCTTTTATTGCAGCGCAGACATACCCAAATGGGCTGAGTGACTGGCCCCAGCTCTCACAGGAAGCCTGTAGCAGAGGAAGGCAGAGGCGGCAAGTTGTATGGGCCCGTGGTGCCCAGGCTTCAGGAATATTCAGGCTCCACCAATGTTCGGAGCCAGGTCTCTCCCCCGGCCCTGCCTGCCGCCCCCACACGCCTCCCCTGGAGTGTCCCCCGGTCCCTGCCTTCCTCCCGCCCCGCCCCCCCACACACACGCACGCCTCCCCCTGGCCCCGGAGCATCCCTGCCTCAAGCAGGTGGCTGCCTGGCCGATCTGCACTGCGCTCCCTCACCTCCGCCGGCCGCTGCCTACAACACAGGAGCGGCGCCGGTGGCAGGCTGAGGCAGCTGCTGCGCCTGCAGAGGGAGGAGGGGAAGCGGCGGACACATGTTTGGCGGCCCTCCCCTCCCATGGCACCCACCAAGAAGGACGCCAAGGGGGCTTCCGGGAGATAGAGTCTGGACCTCACCTGAGCAGCTGCTGGGGCTTGCGTGAGTGTCCAACCATGTGATCTGCGCAACCCCCCCCCCCCCCGCCGCCTGCAGCCACCACTCCTGCCCCATGCTGGGCAAGGGGCAGCCCCATCCCCCATGAGGCTATGGTGAAGGGCAGCAGGGGAGGAGGCCACATGTGATGACAGCCCTCTCCCCACTCCCCAGCACCCACCACAGGGGAGGCAAGGGGGCTTCCTGGACCTGAGAGGGGCCCAGCCCCTAGGAGCATATGCAGTGATGGTGCCAGGTGAGTGTGCTGCTGGCAGAGAGAGGGCTCTGGGCACTGTGGAGTCCTCCTCTCTGACCCCAGCCCCAGGGCAGCCTGCCGGCACCCCAAACTCCTCATCCCCAGCCACGCCCCACCCCAGAGCCTACACCCCCAGCCAGAGCCCACACCCCCAGCCAGACCCCTCACCCCCATGATGTTGTACTTAAAGTACTGCACAGGATTTTTTCAGGGGGAATAAGGCAAAATGCCACATTTATTAGTAATACATGTATTCATTAACACTGTATTATATGCATATAATATATTACACTTACACACACACACACACAAACCCATTTCGTCTTGTTGTTACCAATTAGTTGCTCCCCTTAACTTTACTGGCCAGGTGAGTTAGATGGGGGAGGGGGTGGAGCCGGGCTTCTGCCGATCCGGATTGATGCTTCCATGTTGACAAGACGAGACCCGGGGTTCTTTGCAAGACACCTCACTTTTATAGCAGCTTTTTTTTTATGCAAATCTATACTGGATTTAAACTTTGTGTCTGTGTCCATTGGTCCTTTGTGCTGCTTTCTTTTGAGTGTTGTTTTAATGCTGCAAAGAGGGTGTTTTCAAAAGAAGGTGCTTGCTTTTAACCCCCGAGGCCGTCAGTATGTCTGCTTGTTTTTAATGAGCCCACTTGACACGTTTTATTGTTCTTGGGTCTGGCTCCCAGCCCCTCTCCAACAGTTGAGGCTGTCTGGAGGTGCTGCCTTTCATGCCTTCCTCATTTACACCTCATTCATTCAACAGGGCAATTGATTAAGAGTGGGGGAGTGGGGGGAGAGCTCTTGTTCTACTGCTAGCAAACAGAAATTTTTCTTCTATCTTATTCTATCCTTAGGGGCTATAATATTATACCAAGGGCAATGCAAAGTTTCTAAATGAAGCTTTGATACAAAGTCCCATGAAAACAGAGGTCACACGTGGGTAGACCCACCACAAGGTTATATGAAGAGGCACAATGTAAAGTCATATGAAAATTATCAGAGATTGATCTACATTGTCCCCCTTTTGACCTCTCAAGAACAATTCTTGAGTGGTCACCATATAAATTTTTTATATTTGTTGCAAACAAACCAAACAATTATAACCAGGTGAATATAACTAAAACCATTACAATTGACTAAACACCAGATATAACATAAACACAAATGCAAACAATTATAATTATAATAATTGGACTTAAACTAACATTCAGTTGCTAAAATGTTGTAGAATTTCCTGTTTTTAACAGTTGTTTTTAGAGGTTTTTGGGGACCTGAAAGATGGGGCCATACAATTATGGGCCAAGGTCTTACAGGTTATGGGGCCCAAGAACTACCCTTTAGGGTTTGGGGAAATAGAATCAGAGTGCATAGAGGAAAGTGTGGAATTAATAATAATACAAGCAAATGTAACTAACAATACAAATGTATCAAGAATAAAAATTAACAACAAAATGATTATTAGAGAACCTGACAAAACAAAACAAAACAACCCTGATGCACTGGGGACCAAAGTCTTTTGGAGACAAGTGGTGATTGATAAGTTGGATAGAGATGGGGGAAGTAGAGAGAGGAAAAGACATTTGCCCTGTCTAGTGTAGTATTTCCTCTTTTTCTGGACCCAATGCTAGCACAGGACACCACTAGAGACAGACACAGAACATGCAACACACAACACTGAACACAGACTTTGTCATGACACTATAACCATGGTATTTTATAACTCTTTAGCTGGTACCAGCTCTTCTGATGTTCTGGTTCAGATTCTGAAAGATAGAAGCTTGGAAACAAATTAGCACAGTGCTTCCACCATGGCAGAACCTGCTTAGTTCCTGCCACAGTGTGTTTGGTACTTGGGGCTGCACAAATGCTAATTAAATGGTGCATTTTTTGTGAGTGTAAATTCTCCCTTTCTCTCAGTAAAAGGGGTTAACACTTCATCTAGAAAAAAATTTTTGTTTTAAAATCTCCAGCCATTTTGCCATGGCCTGGAGATCTGAGGCAGAAGCAGGCACTGTTGTTAACTGTTTTAATGGCATTTTGGCCCTGGGAGGAGGAATTTACCCAAATATCCCCCTTCCCAATCTCCAGAGGGGTCCCAAAGGTCTGCCCCCTTCTGGGGTCTTAAATGTTTCTTCTTCTGATGTTACTGCTGCTGTAAGATTTGAGAGTGCGGTTTTAACTCTTTGTACCCAACCTGTTTTTTAGTTTTTTTATTTGTTGCTTGCCTGGGCCCAATCCTGCTTTTTTTAATAAACAGTTTCTTTCCATGGGCACAAGCCTTGTTCCACTA
Organism: Malaclemys terrapin pileata; assembly: GCF_027887155.1. NCBI lineage: Eukaryota > Metazoa > Chordata > Testudines > Emydidae > Malaclemys > Malaclemys terrapin. Next base: position 6,958,930 of record NC_071524.1, on the reverse strand, counting down.
CCAATTTAGCAAGGAGGGTGGGCTTTTCAACTAGCCCCCACCCTTCCTGGTTCCTTTTCTTAAACATTTTCTTTAAAATTGTGAAATTACCACAATATTACTTACAAAAAACAAAACAAACATAAACCACACTACACTGCCCAAACTCCTATATCCTTCAGAGTTTGGTTTAACAGAACAAGATGTGCATTTTATGTTTTTAACCCACTCTGGGCCAGAGGGAGAGATGCTAAGCTTCCCTCTGTATTGCTCGGTCTGCTACCACCGAGGGTTTATATACCAATTATACAAATCCTTCCCCGGATTAGATCCTTCCCCGGATCAGAGTGAGAAACACTAAGTTCTCCTCTTTAGCTCAGTCTTGCTACGGCTGAGGGTGTATGTACCTCTATAACACAATTCAAACCTAAACTCCTATATCCTTCAGAGTTTGGTTAGATCCTTCCCCGGATCAGAGTGAGAAACACAATTGAAACCTAAACTCCTATATCCTTCAGAGTTTGGTTAATTAACTGAAAGTTTACACTCTTTTTCCTATAGTGCCAGGCTTGCTAAAGCTGGTGGTGTGCACACCAGTTTTATAATAACTGTGGGTTCTATGCTTGCTCCCCCTTTCGCATTCTCCACCAAAATGTTGTACTTAAAGTACTGCACAGGATCTTTTCAGGGGGAATAAGGCAAAATGCCACATTTATTAGTAATACATGTATTCATTAACACTGTATTATATGCATATAATATATTACACTTACACACACACACACACAAACCCATTCCGTCTTGTTGTTACCAATTAGTTGCTCCCCTTAACTTTACTGGCCAGGTGAGTTAGATGGGGGAGGGGGTGGAGCCGGGCTTCTGCCGATCCGGATCGATGCTCCCATGTTGACAAGACGAGACCCGGGGTCCTCTGCAAGACACCTCACTTTTATAGCAGCTTTTCTTTTATGCAAATCTATACTGGATTCAAACTCTGTGTCTGTGTCCATTGGTCCTTTGTGCTGCTTTCTTTTGAGTGTTGTTTCAATGCTGCAAAGAGGGTGTTTCCAAAAGAAGGTGCTTGCTTCTAACCCCCGAGGCCGTCAGTATGTCTGCTTGTCTTTAATGAGCCCACTTGACACGTTTTATTGTCCTTGGGTCTGGCTCCCAGCCCCTCTCCAACAGTTGAGGCTGTCTGGAGGTGCTGCCTTTCATGCCTTCCTCATTCACACCTCATTCATTCAACAGGGCAATTGATTAAGAGTGGGGGAGTGGGGGGAGAGCTCTTGTTCTACTGCTAGCAAACAGAAATTTTTCTTCTATCTTATTCTATCCTTAGGGGCTATAATATTATACCAAGGGCAATGCAAAGTTTCTAAATGAAGCTTTGATACAAAGTCCCATGAAAACAGAGGTCACACGTGGGTAGACCCACCACAAGGTTATATGAAGAGGCACAATGTAAAGTCATATGAAAATTATCAGAGATTGATCTACATTGTCCCCAACTCTCTGCTCCACCCTGATCCCCCTCCTGCACCCCAAACCCCTCATCCCCATCCAGCGCCCTCATCCCCCCAAATCCCAACCCTCTGCCTTAGCCCTGAGTCCCCTCCCCACACCCCAAACTCCTCAAGCCCTGCCCCAACCCAGAGCCTGCACCCCAGCCAGAGCCCTCACCCCTGCACCCCAACCCTCTGCCTGAGACCCTCCCACACCCCAAACCTTCATCCCCAGCCCCTGCCAGAGTCCTCATCCCCCAAAACCCCAACCTTCTGCCCTAGCCCTGAGCCCCCTCCCCACACCCATCATCCCCAGCCCCACCCTAGAGCCCGTACCCCCAGCCAGAGCCCTCACCCCCCACCCACACCCCAACATTGTGTAATATAGGGAAACTGTTAAATGCTTGCTGGACACTGTGTGATGCAGGGTGCTGGGCAGGCAGGAAACTGAGTTCTCAGCTGCACTGGGATTTCCCCTGGTGAATGGCAGGGCCATTGTGCGGTAGATCCCTGAGTATCCACTGGAATATTGCCCTGAGTTTCCTTTGGTGTCAGCCTCAGCAACAGCGTCACTCACTGCCCAAAAGCAGTGTGCTCCATAAATGCAGCGAGATGCCCAGCTGCACTGATGCATTTCGCTCTTGCTTACTACAGGTTAAGCAGCAGCTGCCTGGCCACAGAAGAGCAGTCACTCCGAAGATCTTGCTGGAGAATCTTCCATCGAGAGAGAGAATTTAATAAGGCCTCAGAATCAGTATCCTGGAGCCTGGGGTCCCTGAAAGCCCTCTTAGCCCGGTGCTGGATGTAGGAAATTGAGCCCTGCATCTAAGCCCAAGCTTTCCATTTCCTGGCTGCAGGACGCCATGCATCACAGAGGTGGGAGGGGGAAGAGGGGGCAAGACTGGGGGACAGGATTTTTACAATTGTCCCCTTTCTAAACAGACCGGATACAATGGGGTCATTCTGGCATTATCCCTTACGTAGCTAGGAGACCCGGACCCAGCATTGAGCTCTGTGGAAGTGACCCTGCTCCCATGTGAAGCCCCCCTCAATGCAGCAGACTTCCACATGGCACAGGGCTGCCCCTGTGTGGAGCTCATGACATGGGCAGATGCTGAGAACTGACTTCTCTCTGATCCTTGGTATTCATAGGCCAAGTGTCTGTCTGAAAGAGCGGCAGCAAAGGGGTTAAGTTCAGCGCAATGGTAAGTCCCTATTCTGGGTTCCCTCTGGCCTCTGACCTAATTCAGAGTCAGGAGCTGATCTCTGGCCAGATTCGGGATACATCCAGAGTAACTCCACTGAAATAAATGAAGCTACTCCAGATTCACACGGACACAGCCGAGATCAGAATTGAGGCGGCCGTGTGTAGAGACACAGACACCTATCCACCATGGCCAATTCCATTCTGTCACCTTTGCTTTATAAGTTTCCAGTTAGTAGTTTAAAGATAAGGAATAAAACCAAACAGACCTCTGTAAGGTTCAAGCCTGCAGGGCAGCTACAGGCAATTCAATTCAGTGGATTCAGTGAATGACACAGCGAGAGATCAAATTAAAGACTTTATTTATAATAAAGTAGTTAAAGCAAACAGGCATTACAATATAGGCATCCACTGCATTGATACTTATGTTCTGAGATGCAGGGGTGCATCCAGGGTGACCAGTCCTTGGATGGGAGAAATGCGTTTATTGTCCTTTCTCTAACCATACCTTAATGGTGGACAGGCATGCTACCCTTTTTATAATCACTTACAATGACACCCCTTAATTAATTAGTATTAAATCCACCTTTTTACCATAATTAAATATTTTCTACTTTCTTGTTGGGCATTTAATATTAAGCAGCATGTTAATTAACATCTGCGTAAATGCAACACCAATAGCTATCAACATAGATAGCATTAACATCAAAGCATTAACATTTTATCTGAAACACTTGTGTCAAGGCTGTATCCCCACTTTGAACTTTAGGGTACAAATGTGGGGGCCTGCATGAAGATTTCTAAGCTTAATTACCAGCTTAGTTCTGGTCCGCTGCCACCATTCTCAAAAACTAATTCCCTTCCCTGGGTAGCCTTGAGAAACCTTTCACCAATTCCCTGGTGAATACAGATCCAAACCCCTTGGATCTTAAAACAAGGAGAAATTAACCATTCCCCTCCTTCCTCCCACCAACTCCTGGTGAATACAGATCCAACCCCCTTGGATCTAAAAACAAGGAAAAATCAATCAGGTTCTTAAAAAGAAGGCTTTTAATTAAAGAAAAAGGTAAAAATCATCTCTGTAAAATCAGTATGGAAATTAACCTTACAGGGTAATCAAACTTAAAGAGCTCACAGGACCCCCCTCTAGTTTTAGGTTTAAAGTATAGCAAACAAAGATAAACACTCTAGTAAAAGGTACATTTACAAGTTGAGAAAACAAAGTAAAACTAAGACGCCTTGCCTGGCTATTTACTTACAAGTTTGAAATAGGAGAGACTTGTTTAGAAAGATGTGAAGAACCTGGATTGATGTCTGGTCCCTCTCAGTCCCAAGAGCGAACGACCTCCCAAACAAAGAGCACAAACAAAAGCCTTCCACCCCCCCAAGATTTGAAAGTATCTTGTCCCCTTATTGGTCCTTTGGGTCAGGTGTCAGCCAGGTTACCTGAGCTTCTTAACCCTTTACAGGTAAAAGGATTTTGGAGTCTCTGGTCAGGAGATTTTATAATACTGTACACAGGAGAGCTGTTACCCTTCCCTTTATAGTTATGCCAACTTGTAAAAACCAGTTAAAACCAAAACTGTTTACAACATAACCTGGGGTTATGTCCTAACTTATATCTAGCTTGTCTCTGAGCTGTCCCAGTTTACTTCATTCATATTTTACCAGGCCTCGCTTGACTATTGTCAAGCCTCTTTTTAGGAAATGGATTTTTCCATTACTTACTATTTACATTTCAACATATTTCTATATAACATAAGGAAGCATCATCTCTATAGGCTATGATTCCTGATCACCCACTGCAGGCTGCTAGTGAATCGAGTTATTTTCCTTTGACAATTCCACTGGGCTGGAGGTGTAATAATTATTAAAAGACAGTCCCTTGATCTCCCATGTTCATTCCCCACCAACCGGGGGTGGGGAGAGAGGGAAGTAGCACCTAGGTGGAATCTGATCAAGTTAAAAATCAAACCTGTCCTGTTGTCAGAAAACTGAGCTGTGTTTTTTAATCTGCCTTACAGAATGTTTGCAACAATAAAAATAAAGTGACTTAATTGCAGTGGTGCTGACAATGCATGAGACATAAAGGAAACAGAGTGTACTCAGCGTGTCATGGAGGAGAAATTAATGTTAGCAAATTGGTACGTTTCTGTCCATAAATACACTTTAAATATAAGCAATTGTCCTGGCCAGCTCCTTTATTGTAATTTATACCATATCATTTATAATTTCTGAGACAGCCTCATTGTGCTTGGTGCTGTAAAAGCATGATCTCAGAAGATAGTCGTCGCCCCAAAGAGCTACAATCTTAGCATCTGACTGTGGAAAAGGACCTGGGGGTCACAGTGGATCACAAGCTAAATATGAGTCAACAGTGTAACACTGTCATAAATATAAAGGGAAGGGTAACAACCTTTATGTATGCAGTAACATAAATCCCTTCTGGCCAGAGGTACAGAATCACTTACCTGTAAGGGGTTAATCAGTTCAATTAACCTGGTTGGCACTGGACCAGAAGGACCAATGGGGAAAGAAGATACTTTCAAATCTGGGGGGGAGAAAGTTTTGTTTGTGCTTTCTTTGTTGGTTCCCTCTTGGGACAAAGAGAGAGACAAAACAGGTGAACCAGCTCCTAACAAGATCCTGAATGATAAATCTAAAATTACAGAATTTGTAAGTAATAGCAAGGAAATGCATTAGATTATCTTTTGTTTTAGCTTGTGAATTTTCCCTATGCTAAGAGGTAATTTTATTCCTGTTTTGTAACTGGGAAGCAGAATCAGAGGGGAATCCTCTGGGTTTTAAATCTTTTTATTTACCCTGTAAAGTTATCTTCCATCCTGATTTTGCAGGTGTGATTCTTTTACATTTTTTTAAATAAAATTCTTCTTTTAAGGACCTGATTGATTTTCAGTGTCCTAAAAATCAGGGATTTGGCCTGTGCTCACTTTGTTAACCTACGGTTGGTATATGATTCTCAAGCCTCCCCAGGAAAGGGGGTGAAGGGACTTGGGGGGATATTTTGTGGGGGATAGGGCTCCAAGTGGCCCCTTCCTGAATGTTTGTTTAAATCACTTGGTAGTGGCAGCAATACCAACCAAGGACAAGAAAAGGAATTTGTGCCTTGGTGAAGTTTTTAACCTAAGCTGGTGGAATATAAATTTAGGGGGTCTTTCATGCGGGTGCCCACATCTGTATACGAGAGTTCAGAGTGGGGAGGGAATCCTGGCAAACACTGTTGCAAAAAAAGCAAACATCATTCTGGGATGTATTAGCAGGAGCATTGTAAGTGTAAGCAGAGTCTGAATGAGCTCTCCCCTGACATCTAGTGGTGAGCTGTGGAAAAAGACTTCAGAAGCTGATCTCGTTGGCATGGACACACCCACCCTGCCTAGGTGCTCAGCATGATGGGATTGCTTGCCCAAATGATCACTTGTGGCTGGTATTGGATCCCCAGTTTGCTGTCTGCAGTAATCTGCAAGTACCTTAAAGAGGCTGGCGTTGGTCCCTATTAGCATGGACACTTCAAAGACCCCTTTAGGGTCAGGGCATATTAAGGCAGCTGTGTCCACCTCTTGTCTTACCCCAGCGATCTCCTCTGGAAATTCCAGGTGCACTATGACATGCTCTCATCCATGCTGAGGCCAAACACACAGGCCAAATCCTGTCAGGGGATTCTGTGTGGTTCTTTCCAGGGGAGCCTCCAACTTCTGCTGGCCTAGGCAGCTCCCTTCCCAAGCCCTGCAGTCATTTTCCGACTTTCCCCAAGTGGTCCTCAGCTTTTGATATACTAGTGTGGGATTGTCTGCATTCTGATACCTTGCAGCAGTGTGTCCATCCTGGCCACACCTTTAGCAGAAGAAGGACTGTCCTCTCCCTTGTTGCCTGGGTGGGGCAGTATCTCTAAATGTAGTCTTCTGGATCATGGCAGCCGGGGGTTCCTTGTACCTTGAATTCTTTGCTGGATCGATGGTATTCTCTAGTTCAGCTACCTTCTGTGTCAGGACCTGCACTCGTTGGATAAATTCCTCTTGGGGATTCCCCATCAGTGCCTTGGGTATTCGCATGGATGCTATGCCAGCTGCCTGGTGTGACTGAACCTCCCAAACCTCACCAGCTGCCTGCCTCTCCTCCTCCTCTCGGACCTCTTTTATCAGCCGATAGTAACACCGTGGGTTTTCTTGTCGTTCCCTTAATCAAAGGTGGAGTAGGATTGGGTTCTGATATTGAACTCCTCTCACAATCTGAGCCAGTCTAATCCAGTCCATTTGCTCAACCGCCACTGCTCCCCACATGATGGCTCTCTGTAATAATTTCTCCAACCTCTGTATATAGGCAGAAACCTTCTCACCCTTTTGTTGTCTAGCATTAAGGAACTTGCAATAAATGTCCTCTGAGCCCTCGGTTCTCCCAAAGGCGTGATCAAGGGCCTCTAGGCAGTCCTTCACCTGGACCCCAGGGTTGCTGAGCTTCAGGGTGTGAATTATATCTAGGGCTGGACCCCTGAGGCACTCTACTAGAAACCTTCTCTTTTCAGCATCAGGTACTGCCCACTCCTGCAGCATTTCAGTGGTGTGTTCCAGCCAGGGTTCAAACCCTTCTTCTCCCGGTATTGGGGTGGGACCCCCAGCAAATAACCTTAATTTATGATAGAGGCTTGACTCAAGGTGGGGCTGCACATCCTTTTCTAATGCTTGCCCCAAAGCCTTTGCCTACTTATCTAGGGTTACCATATGTCCTCTTTTTCCCGGACATGTCTGGCTTTTTGGCACTCAAACCTCCATCCGGGGGGAATTGCCAAAAAGCCGAACATGTCCGGGAAAATGGAGGCTCTGCTCCTCCCCTGACTCTTCGGCTCTGTTTAAGAGCTGAGCTGCCTGAGCACTATGGGCTTCAGGCAGCCCCCTTGCCTCCGGACCCCAGCCGCCGGCCGGGCACTTCCCCTCCCGGGCTCCGGTGGCGCAGGGTCCGGAGGCATGGGGGCTGCCCGAAGCCGGTAGCGCTGGGGCAGCTCGGCTCTTAAACAGAGCCGAAGAGTCAGGGGAGGAGCAGAGCCTCCGGCTGCGGCGGCTCTGCTCCTCCCCAACTATTCAGCTCTGTTTAAGAGCCGAGCGCTACGGGCTTTGAGCAGCCCCCATGCCTCTGGACCCTGCGCCGCCGGAGCCCGGGAGGGGAAGTGCCCAGCCAGCGGCGCAGGGTCCGGAGGCATGGGGGCTGCTCAAAGCCCGTAGCGCTCGGCTCTTAAACAGAGCTGAATAGTTGGGGAGGAGCAGAGCCGCCGCAGCCGGAGGCTCTGCTCCTCCCCTGACTCTTCGGCTCTGTTTAAGAGCCGAGCTGCCCCAGCGCTACCGGCTTCGGGCAGCCCCCATGCCTCCGGACCCTGCGCCACCGGAGCCCGGGAGGGGAAGTGCCCAGCCAGCGGCGCAGGGTCCGGAGGCATGGGGGCTGCCCGAAGCCGGTAGCGCTCGGGCAGCTCGGCTCTTAAACAGAGCCAAAGAGTCAGGGGAGGAGCAGAGCCTCTGGCTGTGGCGGCTCTGCTCCTCCCCTGACTCTTCGGCTCTGTTAAAGAGCCGAGCACTACCGGCTTCGGGCAGCCCCCATGCCTCCGGACCCTGCGCCACCGGAGCCCGGGAGGGGAAGTGCCCGGCTGGGGGCGCAGGGTCCGGAGGCAAGGGGGCTGCCCGAAGCCCAAGTGCTACCAGCTTCATGGTTTGCCGGGCAGCCTCCAGACCCTGCACCCCTGGCTGGGCGCTTCCCCTCCCGGGCTCCAGCTGAGCTGGGGAAGCGCCGGCCGGGGGCGCAGGGTCTGGGGGCTGCCCAGCAAACCGTGAAGCCGGTAGCACTGGGGCAGCCCTTTCCGCATGGCTGGGAGTGGGAGGGAGGAGGGGGCGGAGTTAGGGCGGCCCGGCCGGACTACAGCCCCCAGCATGCCCTGGGCAGGAGCCGAGTGTCGCACCGAGATGATGTCACAGCGGGCGACCCACACACACAGATTCGGAGATCCTAGCCTCCCTATTTCCCGGGACATGTCCGGCTTTTTGGCAATTCCCCCCGGACGGAGATTTGGGGACCAAAAAGCCGGACATGTCCGGGGAAATCCGGACGTATGGTAACCCTAGGTAAAATATAATTGGTTAAATAACCATGTTGAGTATGTTAGGATTGGTTAGTTAAATTTTAGTAAAATAATTGATTAAGGTATAGCTAAGCAGAACTTAAGTTTTACTATATAGTCTGCAGTTAATCAGAAAGTAAGGGGGAAATGGGAACAGGGAATGTGGGTGGGGAAATTGAAATCATGTTTTGCTAAGGGGGGGAAATGGGAACAGAGAACTACAACTCCCAGCAGAACTTAAGTTTTACTATATAGTCTGCAGTTAATCAGAAAGTAAGGGGGAAATGGGAACAGAGAATGTGGGTGGGGGAATTGGGATCATGTTTTGTTAAGGGTGGGAATGGGAACAGGGAGTGGGAACAGGAACAGAGACGGAGGCAAGGCTCTGTGGTGTCAGAGCTGGGAAGGGGGACACTAAGGAAGAAATCTGAAATCATGCTTGCTGAAAGTTTACCCCAATAAACATCAAATTGTTTGTGCCTTTGGACTTTGGGTATTCTTGCTCTCTGTTCATGCAAAAAGGACCAGGAAAGTAAGAGGGTAAAAAAATAAGCCCCCTAACATCTTGGTGCTGTTGACTCGGATGCATCACATTGGATAGGTGAGTGGCAGCCTGTAAGTCTCCCTCCCCAACAGTCTGCGCAGCTGCTTGGAGGGAGTATAGTAAACTCTCGTGATGGTAGTTGCGGGTTCTGGCAAGCCAGGGTAAAGGATTTTTAGAATAAATGGATAAGGAAGAACCAGGGCCCATACCAGGTGCAGGGGTCAGCCTGGGATGAGATTTAAAAAGGAAATGGAGGAAGTGTTAGGGGACCCAGAGGGATGGGGGGTGGCTAAGAAGCCCACCCTCCTTTGGTATATGGGTAGTGGAAAAAGGTCCCTGCCCATTGGAACTAAATGCCTTTCAGGGAAAGGAGGCACTTCAGACCACTTGTAAGAGGTTTAAAGTAAGGGCAGCATTATGGGAAGCTGCCAGTAATCTTTCAAGTTTAATGCTGTTTCAGCAAGGGCTGCTGAAGGGTTGTAAAGTAGTTAGGGGTGGTTAAAGATAATTTGGCACAACAGGGTTTAAAGTTAAAAGCAGAGTTAACAGACCACCTTTAGAGACAGGAGCTGGGACTTGGTCCTGGGAAGGTAGAGGGGGGAAAAAAAGTTTCAAAATGGCAGGGTTTGCAGGAGCAGGTAACAACCCCCACTCTTCTCCTAGAGCCAGGATGAGAACTTGGGGGTAAGGGTTCCCAACTGTTTCAACCTGGGGAGTCTACTCTTGGTTCAAAGTTAACTATATCCTTTTCTTCTTCTTTCTCTCAGTTTACTTAATTTGCTGCTGGTAGCCTGTACTTTAAACTAACCTGACAGGCTTAATTGGTTTCTTTCCACCTCTTCCCCCTGCCTTTCCACACTTTTGTTTTTCTAAAGTTTTAATGAAGAGTACTTTGAATATTTATGTAAAATGTTTTGTTTTGTTTGGAACAAAGTATAATGAAGTATAATGTAGTACACTAAAATTTTTAAAGTAACAAATCCATGGGCAACCATGAAAACAAATGTTTTACTGCTTTTTAAACAGTCTCAAGGTAAAAACAGCACAGGTTAAGGCAGCTGTGTGGCAATAATTGTACTTGGTGGCTAAGTTGTCAAAAACAAAGTGCACTACCTTAAAAAACTAAATGTAAAAGTAAATAATTTAAAAAAAAACTTTTGCAAAAATTAATAATACAGGGTTTAAAAAAAAGTAAACATTTAAAAGTTGTAAAAATGGTAAAGGTAACAGTTGTGGTGTTACAAAAGCAAGTTTTTGGTTTAATAATAAAACCCAGTTATATAAATGTAACTGTATGTGCAACTCTGTGCAGTCACATTAAATAAAAGCTTGGTAATTAAATTATATCAGGGGGTCAGGTAAAGTGGCTACTACCAGCACTATGCTTCTATCCCCAAAAGACTTTACAGCTATTCTAAAAAAAAATGGGCCCTTTTCCCACAAAAATGGTCTATAAGGGACTGCTGCAGGCAGCAGGCAAAAAAAATAATCTAATCAAAATTATTTAACTATTGGGTAATGTAATCAAAATCACTAAAGGAATGTCAGGGGTTTCTATTAAAACTTAACTTAACTGCCCCTGGCTGTCTCTGGTTGTACAAAATAAAAGTGTAATCAGGGTACAGTTGTGTTTACTTTTTTTTTTTTTTTTTTTTTAATCACAGTGCAAAAAATGTTAGGCAAAAAATAATTTTGTGTGTGTGCACAGAAAAAAAAAAGGGAACAATAATAAAAACATTAAGCCTTGGGGTTTCAAACACTCTACAAGCATGCTCACGCCAGCAAAAAAATAACCCAAAATACCATAAATCTATGTTTTGTGTGTTTGTCTGTGGTGTTTGTCTTGTTGCTAGCATAATGAGGGTGGGGAATGGCTTCAAAAGGGGAAAAAAATGTGTATAAAAATGCAAAATGCTCAACTAAAAGGCCAGCACCTGTGTAATAGCTACCATGGTGCCTAAAAATAAAATGGCAATTAAGGTGGGCCCCACAAGCCCTAAAAAAATAATAATAAAAAAAAGCTCACTAAAAATCAATAAAGGGGTGTGTAAAATGGTGTAAATCAAAAAAAATGTTTAAATGTGTCCATCTCCTACAACTATAAAAAAGCAAAATCAATGGCCTATGGCAAGGGGTAAACAATTGGGTGTACTGTGTATAAGGAGTTTTGCTAAAAATGTACATATTACTAAGGAGCATAATTACACCAGCCCCTAACCAAACTACATACATCTACACACCGCTATCTAAACTTTGGTGCACAAATAAATCTGTAAATCTTATTGCTGTAAATAATCAAACCGGGGCATACTGCCTGATTCCATACCAAGTGGTTAAGTTGGTTTAAACAATAACCCATTTCTCTGTAAACATTCAATAAACTTATAATGTAAACAAAAGCATGCAAAACCTGCAGGGGCAGCTTGTTGCAACTGCCAGCAAATAAACGCATTAACATCTTAACCCTGTCAAAAAAAAAAAAAAAAGGCAGTGTTTTGGTGGTAGCTCATATATTAAACCATACTGCAGTGGTCAAAATTCGGTGTTGCTGTAAATTAACTGTACCTGTGTTATGTTACATATAAAAATAACCTATAAGTAATGTAGTAAGCCCTCCCCACCCTGCAGTGTGCAAAACAACCCAAACCTAACCTTCTCGGTTGCACTATAATAAAAAGTCTAAAACACTAATTAAAATAGGTGTGGTATGCCCGTACAAAAAAAGGTGCAGGGCACTGTACTACACAAAGGGCAGTAAAACAAATAAAATATCAACACCTTCCACCTTAATGCCTGGCCCTATCAAAAAATGTGTCGCCATATGTCCTATGCTTTTCCAGAAATACCTGGGCAAAAAAATCCCAAAAGGAAAAAAAAAAAAAAGGGGGGGGGGTGGAGTGTTAGGATATAAATATTCAGCCCTGTCTGTAAAGGCCTATACTTTAAAAATTTAGGTGTATTCTTATCACTTAGCTAGTTATAGAGGTATAAAAGAAAGAATCAAAATCACTCTCTGTATGTGTAAGGGGCAGTCTGAGGCTCTGTTCAGCAAAGGCAGCCATAAGCTAAAAAGTAAACAGTCACATCCTCACATTCCAAACTAGTCACATGAAAATAAGGTGCTATTGGGCTGTTAGGAATATTAGGACAGAATTGTATTTCTATCACCTCCAGAGAAAGGAAAGAGCCTAGAAGATGTAAAAAAACTTAGTGTAATAGCATCCTGTCTGGCAAGAACTCACTTATCAATAGCTAAAATGTAAAAATGTTCCCCCCTAATTGGTTCATATGCTTGGAAGGAGCATTGAGAATGTTTGCACTTCCACCTAGAAAGTTTCCAAGTATATCTCCATGGCCACAGATCAGACGGTACTCCTGATGTGTCTGTAAGGGCAGTGGGCCAAGCCTGATGCTCTAGATCATTCCAAATGGCCATTAGCTGGTCATTCAGGAAATCCTGAATTTCTGAACATGCTAGATCCCACTGCAATGCTTTCCCAGCCTCAGTGATATTCAATACCATCTCTGTCAGCAACTTCTGGGTCATAGAACTAAGGGCGGAAATAACATGTAACTCACCAACTCCAGCCTGTACCTGGGTTAGTTGTGCTCCAGAAACAAGGCCAATGGCCTTCTCTAGTTGCCCCAATTTCTCAACATGTTTTGGTTCTTAAAAATATTCCAAACTGCTGCTGCACTATTGGACCCATCCCATAGGGATCCGGTCAAATAACTTTTCTTTCTAGAGGAAATAACCCAAGCCCTCTGTTGTGTTAATCTAATGGCAGCCCCCTGTGAGCAATTTGGGTATGTAGAGGTGATCTGGAAACTGGATAAGGGTAATGAAAATTTAACAGTCCCTAGTGTAGTGTTAATCACAGTCCATTGATATCCTAATACATCTCTCTTTGGTGTAGTACTATACCACATTCCCAAGAATGGGTCCCACAAGTTTCTTCCTGCCAGTGTATAATTCTTTGTTTCTTCACCAGGGTCAGTTCTTAATGTCTCTTGTAGTCAGGAATCCCTGGACTTTGTGGTTTCAATGAAGCAAGTGTTCCTTCTTCTCTTTTCCTGAAACAGTGTGGTTTAGCATCATACAGGGGAGAGGTTACTAGCACATCACCCTGTAATGGTTTTGCTTCTTCTAGAAAAATCCAAAGGCACAGTAGGTCTGTCAGTGGACAAGGGAGAGGTTACTAGCACTTCACCTTTTTTTCTTTTTCCTGCTGTCCAGAAGGCACAGCAGAGCTAGAAGGAGAAATAGGCTTATCAGTCGGAGAGTCCTCCCGAGGTGGAGGGGTCTTTTTGCAGTGCGAAGCATGGGGCCAGGCATGTAGTCCTTGGCACTTCACAGCGGTGTTGGTGGTTAACAGGACTTGGAAAGGGCCTTTCCATTGTGGAGCCACAACAGTCTTTTGTTGATGGACTTTACATAGACTCAGTCTCCTTGTTTCAATGAATGGCAGGGCTGCTAGGGTCTTTGGGTAGCACTTCTTTTATCTGTGAGAAAAGAAACCTTTGAGGAGTCCACTCGGTACAACCTCTTGTGTCCAATAGCTTTCCTCCCTCCCCAGCCCTCTGGCTAGAAATCTGAGGTAGCCAGAAGGATCCCATGGGCAATATGGGGAATGGGTTAACCTTCCATGTCCTTGCTTCCAAAGACTGTTGGCATGCAAATTTTAACAATAATTTTTTTCAATTAAAAAAATCTGGCCAATGAAGTTTCTTTTTCTTACTTAAGCAAATGTATTAGACTTTAGTATATCACATTTTCCTGATTTATCCAAACACTTTGTATTCCAAGTTGAATAAAACAAGTATCTGCTTTTTGATTTAACCCTTCTATTTAATTTTGAACTAGACTGTCTTATATGAAAATATTAAACCCAACAATTCTGGCCACAAGACAAACACCACAAGACAGGACATAGAACACAAAAATAATTCATATTGTACCAGTAAATGCATGGTACATTGAATGCTGTTCAGCTGGCATCCGTTTTCTCTGATGATCTGAAAGACAAAAGAACAGAGGTCCACCACTTCTGGGTAGTCAGTCATTGCTTAAAATATTTCCTTTATATACACATACTCTTGTTGATTTTAGGCAAAACAGAGGAATTATCCCATATTTCCTTGTATTTGTTTCATAGGCAGCCCAGGTTTCAGTGGCTTCTACCTTATTAGTTAGAAAATTGCATTAATACAGATGCTTTCTGGCTTACTTCCAGATCCAAAGCTATCCACAGCTTAAAGATTCTTACTTAAAAAAGGACACAATTAACTTTTCCAGACTTTTGATTGCCTTTTACTTCTAACTTCTGCTTTCAAACACACAGTGATCTGAAAGAGACAACACAACCTATATTGGTAGGTTTGCATTTCTTTTACCTCTGCTACAATATACACTGCACATGTTCTGGGGGAAATGCACATCCTCTCCACAATTCAATTTCCACAACACTAGCCACATCAATTTCTACACAAGGTGTAACTATTTCTTTTTAAATACCAGGTAAAGACCATTTACTTAACATATAATGTAAAGGGCTATCCTAAGAGGGTTTTATCAGAGACCCACCCATCTGCCTGCTGACACTCTAACAGAGAATTACACAGAGAACAGAGGGAATTATGGCCTAATAGGATCCTATTACAGGAATTTCTACTAATACTGACCACTACAGGGGACGGGACAGAAGGATCCCAATTCGACCTCAGAGCTTCATCG
The DNA here is from genome assembly GCF_027887155.1 of Malaclemys terrapin pileata. Lineage (NCBI taxonomy): Eukaryota > Metazoa > Chordata > Testudines > Emydidae > Malaclemys > Malaclemys terrapin. Next base: position 6,943,849 of record NC_071524.1, on the reverse strand, counting down.
CACGCGATGGCTTCCACTCTGAGGAATTACAAATGAGAGGCTCAGTTCCATCCACACACCTAATGCCCAAATGTATAAGACAGAAATTCATTAACCGGTTAACCAGACCAGAACCAGAACTAGATAATGTCTCCTTATGCTATTAAGACTCACCTTATCGGAGCACAAACCCCAGAGGCTGCGGTGAAGCAGTGAAAAGGGGCGAAACACCCCATTGGTGCCATTCCCAGTTCACCACAGCCATTCGGAGTCCAATGTCCAAGCTAGGAGAGTCCCGGCGGAGACGCCAGAAACTGTTACCGAAATATTGGGTCCACCTAGCTGAGAGCCAATAACAGCCAGACAGGGATAAGGAGGAGTTGCTTTATTCTGCAGAAGAAAGGAGAGCTTTGCACCTTGGTACAAAAACTCTGTCTTACACACATTTTACAGATCCTTTATACACATTTAGACAAAGATCCTTGCAGTGTTAACACTTGATTGGTGGTGGTCAGACCCGTGCTTTTGCTATCGGGTCAGTGAAAACCGGCTTGGGACAAGCTCCAACTACCTTAAGGCCTTGAAGGAAAACAGTTGAAAAGTTCAGGCTACTGTGTACTTGAAGTGTCTGCTTCCCCTTAATGGCCACTGGTTGACATAAAGGCTGCTCTGTTAAGGGGGGGTCACTAGTAACTTTCACATGCTGTATCATTAATTTTGTTAGGTGTAAACCAATTAAGGTGGTAAAATATAATTGGTTAAATAACCATGTTATAGTATGTTAGGACTGGTTAGTTAAATTTCAGTAAAATAATTGGTTAAGGTATAGCTAAGCAGAACTCAAGTTTTACTATATAGACTGCAGTCAATCAGGAAGTAAGGGGTAAATGGGAAAAGGGAATGGGGGTGGGGAAATTGGGATCATGTTTTGTTATGGGGGGGAATGGGAACAGGGAGTGGGAACAGGGACAGGGACATAGGCAAGGCTCTGTGGTGTCAGAGCTGGAAAGGGGGACACTAAGGAAGAAAACTGAAATCCTGCTTGCTGAAAGTTCACCCCAATAAACATCAAATTGTTTGCGCCTTTGGACATTGTTGCTCTCTGTTCATGCAAAAAGGACCAGGAAAGTAAGAGGGTAAAAAAATAAGCCCCCTAACAGTCTCTCCCTCTTTTCCCAAGAAGGCCAACATTTTATTTAAAAACTCCACAGCGGAGGCAGGAGCTGGTGGGGACTGGCTCCCAGTGGCTATTAGCTTCCATGCACCATCTTCTACTGCTATCTCGCTTGGAACCTGTAAAAGGTCCACAGCCACTGGCAGCTCACACAGTACTGCGAAAGCCTCCTCCATCCAACATGGACAGTGGGCCCCCTGCGGCTAACCTACCTCTGCTCCGCACATCTGAGAGTGAGTCTGAGGAGAAAGACACTACCATGGTGTATACTAGAATGGAGACAAGATTTCAGTCTCCATCAGCTGAACCAAGGGAGAGCGCCACTTCTTCAGCCCTAAACCCCATGGCGGAAGTATTTAGGCCCATTGCTGGCACACCTGTGCCACCAAAGAGACCACTCTGTGATGACACATCTAGGTTATTGGACAGTGGAGATATACAGGTAGAAGGTGTCCCAGATGCCTTGGACATCCCACTGTTAGAATCACAGATGCAGAGTCCTATGCCCATAGCTGAGGGATCCTTAAAGGAACCCTCATCATCCCTTGCCCAAGAAGATGTCCCCCCCACCTCTGCAATGCCCACTCTCACTAGGAGGGACAGGGTTATAAGGCCAGTAAGTCAGTTAACTTATGATGCACCTGGGATGGCCAATACACTTAGTTCAGCTTGTGGAAGCCATAGTGGGTTTCCTGAGGCCCTTTGGGGGGAACTAATGAATTTGGTATAATAGGGAGAGTGATTTCTCTGGACGACAAATTCTTGGCTGGGGAGAGGATATAAGCAGATTCTGAATAAGCTCTCCCCTGACATCTAGTGTTGAGCTGTGGAAAAAGACTTCAGAAGCTGATCTTGTTTGCATGGACACACCCACCCTGCCTAGGTGCTCAGCATGATGGGACTGCTTGCCCAAATGATCACTTGTGGCTGCTGTTGGATCCCCAGTCCCCTTGTTATTGGGGCAGGAGTAATAAAGGGTTGTTATCTTTGTTGTGTGAACCAAGGGCAGCAGAACTGTACCTGGCATATCCCAATGGAGGGACTCACCCTCAACTGAACAGCACTTGCTAGGCAGGGGACATGGGTTCCAAAACCCAATGACTTAAGGGATGGTGGTGTGAGGTATTTGTATTTTGTGGTGTGGGCCTAACTTTGGGACAGAGTCTCTATTGCAATAGACTGCCCAGTGTATACCAGCAGTGAGGCTTCCCCAATAACAGGTGAAATCCCTGAGAGCTGTGTTAAGGAGGTGGGGGGCTGAAGATAAAATACAGGCAGGGTCTGATCAGAAACAGCCAATTAAAAAAGAGTCCCATTTAATTACATCATGTAATGGTAGACAGCTAATTTTTTTAAAGTGCTTATATACCAATGCTAGAAGTCTAAATAATAAAATGGGTGAACTAGAGTGAATTGTCTTAAATGAGGATATTGATATAATAAGAAACTTGGTGGAATGAGGATAATCAATGAGATACAGTAATAGGGTACAAAATATATCAAAAGGACAGAACAGGTCGTGCTGGTGGGGGAGTGGCATTATATGTGAAAGAAAGCATAAAATCAAATGAAGCAAAAAATGTAAATGAATTAAACTGTACCATAAAATCTATATGGATGGAAATTCCATGCTCTAATAACAAGATTATAGTGGTAGGGATATATTACCGACCACCTGACCAGGATGGTGATAGTGACTGTGAAATGCTCAGGGAGATTAGAGAGGCTATTAAAATTAAAAACTCAATAATAATAATAATGGGGGATTTCAATTGTCCCCATATTGACTGAGTACATGTCACCTCAGGATGGGATGCAGAGATAGTTTCTTGACACCTTAAATGACTGCTTCTTGGAGCAGCTGGTCTGGAACCCACCAGAGGAGAGGCAATTCTTGATTTAGTCCTAAGTGGAACACAGGATCTGGTCTAAGAGGTGAATATAGTTGGACCGCTTGGTAATAGTGACCACAATATAATTAAATTTAATATCCCTGTGGCAGGAAAAACACCACAGTGGCCCAACACTGTAGCATTTAATTTCAGAAAGGGGAACTATGCAAAAATGAGGAGGTTAGTTAAACAGAAATTAAAGGGTACAGTGCCAAAAGTGAAATCTCCACAAGCTGTGTGGAAACTTTTTTAAAACACCATAATAAATGCTCAACTTAAATGTATACCCCAAATTAAAAAAAACATAGTAACAAAACCAAAAAAGAGTCACCGTGGCTAAACAACAAAGTAAAAGAAGCAGTAAGAGGCAAAAAGGCATCCTTTAAAAACTGGAAGTTAAATTCTAGTGGGGAAAATAGAAAGGAGCATAAACAGTGGGAAATGAAATGTAAAAATACAATTAGGAAGGCCAAAAAAGAATTTGAGGAACAGTTAGCCAAAGACTCAAAAAGTAATAGCAAATTTTTTTTTTAAGTACATCAGAAGCAGGAAGCTTGCTAAACAACCAGTGGGGCCACTGGACGATCAAGGTGTTAAAGGAGCACTCAAGGAGGATAAGGCCATTGCGGAGAAACAAAATTAATTCTTTGCATCGGCCTTCATGGCTGAGGATCTGAGGGAGATTCCCAAACCTGAGCCATTCTTTTTAGGTGACAAATCTGAGGAACTGTCCCAGAATGAGGTATCATTAGAGGAGGTTTTGGAACAAATTGCTAAATTAAACAGCAATAAGTCACCAGGACCCGATGGTATTCACCCAAGACTTCTGAAGGAACTCAAATGTGAAATTGCAGAACTACTAACTGTAGTCTGTAACCTATCATTTAAATCAGCTTCTGTACCAGATGATTGGAGAATAGCTAATGTGATGCCCATTTTTTAAAGGGCTCCAGAGGTGATCCCGGCAATTACAGGCCTGTAAGCCTGACTTCAGTACCTGGCAAACTGGTTGAAACTATAATAAAGAACAATATTGTCAGACATATCGATGAACATAATTTTTTGAGGAAGAGTCCACATGATTTTTGTAAAGGGAAATCATGCCTCACCAATCTACTATAAGCCTTTGAGGGGATCAACAAGCATGTGTACCAAGGGGATCCAGTGGATCTAGTGTATTTAGATTTTCAAAAAGCCTTTGACAAGGTCCTTCACCAAAGTCTCTTATGCAAAGTAAGTTGCCACAGGATAAGAGGGAAGGTGCTCTCATGGATTGGAAGTTAAAAGGTAGGAAACAAAGGGTAGGAATAAATGGTCAGTTTTCAGAATGGAGAGAGGTAAATAGTGATGTCCCCCAGGGGTCTGTTCTGGGACCAGTCCTATTCAACATATTCAAAAATGATCTGGAAAAAGGGGTAAAGAGTGAGGTGGCAAAATTCACAGATGATACAAAATTACCAAAGATAGTTAAGACCCAGGCAGACTGTGAAGAGCTACAAAAGGCTCTCTCAAAACTGGGTTACTGGGCAACAAAATGCCAGATGAATTTTAATGTTGATAAATGCAAAGCTCATTGAAAAGCATAATCCCAACTATACGTAGGGTATGTCTACACTACGGGATTAATCCGAATTTACAGAATTCGATTTTTTGAAACCGATTGTATAAAGTTGAGTGTGTGCGGCCACACTAAGCACAGTAATTTGGCAGTGTGTGTCCATGTACCGAGGCTAGCGTTGACTTTCGGAGCATTGCACTATGGGTAGCTATCCCATAGCTATCCCTTAGTTCCTGCAGTCTCCTCTGCCCATTGGAATTCTGGATTGAGATCCCAATGCCTGATGGGGCCAAAAACATTGTCGCAGGTGGTTCTGGGTACATCCTCCCCCTCCCGCCAGGAAAGCAATGGCAGACAACTGTTTTGCACCTTTTTTCCTGGGTGAACAGTGCAGACACCATACCACAGCAAGCATGGAGCTCGCTCAGCTTAAGACAGCAGTCATGAACATTGTAAACACCTCACGCGTTATTGTGCAGTTTATGCTGAACCAGAACCTGCAAAACCAGGCGAGGAGGAGCAGGCTATGGCAGTGCAGCGACGAGAGTGATGAGGACATGGACATGGAATTCTATCAAATCACGGGCCCCGGCACTTTGGAGATCATACTGTTAATGGGGCAGGTTATAGCCGTGGAACGCCAATTCTGGGCCCGGGAAACAAGCACAGACTGGTGGGACCGTATAGTGTTGCAGGTGTGGGACGATTCCCAGTGGCTGTGAAACTTTTGCACGCATAAGGGCACTTTCATGGAACTTTGTGACTTGCTTTCCCCTGCCCTGAAGCGCCAGAATACCAAGATGAGAGCAGCCCTCACAATTGAGAAGTGAGTGGCGATAGCCCTGTGGAAGCTTGCAACGCCAGACAGCTACCGGTCAGTCAGGAATCAATTTGGAGTGGGCAAATCTACTGTGGGGGATGCTGTGATGCAAGTAGCCAAAGCAATCACTGAGCTGCTGCTACCAAAGATAGTGACTCTGGGAAATGTGCAGGTCATAGTGGATGGCTTTGCAGCAATGGGATTCCCTAACTGTGGTGGGGCGATAGATGGAACCCATATCCCTATCTTGGCACCAGAGCACCAGGGTAGCCAGTACATAAACCGCAAGGGGTACTTTTCAATGGTGCTGCAAGCTGCGTCACAAGGGACGTTTCACCAACATCAACGTGGGATGGCCAGGAAGGGTCCATGACGCTCGCGTCTTCAGGAACACTACTCTGTTTAAACGGCTGCAGCAAGGGATTTACTTCCCAGACCAGAAAATAACTGTTGGGGATGTTGAAATACCTATAGTTATCCTTGGGGACCCAGCCTACCCCTTAATGCCACGGCTCATGAAGCCATACACAGGCAGCCTGGACAGTAGTCAGGAGCTGTTCAACTACAGGCTGAGCAAGTGCAGAATGGTGGTAGAATGTGCATTTGGACATTTAAAAGGTCGCTGGTGCACGTTACTGACTCGCTCAGACCTCAGCCAAACCAATATTCCCATTGTTATTGCTGCTTGCTGTGTGCTCACAATCTCTGTGAGAGTAAGGGGGAGACCTTCATGGCGGGGTGGGAGGCTGAGGCAAATCATCTGGCCGTTGATTACAGGCAGCCAGACACCAGGGTGATTAGAAGAGCACACCAGGAAGCGCTGCACATCAGAGAAGCTTTGAAAAACAGTTTCATGACTGGCCAGGCTACAGTGTGAAAGTTCTGTTTGTTGAAAACCCGCCCCCTTGATTACCTCATTCCCTGTAAGCAAACCAACCTCCCCCCCTCGCGCACAGCTTGCTTTCAAAGGAAATAAAGTCACTATTGTTTAAAAATCATGTATTCTTTATTAATTGATTATAAACATAGGGAGAGAACTGACAAGGTAGCCCAGGTGTGGTTTGGGAGGAGGATAGGAGGGAAGGAAAAGGCCACTAAAAAAGTTCAATATAATGACAGCCTTTTGGTTGGGCTGTCCACTGGGATGGAGTAGGAGGACGCACGGAGCCTTCCCCCCTCCCCACGTTCTTACACGTCTGGGTGAGGAGGCTATGGAATATGGTGAGGGTGGAGGGAGGTTATACAGCAGCTGCAGTGGCACTCTGTTATCCTGCTGCCGTTCCTGAAGCTCCACCAGATGCCAGAGCATGTCTGTTTGATTATGCAGCAGCCCCAGCATTGCAGCCTGCCACCTCTCATCTCGGGCATCCCTCCTCTCATCTCGAGCGTCCCTCATGGCCTCATGTTCACTGGCATCTTTCCTGTACTTTGATACCGTGTCCTTCCACTCATTCAGATGAGCTCTTTCATTGCGGGTGGATTCCATGATTTCAGAGAACATTTCATCTCTCATCCTTTTTTTTCGACGCCTTATCTGAGATAGCCTTCGGGACGGAGGAGGGAGGCTTGAAAAATTTGCAGCTGCAGAAGAGAGAGGGAAAAGGTAGAGAAGTATTTTAAAAGATACTTTTTACAGAACAATGCTTATACTCTTTCACGGTGAACAACACTATTCACATTACATAGCACATTTTGCATCTTAATATTGAGTGCCTGCGGCTTTGGTGTGAGAGAGCACAGACGCAGGTCCGGGCAACAGAATTTGGCTTGCATGCGGCCATGGTAAGCCATTGTCTTTCGGCTCCTTTCCCACATACCAAGCAAAGCCCGTTGAGTGCTGCGGTTTTCCTGTTAACATGCAGCAGCAGAAACCAAACTAACCCCCCCCCTTCCAAGTCTCTGGGATGATCGCTTTACCCCCACCCCCACCCCCACCGCATGGCTGGTATCAGAGACGATCCCTGCTAGCCAAACACAAAAAGCTCCGAGCCAATTTCCCCTCCTCCCCTCCCCCCTCCCCCCACATGGCTAACTGCAGGGAAAGATTTCTTTTCAGCCAGAGGCAAACAGTCCAGTAGGAACGGCCATCTATGAATGTCCCCTTAATTAAATTCCCATATTTCAACCAGGTTACCAGCAGCGATATCACTCTCCTGAGGATAACACAGCGAGATAAAGAACGGATGTTGCTTGAATGCCAGCAAACACCGGGACCATACGCTGCCAGGCTTTGTCGTGCATACCAGGTTACTTGCTACTAGCATGGCGTGGCCAAGTGTCCTACCATGGAGGACGGAATAAGGCTGCACTGCCCAGAAATCTTTTGGAAAGGCTTTTGGAGTACCTCCAGGAGAGCTTCATGGAGATGTCCCTGGAGGATTTTCGCTCCATCCCCAGACATGTTAACAGACTTTTCCAGTAGCTGTACTGGCTGCGAATGCATCCCAAGTCTTCAGGGCAAATTAATCATTAAAAAACGCTTGCTTTTAAACCATGTTTTATATTTACAAAGGTACACTCACCGAAGGTCCCTTCCATGGCCTCATTGTCTGGGGGTTGGGAGGGTACTTCACTCAGGCTCGGGAAAAGATCCTGGCTGTTGGGAAGAATGGAGTGCTGTGTGCTCTCTGCAAGCTCGTCGTCGTCCTCCTCCTCCTCATCTTCCCCGTCCGCAGAATCCTTAGGCCTAGCTGAGATTACCCCCACCTCAGAATCCACGGTCAGAGGTGGGGTAGTGGTGGCGGCCCCCCCCAGAATTGCATGCAACTCAGAGTAGAAGTGGCATGTCTGCGGCTCTGACCCGGAGCGACCGTTTGCCTCCTTTGTTTTTTGATAGGCTTGTCTGAGCTCCTTAACTTTCACGCAGCACTGATATGAGTCCCTATTGTGGCCTCTCTCCATCATGCCCTTGGAGATTTTTTTCAAAAGTTTTGTCATTTCGTCTTTTGGAACATAGTTCTGCTAGCACTGAATCCTTGCCCCATATAGCGATCAGATCCAGTACCTCCTGTACGGTCCATGCTGGTGCTCTTTTTCGATTCTCGGACTGCATGCTTACCTGTGCTGATGAGCTGTCTGTGGTCACCTGTGCTCTCCACACTGGGCAAACAGGAAATGAAATTCAAAAGTTCGTGGGACTTTTCCTGACTACCTGGTCAGTGCATCCGAGTTCAGATTGCTGTCCAGAGCGGTCACAATGGTGCACTGTGGGATAGCTCCCGGAGGCCAATACCGTCGAATTGCAGCCACACTAACCCTAATTCGAAATGGCAATATCAATTTTGGCGCTACTCCCCTCGTCGGGGAGGAGTACAGAAATCAAGAAGTACATTTATTTCCTTTATTTTGAAATAAATGGCTTCGTTGTGTGGACGAGTGCAGGGTTAATTCGATTTAATGCTGCTAAATTCAAATTAAACTCATAGTGTAGACCAGGCCATATAAAATGATGGGGTCTAAATTAGCTGTTACTAATCAAGAAAGAGATCTTGGAGTCATTGTGGATACTTCTCTGAAAACATCCACTCAATGTGCAGCAGCAGTCAAAAAAGCAAACAGAATGCTAGGAATAATTAAGAAAGGGATAAATAATAGGAAGAAAATATCATGTTGCCGCTATATAAATCCATGGTACACCCACATCTTGAATACTGTGTGCAGATGTGGTCACCCCATCTCAAAAAAGATATACTGGAATTGGACAAGGTTCAGAAAAGGGCAACAAAAATGTTTAGGGGTATGGAACAGCTTCCGTATGAGGAGAGATTAATAAGACTGGGACTCTTCAGCTTGGAAAAGAGACAGCTAAGGGGAGATATGATTGAGGTCTATAAAATCGTGACTGGTGTAGAGAAAGTAGATAAGGAAGTGTTGTTTACTACTTCTCATAGCACAAGAACTAGGGGTCACCAAATGAAATTAATAGGCAGCAGCTTTAAAACAAATAAAAGGAAGTATTTCTTCACACAACGCATAGTCAAAGTGTGGAACTCCTTGCCAGAAGATGTTGTGAAAGCCAAGACCATAACAGGGTTCAAAAAATAACTAGATAAATTCATGGAGGATAGGTCCATCAATGGCGATTAGTGAGGATGGGCAGGAATGGTGTCCCTAGCCTCTGTTTGCCAGAAGCTGGGAATGAGCGACAGGGGGTGGATAATTTGATGATTACCTGTTCTGTTCATTGCCTCTGGGGCACCTGACACTGCCATTGTCGGAAGACAGGATACTGGACTAAATGGACCTTTGGTCTGACCCAATAGGGCCATTCTTATGTTCTTATATTAAGACATCTTGGCGAGCAGGCATCTGGTGGAGAGGTGGAGCCAACAGGGCATCTGGTGGAGAGGTGGAGCCAGCAGGGCAGCTGGTGGAGAGGCGTGGCCAACAGGGTGACTGGCGGACAGGCATGGCAAGTGGCCATCTGGGCGGCTGGTGGAGAGGCGCAGCAAGCAGCCAGCAGGGTGGCTGGTGGAGGGGCACAGCCAGTAGAGCAGCTGGTGGAGAGACGTGGCAAGTGGCCAGCAGAGAAGCTCGTGGAGAGGGCCAGAGCAGAGCCCCGCAGAGGTGTGGCAATCAGCCATTGGGGCAATGAGCGAGTGTCTGAGCGAGTGCAGCCTCCTTCCCCCTACCCCCCGCCGCCTTCCACACAGGGTGGGACGTGAACTCTGAGGATGAACCTCTGAACTCTGGGACTGCACTGGCCAAGGACAGCAACTGTGAGTGGGGTACAGAGAAATGACGGGCACGTTAAAGGGACTTTTGGGTTGCTGGACATAAGATCCTGTGGCAAAAAGGACACTGCCCAACTTATTTAGGGATGGGTCTTTTGCTCATGGTTTGTATTTATGAACTCTAGTTGTCGTGTTTTCCCAAATTAATGTTGAGTTAATTCCCTCCTTTTATTAAAAGATTTTGCTACACTCTGTGCTTGCAGAGGGGAAGTATTGCTTCTTAGAGGAACCCAGGGGTGGTGTGTAATTGTCCCAAGTCACTGGGTTGGGGCTCGAGCCAGTTTTGTGTTGTACTGTTGAAAAGGAATCCCTAGATACTGAACCCAGCCCTTGTTGCTGCTGGCCCCACCTCGCAGAAGGGTTACATAAGCAAGACACAAGGAGTAATTCTTCACTCTACTCCTTGCTGATTAGGCCTCAACTGGAGTATTGTGTCCGGTTCTGGGTGCCACATTTCAGGAAAGATGAGATGGAGAAATTTGAGAAAGTCCAGAGAAGAGTAACAAAAATGGTCTAGAAAACATGACCTATGAGGGAAGATTGAAAAAAATGGGTTTTTTTAGTCTGGAGAAGAGAAGACTGAGAGGGGACATGATAACAGTTTTCAAGTACATAAAAGGTTGTTACAAAGAGGAGGAAGGTAAATTGTTCTCCTTAACCTCTGAGGATAGGACAAGAAGAAAATGGGCTTAACTGTCACGGTGGTTAAGCACCGGAATAAATTGCCTAGAGAGGTTGTGGAATCTCCATCATTGGAGATTTTTAAGGGCAGGTTGGACAAACACCTGTCAGGGATGGTCTAGATTAGTGGTTCTCAACCGGGGACCGTGGCCCCATGGGGGTCCTCGAGACCTTTCAGGGGGACCACGGAGCCCCATGGCTGAAGCTGGCACCCCTGCACTGGGAGCGGCACAGGACTTAAAGCTGGTGCCCCCGCCTCCAAGCTGGGAGCGATGTGGGGCTGAACCCAGCAAACATCCCCCCACCCCCAAGCCAGGAGCAATGCGGGACTGGAGCCAGGAGCCACAATGAAAGCCCTCTCCCCACCCATACACAGCTCCTAGATACCCCCTGCCTGTACCCTGAGTTACCCCCCTGCCCACACACAGCCCCTAGCTACCACCTACCTGCACTCTGAGCTACCCCCTGCCAGCACACAGCTCCTAGCTACTCCCTTCCTGCACCCTGAGCTACTCCCCCCACTTCACACAGCCTCTAGCTACCCCCTCCCTGCACCCTGAGAGGTTTTCAAACTTTTTGAACTGAGTCCCCACTTTGAGTTATATTTTTTGGTTTCAAGTATCAGGGGTAGTCATGTTAGTCTGTATCCACAAAAACAAGGACTCTGGTGGCACCTTAAAGACTAACAGATTTATAATGTCAGAGTTGTTGCTGAGGCTGTGGATGGCATTGCATTCTGTGCAGCTGAGGTTATGGAGCAAGTCACAATTTCAGCCTGTGAACATCTGCGGAAGCACTCTATGTAGAGGTCCAGTTTATTTGGTCCAGGCCCAAATAAATCTGTTAGTCTTTAAGGTGCCACCAGACTCCTTGTTGATTTTTTGGTTGTGTCCCCACACAGCTCAGACAGGATGGGTGGCCTCCTGAGTGAGTCAGGGGGTGGAGGTGGTGCTCCCTCCCTGGATCCTGCTGTATGGGGCTGGCTCAAGCTCCGCCAGCCCTTGCCCTCCCAAAATATAAGTACAACTATGCCTATGCCCAAGGGTCGCCCCCCGGCCTGTAGCCCCATGTTCCCCCACCCCTGCCAGGCCCTGGCATTTTTATAGCATGTTGAGGGCAGCCTTAGCAAGAAAAAGGTTGAGAACCCCTGGTCTAGATAATACTTTGTCCTGCCTTGAGTGCAGGGGACTGGACTAGATGACCTCTCGAGGTCCCTTCCAGTCCTACAATTCTATGATTCTATGACCCAGGTGAAAATAAAGAGACCAGGGTAGCAGGGGTGACTGAGTTTGGAAGAGCAGATGCACTAACTGCCCTGCCTTTGCCCACTGTCAGTATCTCCAGCAATGAAGTCTGCACGTCTAAGGTGTGATTCGCCCCAGACATGTTCCCCCTGCAGAGCACCCACCCCTGGCTCCCTGTTCTGGCAGTTCACCCCCATGTCTGAATTGTCTATCCCCCCTCTTTACCACTGGGGTCCAATTCACCTGCAGAAGGGGAAGGGAGGCATCTCAGAAATGCTCGTTTCTTCCCCATGCATTGCAATAAATGTGATGGGTCTACTTCTGCTCTCAGTTCCTCCCACAAAGCCCCAGTGAAATGAAAAGCATGGCACAGATATAAGTGAAACCCTGGTCCAGCATGTGCTGCTGGACTTAATTCCAGTTTCCATTTCAAACCTAGCTCCAAATAGAACAAAACCGCTGCAGAGAAATGGACTGTCAGATGTGGGAAGAAACGTGAAGTGAGGGGATGAAAATGTTCCACTGTCTCTAATGGGAAACCACTATAGAACATCTGGTTTGTATTTACAATGCTAGCTTGGCTTTCACGTGCCTACAGAGATAACACATACACTAGACACACTCACACACACACACTCGCACACAAACACACTCAGGCCTTGTCTAGGCAGGGGGTATTTCACACTTGAGGTTTTGGGCACTAATGGTTATGGATTAACATGTTTGTTTCTCATCGTTTTCGCCAGCTGCTCCAGGTTAAGCAACAGGCAAAGATCAGCCATGAAGTTATTCAGAGATGAACCTGCCAACTGCCTCCCTCAGCACTGTTTCAGTTTTGGTGTCTCTCTTAGTATGGATGTAATATTAGGATGGAAGACCAATGAATTATGAAACGTGTTTACCAAGGAATGCTGCTACACAGATGGAAATCAGGTGATCGCCAGAAGTTTCAGTGGAGTGATAAGATTGGCTATGATGCACATCGACTAAACCATATTAAGGACTTAGCTAGAGATTGATCCTTGTGGTGCTAAATCTAAGAACACTTGCAGAAGTTACTAGATTGCAGGCCCTGGTTCTCATGGGAGACTTTAATCACCCTGATAGTTGCTGGGAGAGCAATACAGCGGTGCACAGACAATGCAGGAAGTTTTTGGAAAGTGTAGGGGACAATTTCCTGGTGCAACTGCTGGAGGAACCAACTAGGGGCAGAGCTCTTCTAGACCTGCTGCTCACAAACCGGGAAGAATTAGTATGGGAAGCAAAAGTGGATGGGAACCTGGGAGAAAGTGACCATGAGATGGTTGAGTTCAGGATCCTGAAACAAGGAAGAAAGGAGAGCAGCAGAATATGGACCCTGGAGTTCAGAAAAGCAGACTTTGACTCCCTCAGGGAACTGATGGGCAGGATCCCCTGGGAGAATAACATGAGGGGGAAAGGTGTCCAGGAGAGCTGGCTGTCTTTTAAAGAATCCTTATTGAGGTTGCAGGAAAAAAACATCCCAATGTGTAGAAAGAACAGTAAATATGGCAGGCGACCAGCTTGGCTAAACAGTGAAATCCTTGCTGATCTTAAACGCAAAAAAGAAGCTTACAAGAAGTGGAAGATTGGACAAATGACCAGGGAGGAGTATAAAAATATTGCTCAGGCATGCAGGAGTGAAATCAGGAAGGCCAAATCACACTTGGAGTTGCAGTTAGCAAGAGATGTTAAGAGTAACAAGAAGGGTTTCTTCAGGTATGTTAGCAACAAGAAGAAAGTCCAGGAAAGTGTGGGCCCCTTACTAAATGAGGGAGGCAACCTAGTGACCGAGGATGTGGAAAAAGCTAATGTACTCAATGATTTTTTTGCCTCTGTCTTCACGAACCAGGTCAGCTCCCAGACTGCGGCACTGGGCAGCACAGTATGGGGAGAAGGTGAGCAGCCCTCTGTGGAGAAAGAAGTGGTTCAGGACTATTTAGAAAAACTGGACGTGCACAAGTCAATGGGGCCGGATGCGCTGCATCCGAGGGTGCTAAAGGAGTTGGCGGATGAGATTGCAGAGCCATTAGCCATTATTTTTGAAAACTCATGGCGATCGGGGGAGATCCTGGATAACTGGAAAAAGGCTAATGTAGTGCCCATCTTTAAAAAAGGGAAGAAGGAGGATCCGGGAAACTACAGGCCAGTCAGCCTCACCTCAGTCCCTGGAAAAATCATGGAGCAGGTCCTCAGGGAATCAATTATGAAACACTTAGAGGAGAGGAAAGTGAGCAGGAACAGTCAGCATGGATTCACCAAGGGGAAGTCGTGGCTGACTAACCTAATTGCCTTCTATGATGAGATAACTGGCTCTGTGGATGAGGGGAAAGCAGTGGATGTGTTATTCCTTGACTTTAGCAAAGCTTTTGATACGGTCTCCCACAGTATTCTTGCCGCCAAGTTAAAGAAGTATGGGCTGGATGAATGGACTGTAAGGTGGATAGAAAGCTGGCTAGATCGTCGGGCTCAACGGGTAGTGATCAATGGCTCCATGTCTAGTTGGCAGCCAGTTTCTAGCGGAGTGCCCCAAGGGTCGGTCCTGGGGCCGGTTTTGTTTAATATTTTTATTAATGATCCAGAGGATGGTGTGGACTGCACTCTCAGCAAGTTTGCAGATGACACTAAACTGGGAAGCGTGGTAGATACACTAGAGGGTAGGATACAGAGGGACGTAGACAAATTAGAGGATTGGGCCAAAAAAAACCTGATGAGGTTCAACAAGGACAAGTGCAGAGTCCTGCACTTAGGACAGAAGAATCCCATGCACTGCTACAGACTAGGGACCAAATGGCTAGGTAGCAGTTCTGCAGAAAGGGACCTAGGGGTCACAGTGGACGAGAACCTGGATATGAGTCAACAGTGTGCTCTTGTTGCCAAGAAGGCTAACGGCATTTTGGGCTGTATAAGTAGGGGCATTGCCAGCAGATCGAGGGACGCGATCGTTTCCCTTTATTCGACATTGGTGAGGCCTCATCTGGAGTACTGTGTCCAGTTTTGGGCCCCACACTACAAGAAGGATGTGGAAAAATTGGAAAGAGTCCAGCGGAGAGCAACAAAAATGATTAGAACAACAAGGAGTCTGGTGGCACCTTAATGACTAACAGATTTATTTGGGCATAAGCTTTCGTGAGTAAAAACCTCACTTCTTCGGATGCATAGAGTGAAAGCTACAGATGCAGGCATTATATACTGACACATGGAGAGCAGGGAGTTACTTCGCAAGTGGAGAACCAGTGTTGACAGGGCCAATTCAATCAGGGTGGATGTAGTCCACTCCCAATAATAGATGAGGAGGTGTCAATTCCAGGAGAGGAAAAGCTGCTTCTGTAGTGAGCCAGCCACTCCCAATCCCTATTCAAGCCCAGATTAATGGTGTTGAATTTGCAAATGAATTTTAGTTCTGCTGTTTCTCTTTGAAGTCTGTTTCTGAAGTTTTTTTGTTCAATGACAGTGACTTTTAATGGC
Source organism: Malaclemys terrapin pileata (assembly GCF_027887155.1). Classification (NCBI taxonomy): domain Eukaryota; kingdom Metazoa; phylum Chordata; order Testudines; family Emydidae; genus Malaclemys; species Malaclemys terrapin. The sequence continues at coordinate 6,928,282 of NC_071524.1, read as the reverse complement.
CATCATGTGCCAGCAATGCCCCTCTGCCATGTACATTGGCCAAACCGGACAGTCCTTCCGCAAAAGAATAAATGGACACAAATCGGACATCAGGAATGGTAACATACACAAGCCAGTAAGTGAACACTTCAATCTCCCTGGTCATTCTATTACAGATTTAAAAGTCACTGTCATTGAACAAAAAAACTTCAGAAACAGACTTCAAAGAGAAACAGCAGAACTAAAATTCATTTGCAAATTCAACACCATTAATCTGGGCTTGAATAGGGATTGGGAGTGGCTGGCTCACTACAGAAGCAGCTTTTCCTCTCCTGGAATTGACACCTCCTCATCTATTATTGGGAGTGGACTACATCCACCCTGATTGAATTGGCCCTGTCAACACTGGTTCTCCACTTGCGAAGTAACTCCCTGCTCTCCATGTGTCAGTATATAATGCCTGCATCTGTAGCTTTCACTCTATGCATCCGAAGAAGTGAGGTTTTTACTCACGAAAGCTTATGCCCAAATAAATCTGTTAGTCTTTAAGGTGCCACCAGACTCCTTGTTGTTTTTGTAGATACAGACTAACACGGCTACCCCCTGAAAAATGATTAGGGGTCTGGAGCACATGACTTATGAGGAGAGGCTGAGGGACCTGGGATTGTTTAGTCATAGAATCATAGAATCATAGAATCATAGAATATCAGAGTTGGAAGGGACCTCAAGAGGTCATCTAGTCCAACCCCCTGCTCAAAGCAGGACCAATTCCCAGCTAAATCATCCCAGCCAGGGCTTTGTCAAGCCGGGCCTTAAAAACCTCCAAGGAAGGAGACTCCACCACCTCCCTAGGTAACGCATTCCAGTGTTTCACCACCCTCCTAGTGAAATAGTTTTTCCTGATATCCAACCTGGACCTCCCCCACTGCAGCTTGAGACCATTGCTCCTTGTTCTGTCATCTGCCACCACTGAGAACAGCCGAGCTCCATCCTCTTTGGAACCCCCCTTCAGGTAGTTGAAGGCTGCTATCAAATCCCCCCTCATTCTTCTCTTCTGGAGACTAAACAATCCCAGTTCTCTCAGCCTCTCCTCATAAGTCATGTGCTCCAGACCCCTAATCATTTTTGTTGCCCTCCGCTGGACTCTTTCCAATTTTTCCACATCCTTCTTGTAGTGTGGGGACCAAAACTGGACACAGTATTCCAGATGAGGCCTCACCAATGTCGGATAAAGGGGAACGATCACGTTCCTCGATCTGCTGGCAATGCCCCTACTTATACAGCCCAAAATGCCGTTAGCCTTCTTGGCAACAAGAGCACACTGTTGACTCATATCCAGCTTCTCGTCCACTGTGACCCCTAGGTCCTTTTCAGCAGAACTGCTACCTAGCCATTCGGTCCCTAGTCTGTAGCAGTGCATGGGATTCTTCCGTCCTAAGTGCAGGACTCTGCACTTGTCCTTGTTGAACCTCATCAGGTTTTTTTCTGCCCAATCCTCTAATTTGTCTAGGTCCCTCTGTATCCGATCCCTACCCTCTAGTGTATCTACCACGCCTCCTAGTTTAGTGTCATCTGCAAACTTGCTGAGAGTGCAGTCCACACCATCCTCCAGATCATTAATAAAGATATTAAACAAAACCGGCCCCAGGACCGACCCTTGGGGCACTCCACTTGAAACCGGCTGCCAACTAGACATGGAGCCATTGATCACTACCCGTTGAGCCCGACGATCTAGCCAGCTTTCTATCCACCTTACAGTCCATTCATCCAGCCCATACTTCTTTAACTTGGCGGCAAGAATACTGTGGGAGACAGTATCAAAAGCTTTGCTAAAGTCAAGAAATAACACATCCACTGCTTTCCCCTCATCCACAGAGCCAGTTATCTCATCATAGAAGGCAATTAGGTTAGTCAGGCACGACTTCCCCTTCGTGAATCCATGCTGACTGTTCCTGATCACTTTCCTCTCCTCTAAATGTTTCATAATTGATTCCTTGAGGACCTGCTCCATGATTTTTCCAGGGACTGAGGTGAGGCTGACTGGCCTGTAGTTCCCCGGATCCTCCTTCTTCCCTTTTTTAAAGATGGGCACTACATTAGCCTTTTTCCAGTCATCTGGGACCTCCCCCGATCGCCATGAGTTTTCAAAAATAATGGCTAATGGCTCTGCAATCTCACCCGCCAACTCCTTTAGCACCCTCGGATGCAGCGCATCCGGCCCCATGGACTTGTGCACGTCCAGTTTTTCTAAATAGTCCCGAACCACTTCTTTCTCCACAGAGGGTTGGCCACCTTCTCCCCATGCTGTACTGCCCAGTGCAGCAATCTGGGAGCTGACCTTGTGCGTGAAGACAGAGGCAAAAAAATCATTAAGTACATTAGCTTTTTCCACATCCTCGGTCACTAGGTTGCCTCCCTCATTCAGTAAGGGGCCCACACTTTCCTTGATTTTCTTCTTGTTGCTAACATACCTGAAGAAACCCTTCTTGTTACTCTTAACATCTCTTGCTAACTGCAACTCCAAGAGTGATTTGGCCTTCCTGATTTCACTCCTGCACGCCTGAGCAATATTTTTATACTCCTCCCTGGTCATTTGTCCAATCTTCCACTCCTTATAAGCCTCTTTTTTGCGTTTAAGATCAGCAAGGATTACACTGTTTAGCCAAGCTGGTCGCCTGCCATATTTACTATTCTTTCTACACATCGGGATGGTTTGTTCCTGCAACCTCAATAAGGATTCTTTAAAATACAGCCAGCTCTCCTGGACCCCTTTGCCCTTCATGTTATTCTCCCAGGGGATCCTGCCCATCTGTTCCCTGAGGGAGTCAAAGTCTGCTTTTCTGAAGTCCAATGTCCGTATTCTGCTGCTCTCCTTTCTTCCTTGTGTCAGGATCCTGAACTCGACCATCTCATGGTCACTGCCTCCCAGGTTCCCATCCACTTTTGCTTCCCCTACTAGTTCTTCCCTGTTTGTGAGCAGCAGGTCAAGAAAAGCTTTGCCCCTAGTTGGTTCCTCCAGCACTTGCACCAGGAAATTGTCCCCTACACTTTCCAAAAATTTCCTGGATTGCCTGTGCACCGCTGTATTGCTCTCCCAGCAGATATCAGGGTGATTAAAGTCTCCCATGAGAACCAGGGCCTGTGATCTAGCAACTTCTGCTAGTTGCCAGAAGAAAGCCTCGTCCACCTCGTCCCCCTGGTCTGGTGGTCTATAGCAGACTCCAACCACGACATCACCCTTGTTGCTCACACTTCTCAACTTTATCCAGAGACTCTCAGGTTTTTCTGCAGTATCATACCGGAGCTCTGAGCAGTCATAGAAGAGAAGAATGAGGGGGGATTTGATAGCTGCTTTCAACTACCTGATGGGGGGTTCCAAAGAGGATGGAGCTTGGCTGTTCTCAGTGGTGGCAGATGACAGAACAAGGAGCAATGGTCTCAAGTTGCAGTGGGGGAGGTCTAGATTGGATATTAGGAAACACTATTTCACTAGGAGGGTGGTGAAGCACTGGAATGCGTTACCTAGGGAGGTGGTGGAGTCTCCTTCCTTGGAGGTTTTTAAGGCCTGGCTTGACAAAGCCCTGCCTGGGATGATTTAGTTGGGAATTGGTCCTGCTTTGAGCAGGGGGTTGGACTAGATGACCTCCTGAGGTCCCTTCCAACCCTGATATTCTATGATTCTATGATTCTATGATCTTTGTGTCTGACAATTTTGTTCTTTACTATAGTTTCAACCAGTTTGCCTGGTACTGAAGTCAGGCTTACCAGCCTGTATTTGCCGGGGGTCTCCTCTGGAGCCGTTTTTATAAATTGGCGTCACATTAGCTATCCTCCAGTCATTTGGTACAGAAGTTGATTTTAATGATATGTTAGTAGTCCTGCAATTTCACATTTGAGTTCCTTCAGAACTCTTGGGTGAATACCATCTGGTCCTGGTGATTTATTACTGTTTAGTTTATCAATTTGTTCCAAAACCTCCTCTAATGACACCTCGATCTGGGACAGTTCCTCAGATTTGTCACCTAAAAAGAAAGTCACGGGTTTGGGAATCTCCCTCACATCCTCAACCATGAAGACTGATGCAAAGAATTCATTTAGTTTCTCTGCAGTGTCCTTATCATTCTTGAGTGCTCCTTTATCATCTCGATCATCCAGTGACCCCACTGGTTGTTTAGCAGGCTTCCTGCTTCTGATGTACTTAAAAAAAATTGCTATTACTTTTTGAGTCTGCTAGCTGTTCTTCAAATTCTTTTTTGGCCTTCCTAATTATATTTTTACACTTCATTTGCCAGAGTTTGTGCTCCTTTCTATTTTCCTCATTAGGATTTAACTTCCACTTTTTAAAGGATGTATTTTTCCTCTCACTGCTTCTTTTGCTTTGTTGTTCAGCCACCGTGGCTCTTTTTTTGGTTCTCTTACTATGTTTTTTAATTTGGGGTATACATTTAAGTTGAGCCTCTATTATGGCCTTTAAAAAATTTCCATGCAGCTTGCAGGGATTTTACTTTTGGTGCTGTACCTTTTAATTTCTGTTTAACTAACCTCCTTATTTTTGTGTAGTTCTACAAAGAGGCTACATCCTTTTGGGATTTGCCTGGGTGCCGATGCTGATAATTTTTGTGGACTATAGCTCAGAATACTAGACAGTCATCAGGAGCACCGCCAGAGGTCCTGTTTTTGTCCTCATCTTCCTTATAAGCACTTTTGAACTTCTTGCTTTTGTTTTGGTGCTGCATAGCATCCCGACTGTGACCCTTCTCTCCCACCTCCTTACAGATGGCTTCATGAACCTCTTTATTGTGTTGATTCTTGGCAAGTGTTGCTGTGCCTTCGGCTCTCTCCAGAGAGCTAGGAGACCCCTGACCTCTGCACACTCCAGGTGGCTGCGTGAGGCGTGGAATAGTGCTGCCATAGCAATGTATAAAGTAAGAGGTAAAGGAAGGTGACATCCAGTCAAGATGATCCCAGAGCAGTGGAGGGGACACAGGTGAATAGACAGACTAGTCCTGACATCATGCAAAGCAATGTGGGATAGCAGTTAGAGGACTGCCAAACTACTGAGAAGTAGAGATGCACCCACATAAACATTAGTCCATACTAACTCAATCAGCAATTATTTTAATCCACTTTCAAAGGGGATTATAGACTATGTATTAACCAGACAGTTAGTACACTTAAAGAATTTCACATGTAGACTCAAGTCATTTTAATTCACACAAACTAAAGTTGTTCTCCACTGAAGAAAGACAGCAACTCATGTTACAGCGCCTGACTGGGTCTTTCCTTCATTGCTAACAGCGAAATGTGGGAGAAGTCAGCAGAATAGAAGTAACTTTGTTCTTGGGGCTGTTCCCTACATGCTGTTCCCAATATGCAGGTTGTACTGGCGTAGCTATGCCAGACAGCAGTGATTTCTCTTTAGAGCTATGTGGAGGATGGAAATTCTATTTCCCAAAGCATTTTGACTTTTGTCTTCATTCAAATTAAGAACGAAACCCATACATTTCACAAATCTGCATGGGAAAAAATTGTTTTGGATATACCAAAATGTTTTGATTTTGCCTTTTTTAATTTTTGTATTATGTTCTGTAATATAATACTGACTTCCTTTATAAGGTGCGGTGAGATCTAAGGATGTTAAAAGCTAGGAATGATGATGATCATTATGCTGAATTTAAAAAATTAAAACAAAAAGTCATTTCAAAACAAAACATTGAAATGTTTCATTCCAGAAAGGTCTATATCGGATGTTTTGACATTGTTGGGACTTTTTTTCCTATGTTTTTTTCTCAGAAAGGAAATTTTGACAAAAATTACACAACTTCACCAAGCGTTTCTACTTCAGCAGACGGAAAATGATTCTGCTGAAGATTTTCCATCCAGGTCTATTTCTTACTGAAATACTTAAACACGTACAAGCCCTAGAGTAGCTGCAGTTATACCTGTATAAAGGTGCCTTTTAGCTGTATAGATGATTCCCCTTCCATACCGGAGTAGCTGCACCCCTCTCTACTGATATAATTGCATGATGACCGACAGATTAGATAGATTCTACACTGGGGCTGCACAGCACAGGACAGGCTAAATGGCACTAGCTAAGCATAGGCCATGGCAGGTATTGCATTTTCTTTTGTAAGGGTGCAGTGTGCATTCCCCCCCATGACAGCCCAGCTTTCCTGGTGTGATGGAGTCACAGGTCTGATGCTCTGGAACTGCTCTATATGAAGCCAGACAGGACTCTGGGTAGCGTGACTCCCCTCAGGGAACGCCTGTCCAGGGCAAGGAGCCTCTTCGGCTATGGCCTTCCTGGTCTGACCTCAGAGCATTCAGCATCCCTGTTCACACTGTACACTTCCCCTTGGCGGGTCCACCTGTACGGGACCCCAGAGGAAGCCAGAGAGCCCTGTACCCCAACTCCACAGTCAGCCATTACTCTTAGCCAGTGTGTAAAACAGAAGGCTTATTAGTCGACGGGTACACAGCATAGAACAGAGCTTATTAACACAGAAATCAGTGACTTTCAGCAAAGTCCATCCTGAGCGGACCCCAGGCTGGACATCCTGGACTCCTCCCTCTCTGAGTCCCCAACAGCAAACTGCCCAGCTTCCCGACCCGACCTCTGACATGCCAATTGCCCCTCCTCCTGGTCTTTGTCTCGCTTCCTGGGCAAAGTGTCATCTGGTCACATTCCCCTCCTGGGTCTCAGGTTACAAAGGGTATTGGCCATCGCATAAGTGCAGGCAGCTGGAGCCACCTCACCTGCCCCTGAGGATCTCAGCAAAAGTCACACACCCTTATTCCCATCACTTAGGCATTGGTGCAATACACAGGGAAACTGAGGCACACACCATATTTGTGCAAAACAGTAATACTCACATAGGCTCAGGTACAACATAATAAGGAGGAAAAACCCACCCAGAAAGGGTGAAATCTCTCCTCACGCGGCCCTCTCTGGAGTTGCAAGTGCCTACTGTCTCTAGGCACATGCTGTCTTTGTGATTCAGGACCAGGAGGTTGTGGCTGCTGCCCTGGCATTCCTGCAGAAAAGGGTGTGGGGCTGTGTGCCCCCAGACAGGGGCTGTGGCCGTGCAGTCCTTGCACATAGGAGTGGTTTTACCGCATGCAAAGATTGTCTAAGGGGTTATTTATTTATTTCTGTTTCTGAAGCAACCAGAGGCCAGGGCCCCGCTGTGCTAGGTGCTGTACAAACATAGAACAAAGAACTAGTCCCTGCCCCCAAAAGAGTTTACAATGGACGTAAAACAAGAGGCAGACACAAGCTGCAGGCTGGTGCCTCGGGCCATTCTCCAGCAGCTGTATAGGGCAGGGCACGCTTGTTATCTGTTCTCCTTTACTTAGGGCAAAGTCTGGGGTATATATTAGAATAAAACAGGTGTCAGCGCAGAACTGAGGCTGAGAATTTACAACCCCCCTTGGTGAATTCAGAGCTAGAGAGCCCACAGTAGCCAGAAGTCCATCTTCTCTGGCCTAAATGTTATAGCAAGGTCTTTTGTTGCATGATCTCCTAACACTGCACAGTGCCACATACTGTGTGACCATTCCTGCACCATCACACCAAGGGAGGGCCAGTCCCGTAGAGGCCTTTATCTCTTAGTGTATAAACCAAATGGGGCAGAGCAGAGTAACTGCAATAAAAAGTGACTCATTTAAAATGAACCAAGAACAGGGATGGAGGGCAAATTATCTGGGGCAGGGACCAAGAAACAGGCAGGCTGGGAGCAATAAAGTTCACGGTATGCAAATCTCCTGTGAAGAGGATTCACACTCATGTGCTTTGGGCTCAAGGGCCCATGATGGTTGCCCTGAGCTCCTGATTGTGGTACTTCAGTCAATCACTCACCAAGGAGTCTCTGAAGAAACCACAGCTCGCAGCGGTGTGAACAGTCTGAAAGCCGAGATGATAAAGTATTTGTAGTGCAATAACTCTTGAAGGATTGGGTTTCTGAACTAGACCTTGGCCCCTTTGAATAGCAGAGCTCAGAACTGTCCAGGCATGATAGCAGTTTCATGAGAATCATAGTATATCAGGGTTGGAAGGGACCTCAGGAGATCATCTAGTCCAACCCCCTGCTCAAAGCAGGACCAATCCCCAACTAAATCAGCCTCATCACTAAATGAGGCTCAGAGCCACTCTGTATAAAAAAAAATTATGGGAATCTGAAAAATTTAAAAGCAGCTCATGTGGGAAGGGGCTGTATCTCAAAAAACCGTCAACCAAGTGTCCCCAAATTTGAACCACAAACCCCACTCCAGGCCTTGCTGTGGCATACCTATTGTCAAGACAATTGCCCTATGCATGTTGATTTTTGAACACTTTGGAAATTAAAAGGTCATTTGGGGGGAGATGTTTCTTGGGAACCTGTAGACGAAAGGACCTCAAATTAGCACCACAAGATCTACTCCAGCTGCTGCTTTGGCATGCTAACTTTCAAGCCAGTCTGACTCTTCTTGTCAATTATAGAGCACTTTGAAATTTTGCATTGATACAGAAATTTTGCTCGATCTGCATGTGTGCTAGTATTTATGGCTTGGATCAATGTGTGGGCTACCTTACGGAACCAGAACGAAGGTCTAATAACTTTTGAATAATTAGGTTTTTAATTGGATCTCAGTGCCAGACACTAGGACAGCTTAGGGGCTATACAGTGATATGAGCTTTATGGGGATACAGCCTGTAGTATTTTCCCTAGCTCTGAGGAGGTGGAAATGATAAGAACCAGCAAATTTTAAAATAATGCTGTTTTGAGGGGCTGTGTCTCAGAAACCCTTTGCCCAAATAACCCCACATTTGTACCTCAAACTCTAATCTGGACCCTAAACTAACACAGCAGTTTTCAAAACAATAAGAATATGCTTAGAGATTTTATAGCATTTTGAAAACAGGATCTTAAATAAAACGATGGAAGTTGCTACTGCTCCTCCATAATATTCTATACCAGAGGTGGGCAAACTACGGCCCGTGGGCCACATCCAGCCCGCAGGACCATCCTGCCCGGCCCTTGAGCTCCCCGCTGGGGAAGCTAGCCCCCGACCCCTCCCCTGCTGTCCCTCCTCCCCCGCAACCATGCCACTGCGCGGGCAGCACTCTGAGTGACGGGGCTGTGCGCTCCTGCAGGGCAGCGCGGCAGCGTGTCTGGCTCCAGCCGGGCAGCACAGCTGCCAGACATGCTGTTCTGAGTGGCATGGTAAGGGGGCCAGGGCCGGAGGTTCTGGGGGGCAGTCAGGGGATGGGGAGCAGGGGGCAGTTGGATAGGTGTGGGAGTCCCAGGGGGCCCGTCAGGGGGTGGGGGTGTGGATAGGGGTCGGGGCAGTCAGGGGACATGGAGCAGGGGGGGTTGGATAGGGGAGGGGGTTCCGGGAGGGGGTAGTCAGGGGACAAGGAGCAGGGGGGGTTGGATAGGGGAGGGGGTTCCGGGAGGGGGTGGTCAGGGGACAAGGAGCAGGGGGGTTGGATGGGTGGGGGGTTGTGAGGGGGGCAGTCAGGGGGTGGGAAGTGGGAGGGGTTGGATGGGGGCAGGGGCCAGGCTGTTTGGGGAGGCATAGCCTTTCCTACCCAGCCCTCCATACAGTTTTGCAACCCCAATGTGACCCTCAGGCCAAAAAGTTTGCCCACCCCTACTCTATATTCTGCTTTCAAGGCACATCTCTCTGGAACTCTAGCCATGCTACTCTACAAAGCCACAGGAGCTTGTTTCTTCTTGTAACTGGCGAGCTCCCTTCATTGCTTGCAGGTTTTTACATTCTAATGAATTTCTGTAATGCATCTTGCTGTGTAACTGGAAGAAGACATTGTCAATCTCTTTTCTGTGTCCTGCTTCTTTAGGCATCTGGCAGTTGCAGAGCACTGCTGGGAGACATCTCCAGCCCATAGAGTGGGTAGCTCAAGAGGGAGCATGTTACATAGAGTCACTTTGATCCAGTTCTCACATGGGATTTTATATTTATTCTTTGTTATTTTTTCCTTAGTCTGAAATAAATGGAACTTAGAATGAAAATGTTATTGATTCCGTACTGGGCCATATTCAGATCTCAGTTCCCTCGGGGTAAATCTGGAGTCACCCACTGTCTGAAATGGGGTCAGGGCCAGATTCTGATCTCAGTTCCCAGGGGGCAATTCAGAGTCACCTACTGCCTGCAATCGGTTTACACCATTCTAAAAGGGCAATAGATGAGGAAAGAATCAGACATTATTTATGCCTGTTATGAATTCACTTTCTCACCTGCGGCTAACACAATGTGAACAACATGGAGCCAATTCAAAGCCAGGGTCACAAGATTGTCTTTGAGACATTTATTTTATTAGAGATGCTCTAGTTCAAGAGGAATTATCTGAGGGGAGTTTTCTGAACTGTATTATACAGGATATATGACTAACTGATCACAATGGTCCCTTCTGGCCTTAGACACCTCTTGCAGTGTCTATGCTCTTTCCAAGCACTATGATAAGTGGGGGCCAGTTCTGTCTCTAGGCAGGTTCCTGCACTAGCTGGTGTCTACACAGTAGTGGGTTATTTCTTCCTGTAGATCAGGCCCATGAGGAGTCATTTCATGTCTTAGGCTGGATGTCAGTGGTAGCAGCAGCCCTTACTCTAGGAGTGTGTCTTGTAGTAAATTGGGTTCTTTGAGTAGGGAGGTGGATTCCCTTTTTCCTCCACAAGCACTTTAATGACTGCTTTGGCAGCATTGGACATGGTGGCCATGACACGGATATTCCCTGCGGTGATCACAAGCGCTTCCTGGCATTGGCCCAGCTTGGCTTTCTTGAATGTTGTGCAGCTGTTGGCAGGCATATAATTGTACATCCTTGCATAGACTTCCTCCATGTCACCAAGGTGCTCTTTGCCTGGGCAGATCTCGAGGCCAAACTCAACACAGTAGAGGTTGTAGTCAAAGGGGTTGGAGAACATGATGGCAAGGGTGAAGGCATCTGAGTTGTACACCAGCAGCCCCACGCTCCCACGAAAGCTGTACCGTCCCTTTGTGAACAGACAGCTCTCCTTGGATCCTGGCGGGATTCGGGGGGAAGGAGGTAGGAGGCTGTGGCCGCTGAAGCAGTAACTCCTGTGGGAAGAGAGGGATTGAGATGCGCATAGTCTGACTTCCACGGTGCAGTGCTAGCTACTTGGGGACAGCATGGAGGTGGTGGGAAACAAACAGGGAGGGGTTAGAAGAGGTTTGTGCACTGCATTTGCAAATATTTTAGGACTGAGGCAACCAAATGAAAATCTGTTGACTCTAATGGAGATGTGCCTGCTTAAACCCGGTGTTACTGGTGTCACAGATCCAAGCTGAGTGCCCACACTCAGCCACTCACTAGACAGCTGAGAGGGGAATCCTGGCCCCTGGATATTGGGTGTTTTAAGCCTATGGAGCCTGAAAGGAGTCCAGACACTGGTCTAGTCTTGGGGTCCCTAGGCACACACCTGGGGTGTAGTCCCTCTATCTAGCACCCCCTCCTGAGAACTGTCCACGTGTCTAGTCCTAGGTCTCAGTGCCGACCCTTCAGACGCCCCTGTTGCTTAGCACACCATCTCCCAGAACTCCACTTAGAAGTGAGAGCCTTCTGGTGACAGTCTAATTCTCTCAGGAGGCAGGCAGTAATTGTAAAGCAGAGAACACACTGAGGGTGTGTCTAGCTGCAGACAAACACCAAAGGCACAGCATGGGTCACAGACTTGGGCTTGCAGGGCTCATGCTATGGTGCTAAAAATATCCTTGTAAACATTCTGTCTTGGTCTGGAGCTCAGGCTCTGAAGCCCAGGTAGGAGGGTGGGTCTCAGACCTCCAGTCCCAGGCACAAGTTCAAAGTGCTGCCTACACATCTATTTTTAGAGCCATAGCGCAAGCCCCATGAGCCCAAGTCTGGTGACCTGGACTCTGAGACTCGCTGCTTGCAGTGTAGACGTACCGGCAGACACTTTACACAGGATTCTACCATTGCTCTTTTATACTTAAAAGGGAAAGCACATGGGAGTGCAGATCATAGAGAACACAATAAACTTCCTGACCACAATGCTCCTGGCTAGATCACCCTTCCCTTGATGCCATCTGGGCTCAGAGAGGCAGACAGGGTCAAAGTGCCCCTGAGGCATTAGCTGATCAGGCTGATGTAGTTACGGCACATGAGTTTCATAGCTAGTGGAACACAAAGGAGTGATGCAGCCAGTATCACATCTGACCATCTTTGATCACCCTAACCCAATGGATCAGGTACCTATTTCACAGCTGGGTGAATTGGTGGGGGGCTTTTTAGGGGGAGATCAAGCAAGTCTCAAACCCCCACGGGCTGTTGTCAAATACCTTAGCCACTCAGCTTTACGACCCTGCCCACCAAATGTCTACCTTCTGGGTTGCTTCACCCTCATGGAGCCATCTTCCCTAGATTGTCTTCTTCCCCTTTGGCTGTCCATGCCCTTTTTATAAATTCTGCCCTCTTTGTCAGGTGATGACCTGCTCCACTTCTTATATAATCATAGAAATGTGGGGCTGGAAGGGATCTTGGGAAGTCATCAAGTCCAGTCCCTTGCGCTAGACCATACCTAATGGGGGTTTGTGCAAACTGTTCTAAAAAACCTCCAATGACTGCGATTCCACAACTTCCATTGAAAGCCTATTCCAGAACTTAACTACCCTTATCGTTAGAAAATTTTCCTAATATCTAGCCCAAACCTCCTTTGCTGCACATTAAGCTGATTGCTTCTTGCCCTACCTCAAACAGACATGGAGAACAATTGATCACCATCCTCTTTATAACAGCCCTTAACATATTTGCAGACAGTTATCAGGTCCCCCGTAGTCTTCTTTTCTCAGCACTAAACATGCCCACTTTTTTTTAACTTTTCCTCACAGGTCAGGTTTCAGAGACTCTCTTTATAAACTCTGTTGTGTTAATCATTTGCCACCAGCCTTTGAATCTCAGCCCAACATGGAGGGAAAGGGACCATAGAGAAGGCAAAAGGATGCATTGGTAAAATGGAGTTTACAGCTTCATAAAGATATAGACAGAGTGGAGTGTGTTGAATTGCTCCTTGTGAATAAAGAATCACATGGACTATTATTAGCCCTTTGCCCTGCTCATGAGCTGATACTGCTTGTTCTGAGTCCCTTTGCTGTGGGTAAGAATTGGCTGGATAATAATGCTGCCAGGGAATTTCAGCTTCTGAGCTCAGCTTCCCTGGGAGTCAACCACTGGCTGCAATGTGGTCAGGGTCAGATTCTCATCTCAATTTCCATATGTTAAATCTGGAGTCACCCACCACCTGCAACGGGGTCAGGGTTGAACTCTGATCTCAGTTACCCTGGGGTAAATCTAGAGTCACCCACAGTCTGCAACGGGGTCAGGGCCAGATTCTGATCTGTTCCCCCAGAGTCTGCCCAGTGAGTGCATTGTAGTGACACCAGATTTACATCTTTGTAAATGAAAACTGAATCTGGCTCCTTAGCTTTTGATTTCCCACCTTTCCTGCATTGAAAATCTTTCTCCTGTTGCATTCATTTCTGCATCAAAATTTCAAAACCATGGAGATTTTAATGAATTAGAGAGCATAGGGGGAACAGGGAGTGGGGTAAGAATATTTTGGGGACAATGCTGAACTTGGGGACTCAGTATCTGGAAGAAGCAGGATAAATAGTATTCAGAGAGCCCGTGGGTGCTCTGAGGCAGGTGCCACAGGGGGTGTTTACCTGGGGGAATGGAGGGTCACATCCCGTGATTCGTTGGTTATCTCAATTTCCACACTCCTTTCGAAGTAAGTCTCAAGGCTGTCTTGCATTCCAGCCTGGGTGTTCATGGTGCTGGAGACTGGTACGCTGCTTCTGAGGGGCAGCTGATTCGGACAGTTTGGGCAGGAAGTCTGGAGAAGGAAACTTTGACCATTCAGTGTGTGTAAAGATAAACAAACTTCCCAGATAGCACATGAGCAAAGTCTATCAACTTGATGAAGTATATTTGTGTATACAATGAAGACACTCCATTATGATATGAGAGAGCAAAAATGAAACTGAAAGGGCATCTCTATAGATACAAGAATTCAATTATTGCTGCTGGGAATGTTTTCACTGCAGGCTCATACCTGTTGCAAAATGTCACCATTCTGATGTTTATGTCTGAGGTGGATGGAATCAATATGGGTCTAGAAAATTATTAATCTGACACATGACCTGACCAGGCAAGAAACCTTTCTACTAGTGGCTACTACTTGCCTTCTAGTCATTGCACCTGTCTCTCTCCGAGGAAAATAGAAAGCAAAGAGTGTGCTTGATTGGCTGGTTGTCAAGAATAATATCTTATGAAGAATAATTCAGGATAAGATGCAGGAAGAATGAATAAACAGCATTAAAGAACTAAACCCGCGATTGGCCAAACCTGCGGACACTGCAGGTAAACAAACCGGCCCAGCCCACCAGCAGATTTCCCTGGACAGGCCGTGTGCCAAAGGTTGCCAATCCCTGAACTAAACAAAAGTTTCCCCCCTATATGGCTGTACAAGTGCACTCCATGTCCCCCTATATTGGAGGCCTCTCATCTGGCCAAGTGTGAAGTGCATGGGGAACGTAGATTCACCCACCCTTATATTACAAGAAAAAGGGGGCATTCAGTGAGGCTGAAAGGGGAGAGATTTAAAACCAATCTAAAGTTTCTATACATACACACCAAAGAATTGTCTTGTGGGACTCACTGCCACTAGATATCACTGAGGACAAGCTCTGAGAAGGATTTGTATAATAGGGACTGGAGATTTATCGGCAGAATGAGACCATCCAGTGTGACAGGAGAGAGGGTAGAAGGAACGTAAAATGTCTTGCTTCAAAGCATGAGTCAGCCACAAAGTGACCAATGGGGGTTAGGAACAAACTTCCCCTGGGGGCAGGACTTCCATCTGCTGCCCACTGATGGGTTTTCTGCATCGTCCTCTGAAGCAGCAGGCGTTGGCCATTGCTGAAGATAGGAGAATAGACTGATACGAGAAGCGACACTCTGTGAGCAGCCAGCAAAGGAGATGGCAGCTGGTGCGGAAATGACACAGAGACACATTCCCACCGCCCCCTGGTATTGATTTCCTGGGGGAGATGGAGGTGCCTGGCCGGTGAGCTGGAGAGGCCTGGTTCTGCCCCCCGGCCTCAGGCAGGGGGGACTAGCTAGTATGGGGGCTGGGGCATGTAGTAGGAAGAGGGCCTGAAACATAAGTCCATGTGTCAGAGGCCTGGTGTGAGGCCTGAGGCCTGGAATAAAGTAATCAAAACCTTGCTGATATTAAGCAAAGTTAAGTTGTCAGCAAGAGGCAGGCCCGACTCAAGAATTGGCAAGATTAGGGCTGATATTGCAAAAACACAAATTCCTAAGAGTTGCTAGGCACAAAGCACTCACACAAGCACATTTCAGAAGGGCGGTACCATAACGCCCCGATAAACAAATCCCCCAAAGATAACAGGAACACACTGACCCATCTTAAGGCTAAGGTCAGGATGACAGCATGACGAATAGAGATGTTTTGATCACACCTACAGATACAAAGCAATGAGTGGCTCCCTAATACATCACGGATGATAGGTAACTTGTTTGCAGAGGTGTATAAAGATGTGTCTCAGAGGGAGTGTCTTTGTCTGGCCTAGGGGATAGTGGAAAGTCCCACCACTAACTGAGCCAGTCCATTGTGACCAGCATGCATGTGTCAGTGTAGCTGTAACCATTGATCCGAGGCATTAGCACACTGCTTCGTCGGCAATAAACCTGACCAGGTGCCTTCGCTAGGAGCCAAGTCTGTGGATTTATTGGGTCGCTCCATCGGGGCCTGGTTCTCTGCTCTCTGCACAGAGCTGGGACACATGCTGAAAGAGCACATGCAGCCAACACCAGAGGACAGGGGAATGGGACACGAGTCCTTTCCCCTCTAGGGGACCATACAAGCAATAAGGCCCAACACCTCCTCTAACTGCCACAGCCCCTCTGGCCCACCCCCTCAGGTGAGTTGTACAGCCCTATGGTCCCTTCAACTGCCACAGCCCCTCTAGCCCACCCCCTCAGGTGAGTGGTACAGCCCAATGGCCCCTCCAACTGCTACAGCCCCTCTAGCCCACCCCCTCAGGTGAGTGGTACAGCCCTAAGGTCCCTCCAGCTGCTACAGCCCCTCTGGCCCAGCCCTCCAGGTGAATGGTACAGCCCAACGGCCCCTCCAGCTGCTTCAGCCCCCAGGTGAGTGGCACAGCCCAATGGCCCCTCCAGATGCTTCAGCCCCCAGGTGAGTGGTACAGCCCAACGGACCCTCCAACTGCTACAGCCCCTCTGGCCCACTCCCTCAGGTGAGTGGTACAGCCCAACGGTCCCTCCAGCTGCTACAGCCCCTCTGGCCCAGCCCTCCAGGTGAGTAGTACAGCCCAATGGCCCCTCCAACTGCTACAGCCCCTCTGGCCCACCCCCTCAGGTGAATGGTACAGCCCAACGGTCCCTCCAGCTGCTACAGCCCCTCTGATCCACCCCCTCAAGTACGTGGCACAGCCCAACGGCCCCTCCAGCTGCCACAGCCCCCCAGCCCCCAGGTGAGTGGCCCCATGTCGATAATGCTGGGCCCAGCACGGCCTGAACCCCGGAGACGCTGCCGCTGGGCGGGGCCGGCGAGGGGTGAGAAGGGGATGGGGGCACAGAGGCAGTGACCCATGTTCAGTTCAGCACGTTGCCGTGGGAGCCAGGAGCCAGCCAGTCGGGGGCCGGGGGGGGGGGGGGGGGGTGCAGTCAGGGCTCAGGGAGCTGGGGGGACTCAGCCATAATGGGGGGAGCATGATGGGCTCCCTGCTCAGGGCTCCACAAGCCCTAGGGCCTCCAAGCCTCTCAGGGGCTCCCCCGAGAGGGGCTTTCACCTCTTCACTGCGCCCCTTCCCCCCCCCCGCTCCTCTTCTTCCCTGGGGCTCGGACAGCTGGAGCAAAGCCAGCGGGGCCTGCAGCTCCCACATCACTGGGGGGTTTGCTTCATGCTGGCAGGGAAGGGGGAGAGCCACAGGCGGATCTGCTGGTGTAATGTGGCCTAGCTTAAGTCATGGTCCATGCTCTGCTGAGATCCATAGTGGCTCTCCATCTGTGTGTGTGTGTCTGTTCACAGCAGCAACATTAACAGCCACCCCTGGCAATGACCTCCACAGTAAGTTATGGGAGAAGGGAGAGTTGGGGGTACACAGAGCCCATGGCCTGGGGGGAAGGAGGAATGGGAGATGCACAGAGCACCTGGCTTGGGAGGAAAGGCAACACCAACTCTCTGAGCTAAAAGAGGAGCTGTCAGTTCCTCCCAGTGCTGGGTTTAAGGCACGCAACTGAGACGCTCTGAGTCTCTCCACTGGAGGGAATGATGCGCCCAGGCTAACTCATGACTCTGTAACAAGGTGACGCAGCTGATAAAACTGGCTGTTCCAGGTGTTCCCTAAATTTATTTAAAATAAGCCCTGTTCAGAACATGCCCTGCTTTTAAACGACAGTCAGGATATTTGCTGCTAGCACAGCCCTCCCCACCCAGAAAGATAGTCACAGCCGTCCAGCACGTGCCCCTCACACGCACTAGTGCAAGAGACAGGGAGGGTGGAACATTTGAACGCTAGGAGGTGAAGCTGCCATCTCCCCAATCCAGGCCAGGCTCCCCCGCAGCCCTGTCTTGCTGGCATCATCCTAGTCAGTACATCTCTCACTGAGGTCTGTGGGTGCCCACAAAACTTGAGACATCTGTGAATGAAACAATGTGAAAGGGAGTGATGATGGAGATTGAGAAGCAAATGGAGCTGAACCAAGGACACCATGGAATGAGTTAAATCATTACGGCGATAATCCTCCTGGCAACCCTCCCCCACTCCCCGAGGCACAGAGTCCTGCTCACACTCTAACCACTTCCTCCGATAATTCCCACAGACATTCCCATCTCAGCAGCTGCGGAGCACACTCTGCCCTATGGCACAGGGAGGCATCCGGGGAGCAGAGAAATCTCAGCTCTGAAAATACTGGACAAATCCTACAGCTACAGCAGGGACTTCAGAAGCATCATTTCTGATTCCCAGAGACGGGACAGTTTGACAGTGGCTCTCGGAGAGCAACAGGCCAGAGCCACAAAGTAGACCCAGGTTCAAACAGGCCATATTTTAAGCTGTCCGGCCTCTGCTCTGGGCCAGTGGAGATTTAAGATCAGGTTTTAGATTCCAAAACCCCCTCCTCACAGCTGAACCATGCTGCAATCCCGGCATCCTGCTTCCATGTAACTGTACATCTCATGCCCCCAGCCCATTGCTTTGCCTGGGAAAATCAGTGAGTTCACCCATGATTTAGGTCACAAACAGTATCCTACTCTGAGGATGATTTTGGCCCATCCTTGTAGCGCCACATGATTCTGAGATTTCAGCATTTAGAGGCCAATTATCAGTCAGAGATGGGATTCCCCCTTCTTCCCCCCCCCCCCCCCCCCCAATTTCAAGGAAGTGGAACATTTTTCTGGATACAAATAATGAAAGATGTCCAAGGTTTCTTTGTATCCTTGACTCTGGGGCATGGACTCAGACTTATGTTTTCAGGCTGACCAGAGACATTGATGCTGGAATTATCCAGCTGAATGTCTGAGCAGAAACAGCCATAAATGACAGTTACTCACTGGCGTATATAACCGACTCCTGTCCCATCGCTGGGTCCTCTCCAGGCTGCCCCTTACTGCCATTGCCAGTTCTCAGGGGCTCAGGGAGGGTGGGGGATCCTTTCTTCAGGATGCAGGTGATGATTGGGGCAGACACCAGCAGGAGCAGAACCAGGCCAGAGCGGAGAAACCAGACTCCAAGGGACATAGTAGGCCCTGGGGTGTGGGAGGAAAGGCAGAGGTAGGGCTGTGCCATAGGTTATAACACCAGAATATTGTGATCACCTTGTCTGCCTTCTTACATAAAACAGGTTGCCCCTGAACTAATTCCTGTTTGAACAGGCAGCTGGGAGGGCGGAGAATATTCTGCCCACTGACACAGATTGATGGAGAAACTAGAATTGAGAGAATGTGCGATTTGGCTACATTCGGGACCTGAAGAGTGTTGAGTGCCCCCTGAGAAACACTGGGAGCCCTCCCATCCCACTGACATCTCAACACCTTGTGGGACCTGCCCAGCGACTCTCAGCATTAGTATTCCCTTAGACATTGGGGACTGAAGCAAAAAGAACTTTGGGCCAGGAAGTGAGGAGAATTCTGTGTCCAGCTGAAAGCACATGCCAGGATTTCAGGCTGAAAGAAGGCAAAATGGATTCACCCCACCTGGAATTCAGACCCAGCATTAACTCCCAGACTGCTGAGAAAGTGCCAAGAGAGAAAGAATGGGCAGGGCCTCAGTTTTAGCTCTCAGCATCAATTACCCAGCTCAGGCCAGTCTGGGACATCAGAGTAAGGGCTGATTCAGAGGGGAGAATGACCCCTGTTGAGTAACACATGCTGCTCTACTCCCTGCAGCACAGTACTCACCACACAGTGCCATATGTGTCATGGGTGAGGGTTACCTGAGCACACAACACTGGCATCTTCTCTGTGGTTACAGTTATGGTCTCCCCAAGGCCCACTCCAGCATTCCGTGAGGGCAGCTTCTCTCCCTGTGCAGTTAACCTCAGCCAGCCAGATGGGGTCAGACCCTTCTCCAAACTCAGCCCCCCCTGGGGCTAACAATGCCGTCCCACAACCCAGCTGCCTGCACACAACTCCAGCATCGTTTAGGTCCCAGTCAACATCACACACGCTTCCCCACTGGTGGTTGTGAAGCACCTCGACTCTCCCAGCACAGTGACTCGAGCCATTCACCAATCGGAGCTGAGCTTGCTCTGAAATGGTCAAACCTACAAGTGAACCATGGGAATAAAGACATAGAGAAGGAGAGATTAGGTCTGATCCATGAACATCCTTTCTAGCATCCCTTATGTTCACATGCATTTACAGTGGGATGTTCCCTGTCTCCTGGGGACCTGGAGCTGACCAACTCTTTGCCCTGAGCGAGGGCTTAGAATGTGCGTTTCAACAGCTGAAAATCCTAACTGTATAAAGGTAATGAGTTCTCTTCAGCTCAGACTATTTTCAGCAAGGGTTTCACAAAAAATATGAAGATTTCCCAGTTGAACATATACCTCCCTTTCAAATTGCTTAAGCTATTTGTAGAAACTCTACCCATAATTCCATCCTTCACAGGTGGGTGAGGCTGTGACCTGCACTATACATGGATTGCATTAGTGCAGTTGAAACCACTTCAAAAACCAATTTATTGAACTTGTGCAAGCCCCATATAGATGTTCTCATTTTGAATTTGGCAGTTTTGAGGTTAGCTTCCCCCTGCCAGAACAGGAACAAAGTAGAACCAAGAAAAGTCTAGACACGCCAGCTGACATGGTTTTCACTCAGCTTGCAAACAGCACTTTAACCCAGTTTTAACTAAAACCCAGGGCGGGTTTGCACCTAAGGAACTGACTGAAGCTAAACCGCAGTGGGAACCCAGGTCAGGACTGGAAGGGAGCATCCCCCATCATATCACCCAATTCGGAAACACGTCAAGCTCCATCTTCAAACTAGTTAGGGTGTTTGTCCCCCATTCCTCCTATTAGGAGGAGGTTCCAGAATCTGCCTCCTCCTCTTTTATTTTCTGTAGCTCTTCACCTTCTCTGGTGCCCTCCCTCCCCTGCACAATGTATTTATAGAGAGCATTCAGATCCCCTCTCAGCCTGCGTTTCACCATGCTGAACAAGTCAAGCTCTTCCAGTCCCCTCTCATAAGACTGTCCTCCAACCCGTGGTCATCCTAACAACCCTTCTCTGCACTTGGTCCAGCCTGAATTCATATTTCTAGTACATGGCTGACCAGAGTCGTGCACAGTTTTCCAGATGAGGCCTTCCCAGCGCCTTGTACTATGGCATTAACACTTCCCTCTCTCGACTGGAAATACCTCTGCTTTGACCCCCAGCCCCACCGCCCACCTCCCTTCTGCAGCTGTGAAGCTCTTCACCCCTTCCCAAGCCTGGGGGAGCAGCTTCTACTCCCCCCCACACACACACAACCAACCTCCTTTCCCAGTCCTAGTTGTGCAGTTTTTTTGGTGAGTCATTCTGAGCTGCTGGACTACTCCTGCTCCCCCATGTATCCTTGGTCATTTCCTCCATCCCAGAACTGGAAATCAAACCCAGGAGTCCAGGCTCCCAGCCCCTCTGCTCTAATCACTAGACGCCACTCCACTACCAGAGCCAATGGTAGAATCCAGGAGTCCGGGCTTCCAGCCTCCTATGCTCTAACCCACTAGACCCCACTTCCCTCCAGCCCCCTCCCCACTCTAACTCACTAGACCCCACTTCCTCCCAAGAGCTGGGGACAGAATCCAGGAGTCATAGAATCATAGAATAACAGGGTTGGAAGGGACCTCAGGAGGTCATCTAGTCCAATCCCCTGCTCAAAGCAGGACCAATTCCCAACTAAGTCATCCCAGCCAGGACTTTGTCAAGCCTGACCTTAAAAACCTCTAAGGAAAGGAGTCCTGACTCCCAGCACCCCTTGCTCTAATCACTAGACCCCACTCCCCTCCCAACATTAGGAATAAAACCCAGGTGTCTGGATTCCCAGGGAAATCCAACACCTAAATCTTCAAAAGGCTCTGGAGTAAAAGATGCCAGAGAAACATTATTTATGAGGCTTTTAAAATCTCTGTGCAGCCGAACACCAGGAGAAAAGGGCACTCACCCCCAAGCCAGCCCAACAGGGTGAGCAGCGCTGTGTTCCCAGTCCCGTAACCCCTGGCGACCATCTCCAGAGCCCTCACTGTGAGCTGCGTGGCCCCCCAATGTGGATTGCTCAGTGGGGAAGGGAGAGCCTGGTTCTGGGCTTCTCCAATCTGTGGGTTTCATTTCTCAGGCTGGCCAAAGCTGCAGCTGCTGGTTTCCTGCATGAGACGCATGATGTGCCAGACTCGTGAGTACAGGAAGGGGTGTGAGGAGGCTCCTGTGCAGAGCCCAGGGAGGTATGAAATGAACCTCCTGGCAAGACCCCGCACCCCATGGCAACTGCTATAATTCATGCCCCATGCACCTCACTGCAGGGACAGCCTCAGGCACCATCTGGAGGGGCTTAGCTTGGTAAACCTTGCCCACTCCCATCTTCCCCTCTCTGCATCTGCTCGCAGCCCCCCAGTACCCGCTGCATAATCTCTCCCCCGCTCTCTGCACCTGCTGGTGCCCCCCAGCCCTTCCCGTTGCCTCTGCACCAACCAAAGGGGCAGACGGTCAGTGTTTCACTCATGCTGTCATGCAAACCCTGTCCTGGCAGGGACTCGAGGAGTGAGGAAGGAGTTCCTGGCTGGCTGCCGGGTGCTGAGGGTGAAGCAAGCAGTTGTCTGCAGGGACTAGGAGCTGGAGAATAGCTTCTGGCTGGCTGCCAGGGCTCAACTAAGATGAGCTATGGGGAAGTGGCCCAAGGAAATGTAGAGCAGCAATTAGTTAAGAGGCGCGGCACAAGGCTGCTATACTTCAAGGGTCCCTGGTTTTGGACCCAAAGCAGTGGGTGGGACCAGGTCCCCCACCAGGCTCTGGGGGAAGTGGCTATGCCCTAAGGAAGGGAATTAGAATGGTGGCACCGCAGGGAAGGGGGCTGCCCTGGGACTGACTC
Source organism: Malaclemys terrapin pileata (assembly GCF_027887155.1). NCBI lineage: Eukaryota > Metazoa > Chordata > Testudines > Emydidae > Malaclemys > Malaclemys terrapin. The sequence goes on along the minus strand of NC_071524.1, from coordinate 6,905,654 downwards.
AGTGAGGAGCTGTGGTCAGTGAACTGAGTCCAAGAGGGGTGGCACAAGTGGAGGCAAGGAGTCGCAAGGAAGAAGCCCTTGGGGCACTGCTCAATTCCAGAGTAGGAACCTTGCAACCTAGCCGGACCGAGTGAGGGTACCGTGATGGGCCCTGTTAGATTGCTTAAAGACTGAGCCCAGGGAGGGCTATAGGAAGATGCACCAGTTGAAGGGGTACGGAGATAGGCCACCATTGGACTAATTAGGGGTGTCAGCCCAGGAAGGGTTAGAGGTTGATACCAATGGAGAGGGTACCATGACGGGCCCTACTGGACTGTTAAAGACTGAGCCCGGGGAGAGCTGCAGGACATTTTGGACTGTGTACCCCAGAAGAGGTTTGTTTGTTTCACACACAGACTTGGGCTGAGTCACTGAAGACGTGCCTGACAAGTGCAGCAGCCAATGGGGGCACCATGAGCGGAGAAAAACTGCAGGCATGCACACACTTGACCAGGGGGTGCTTGCGAGAGTTGGGTGCCAGCCCATTACAGTGATACCAGAAGTGGGGATCGTTACAGAGACATTCAAGAAAGTTTTTTTTAAAAGCACAGAGACAAGAGAAAAGCATTTCACACCACAGATTGTCAACAACCAAACTGCAGCACCCAGGGCCGGCTCTAGGTTTTTTGCCGCCCCAAGCAAAAAAATGTTTGGCTGCCCCCCGCTCCAGCCCTGGGCTCTCCCCCCGACCCCACCCGCACCCCCTGTCTTTCCAGAACCACCAGTGCTGACTCCGCCCGCTCCCCCCTCACCTCCAGCCAGTCCAGCGCTGGCAAGGTTGGGTAAGCAGTGGGGCTCCCGGGCCGCGCCTCAGCCCAGGGTCCCTCCAGCCAGGGCTCCCGCCTCCAGGACTGGCCGGGACCCAGGAGGGCAGAGCTGGGGACCGCCCCGGCACAGGGCTGAGGAGCCGGGGCAGGGTAGCCCCAGAGGGAACAGAGCCCCGGAGAGCAGGACACAGGCCCGGCACGGCAGCGCCCCACCCTCTATGGCCCCACTGCTGCTGCTGCTTCTGACCGCCCTGCCACAGTCCCTGGGCGGCTCGGGGTGCCTGCGGCACCTGCAGGCAGCTCCCTGTGCCCACGGGGCGGCCCCCAGCCCGAGTGTCCCCTGCTCGGAGCCTGCCTGGTCCAGCCACAAGGTGTGGGCACTGCTCCCCCGCGGCACGAACCGCAGCATCCCAAGGGCGCCCCCCGCGCACCACATGCTGCTGCTGCCAGGGCCGGCTCTAGGCTTTTGCCGCCAGAAGCAAAACAAAACAAAAAAAAGATGGCCGGAATGCCGCCCCTGAAAATGTGCCGCCCCAAGCACGTGCTTGGTTTGCTGGTGCCTAGAGCCGGCCCTGGCAGCACCCCCTGCTCTGGAATCTTGCAACAAACCACCCATCACTGGTGAGCCATCAGAAGGGATTCTTTAACCACATGACTTTTTGTGGACTCACATGTCACTGAATAGTAAATTGCATCACATTTTCCTAAACCAATCAGAAGGATTTTCTAACCCCATGGATTATCCAGCAGAGCATATTAAATTGTAAATTAAAGATAAAATACCAATTCTAATAAGCATGTATGTAGGTTTCTTTATCCATTTTTTTTACAATACCTACATACATTCAGCAGTTAACCTTATTTGTTTCTTAATTTGGACCAGGAATAAAATGTCTTCTTTCACCACAATTCTTTTAGCATTTGTCTTTAAAAACTGATAAGTACCTAAATTTTATTCCAATTTCCCTTATTCCATATACTCAAATAATGTATTTCTTCCTAACCTTTTATATTTATTGGAAATTAGCACCTATTGGCTTAAGTTGTATTAGGGGCCCCTTAATTTTCGTAAAGTTTTTGACAAAAAAAAAGTAGGGAAACATGCAACACACCCCCATCACTCCCAACCCCAAATAAGTATGTTCAAGCCAGCTTGTTCACTATTTATAGATAACCCCTTTAAACATATAATATAAAACTACTTTGAATGTTTTATAGATGTGTCTTTCTCACACACACTTGTTTTTCAGCATTGTTTCATATAAAACACACAATACCGCACTCAAAGGAAATCTAATGGTGAAAATTCATTAATAGGCCCATTTGTGAGAGAAAATGCAGGCCTAGTTTAAGCTACCTTTTTATTCCTCTTTCCTCAAACTATGCCCTTTTTGGTAAGATCTGAAATGTGGATTAATTAATTAAAGTTGTGTGTACTAAGTAAAATAAAAACAGCAATGGAGTATTTGGGAAACCTATATTTTAGTATTTGAGAGACAATAGCTACAAACAAAATTTTATCCTTAAGATTAAGCAGTAAATATTTTGCATTAATAACTTATTTGGCACATTTTGCAACATACACAAAAGAGATTAACAATCACTGAGCACATACACACACACACAGGTACACAGAGTTATCTGATAATCAGAGCTATCTGAAAAACAGTTAATTTTTTTCATTTTATTTATCATCACACTGAAGCAGCACCAAGGTATTAATTTTCTTTCTCTTATAAAAAAATTATTGTATAGTGTCATGCTGTCTGGAGTGGCTCATGACTGTGAATGCTACCTCAGGGCAGACTGCCAGAAAACAGGGCAGACACCCCAAGCTGGTGGTGTGTTCTATAATTAGATTTCACCAAACCAATAACAAATGTGAACTCCTGGATCACTATACCAGTCATGCCATGGAGTCACAGACTCTCCAGCCTATCTTGCCACCCAGACAAACTGGATTTCATGATAAAACGGTCACTTAATCCAAAAATCACAAATATTTTAGGTTACTCCCAGTCCCAAGAGGCCAGTCACTCACCCAGATCAAATGGTATCCTAGATCTTACACCAAAGACAATGCTGGCAGCCAATTCTATAGTAAACTAACTACAGTTTCATTAGCAAAGAAAAGGAAATGAGTTATTGAGAGGTTAAAGCAGGTTAAACATAATAACAGGTTAATCACAGTCTATAATTCCAAATGGTGGCAGAGATGTAATACCCAGCCATTTTCCCAAAAGGATCTCAGGGCTACCCAGATTAACTCTGGTTATTCCACCTGTTTGAATCCAAACAGCTCAGAGATGAAGGAGCTTTCCCTAACTCCATACTTATAGCTTCTTCTCACAGCAAGCAAACTCACTGGGTCACTACCCACATGAGCTCTTCATTCGATTATGGAGAGTGAGGAATGCACTTAGCGTCTTTGACCTCTGATCACCACACACAATGATCACTTGCCTTAAAATTAGCACTTTTCTGTTAAAGTTCTTCATTTGCATTCCACACGGCTTCTTTTTCGTTTGATGGGTTATTTAGTTACAGGGATATACACTGTGGATGTTTGCTATTACATTATAACGGGATACAGATAAGTGAAAACAATGCACGTAACATCCCACTAGTTTTCATGAAGTTTAAACATCAAATACACTCTCGTACATTTACCAATCACTTGGATCTGTACTAATACACAAGTGAATTGGTCTGGCTTCCAACTATGGATTTATAAACATTCAGTGAGGACTGGGGCTTTGGCATGAGCTGGTACCTGGTCTGCCAGCATCACATATAGTGCCTTTAAAACCATAACCTCTAATGCAGTGGTGAGCAACCTACGGCCCGCGGGCCACATGCAGCCCATCAGAGTAATCTGATTGCGGGCCGCAAGACATTTTGCTGACATCCTCAGGCACGCCCCCCCCCATAGGTCCCACCACTGCTCTAATGCTCCCTCTCCATGCCTCCACTCCACCTCTCATAAACCTTACTGTTGTGTCCTAACCAAAGAGAAGGGGGTCTGGTGAAATAAAAAGTAAATTACAATGCTGACAAGAGAAACTAGCTCGATCTTTTCAATAAAAGCATTTGTTTGTTTTTGAAGTGATGCCTACATGAATTACTCAACATGCAAAAAAACCCTGACAACAACAATATTCTTTAAGGGCAGTATACAAGGATATGATATAAGCTCATCAATTGTAATTTGTGAAGAAATTTCCAGAATGCATAAACCTAGCGGTTTTACAATAAAAATATCAACCCTGAAAAGCCAAACCACAGCTTTGTGACTGCATAAAGGAGAGAGATAAAGTCTGTAGCATCTGACACTGTTATCTGAAAAAACTTGTCACCCCACATCCTACCCCATGCCTCTTTTCCTGACTTTTTTTAATCTGAAACAGCCATCTCCCTCTTCTGCTGCTGCTAAACTCAGTTTTTAATAACATCAAACAACGTTTTACAAAATAAACTATCATAAACTTTTCAAAGTTGAATATGAAAAAAACAGGGACCTAGGAATAAGAGACCTGACATAGATTTGGGGGGTGGTTTGACTATGGACTGAAATTTGTTTTTGTTTAGTTTAAGAGTTTTGTATCCATTCTTTGTTAGTTGGCTTGCTTTAGCCAGGGCCAGCCTTTGTCATACAGAAACATTCGCTGAACTTCAGAAGGCTTTATTGCCCCCCATCATTTTGCCAAATTTCTCATAATTTTGTCATGGTGCATGGGGGATTGGCTGTGGGGTGGGGGATGTTTTTCCAGATAACAGGCTACGGACTTTATCTATCTCCTACATGCAGTTACAAAGCTTTTCAAATTTGATATTTTTTATCTGCAAATGACAATGGGGATTAAACTGTACCCTGGAATCTAACACTTTCTTCACAATTTACAAACAATGTTTATTAAGAGGTTTATGTCCCATCTTTGTAATCTGCCTTTAGAGGAGTCTTTTGTTTGTGGGTTTGTTTTTTATGGGGGGTTGCATGCTGGATAATTCATTTTAAAAAAACAAGTTTATGCTCTTATTTAAAAGGTTGGGATAGTCTCGCTTTTAAATATTACAATGTAATTTTTATTTCACCAGACTTCTTTCTCTTTGCTTAAGACAAAACCATGATGTTTATCAGAGGTAGGGTGGAGGCAAGAAGTTGCTAAGAGGGTACAGTTTTAAAGGCACTATGCAATGTACATTTTGATAAAATTGCAGGGAAATTAATATTTTGGGGCCACTTCAAATGATGATAAAAATGGAAAAAAGTAATTGTCATACAGCTGTTTAAAATATTGCTACAAAAGTAAAGATGTTGGTGCATTTTGATTATATCACAGGGCTTTTTTATCATGTCTGAGCTGGGGGGGTTGAAGCAGTGAGCTGCACAGTGCTAACAATGACTTTACCCCTCTACTCCTTTTAGGTTTCATGTTTCATCATTGCTGTTCTTTTAGGGTCCAATATGTGTCTTAGGATATTAATGAACAAAAATGATTGTTGCTTTTAAAGTACTTCTGTAAAATATCACTAAGGATGTAAAGACAAGCATTGTGATTATGGTACAGTGTTTGTCATCCCAGCCAGAGACCAGCCTCTGCATGTATACCCATTCCACCTGACGCCTTTGGAAGTGTTCGTTATTTACTAACTCCCCGGTGAAAAAGTGATTAGAAACACTGGAAAAACAAAAGTGGGAATATAATGCCTCATGCGGTTGAGAAGGGTTTCTGCATGACACATGCTTACCCACATGTTAAACCTTGATATCTAATAAAGCATACATACAAGGCTGTTTTGCTAAATAAAGATTTCAAACATTTGTTAAAATGCCCCTCCAAGTTTTTTTATCCTCATGCCCTGTGTTTTCATGTTACCTTCTAAAGTCTGTGTTCCTCTGTATGTGTGTACAGGTCCATTTCATGTTTTTTCATTTCTTTTTGGTATTTTGCTAAATGTGCCTGTGGCAAGGTGATGACTCACCACGCGGCGCCTCCTGGTGGTTGTCCAGGGAATTAGCTCTTTCCAGCCCCGGGATGCCCTCTGCCAGCTGATGTCTCGCCTGCCGCTGGCCCCCATGTCCCTCCCAGACCCCGGTGCCCTTTACCCAGGGGTTCTGCTCACCGTAGCAACCCCCAATATGGGTCTCCCCACTCAGGGGAACCCCCAACCCCTATCCCCACCTCGCCTCAGTGGCTACTGCCAGTTACCATCTAGCCCCACTCACTGGGGCAGACTGCAGTCTGTAAAGGCCACTCATCATTGGCAAGGGGGGTTTGGACCTGCTGCCTCTGCCTATCTCTGGGCTGCCCCTCTGCAGCCCCAGTACCCTTTGTGGGCCCTTAACTCAGCCTGCAGCCTGGGGCTTTGCTAGGCTGGAGCTCCCTAGCTCCCTCAGCCCTTCCCCAGCACTGCTCCACCCTAGGTACCCTCCTCAGCTTCCCAGACAGCCAGGTCCTTCTCTCTCTACAGCCAGAGAGAGACTGTGTCAGCTTCTAGCCCACTGCCATCTTATAAGGGCCAGCTGGGCCCTGATTAAGCTACCACAGCTGTGTCTGCTTTCCTAATCAGCCTAGCTTTCCTCGCTGCAGCCCTCTCCAGGGCTGCTTTATCCCATTCAGGCAGGAGCAGGGTGACCACCCCGCTACACAGCCGAATAGGTTAATAATGTGAAACATTTACTGCTAAATTGTTTAAGAAACATTGAATCTTAAGAACATTTAGTTTGTAGCTACTGCTTCTCAGATACTAAAATACAGGTTTTTCTAATACGCCATTGCTGTTTTTATTTTCTTTAGTAAATTCAAGTTTAATCTCTTTAATTCATCTACATGCTATACCCTAAATTTGGAAGGAGTTACAGGTTTACCGTAACAAAAAGGGTATAATTTATGGAAAGACTGAAAGCAAAATTGTGCAAAGGTTGCTGCAGCTTCATGGTTAGGGCACTCTCTGATGATGTGGGAGATTGAGGATCCAGTCTGTCTGTGAAAATGCCTGTTTCCACAGTGGAACATCTTCAACAGGAGAAACTGAGGAAGCCCCATGCCAGAATGTCCATGACCTAGTGGCTTGGGCACTCACCTAAGATATGGCAGATCCTTGTTCAAATCTTTTCTTCAGGTAGAGTGAGGACTTGAACTAGGGGTCTCCTGCATCCCAGGTGAGTACCCTCACTGGTGGGCTAGAAGTTATGAGGGAGTGTGATGGTCTATAATGCTATGGTCACCACTTTTATAAGGCTATGATACATTTTCTACAAAGTATGCCTTGTGAGGTATCATTTGAAAACTCATAATCTGCTGAATATTATTGTCCTGGTAAAATGTGTGTATCAATATTGTATGAGAAGTTATTAGATTAAGACAAGATTAAGACAAGCAAGCACAAACTAGTTTTTCAGAGACAAAGACACACTAGAATCCCACCTGTTAAAGGGCCATCACCTACTTACGCGGCCATTCTCCAGCAACTAGAAAGGGTAAACAAGAAATTTACATCGCATCACAGGAACATTTCAAACCTCATGTCCACAAGAGACAGCTTGTTGCCTGCACCCCAGCTGTGAGTAATCCTTGAAGAAGGGAGAGGGATATAAATATGAGAGACAGTGACCTCCAACTCACCTCTCCTCCCATCTCTCTGCTCATGATATCAACAACTCTCAAAGAACTGAGCTAAGCGGGGAGTGGTCCCAGGCTGGAAGGAGACCCAGCCTGTGAAATTTACAACAGCGTATGGTGAGACAAAAACCTTTGTTTTTAGGCTTGTTAAATTAGGTATTAGCTTGCGTATTACTCTTGTATTTTCTTTTGTAACCAAACCTAACTTCTATGCATGAATACTCATAATCACTGAAAATGTATCTTTCTGTTGTTAATAAACTTATCTTATTGTTTTATCTTAATCAGAGTGTGTTTGGATTACAGTGTGTGGGAAACTCCATTTCGGATAACAAGCTTGGTGCATTATCATTTTCCTTTGATGAAATGATGGACTTTCTATGAGCTTGCATTGTTCAGTAGTGTGCTGGACAGTACAAGACACACATTTCTCAGGAAAAGTCTGGGACTAAGAACTTGCGGGTGTCGTGCTGTATGTAACTCATGAGTGACTGATCAGAGTGCTCATGTATTTAGCTGGGAGTGGATTTACATGCTGAAGGTGCAGAGAGGGGAAGATGGGAGTGGGCAAGGTTTACCAGGGCTAGGTCCCTCCAGAGGGTGCCTGGGGCTATGAATTGTAGCAGAAGCCCTGGGGTGGGGGGAGCCTTGCCAGGAGTTTCATTTCATACCTCTCCCACCCTGGGCTCCACATGAGCGAGGGCCTCCTCACACCCTTCCTGTACTCACGAGCCTGGCCCATCATGTGTCTCATGCAGGAAACCAGCAGCTGCAGCCCCTGGCCAGGCTGGGAACAAAACCAACAGACTGGCCCACAGCAAGTCACTCCTTCCCTTCCCCACTGAGCTCTCCTTGTTGGGGCCACACAGCTCACAACGAGGTCTCTGGATATGGCTCCGAGGGACTGGGGGACCGGGAACACAGCGCTGCTCGTCCTTCTGGGCTGGCTTGGGGTGAGTGCCCTTTTCTCCTGCCGTTCAGCTGCACAGAGATTTCAAAAACTGGTTAAAGAATCTGCTCCTCTGGCACCTTTGGAGACTAGATGTAACATTTCTCTGGGAGTCAGGACTCGTGGGTTCTATCACCAGCTCTGGGAGGGAAGTGTCATCTAGTAGTTAGAGCAGGGAGCAGTGATTCAGGCCTCTGAGATTTCAATCCCCAATTCTGGGATGGAGCAGGAGAGGACCGGAGATACAGGAGAGAGCCCACTGGCTCAGAGTGGGTGTGTCTGCACTGCAGTTGGGAGATCTGGTTGCAGCACATGCAGACATAATCTATCTAACTAGATCATAGCAGCGCCCATAACGATAGCAGTGATGCTATGGCAGAATGGGCTGTTCTTCTCCCCTCTCCCTTCAACACCAGGCCTGGGACAGGAAGGACTGAGGGGGTAAAATCCCCAGGAACTGCTCCTGCTCCCCCCCCCACTCCAAGTCTGCCAGGGGAGAAAAGCCTCCTCACGCAGCTGCAGAAGGATCTGATGTGGAGCTGGGTGGCAAAAGGGGTGTGTGTAGAATTGTTGGGTGGCTGGGTGGGTAGAACTCCTGTGGGGCTGGGCTAGACGTGGGGGGGGCACATAATTCATGGATGTCAGCATGCAGGGGCGCAGAATTGTATTTTCCATGAAAAATTAGCAATACCAATTGTCACCCACACACATACACTCCATGGGCAGTTCAAAAATCAGAGGACAGCTCCCAACACATAATTTTTTCCTCTTTAAAAAAAAATCATGATTTTGAAGCCAATCTCATGATTTTTTGTGTGTGCGACTCATGATTTGTGAAGGCTTGGGGATGACAATTCTGTAGTCAGACTCATCCGCTGTCTTTAACATGCCTCTTGGTGTCTAGAAACCTCCCCAGTGAGAGTGTCTCCCCTCAAAGGCCCTAGGAGTGGTACTGGACATTTCAGGTGATGGTGTGGAGCAGGTACCTCGGCTCCCAGATTTAAGTAAGCTCTTCTCTTAAAGACAACAAAGCAGCAGGAGCTGCATCATCACTTCACAGGATCACGAGCAAAAAGAAGCAGGGAAAAGTTTTTAAAACCTCTAAGTGACTTTGGCTCCTCATTTCCATTTTTAAAAAGGACTTACTTAGTCCCAGATCCTCAAAGGTATTGAAGCTCCGAATTATCACTTATTTCAGCACTAGGGGGCACTGTCCTGCAAGGGGTAGGAAGGGGGTGTGTGTCAGATTTAAATGGGAGTTCGGCGCCTAGGACCCATAGGCTTTGGGCTGTAGGAGCCTAAATCCCATGGGATTTTGAAAATTACACCCACAATCTGATTAAATAAATAGACTTTTTTCTGCCTGGTGATGGTAGAGTTCTGTAATCCCAAATCTCCTGGGCAAGGATGTGTTCAAAGTTAGGAATTTCCTGAGACAACGGATGTCCCAGTGGGTAGGTCTCTAGAGGATAAGGAAGGATGAGGTTGGGTTGCAATGCAGCATGGATAGGGAGGAGATCAAAACTAATCTAGGTATGGCCCAAAAATGAAATGAATACTTTGCCTCGGTTTTCAATAAGGATGATAATATGATACAAGGGCATGAAGGCAGGAACGCTGATGGAGATGAGGATATACACATGGAAATTACCACATCTAAGGTGGAAGAAAAATTTAAAAGTGCTTAATGCATCCAAATTGGGAAGGCCAGCTAATATCCATCCCAGAATACTGAAAGAACTGGTACATGAGATTGCTAGTCCACTAGCAATGATTTTTAATAAATCTATGTATTCGGGGACAGTACCTTATGACTGGAGAATAGCTACTGTCATAACTATATTTAAGAAAGCGGGGGGGAAAGTGATCCAGGCAATTACAGACCCATTAATCTGACCTCTATAGTAGGAAAGGTTTTAGAAGAAATTGTGAAGGAAAGAATATTTAAATTCATTTAGGTAAATGGAAAAGGGGCTGTAATGCAATCGTTTACCAAAGGTAGATTGTGCCAAACTAACCCAATTTCCTTCTTTGAGACAATATCTGATTTTTTAGATAAGGGAAGTGCAGTACATCTAATAGACTTGGACTTTCAGTAAAGCTTTTGTCAAAGTACCACATGGGAAATTATTAGTTAAATTAGGGAAGATGGGGATTGGTTGGTACAAGCATTGTAAGGCGGATGAGGAACTGGATAAAGGGAAGAAGGCAACAGGTTGTGCCAAAAGGTGAACTATCAGACCGAGGGAGGTTACTAGTGGAGTTCCTCAAGGATTGGTCTTGGTATCAGTCTTATTCAATATTCTTATTAATGACTTGGCACAAAAAGTGGGAGTGCACTAATGAAATTTGCTGATGGCACAAAGTTGGGAGATGTGATCAGTACAGAGGAGGATCAGAGTATTCTACAGAAAGATTTGGCTGACCTTGAAGACAGGAATAACAGAAATGGGATGAAATTCAATAGTACAAAGTTGAACGTCATGCACTAAGCGTCTAATAATAAGAATTTCTACTACAAACCGGGGGCTCATAGATTGGAAGCAATGGAGGAGGAGAAAGACCTGGGAGTGCGGCTCGATCACGGGATGACTCTGAGCCACGAATGTGATGAGGCTGCAAAAAAGACAAATGCAATCCTAGGGTGTATCAGGCGAGGCACTTCCAGTAATGAGAGAAAAGTATTAATGCCATTGTACGAGGCATTCGTAAGGCCTCATCTGGAGTACGGAGTGTGATTCTGGTCATCCATGTTCAAGGAAGCTTCATTCAAACTGGAACAGGTGCAGACAAAAGCTACTAGGATGATCAGGGTTTGGAAGGGCGATCTTATGAAAAGACACTGGAAGACACTGGTAAGGAATGGTGTCCCTAGACTCTGTCTGTCAGAGGGTGGAAATGGACGGCAGGAGAGAGATCACTTGATCATTGTCTGTTAGGTTCACTCCCTCTGGGTCACCTGGCATTGACCACTGTCGGCAGACAGGATACTGAGGCCTTGGCTACACTGGCGCTGTACAGCGCTGCAACTTGCTGCGCTCAGGGGTGTGAAAACGCCCCCCCCCGAGCGCAGCGAGTGCAGCGCTGTAGAGCGCCAGTGTAATCAGCACCTGCAGTGCTGCACGCTCCCTCGCAGTGCTGCACGCTACTCCCCTCGGAGAGGTGGAGTACATACAGCGCTGCACGCTCCCTCGCAGCGCTGCACGCTACTCCCCTCGGAGAGGTGGAGTACATACAGCGCTGCACGCTCCCTCGCAGCGCTGCACGCTACTCCCCTCGGAGAGGTGGAGTACATACAGCGCTGCACGCTCCCTCGCAGCGCTGCAAGCTACTCCCCTCGGAGAGGTGGAGTACATACAGCGCTGCACGCTCCCTCGCAGCGCTGCAAGCTACTCCCCTCGGAGAGGTGGAGTACATACAGCGCTGCACGCTCCCTCGCAGCGCTGCACGCTACTCCCCTCGGAGAGGTGGAGTACATACAGCGCTGCACGCTCCCTCGCAGCGCTGCAAGCTACTCCCCTCGGAGAGGTGGAGTACATACAGCGCTGCACGCTCCCTCGCAGCGCTGCACGCTACTCCCCTCGGAGAGGTGGAGTACATACAGCGCTGCACGCTCCCTCGCAGTGCTGCACGCTACTCCCCTCGGAGAGGTGGAGTACATACAGCGCTGCACGCTCCCTCGCAGCGCTGCACGCTACTCCCCTCGGAGAGGTGGAGTACATACAGCGCTGCACGCTCCCTCGCAGCGCTGCACGCTACTCCCCTCGGAGAGGTGGAGTACATACAGCGCTGCACGCTCCCTCGCAGTGCTGCACGCTACTCCCCTCGGAGAGGTGGAGTACATACAGCGCTGCACGCTCCCTCGCAGCGCTGCACGCTACTCCCCTCGGAGAGGTGGAGTACATACAGCGCTGCACGCTCCCTCGCAGTGCTGCAAGCTACTCCCCTCGGAGAGGTGGAGTACATACAGCGCTGCACGCTCCCTCGCAGCGCTGCAAGCTACTCCCCTCGGAGAGGTGGAGTACATACAGCGCTGCACGCTCCCTCGCAGTGCTGCACGCTACTCCCCTCGGAGAGGTGGAGTACATACAGCGCTGCACGCTCCCTCGCAGTGCTGCACGCTACTCCCCTCGGAGAGGTGGAGTACATACAGCGCTGCACGCTCCCTCGCAGCGCTGCAAGCTACTCCCCTCGGAGAGGTGGAGTACATACAGCGCTGCACGCTCCCTCGCAGCGCTGCAAGCTACTCCCCTCGGAGAGGTGGAGTACATACAGCGCTGCACGCTCCCTCGCAGTGCTGCACGCTACTCCCCTCGGAGAGGTGGAGTACATACAGCGCTGCACGCTCCCTCGCAGTGCTGCACGCTACTCCCCTCGGAGAGGTGGAGTACATACAGTGCTGCACGTTCCCTCGCAGCGCTGCAAGCTACTCCCCTCGGAGAGGTGGAGTACATACAGTGCTGCACGCTCCCTCGCAGCGCTGCAAGCTACTCCCCTCGGAGAGGTGGAGTACATACAGTGCTGCAAGAGCTCTCTCGCAGCGCTGGCGGCGCGACTACTTTCGCGCTTCACAGCGCTGCCGTGGCAAGCGCTGCCGTGGCAGCGCTGTGAATTCCCAAGTGTAGCCAAGGCCTGAGATGGATGGACCTTTGGTCTGACCCAGTATAGCCATTCTTATGTTCTTATGAGCTTGGCCTTTTCGTTTAGCAAACAGAAGGCTGAGAGGGGATCTGATTGTTCTCTGTAAAAACACTGGGGGGGTAAATACCAGGGAGGGTGAAGAGCTATTGAAGATAAAGGACAATGTTGGTGCAAGAGCAAATGAATATTAATTGGCCATGAACAAATTCAGGCTGGATATTAGAAGGTTTTTATCCATCAGAGGAGGCAGGTTCTGGAACAGCCTCCCAATAGGAGTTGTGGGGGCCAACAACTTAGTTATTGTTTTAAGAGTGAGCTGGGCTAATTTTTTAGTAGGATTGTATGACAGGATTGATTGTGGTGGTGAGGAGCAGAGCTCGGCAGCCCTGGGGACCGATTCTGTTGCAATGTTCCCAAAATCTCCTGTTTCAGGGCTTCAGCTGGTCAGGAAGGGAATTTTTTCCCCAATGTAGTTTTGGTTGGTTGGGTGGTTTGTTTGGGCGTATTTTGGAGGTGGCGGGGTTGTGGGGGTTTTTGGTCTCCTTCCTCTGAAGCATCAGGACTGGGCATGGCTGGAGATGGGACACAGGACAGGGTGGGACAGGGTTCTGAGGTGGCACCAAGCTTCTCTCTCAGTGCTTGGCTGGCTGGTTCGTTCACATGCTCAGGGTCTAACTGATCACCACGTGTGGAGTCAGGAAAGAATTTCCCCAGATCAGATTGGCAGTGACCTTATGGGGGGGGTTCACCTTCCTCGGCAGTGTGGGGTGTGGGTCATGTGCCAGGATCATCTGGGTGTATCTCATTTAATCAATTCCCTGCCATGGCAGGGACCTCGAGCCTTGGTGCACCTCAGTCCCTCCTAGTCTCTGTCTGTGGCACACAATAGTCTAGTCTCCTGAGGGCCGTGATACAATTTCCATTGTAGGGTTTAGTGTGCAGGTGCCAGGTGATGCTGGTGGCCTGTGATACACAGGAGATCAGATTTTATCTGGTGGCCCCTTCTGGCCTTAAACTCTATGACTCTGGGCTGTGGTTCAAGTCCCTGTTCTGGCACAGATTTCCTGTATGACCTTGGGCAAACCACTTAGTCACTCTGGACCTCCGTTACCCATCCAGCCCATGGGGTTAAGAGCCCTGCCCAGCCTCACCGGGGTGTGAATTCAAACAGGCCCAGGTGCAGAGAAGGGCTGATAGGATGACCAGGAGAATGGAGAGCTGGTCTTACTAGAGAAGACTGGAGAGCTTGGCTTGTTTAGCCTAGCAAACGCAGGCTGAGAGGGGATCTGATGGTTCTCTACACATACCTCAGGGGTCGGGGTAAAGAAGAGCTATTTAAGCTAATGGATAATGCTGGCACCAGAACAAATGGGGATAAACTGGCCAGGAATAAATTGAGGCTGGACATTAGAAGGTGGGTTCTAACCATCAGAGAAAGGAGGTTCTGGAGCAGCCTCCCAGTAGGAGGAGTGGGGACAAACACCCGAACTAGTTTGAAGATGGAGCTTGACGTGTTTACGAATGGGATGATATGATGGGGGACGCCTGTAATAGCAGGGGATTCGACTAGATGACCAAGGAGCTCCTTTCCAGTCCTGACCTGGGGTCCCACTGTGTTTTAGCATCAGTCAGTTCCTGAGGCGTAAACCTGCACTGGGTTAACTAAAGTGCTGTTTGCAAACAGAATGAAAACAGTGCTGGTTGGAGTGTCTACACTTATCTTGGTTCTGCTTCGTCCCTGTTCTGACAGCGGGAAGCTAACCCCAGAATTGCCAAATCCAAAATAAGAGTGTCTCCACGGGATTTTGCACAGGGTTAACTAAATTCAGTCGAAACGGTGCAACGCACATGTAGCAAAAGCCACACCCCCATTTGCCCATCGAGGATGGCATTATGGGTAGGGCTTCTGCCACTTGCCTATGTCCTTCGAAAGGGAGGTATGTTCTCAAGAAGGAAATCTTCATATTTCTTGTGCAGCCCTTGGTGTAAATAGTCTGGGCTGCGGGAATTTGTTACCTTTATACAGTTAGGGTTTTCTGCTGTTGAAACTCACGTCCCCTGGCTCAGGGAAAAGGTCTGGTTGCCTCCAGGCTCCCAGGAGACGGGGAACAGCCCGCTGTAAAGATACGTGGGCATGGAGGATGCTAGAAAGGACGTTCGTGGCTCAGCCCTAATCTTCCCCTCTCTGAGTCTTTATTCCCACATTGCACTTGTAGGTTTGAGCGTTTCAGAGCACGCTCAGCTCCGGCTGGTGAATGGCTCGAGTCGCTGCGCTGGGAGAGTCGAGGTGCTTCACAACCAGCAGTGGGGAACCGTGTGTGATGACGGCTGGGACTTATTGGATGCTGGAGTCGTGTGCAGGCAGCTGGGCTGTGGGACGGCGTTATCAGCCCCAGGGGGGGCTGAGTTTGGAGAAGGGTCTGACCCCATCTGGCTGGCTGAGGTTAACTGCACAGGGACAGAAGCTGCCCTGTCCGAATGCAGAGCTAGTCCTTGGGGAGGCAAGAACTGTACCCACAGAGAAGATGCCGGTGTTGACTGCTCAGGTAATATTAACCCGTCTTATTGTGCAGGAGGTGGAGGCATTCTCCCCCCATAGTCAGTTCTCGCCCCAATGCCCCAGAGCAGCGCTGGGGCCGTTGTGCTGCTGGGAGTGGGGTGAGTGACTGTAACATGTCCAACAAAGCTGCCACACTGAGGTGTGCTATGGGGCCTCAGTTTCCCTTCTGGGTGTGACATGGGGATACTCATACATCTCCCAACTGGTGTTTCAAATGAAGTCTCCCCTTCTGGGCTTCCCACATCCTCTCTTGTCCCTTACCCCAGCATCACAGTCCCCTCTGGGACTCTGCTCTCAGGCTACACAGCCCCACCCCAGCCCTGCTCCCTATGCTGAGCTCCCACATGGTCACATGGTCCTTCCCAGCCATGTGCTGGCCTGGGACACCCCCCACTCCTCCCAGGGAAGTCATGTTCAGGCCCCTCAAGCGGCACTCCCAATGCTTCCCCCACTCTGGGGTGTCCCACCTTTGGTCCAGCGGGCCCTGTGTTCTCTGAACTCAGTGCCTCCACCTAGTGGCCAGGTACATGAAGGGCCAGACAGCCCCTGTGATCTCTAGGGCATTGTATGGAGCCAAGGGCCAGCCCACAACAAGGGGAAACCATGCTTCATCACCGGGTAGGTTTGGAGCAGGGGAGTTGACAGGGAGGTGGGGTAACAGAGTCACCCCACCATGCCACAGAAATAACCACTGCCTGCCCACAACCATGCAGGCACAACACACGCTCCCCCACAGCCCTCCACCCACCTCGACTGGTCAGAAGCTCTGGGGGACAATGGCAGGAGGGGCCCTTTGCTGGGAGGTCAACAGCTCTCCCCACTGGATGCAGTGGGTCCCTGCCTGCTCCTAGCTCCTGTTGCAGAGGGGCTGTCCCATGCAGGCAGGTCTTCCACCGATGGCAGTAGGGGTGCTCCCAGAATGGGTGGGCTCTCTGGGCCCTGCAGCTGGTGATGTGGCTTGTTCGTTGGGCTCCTGGTCCCATTCCCATGGGCACGGGCATCTCAAGCACAGCCAAGCTAGGCAGCCTCAATTCCACCCTGTGCTGCTGACTGTTGGGGGGCTGGGAGGGGCTTTTCACAAGCCCTCAATCTGGCTCCATACAATCCCCAGAATTCCCAGCTCTGTAACATGCCCATTGGGCCATACATGCACCTGAGAGACCAGCACTGTCCAAACCCCCCAGTCACTGCAGGGCAGAGTTAAGGTTGATTGGTGCTTACCTGTGACCTCCCAGATCATAACATGCTGAGGGTTCTTTGCAGTGTCACCTTAACACTGAATTTCCTAGGTTTAGTGCACTTGTTTGGGGGGATAATTACAGCATCCCCCTGGGGTGGATTTTACTGGTTAGTCTTTTTTCTCCTGAGGCGTTTGTAGGTTTGACCATTTCGGAACACACTCAGCTCCGCCTGGTGAATGGCCCAAGTCGCTGCACTGGCCGAGTCGAGGTGCTTCATGACCAGCAATGGGGAGCCGTGTGTGATCACAGCTGGGATATGAATGATGCCAAAGTCGTGTGCAGGCAGCTGGCGTGTGGGGAAGTGTTATCAGTCCCAGAAAAAGCTTGGTTTGGAGAAGGGTCTCACCCCATCTGGCTGGATGAGATTAACTGCACAGGAACAGAAGTTTCCCTCACCGAGTGCGGGGCTAGACTTTGGGGAGACCATAACTGTACTCATGAAGAAGATGCCAGTGTTGTGTGCTCAGGTAACCCTCACGTATGTAATTTCCTGCATGGTGATAGGGGACCTGTACTGCAGTGATGGTGGTTCAGCAGGGGGCACTCTCCCCTCACAGTCAGCACTGGCCTCAGTGATCCAGCCTGGCATTAGTGGGCCTGGTTTGCAAAGAATGGGGTGGGTGAGTTCACTAAGGGGCACTCTCCCTTCACAGTCAGTGCTGGACCTAGGGGGCGCTGTGCTGCAGGGAGCAGGACTGCAGCTCAAAGTCTTTCATTACAACTTTGACATAAAATAAAAGATAATAGTCTTAATCAATACTAAGTAGCAGCTGCCCCTAATGATTTTAAAAATAAACAATAGACCAGCAATAGAACATATAATAATATAACAATAACAGAATATTATTATGTCATATCCTGACTTGTCAGTGGTAGTAGTGCATATTAGTCACCTGTACTACTGACAAGTCAAAAAATAACATACAAATAATATGCACATGAATATAACCTCATCAAACAGAATTTGAAACAAAAGTTTGAAATTCCAAAACAAAATAAGAAAATGGGAAGTTTCATGTTATCATCTTTATCAAGAGTCATTTTAAAATATTATTTTCTAAATTAATAAAGAGACTACCGACAGCCAATTGCTGTTGTCCTCATTAGCATATGTAAGAACATAAGAACAGCCATACTGGATCAGACCAAAGGTCCATTTAACCCAGTATCCTGTCTTTCAACAGTGGCCAATGCCAACTGCTTCAGAGGGAATGAACAGAACAGGTAATCACCAAATAATCCATGCCCTGTCACCCATTCCCAGCTTCTGGCAAACAGAGGCTGGGGACACCATGCCTGCCCATCTTGGCTAATATACAGCAGCATGGGAAGTGATACAGAACCCAAGATTTTGCAAACAGGTGCCAACAAAGGCTAAAAATGGGAAACACGCCATTAACAATAATGAAAAGTGGCAATTTTTGAAGAGTTGCTCCGCTATGGATCTGACCCCGAGCTGCTGCAAACCGACATCGACATTTCAACTACCTGGCACATTGTCATTTCTAAGTTTCATTCATTGCCACTTTTTCATCCTTCCTTTAAAAAAATCATCGTCCAACACTCCCGTAAAGGTAGCAGCCATCTTTTCCTTTTAGCTCTGGCCTCGGTACAGCTCCATGGTAATGCCTGTGGTGCATTGGTGGGTTTGACCATTTCAGAGCACTCCCAGCTCCGACTGGTGAACAGCCCGAGTCGCTGCACAGGAAGAGTCGAAGTGCTTCATAACCAGCAGTGGGGAACCGTGTGTGATCACAGCTGGGACCTACGTGATCCCGGAGTTGTGTGCAGCAGCTGGGCTGTGGGACGGCATTATCAGCCCCAGGAAGAGGGCAGTTTGGACAAGGCTCTGACCCCATCTGGCTGAATGATGTCCACTGCACAGGGACAGAGGTGGCCATCACCGAATGCAGGGCCAAGCCCTGGGGAATCCATAACTGCACCCACGAAGAAGCTGCCGGTGTTGTGTGCTCAGGTAATATTAGCCCAGGTCATCCCTAGGGGGCGCTGTGCTGCAGGAATCAGTGCCAATAGCTCACCAGCGAGCACTCTCCTCTCTGAGCCCGCCCGAACCCTAATGCTCTGCTGTTGCAGACGGAGTTACTGTGGGGATGGAGATACTGCCTGGGCTTCATTGGTGAGCAGGCCCAGCCTGCGCTCATGGGGGCTCACCATCCTCTGTCACTTTTACTGGACTCTGGGTGCTAACCCCATTTCTTTAGCTCATTGGCAAGTTGAGAAATTAATAGGTTTTAAAGTCTAAAGGACCATTACAGCCATCCCATAGAATCCTTCCCAGTCTCTCCTGCAGGGAGCCCACACTTCTGGATGAGCTATAGCTTACGTTTCAGAACGACACCCAGGCTCAATGGAAAGACTCCAGGTGATGGAGAATTCCCACCAGTTGTTTCAGGGGTTAATTCCACTCACTGGTAAAAATGCCCAGCTTATTCCTGCCATTTAGCTTCCAACTCTTGGATCTCATTCCGCCTTCCTATGCCAGATTTAACAACCTTCTGCTCTCAGAAATCTCTACCCCATGTGGTACTTGGAGACTGTGATCAAGTCACCCTTTAACCTTCTCTTGAGCAAACTAAACACACTGAGCTTCATAAGTCTTTTCACTAGAAGGCAGGTTTTCCGCACCTCGATTCATCCTCGGAGCTCTTTTCTGAGCCCTTTCAACTTATCTTTGGAAGTGTGGACATAAGAACTGGACACAGTATGTAGTACCAGTCTCACTAACGCCATGTGGAGAGCTAATACCACTTCCCTCCTTCTACATGATATTCCTCTGCTTATACATCCCAGGATGGCATTTGCCCTCTTAGCTGCAACATAACACTGGGAACTCATGCTCAGCTGGTTCCCACCCTAGATCTTTTTCAGAGTCACTACGTTCCAGCTGACAGCCCCCTCCCCCCATCCTGCAAGTGTGCCCTGCATTCTTTGTTCCTAGATCTAGCTGGCTGTGTTAACATGCATGTTGTTCAAATGATCCTCTCCGTACCAAGCAATCCAGATCTGTCTGTATAACTGACCTGTTCCCATCATTATCTACCATTCCACCAATAGTTGTGTCATCTGCAATCTTCACCAGCAGTCATTTTACATTTCCTCCAGATCAGATTATTGATAAAAAATATTGAATATCATTGGGCCTAGAACAGGTCCCTGCAGGACCCCACTTCAGTCACCCCATTGGATGATGATTCCCTGTTAGATTGCAAAAAATAATTGTATCAGTTAGACCAGTTTTAATTTACTATGGGATGCATTGATTTTGTAGAGTGCTAGTGTTTTAAGCTAGAATGTTTTGTGGAACTAAGTCAAACCCCAAACACATTTCTACATTCCAGTTCCCAGTTCCTCCCCCCCATTCCGGTGCCTTTATGTTGAGTAAAAGAGCTGGAGCAACATAAAGGGGCCCTAAAAACCCAAGTGCTGGCCCAGCAGGGGGCGTGAAGAAGACAGCCAGATGGCTGTCCTCCAAGGACCCCCTCACAAGGCCTGGGGTAGGGGCATGCCGGGGCTGTCAAAGGTGGGACTGCTGCAACACACAGCGCTACTGACATTCTGTCAATGCTGCAGCCCACAGGGCAGCCCCCTGGAGGCTGCCATAACCCACATAAGGCCTACAACTGTCCAAGTTATTCCAGGGGTCTCTTCAGCCCCCAAAGTAGCCCAGAATGGGGCAGGCACAAAGGTGGCTTAAAGCCACCATAACCCCCACCCTGAGCTGTGCGTTCTATGCTGTGCGTCTCAAAGACACAGCTCAGAATGTGGCGCTGAGTATAGAATGTTAACACATCTACCCTTATCCAACAGTGTTGTGATTGCATCAGAAAACAATGGCTAGCTGTCAAGATCTATTTTCCGTAAAGCCATGTTGATTGACATGAATTATGCTGCCATCCTTTAATTCTTTACTGATTGCCTCCTTTCCATTATTTTGCCTAGGATTGATGTCAGGTTATTCTACTTATAATTTCCCAGGACATCTCTTTTATCTTTTTTAAATATTGGCACATTAATCTTTTCCAAGTTCTCTGGGACTTGCCCAGAATTTGTTAAATATCAAAATCAATGGCTCAGAGAGTCCCTCAGCCAATTATTTTAATACTCTTAGGTGTAAGTTATCTGGTTCTCCAGATTTGAAAGCGTTGCGCTTCAATAGTTGCTGATTAACATATTACCTGGTCATTGAATAGAAAGTATTTCATTATTACTCTACATCATCCTTCCAAATACAGAACATTCTATCTTTTCTGCATCATGACTGACCATTTGACCATCACTATTAAGGAATTGGCCAATATCTTTACTATTTCATTTGTTCCCGATATATTTAAAGAAATTGTTTTTATTGTTCTTAACCCTAATAGCCGTAGAGTTTTCATTAATACCTTTAGCTTCCCTTATCAATTATCTGTGTTTCATAATTGATGATTAATAGTCTTTACTTCCCCCTTTTTCCTTTCATTGTCTGGGTGTGGGTGGGTGTGGGTGTAAAATATTGTATTACTTATTGTTGCCTTTACTTCCCTACTTAACCAGGATGGATCAAAGAGCCCAACCTTTGTGACTGAAGAATTGTGTTTACTTTTTAATTACCTTTTAATTACCCTGCCTCTCTAAAACACTGCTACAATTTTGATCAGACTTAGGATTCTCTTCACTTGCTGTATTGAATGTCTGTGGCATGTTTCTCTGCCCTCTTAATGAGCTCCAGGGGTGGCTGCTTCTCAGTGGAGGGCAACATGGCCCTACAGATGCAGTAGCAGTAGCTGTATGTGAGCCCTTTGTGACTTCGCAGTCAGAGAGGCACTGTCATCACTCAGTCATTTGTAGTAAAATGAATTGAAGAGAGTCTCTATTCACATGTTGTGTTTGTAGGTTTATCTATTTCAGAGCCTGCTCAGCTCCAGCTGGTGAATGGCCCACATCGCTGTGCAGGGAGAGTCGAGGTGTTCCTGAGCCAGCAGTGGGGAACCGTGTGTGATGATGACTGGGACTTTCTTGATGCCAGAGTTGTGTGCAGGCAGCTGGGCTGTGGGACGGCGTCATTAGCGCCACGTGAAGCTCACTTTGGACAAGGATCTCACCTCATCTGGCTGGATGAGGTTAACTACACAGGGAAAGAAGCTGCCCTCTCTGAATGCAGGGGTAGGCCTTGGGGAGTGCATGACTGTTACCATGTAGAAGATGCCAGTGTTGTGTGCTCAGGTAACCCTCACCCATGTCACATATGGCACTCGGTGGCAGGTACTGTGCTGCAGGGAGCAGAGCAGCATGTGTTACTCAACAGGGGCCATTCTCCCCTCTGAATCAGCCCTGACTCTGATGTCCCAGACTGGCCTGAGTTGGGTCTTTCCTGCTGAGAGCTAAAACTGAGGCCCTACCCATTGTCTCTCTCTTGCACTTTCCCAGCAGTCCGGGAGTTAATGCTGGATTTGAATTCCAGGTGGGGTGAATCCATTTGCCTTCCTTCAGCCTGAAATCCTGGCATGTGCTTTCAGCTGGACACAGGATTCTCCTCACTTCCTGGCCCAACGTTCTTTTTTGCTTCAATCCCCAATGTCTAAGGGAATACTAATGCTGAGAGTCGCTGGGCAGGTCCCACAAGGTGTTGAGATGTCAGTGGGACGGGAGGGCTCCCAGTGTTTCTCAGGGGGTGCTCAACAACCTTCAGGGCCCAAATGCAGCCAAATTGCACATGCTCTCAATACTAGTTTCCCATCAATCTGTGTCACTGGACAGCATATTCCCACTCTCCCAGCCCCCCAGCTGCCTGTTCAAACAGGAATTAGTTCAGGGGCATCCTGTGGCCCGTTTTAGGTAAGAAGTCAGACAAGATGATCACAATGGTCCCTTCTGGTGTTATAACTAAGGCTACGATTTAGTCACGGAGTTCACAGAAGTCACTGCTGGCCACTCCCGCAGCTCCCATATGACGTGGGTGGCAGGGTTCCCTGCAGCTCCTAGCTGCCGAGGGCGGCGTGGAAACCCCTGAGGACTCAGCTACCACGGGTGATGGGGGAACCCCCAAGCTCGCGGGCGGCAGTGGTGGGGGAACACTCAAGCTCCAGGCCGCCAGGGGCCCCTGAGCTGCGGGTGGCAGGGGTACCCTGCAGCCCCCCAGCTGCTGCAGGCAGCTCCCAATCCCTGCACAGTTGCCCTGCTTCAGGCAGTCTGGGGACCCGCAGATCCCCATTATGTCACAATATTTTTATTAAAAGTCACGGACAGGTCACAGTTCTGTGACTTTTTTTTTCCCCTGACCTGCCTGTGACTTTTACTAAAAATATCCATGACCAAAATCTTAGCCTTAGTTATAACCTATGGCATAGACCTACCTCTACCTTTCCTCCCACACCCCAGAGCCTGCTATATCCCTTGGAGTCTGGCTTCTCCGCTCTGCCCTGGTTCTGCTCCTGCTGGGATCTGCCCCAATCATCACTTGCATCCTGAAGAAAGGAGCCCCTGCCTTCCCTGAGCCCCTGAGAACTGTCAATGGCAGCAAGGAGCAGGCTGGAGAGGACCAAGCGATGGGAGAGGAGTCGGTTATATACGCCAGTGAGTAACTGTCATTTATGGGTGGTTCTGCTTAGACATTCAGCTGGGTAATTCCAGCAGCAATGTCTCTGGTCAGCCTGAAAACATAAGTCTGAGTCCATGCCCCAGAGTCAAGGATACAAACAAACCCTGGAAATCTTTCATTATTTGTATCCGCTTCCTTGAAATTGTCATGATCTGTAACTCAAAGGCAGCTTGAGCCATTCTTTCAGACTTTGCACAATACAATCCTTTCTTTCCTTTAGAGGTGAATCTGCACATTGGCTGGACTCACTGATTTTCCCAGGCAAAGCAATGGGCTGGGGGCATGAGATGTACAGTTACATGGAAGCAGGATGCCGGGATTGCAGCATGGTTCAGCTGTGAGGAGGGGGTTTTGGAATCTAAAACCAGACCTTAAATCTCCCCTGGCCCCGAGCAGAGACAGGATAGCTTAAAATCTGGCCTGTTTGAATCTGGGTCTACTTTTGTGGCTCTGGCCTGTCGCTCTCCAAGAGCCACTGTCAAACTGTCCCACCTCTGGGAATCAGAAATGATGCTTCTGAAGGCCCTGCTGTAGCTGTAGGATTTGTCCAGTATTTTCAGAGCTGAGATTCCTCTGCCACCCAGATGCCTCCCTGTGCCATAGGGCAGAGTGTGCTCCGCAGCTGCTGAGATGTCTGGGGGAATTATCAGAGGAAGCGGTTAGAGGGTGAGCAGGACTCCGTGCCTCTGCGGGTGGGGGGGGGAGGATTGCCAGGAGGATTATCACTGTAATGATTTAGCTGATTCCATGGTGTCCTTAGCTCAGCTCCATTTCCTTCTCAGTCTCTATCCTCACCCCCCCCTTCACATTGTTTCATTCACAGATGTCCCAAGTCTTTTGGGCATCCAGCGACCTCAGCGAGAGATGTACTGACTAGGAGGATGCCAGCAACACTGGGCTGTGGGGGAGCCTGGCCTGGAACGGGGAGATGGCAGCTTCACCTCCTAGTGTCCAAACATTCCACCCTCCCTGTCTCTTGCACTAGTGCATGTGAGGGGCATATCCCACATTGCTGCTTCTACCCCCAGCAAGGGGAGGGCCATGCTTGCAGCATATGTCCTGACAGGCCTTTAATGGCAGGGCACGTTCTGAACAGGACAACAATTTCATTGTTAATAAGTGTAGGAAACACCTGGAATAGCGTCTTTTATGAGCTGTGTCACCCCCTTGTGGTATGGTTGTGAGCTGGCCTGTGTGCAGCATGGGGAGAGACTCAGGGCATCTCAGCTGTGGGCCTTAAACCCAACCCTGGGAGTGACTATTCCTTTAGCTCAGGGAGTTGGGCTGTGATCCTGGGCCAGGCTGCTCTGACTTCTGGTCGACCTGGCTCCATGAAGGCAGAGCAGTGCTGGGGTCCCATCGGAGGTGCCTGTTGGCATACTTCTTAGCTCTCATATGTGTCTGAGCAATCGGACTGTGGCAAGGGAAGGGAGCATGCCGTGGGGCATCTGGAGCTGTGCTAGAACTGAGGGGTCACCTAGAACGGTTTTTAACCGTAACCACCATTAAATGCTGTTGGCTCTCCATGGAGCCCACTAGACATATAAAATGATGGGGTCTAAATTAGCTCTTACCACTCAGGAAAGAGATCTTGGAGTCATTGTGGATAGTTCTCTGAAAATATCCACTCAATGTGCAGCGGCAGTCAAAAAAGCAAACAGAATTTTGGGGATCATTAAGAAAGCGATAGATAATAAAACAGACAATATCATATTGCCTCTACATACATCCATGGTATGACCACATCTTAAATACTGCATGCAAATGTGGTCGCCCCATCTCAAAAAAGATATATTGGAATTGGAAAAGGTTCAGAAAAGAGCAACAAAAATGATTAGAGGTATGGAACAACTTCCATGTGAGGCGAGATTAATAAGGGTATGTCTACACTACGAAATTAGTTCGAATTTATAGAAGCCGGTTTTATTGAAATCGGTTGAATACAGCCGATTGTGTGTGTCCCCACATAAAATGCTCTAGGTGCTCTAGTCGGCGGACCACGTCCACAGTACGAGGCTAGCGTCGACTTCCGGAGCATTGCACTATGGGTAGCTATCCCACAGCTATCCCACAGTTCTTCTTCGAGTGCTTGCTCATATCCATTCCATTAGGTGTGCGCGCGCCGCGTGCACGATCGTCGGAGAATTTTCTACCCTAGCAACACCGGCGGGTCGGCTGTGGAGCCCCCTAGAGTGGCGCCTTCATGGCGCTGAATATATACCCCAGCCGACCCGGCGCCCCCTCAGTTCCTTCTTACCGCCCCTGACGGTCGTTGGAACTGTGGAGCGCGGCGTAGCTGTTCTCCACTCTCCCTAGCTTATTCAGTTATTCACAGTTATAGTTATAGTTCTAGTTGTTTATAGTTAAATAGTTGGTTATTCACTTTGTTTATAGTTGTTATATAGTTGAAGGGGATTAAGGGGGTTATCTCCCCCTTTTTCCCCCGGCCGCGTGGCCGGGCTCATGCCCAAGGCTCCCGGCTTCAAACAGTGCGCCTCCTGCGCTAAGCCTATGCCAACGAGTGACCCGCACGACTCGTGTCTGAAGTGCCTGGGAGAGTCCCATCAAACAGATAAGTGCAAGATCTGTAAGGCCTTCAGACCGAGGACCAAGAAGGAGTGGGACTTTCGGCTCCGGCAACTCCTTATGGAGGCGGCACTTAGCCCGGACGCTCCATCGGCGCGTCAGGCCCCGGCACCTAGCACCTCGGTGCGCAGTGCCCCGGCGGCACCGACCATTCCGACCACGTCGGACAAGCCTCCACGGCACCGGACCTCGTCGACACCGCACTCACAGCAAGTGCCTCGGCGCCGTTCATTATCCCCGGGACATAAAAAATCCCATAAGACGGGGACCTCAGTGCCGAAGACGCCGGCTCCCCCGGTGCCGGGGGTAGAGCCGCGTCCGCCTGTGGAGCACCGAAAACAGGTGCCTCCAGCACCGTCGACTCCGGCTCCGAGGCCGTTGAGTCCGGTGCAGACAGAGTCACCACCGCGACCGGCGGTGATACAGTGCCTCCCGTCGACACCAGAGACATTCGCGACGGCGAGAGACTTGATCGCCCTCACGGAGCCGGCACCGCCCCAACCACCGGCACCGTCGGCACCGTTGACTCGTCCGGTCCAATCTAGGGGGAAACCTGCCTTGATGTGCCCTCCATCGCAGGGGCTGGAACCGCGGCACCGGTCCAGGTCCCGAAGCAGGTCCCCACGCCGCTCGCAGTCCCGGCGCCGGATATCACCTCGGCACCGGTCGTACTCGCGGCCAAGATCATCGCGGCACCGCTCTACGTCTCGGCACCGCTATGATCGTCGGCACCGATCAACGTCGAGACGTAGTTCTCGGCACCGGTACGATCGATGCTCGACGTCGAGAGGCCGCTCCCGGCACCGGGCCTACTCCAGGTCATCGTCTAGGTCCAGATCCGACTCCCGGCACCGGTGAGGTCATCGGCACCGATCGCGATCTCGGCACCGATCGCCGGCACCGCGTAGAGATAGAACATCTCCAGACCGGCACCGTGCGGCACCGTATCCCACGGGATTCGTCTCGACGCATTCGGCACCACCATGGCCATCGAGATCGGTGTCTCGCTCCTCTGAGGACATATCGAGATCGGCATACCCCCCTCAGGGGCAAGCCGAGGAGCAAGATATAGGCCATTGGCAAGAGGTAGCAGAGGACCCTGTTCATGGCCCATCTCACTGGTCGTTCTGGACCCCGTGGGCGTACCATCAGGCGCAAGGGGCTCCAATAACTTCAACCTCTCGCTCGGGTCACTCTGATAGAAGGGCCCCAGAGTCCACCATCTCTCGCCCTCCTCCAGGGGGCATGGAGGCCTCCGTGTCTGCACCACCTGACGTCCTGGACCCAAGGGCAGGTGATGCTCCGACCCAGGAACCGGGAGACCAGGATCCTCCCTTGGATCCCTTACCACCGGAGGCATCTTCCTCTTCCTCTCCGGATGAGGCAGTGGCGGGCACGTCATGCACAGGTCCACCCCCAATAGTTCTTCGGGCTCATCAGGACCTCTTACGTAGGATGGCCCGTAATATGGACCTACAGACGGAGGAGATAGTGGAGGTGCAGGACCCCATTGTAAATATCCTCGCGGCGGATGCCCCATCAAGAGTGGCGTTGCCCCTGATCCGCACGATCCAGGCGAACGCCACTACGATATGGCAAACTCCTGCCTCTATCCCACCCACGGCGAGAGGGGTGGAAAGAAAGTACTTTGTCCCCTCCAAAGACTACGAGTACTTGTATACCCATCCCCAGCCGTGTTCACTGGTGGTGTCATCAGTGAATGCAAGGGAGAGCCACGGTCAACAGGCCGCAGCGCCCAAATCGAAGGAGGCTAAGCGCCTCGATTTGTTTGGCCGTAAAGTTTATTCAGCTGGAGGGCTGCAACTTAGAGCGGCTAACCAGCAGGCGCTCCTGAGCCGCTACAACTTTAATTCCTGGAACTCTATGGGGAAGTTCAAGGAATTGGTTCCCCAAGAGTCCAGGGAAGAGTTTGGGGCCTTGGTAGAGGAGGGTAAGAAGGTGGCTCGGACCTCCTTACAGGCCTCCCTGGACATAGCGGACTCGGCTGCGAGAACCCTGGCCGCAGGTATCGCTATGCGAAGGACCTCCTGGCTCCAAGTTTCGGGTTTGCCCCCTGAGTTACAGCAAACCCTGCAGGATTTGCCCTTTGAAGGACAGGGGTTGTTCTCGGAGAAGACGGACTCTCGATTGCAGAGCCTCAAGGACTCCAGGACAATCATGCGCTCCCTGGGGATGCATGTTGCGGGTCCCCAGCGCAGACCATTTAGGCCCCAGCCTCAACGTTTCTACCCCCCTCCACCTCGTCAGAGACAGGACTCTGCCAGAAGGCGAGGGCGAGGTGGTAGGAGAAGGTGGACTGGCCCTCAACCCGGTCAGAACCAGGGGCCACCAAGGCCACCTTCAGGCCCTAGGTAGAACTTTTGAAGGTGCGGTCGAGGACGGCGCCCCAGTCATCCCCCAGGATCCAACCCCCTCCTTTCGAGATCGCCTCTCCCACTTCCACCGTGTTTGGTCCCTTATAACTTCGGACCGTTGGGTCCTTCGCACGGTGGAGAGGGGATACGCTATCCAGTTTTCTTCAATCCCTCCCTCCCACCCCCCTTCCCCGTCCCTCTTCAGGGACCCTTCTCACGAGCAACTTCTTATACAGGAGGTTTCCACGCTCCTTGCTATGGGGGCCATAGAGGAGGTTCCAGTAGAGTTAAGGGGCAGGGGATTTTATTCCCGTTACTTCCTGATCCCCAAGTCCAAAGGAGGTCTGCGGCCCATCTTGGACTTGCGCGGACTCAACAAATTCGTAGTAAAGTTGAAGTTCCGCATGGTCTCTTTGGGGGCCATTATCCCTTCCCTCGATCCTGGAGACTGGTTCGCCGCCCTCGACATGAAAGACGCATACTTTCATATCGCAATTTACCCGCCTCACAGACGCTTCCTGCGATTCGTGGTAAGCAGAGTGCACTATCAATTTGCAGTCCTTCCCTTCGGCCTATCCTCGGCCCCAAGAGTGTTCACGAAATGTATGGCTGTCGTGGCAGCGTACCTTCGTCGGCAAGGGATACAGGTGTTCCCGTACCTAGACGACTGGCTGGTACGCGGTCGCACCAAAGAGCAAGTTCGAGCTCACGTCCACATAATAGTGCACACATTCAACGAGTTGGGCATCCTTCTCAACAAGGACAAATCCACTCTAGAACCTACCCAGAGAATAGAATTCATCGGCGCAGTCCTAGACTCCAGACGTGCACAAGCCATCCTGCCAGACAACCGCTTTTGTACCATCACGAGCCTCATTCAAGGGCTCAGGGCCTTCCCAACTACCACGGTGAGGTCGTGCCTCACCCTGCTGGGTCACATGGCTTCCTGCACGTACGTAACCAGGCATGCCAGACTTCGGCTTCGCCCACTCCAGACCTGGGTGTCATCGATATACCGCCCACATCGGGACAGCCTGAACATGGTGGTCACGATCCCGAACTCGGTCCTGACCTCCCTCACCTGGTGGCTAGATCACAATGTGGTTTGCGAGGGGATGCCATTTCACGCACCACAACCCTCTCTGCACCTGGTTACAGACGCTTCATCTCTGGGTTGGGGCGCCCACCTCAGCGAACACCATACTCAGGGCCTGTGGACTGCATCCCAGCTAGCCCTGCACATCAATGTTCGGGAACTGATGGCGGTGCGCCTGGCGTGCCAGGCATTTCTCAATCTCCTACGTGGCCGCTGTGTGTTAGTTCTCATCGACAACACCACGGCCATGTTTTACATCAACAAGCAAGGAGGAGCACGTTCGTCAATTCTATGCCAAGAGGCCATTCGCCTGTGGGACTTCTGCATCACCCACTCAATCCATCTCACGGCATCGTTCCTCCCTGGAGTCCAGAACACTTTAGCGGACCGACTCAGCAGGTCTTTTCAGACACACGAGTGGTCCATCCGTCCGGACATCATACATTCCATCTTCCAGAAGTGGGGGTTTCCCCAGATAGACCTGTTTGCATCTCGAGACAACAGGAAGTGCCACGTGTTCTGCTCCCTACAAGGTCGAGCTCCGGGCTCCCTCTCGGATGCGTTTCTCCTTCCCTGGAAAGACCACCTGTTTTATGCCTTCCCTCCGTTTCCTCTGGTCCACAAGGTACTGCTCAAATTGCGCAGAGACCAGGCACAGGTAATTCTGATCGCTCCAGCGTGGCCGAGACAACATTGGTACACCACACTGTTGGAGCTCTCGATTCAGACACCGATCCCGCTTCCATTATGTCCGGATCTCATCTCTCAGGACCACGGCCGACTGCGTCACCCCGACCTGCAATCTCTTCACCTCACGGCGTGGCTGCTCCATGGTTCTCCCAGGCAGAGCAACAATGCTCACTTTCGGTCCAACAGATTCTGTTGAGCAGTAGGAAGCCCTCAACACGAGCCACGTACTTGGCCAAGTGGAAGCGGTTCTCCTGTTGGTGCGAACAACGAGCCATGTCCCCGTTACAGGCACCTATTCCTCTCATATTGGAATATCTCCTCTCCCTAAAACAGCAAGGGTTGGCGATATCTTCAATTAGAGTTCACCTGGCCGCTATATCAGCCTTTCACCCAGGAGAACTCGCGTCCTCGGTATTCTCTAACCCGATGGTCGTTAGATTCCTCAAGGGCTTAGACCGGATGTACCCACAACAACGTCAGCCCATTCCGACGTGGGACCTCAACCTGGTTCTCTCCAAGCTCACAGGGCCTCCATTCGAGCCACTGGCCACCTGTTCACTTTTGTACCTATCCTGGAAGACAGCCTTCCTCGTAGCCATCACCTCAGCAAGGCGCGTTTCTGAACTCAGGGCGCTTACATCCGAGCCCCCTTACACAGTTTTCCATAAGGATAAAGTGCAGCTTCGTCCACATCCTGCCTTTCTCCCTAAGGTGGTTTCTCCATTTCATATCAACCAGGATATATTTCTCCCGGTCTTTCCTCCTAAACCACATGCTACTCGCCAGGATCAACGTTTGCATTCTCTGGACGTACGCAGGGCCCTGGCTTTCTATATTGACCGCACAAGGCACTTTAGAAAGACGACGCAACTCTTCGTTGCAGTGGCCGACCGAATGAAAGGCTCACCGGTCTCCTCACAACGCCTATCCTCCTGGATTACGTCTTGCATCCGGACTTGCTATGACCTGGCAGGTGTCTCAGCACCGCACCTCACCGCTCACTCCACGAGGGCCCAAGCTTCCTCGACGGCTTTCCTGGCGCAAGTTCCGATCCAGGACATTTGTAGAGCTGCGGTTTGGTCATCAGTCCACACATTTACAGCTCACTATGCACTAGTGCAGCAGTCCAGGGACGATGCTGCATTCGGATCAGCGGTTTTGCACACAGCAATGTCTCACTCCGACCCCACCACCTAAGTTGGGCTTGGGAGTCACCTAATGGAATGGATATGAGCAAGCACTCGAAGAAGAAAAGACGGTTACTCACCGTTGTAACTGTTGTTCTTCGAGATGTGTTGCTCATATCCATTCCAAACCCGCCCCCCTTCCCCACTGTCGGAGTAGCCGGCAAGAAGGAACTGAGGGGGCGCCGGGTCGGCTGGGGTATATATTCAGCGCCATGAAGGCGCCACTCTAGGGGGCTCCACAGCCGACCCGCCGGTGTTGCTAGGGTAGAAAATTCTCCGACGATCGTGCACGCGGCGCGCGCACACCTAATGGAATGGATATGAGCAACACATCTCGAAGAACAACAGTTACAACGGTGAGTAACCGTCTTTTCCCGCAGTCTCCGCCGTCCCTTGGAATTCTGGGTTGAGATCCCAATGCCCGGATGATGCAAAACAGTGTCGCGGGCAGTTCTGGGTACATGTCGTCAGGCCCCTCCCCACCCCGTCACAGCAACGGCAGACAATAGATTCGCGCCTTTTTACCTGGGTTACCTGTGCAGACAACATACCACGGCAAGCATGGAGCCCGCTCAGCTCACCGTCACCATATGTCCTCTGGGTGCCGGCAGACGTGGGACTGCATTGCTACACAGCAGCAGCTGCTAACTGCCTTTTGGCGGTAGACAGTGCAGTAGACTGGTAGCCTTCATCGGCGATCTGGGTGCTGGCAGCCGTGGGGCTGCATTGCACCAGCCCCTTGCCTTTTGGCAGTAGATGGTGTATTACGACTGTTAACCGTCCTGTTACAAGTTGGGTCATCGCACATTAGCAGAGTCTTCCCCGAGCAGCAGATCGTGCAATAGGCCTGAAGACCATCGTCATACACTAACTGCCAAGTGCCCAGTATTTGCTGCCACGCACCCAGAAAGATGCCGAGGGCTATCAGTCATGCTGCACCGTCGTCTTAAGATGTAAAAAATAGATTTGCTCTGTATTCATTTGCTCCCCCCTCCCTCCGTCAAATCAATGGCCTGCTAAACCCAGGGTTTTCAGTTTAATCTTTGGGGGGACCATTCTGTGTGACAGTTGTTTGTGTTTCTCCCTGATGCACAGCCACCGTTCTTGATTTTAATTCCCTGTACCTGTACGCCATGTCGTCACTCGGCCCGCCCTCCCTCCTTCCCCTAGTCCATCAGATACTACTTTCGCGCCTTTTCTTTGAATTCTGGGTTGAGATCCCAATGCCCGGATGATGCAAAACAGTGTCGCGGGCGGTTCTGGGTACATGTCATCAGGCCCCTCCCCCCTCGTCACAGCAACGGCAGACAATAGATTCGCGCCTTTTTACCTGGGTTACCTGTGCAGACAACATACCACGGCAAGCATGGAGCCCGCTCAGCTCAGCTGAGCTCACCGTCACCATATGTCCTCTGGGTGCCGGCAGACGTGGGACTGCATTGCTACACAGCAGCAGCTGCTAACTGCCTTTTGGCGGTAGACGGTGTAGCATGAGTAATAGCCGTGGGGTTGGCAGCCGTAGGGCTGCATTGCACCAGCCCCTTGCCAGGAGATGGTATATTATGACTGGTATCCATCATCGTCGTACTGGAGTGGCTATCAATCATGGCCACCTGGGCAGACATGCTACTGTTTCGATGATGATGGCTACCAGTTGTAATATACTATTTTCTGCCAATTGCCCAGTATTGTCTGCTAAGCACCCAGAAGAGGCCGAGGGCGATGCTGGGTGCTGGCGGACGTGGGGCTGGCAGACATGAGGCTGCATTGCTACACAGCAGCAGCCCCTTGCCTTTTGGCAGACGATGGTATATTATGACTGGTAACCGTCGTCATCGTACTGTAGAGGCTATCACTCATGCTGCACCGTCGGCTGCCAGCTTAAGATGTAAAAAATAGATTTGTTCTGTATTCATTTGCTTCCCCTTCCTCCGTGAAATCAACGGCCTGCTAAGCCCAGGGTTTTCAGTTTAATCTTTGGGGGGACCATTCTGTGTGACAGTTGTTTGTGTTTTTCCCTGATGCACAGCCACCTTTCTTGATTTTAATTCCCTGTTCCTGTACCTGTACGCCATGTCGTCACTCAGCCCTCCCTCCTTCTCCTGGTCCATCAGATACTAGTTTCGCACCTTTTTTCTGACCAGGCGCCATAGCTAGCACTGGGATCATGGAGCCCGCTCAGATCACCGCGGCAATTATGAGCACTATGAACACCACGCGCATTGTCCTGGAGTATATGCAGAGCCAGGACATGCCAAGGCGAAACCCGGACCACCCGAGGAGGCGATTGCAGCACGGCGAAGAGAGTGATGAGGAAATTGACATGGACATAGACCTCTCACAAGGCACAGGCCCCAGCAATGTGGAAATCATGGTGTCACTGGGGCAGGTTCATGCCGTGGAACACCGATTCTGGGCCCGGGAAACAAGCACAGACTTGTGGGACCGCATCGTTCTGCAGGTATGGGACGATTCCCAGTGGCTGCGAAACTTTCGCATGCGTAAGGCCACTTTCATGGAACTTTGTGACTTGCTTTCCCCCGCCCTGAAACGCCAGGATACCAAGATGAGAGCAGCCCTCACAGTTGAGAAGCGAGTGGCGATAGCCCTGTGGAAGCTTGCAACGCCAGACAGCTACCGGTCAGTCGGGAATCAATTTGGAGTGGGCAAATCTACGGTGGGGGCTGCTGTGATCCAATTTGCCAGGGCAATGAAAGACCTGGTGATAGCAAGGGTAGTGACTCTGGGCAACGTGCAGTCAATAGTGGATGGTTTTGCTGAAATGGGATTCCCAAACTGTGGCGGGGCCATAGACGGAACCCATATCCCTATCTTGTCACCGGAGCACCAAGCCACCGACTACGTAAACCGCAAGGGGTACTTTTCAATGCTGCTGCAAGCCCTGGTGGATCACAAGGGACGTTTCACCAACATCAACGTGGGATGGCCGGGAAAGGTACATGATGCTCGCGTCTTCAGGAACTCTGCTCTGTTTCGAAAGCTGGAGGAAGGGACTTTCTTCCCGGACCAGAAAGTAACCGTTGGGGATGTTGAAATGCCTATCGTGATCCTTGGGGACCCAGCCTACCCCTTAATGCCATGGCTCATGAAGCCGTACACAGGCAGCCTGGACAGGAGTCAGGACCTGTTCAACTACAGGCTGAGCAAGTGCCGAATGGTGGTGGAATGTGCATTTGGACGTTTAAAAGCGCGCTGGCGCAGCTTACTGACTCGCTCAGACCTCAGCGAAAAGAATATCCCCATTGTTATTGCTGCTTGCTGTGCGCTCCACAATATCTGTGAGAGTAAGGGGGAGACCTTTATGGCGGGGTGGGAGGTTGAGGCAACTCGCCTGGCCACTGATTACGCGCAGCCAGACACCAGGGTGGTTAGAGGAGCAGCAGGGCGCGGTGCGCATCAGAGAAACTTTGAAAACGAGTTTTGTGACTAGCCAGGCTACTGTGTGAAACTTCTGTTTGTTTCTCCTTGATGAACCCTCCAACCCCCCCCCCGACCCGGTTCACTCTACTTCCCTGTAAACCAACCACCCCACCTCACCCTCCCCTCCCCAATTCAAGCACCGCTTGCAGAGGCAATAAAGTCATTGTTTTTTCACATTCATGCATTCTTTATTAGTTCCTCACAGAAGTAGGGGGATAATTGCCAAGGTAGCCTGGGATGGGTGGGGGAGGAGGGATGGAAAAGGACACACTGCATTTTAAAACTTTAAGTCTTATTGAAGGCCAGCCTTCTGATGCTTGGGCGATCATCTGGGGTGGAGTGACTGGGTGGACGGAGGCCCCCCCACCGTGTTCTTGGGCGTCTGGGTGAGGAGGCTATGGAACTTGGGGAGGAGGGCTGTTGGT
This sequence comes from Malaclemys terrapin pileata, assembly GCF_027887155.1. Taxonomy (NCBI): domain Eukaryota; kingdom Metazoa; phylum Chordata; order Testudines; family Emydidae; genus Malaclemys; species Malaclemys terrapin. The sequence continues at coordinate 6,870,433 of NC_071524.1, read as the reverse complement.
TACACAGGGGCTGTAGCGGCGGTCTCTGCTCCTGCTGCCTTTCCTGCAGCTCAACCATACGCTTGAGCATATCAGTTTGATGCTCCAGCAGACGGAGCATTGACTCTTGCTGTCTGTCTGCAAGCTGACACCACCTATCATCTTCAGCCCACCACTTGCTCTTTTCATCCCGCCATTCAGCCCGCCACCTCTCCTCTCGTTCATATTGTGCTTTTCTCATGTCCGACATTGACTGCCTCCACGCATTCTGCTGTGCTCTATCAGCGTGGGAGGACATCTGCAGCTCCGTGAACATATCGTCCCTCGTCCTACGTTTTCTCTTTCTAATGTTCACTAGCCTCTGCGAAGGAGAAACATTTGCAGCTGGTGGAGGAGAAGGGAGAGGTGGTTAAAAAAGACACATTTTAAAGAACAATGGGTACACTCTTTCATTACAAGGTCGCATATTTCGGCTTGCAGGCAGCCATGGTAGGCCACAGTGTTTTGGCTTTTTTAACCTTCTTAACATGCGGGAGAGGTTGCAAACAGCAGCACATTTCCCATATCAAGGATGAATTGGGTTGTCCATTTAAAATGGGTTTTCAATGTAAAAGGAGGGTCTGCGGTTTCCCGGTTAACATGCGGCACAAACACAAGTAAACCACCCCCCCCACACACACACATGATTCTCTGGGATGATCACTTCACCCCTCCCCTCCACCGCGTGGTTAACAGCGGGGAACATTTCTGTTCAGAAGACCAGGAACGGGCGCCTCTGAATGTCCCCTTAATAAAATCACCCCATTTCAACCAGGTGACCGTGAATGATATCACTCTCCTGAGGATAACAAAGAGAGATAAGGAATGGATATTGTCTGCATGCCAGCAAACACCGGGACCATACGCTGCCATGCTTTGTTATGCAATGATTCCAGACTACGTGCTACTGGCCTGGCGTGGTAAAGTGTCCTACCATGGCGGACGGGATAAGGCAGCCCTCCCCAGAAACCTTTTGCAAACGCTTTGGGAGTACATAAAGGAGAGCTTTCTGGAGATGTCCCTGGAGGATTTCCGCTCCATCCCCATACACATTAACAGACTTTTCCAGTAGATGTACTGGCCGCGATTGCCAGGGCAAATTAATCATTAAACACGCTTGCTTTTAAACCATGTGTAATGTTTACAAATATTTACAAAGTTACACTCACCAGAGGTCTCCTGTGTGCCCTGAGGGTCTTGGGTGAGTTCGGGGGTTACTGGTTCCAGGTCCAGGGTCACAAACATATCCTGGCTGTTGGGGAAACCGATTTCTCCGCTTCCTTGCTGCTGTGAGCTACCTACAGTACCTCCATCCTCATCTTCCTCGTTCCCCGAACTGTCTTCCCTGTGTGTTTCTCCAGTGAGAGAGTCATAGCATACGGTTGGGGTAGTGGTGGCTGCACCCCCTAGGATCACATGCAGCTCCGCGTAGTAGCGGCAAGTTTGCGGCTCTGCCCCAGACCTTCCGTTTGCTTCTCTGGCTTTGTGGTAAGCTTGCCATAGCTCCTTAATTTTCACGCGGCACTGCTGTGTGTCCCTGTTATGGCCTCGGTCCTTCATGGCCTTGGAGATCTTTTCTAATACTTTGCCATTTCTTTTACTGCTACGGAGTTCAGCTATCACTGCTTCATCTCCCCATATGGCGAGCAGATCCCGTACCTCCCTTTCGGTCCATGCTGGAGCTCTTTTGCGATCCTGGGACTCCATCACGGTTACCTGTGCTGATGAGCTCTGCGTGGTCACCTGTGCTCTCCACACTGAGCAAACAGGAAATGAAATTCAAACATTCGCGGGTCTTTTCCTGTCTACCTGGTCAGTGCATCTGAGTTGAGAGTGCTGTCCAGAGCGGTCACAATGAAGCACTGTGGGATAGCTCCCGGAGGCCAATAACGTCGAATTCCGTCCACACTACCCCAATTCCGACCCGCAAAGGCCGGTTTTATCGCTAATCCCCTCGTCGGAGGTGGTGTAAAGAAACCGGTTTAAAGGACCCTTTAAGTCGAAAGAAAGGGCTTCGTCGTGTGGACGTGTCCAGGCTTAATTCGATTTAACGCTGCTAAAGTCGACCTAAACCCGTAGTGTAGACCAGGCCTCAGACTGGACTTTTCAGCTTGGAAAAGAGACAACTAAGGGGGGATATGGTAGAGGTCGATAAAATCATGACTGGTGTGGAAAAAGTAAATAAGGAATTTATATTTACTCCTTCTCATAACACAAGAACTAGGGGTCACCATATGAAATTACTAGGCAGCAGGTTTAAAACAAACAAAAGGAAGTATTTTTTCACACAACACACAGTCAGTCTGAGGAACAATTTTCCAAAGGATGTTGTGAAGGCCAAAGACTATAACAGCGTTCAAAAAAGAACTAGATAAATTCATGGAGGATAGGTCCATCAATGGCTATTAGCCAGGATGGGCAGGGATGATGTCCCTAACCTCTGTTTGCCAGAAGCTGGGAACGGGTGACAGGGGATGGATTGCTTGATTATTACCTGTTCTGTTCATTCCCTTTGAGGCACCTGGCATTGGCCACTGTTGGAAGCCAGGATACTGTGCTAGATGGGCCTTTGGTGTGACCCAGTCTGGCTGTTCTTGTGTTCTTAGATTGAGCACCCCATTGCCACACTTACTTCTGTGCTGTTACTGGCAGTGACGCTGCCTTCAGAGCTGGGCGGCCAGAGAGTGGCAGTTACTGGCTGGGCACCCAGCTCTGAAGGCAGCACCACTGCCAGCAGCAGCACAGAACTGCAGAAGGTGGCTGTAAGGGTGGCCATGCTATACCATGCTACTTGCACTTCTGCATAATGTTTGACCTTTGCACTAGGAGGGGTGACTATGGGGGGGGGGGGGGGGCTAAGACAAATTTTGGGGTGGTGATAGCTCCCACCAGTGCCGCCCCACCTGTGTGTCTGACTGTTAAATTATAAATTGCTTTTTTGTGGGGGCGGGGGGGGGCAGTCTCAATGTTCTGATTTGTCTGCAGTTTAATGCAGCTCTTCAGCTGCTGAACAGTCGAGCCCTCTAATGTTGTCTCAGTCCCACCTTTTCAATCTCAAGAGAACAAACCTGCATGCACAATAGTACAATCCCCAGTTTCCTTACAGTGGTGATAATACAAATATATATTTCATTTAGGAACAAGGATCACTGCATAATACATCTACAATACGTTTTGAAGTAAATGCACTCCCTTGCAATGGAAAGATGTATGTAATTGTTCTAAAATGCTAGATTTTGTTTAAATTATATATTTTATAGCTGTTGCTCTCTGTTTTGCCCACGTAATAACCTCACAACCCCTTCAGGAGTTGTGACGCACAGTTTGAGAACCGCTGGCATAGGCACCCCTAGGGGATCAGCAAACAAACCTGCTCTGCCACAGGGATCAGTTTTGGCTGGTTTGGTGTTACAATTCACTTTCGTATTGAATGTTGAAATGTTCTTTCCTTATTCCATGAGTAAGGGGCAGTAAAGGAACTTAGTCTGCCCTGATTAAGGGGGATCCCCTTACACTGAACCTCACTTGCTAACCATGAGGTAGGGATGCCAAATCCCTGTAAAAGGGAGGGGACGGGTTGTTTTATGTTGTCTGCAACAGCTGATTGGGTTCAGTGGTGAGTTCTTGTTTCTGGTTGCTAGAGCAGAAGTCACCGGTGAGTAGGTCAAGGGGTGAGGCCTGAGACCGGGTGTGGGGACAGTGCTGCAGTGAAAGACAATGAAGAGGCTCTTAGTGAAATCATTGAGAGCGGGGCTATGTGGGGGCCCTTGGACCGTGGCGCTGTAGAAGGGGTAGTAAGCAGCAGCAGAGCTGAGTGGTGACAGAGAGAACAGCTATTGTAGCAGAGCACAGTGGCAGAGTTAGCAGCAGCCATGAGCCAGCTGCCGAGGTGCATGGCTGCAGCATGATACTCAACGACCCCCTCCCACACTTTCAGGGGTGGGAGGTGAGCCCATGTGAACACACCTCTGAACTCTGGTCCTCCCTGACCAAGGACAGCCAACGGTGAGTGGAGTGCAGCAGAGGGAAAGGGGATGGGCATGTTAAAGGGACATTGGCTCCTCAGACACTGCAAGGTGGGAAACTGAGGCAAAGGACACTGCCCAATGTACTGTTACCCACGCACTATCTAGGGCACCCAGCTTTACCCAGTTCCTTGGGCTCAAGGCATAACCCAGTTTATTTAAGTACCCATCTGTCACGGAGTTCCCGGGCAATGCTTTGGAACTGCTCCCCACAAAGCCAGTCAGGACTCTGGGGAGCCTCCTCTCCCTTAAGCAGACTATCTTTAGGGCAAGAAGTTCACACGGCTTCACCTTCCTGGATCTGACCTTGGAGCATTCAGCATCCTCTGCCCCTCCATGAGCTTCCCACAGCGAGTCCGCCCAGGCGGAGTCCTGGGGAAGCCAGAGGGTCCTGCATGCACCCCCACTTTGCAGTCAGATGTGACTCTTAGCCAGACGGTAAAATAGAGGTTTATTAGATGACAGGAACACCGTCTAAAACAGAACTTGTAGGTACAGAGAAAGGGACCCCTCAGCCAGGTCCATTCTGGGGTCCAGCGAGCCAGACAACCCCATCTGCACTCACTTCCCGTCCCCAGCCAGCTCCAAAACTGAAATTCCCTCCAGCCGTCTCACTCAGCCTTCCTCGGGCTCCTCCCCAGACCTTCGTCCAGTTTCCCGGGCAGAGGTGTCACCTGGCCTTCAACCCCCTTCCTGGGTTCTCATGTTATGTGCTCAGGTATCCTCCCTCAAGGAAAGTCTCCCATCCCCAATGCAGACAGTCCCAGCAAAACTCCCCTGCAATCTTCCCAGGTCAATACTCCCCACTCAGTATTCAGAGGAAACATTAAGACCAGTCCCAGTTCGTCATACCACCATTACCCAGTTCCCAGGGCTCGGGGCATACTCTTTTGAAAAAACAACAAGAAGTCCGGTGGCACCTTAAAGACTAACAGATTTATTTGGGCATAAGCTTTCATGGGTAAAAAAACCTCACTTCTTCAGATGCATGGAGTGGAAAAACACCACAAACAGGATTCATAACACAAACCATGAGCAAAACCCACCCCAGCAAATTGGGCTGTGTCCTTTCCCTCGGGTTCTTGAATCCAGCAGCCCAAAAATCACCCAGAGTCCCCAAAGTCCAACACCCCCCAAAGTCTCTTGGGTCCAGCAACCACCCAAAGTCCCAAAAGTCCAACAACCCCCCAAAGTCTCTGTCCCTGGTCAATGCAGCCCCAAGAGTTCAAAGGTGGGGGGGGCACGCAGGGTGTTAAGGGGCACCTTATGTGATCCGAGGCTGACCAGCTGCCTCTCCGTGGGGTTCCGCCGCAGCCTTCACCACTAGCCGCTCCACTCCACCAGCTGTCCCGTGAGCCGCTCCTGCCATCCCACGAACTGCTCTGGCAGCTGCTCCGCTCTGCTCCGCTCCGCTCACCGACCTGTGAGCCACTCAGCTCTGCTCCACTTCAGCCGTCCCTTGGGCCGCTCCCACAAGGCTCCGCTCTGCTAGCTGCTCCTCCAGCCACTTAGCAATATAGCTTCAGGCTCCCCCACTAGTTAACACAGCCTCAGTGATCTCAGCTCTTGGTAACTTTAGCTCTTTTGTGATTTCAGCTCTTAGCAATTTCAGCTCATAGTAGGGGAACCCCAGTGCTAGTGCACCATTGGCCCAAAGTGAATTCAGCTCAGCAGCCTGTAACTAGACTCCTAATGGAATCAAAGTTAGCTCTGATATTCAACAGTGGAGAGAGAAGGTAGTGCAATTAGTATTTAGTTCAAACCCTTGAGGGGGGAGGGGGCGCCGCGCCATGCCATGCCATGCCATCAGATATACCTTCTCCCCCCCCCTCTCTCAATTCACTGGGTTTTGTAACCCATGCCCCTTGTCAAGTAAGTGCTACTTAGGTAATGGTGAGGGACTCCTTCTGTCATACAACAGTTCCACTGGCCTTGATTCACAGAATCAGGATAACAAAACTTTATTCTTCCTGCCCCAATAACAGAGAAACTGGGGATCCCACACCAGCCAAAGTAACCACTTTCAGTTGCTGTTGTTTCATGCCAGGCGGGTGGGTGTGCCTATGCAAACAAGATTAGCCCTTGGAGTTCTTTTCCACACTCGCCATAATTCACCACCAGATGTCAGGGTAGAGCTCATCCTGACTCTGCTTACATCAGTGAAACTTTGAGTCCCACTTAGCTCTACCTCAACCATTTTATTAAAATATTACAAAATAATTCTTTGACCAATACTAACATATTGTGAAACAATTCTTTAACCAATCATACTCCACCATCTTAGTTGATTCAAAACTTGCAAAATTAGGTATACAACAGACAGAAACAAAGAACCAGACAGAAGCCATACAGATAAACAATAGAGAAGTGGGGCCCATAAAGACAAAACAATAAAGTAGAAATTTCACACCCAGAACCATTGAAAAGTGTTTCCTTGTCAGACAGAATGCTGTCAAACAAAGTTTTCTTTAAACCTCTTAAGATCTGTTTCATTATCTGGTGAGGGTGGGCACTATTTGGACAGGATCTCCTTTTTAACAGCCCAATATTACATTGTTTTAATGTAATTTAGATGGAATGTGAGGCTGTGACTTTCTGCTGCTTGGTTCATGGCTGCTGCTCTCCTAATATGGCTGCAGGAAAAGGCCTCAGTCCTCACTGTATTGTGGGGTGGGTGGGTGTTTGTGTAACCCACAGACCTCCCAGGTGCGGGGTTCTGTCCCATCTAGTAACACTGAGACCACAGAGAAAGAGAGAGAGAGAGAGAGATTTGCTTATGGTTGCGTTCTTTCAAATCAGGGTTGTGTTGTTTCCCCAAATTAATGCTGGGTTCCCTTTCCCTTTTAATAAAAGTTTTCTTTTTGTTATACACAGATTCCGTGTTTGCGAGTGGGAAAATATTGCCTCTTAGAGGCACCCAGGGCAGTACTGGGTTTACAATGGCGCCGGCACCCAGACCATAACCCCTCCCCCCAGCTCCACCCACACTCAACCTCTTCCCCCCAGGCACTGCCCACTGCTTGCTCCTCTGCCCACTCCTCCCCAATGTGAGCGGTGGGCAGGGCCTCGGGGCGGAAGAGGGCAAGCAGGGATGAGGCCTCAGTGCTGAGCGCAGGTGGGGCCCCAGGGGGAAGAGGCTGAGTGGGGCAGAGCATGGGTGGGTGGAGGGGCCACAGTCCAGGCTCTGGGGCCCACAAAAGATTAATCCAGCCCTGTCCAGGGATGGTGGTTAGTTCTCCCGGATTTCTGAGTGGGGGCTTGAGCCAGTTCAGTGTTGTGTTGTTAAGAGGATCCCCTAGATATTGAACCCTGCCTTGTTGTTGCCGACTCCACCTGGCAGAAAGGCTGCATAGAGTTTAAGTCCATATGGGACCATTAGATCATCTAGTCCTGTTCCTGTGTAGCAGAGGCCCTGAAATGTCACCCAGTTACCCCTCTCGCAAACAGGCTATGGCAGAGTGGGGCAGGGGTGGTCAGAGAAGAGGGATGAGAAGGATCGAGGGACTGGAAAAACTCTCTTGTGATGAGAGATTGAACCAGTCGGGAGTCTTTGCAGAGGAAACAGATGAGACAGGGCCTGACCAAAGTCTATAAAATACTGAGCTGAGCAGGACAGCAGCCAGTCAGAGCCTCTCTGGAAAAAGGCGCCTGACACCCGACGATGGGTTTGTCAGGGACCTGCTGAGAGTTAAGCGGTGGGGTCTGAAGGTTAAGCCCAGAGTGCAGGCAGGGGAATAACCTCAGAAGGGCTGAGCCCTGTTTGTTTTGGGACTGCGACTTTGGACACTGCCGGAGAAGGTTGAACTGTCCTAGCCACCTGGCTGGGGGCTGAGCCGGGAGCCACCAGGTCAGGCTGGAGACCCTGTCAGGGAAACTGAAGCAGAGCGGCTGCAGCACTGGGACAGCACACACACCCGACGAACACCCTGCCCTCAGCAGTCATTGGAACTACCTCATACACGAAAATTAACAATGAAGAACATAGCGGGTGCTCAGAGGGGACCGGCTGGCTTCATTTTTTACACTAATTCTCACTTAATTTTAGCTCACGCAGAACACACTACAGTAGCCACTCCCCACAAACAAGCCACCTTAGCTCACTTTATATTTCTGCGGGGTCAAAGCTCATTCATTTCCAGCCTGCAGCTGCTCTTTCTTTGTTCTCTCCAAATGTCACGCCACTGCTCCACCCGTTGCCCTTGGCGGTCTCTAGCCAACTCTCTATCCTTGGGTTGGAGTGGCACTACCCCCAGCCAACCTGGCTTGGCTGACCCGTGGCCCAATGGATTGCAGAGTGGCAGGAAAGGGAGAGAAGGGAAGGGGAGGGATTCGACCCAGTCCCACCCCTACCAGTTAAACACACCTGTCCCCTGGTAGCAGGCACGCCCTGTGGCTGGGGCACCCTCAGCACCACTGTATTAGTTGTGTACGGGAAAACACCCTATTTGAGAACATCAGGGTTCTCCTGCCTCATTGCACTGCTACCTCCAGGGTCAGCCTTGGGTGTGTCCTCCCTGGAGCCACGAGCAAAGAGATTATCATCACCTGTTGTTTGCTCCTCCAGTTCTCAACCAAACTGGCCTTTGTCCATTCTTTGTAAATAAACAGGACTGCACCAAAGATACCTGACTCAATCATCAGTTTCTCCTCCCAGCTGGAACAACCTGCAAGACCCCGAATTTTGAGTAACCTCTCAGGTCAAAAGGGGGCAACATTATCATTCTGGTTAAAAAATAAAAAAAAGATTAAACAAATGGTATATTTCAAAATAATTTTATTTTTAAGGTTTCATACATAAAAATAAGAAAGATAATTACAAAGAAAATTCAGTGAGCATAGTAAGAAAACTAACCGACCATCTGAGCTATTGAACAGACGGCTTTTGTCCAGTCCTAAGGACAAGCAATGATAGAGAAACTAGAAAAGGGTCCTTAAACCTGACCAAGCCAAATGAAACATTCCACAACAGCACCCGAAAATGTTTTGAGAAAAGTACAGCTCTGAAACAGACACAGGGAACAGATTTAAAATCCTCGGCACCAGGGATATTTGGTTATGATTTCAATGCACAAGGAAACTGCCCTGCAATAAACAGAATATGTCCTGATCAGCAGATTACTGGAAGTCTTTAGGATTATTCTCTTGAGCACAAATCAATGACATGACCATTAAATTCTTCAGAAAGACAAGATGCAGAACCTGAAGAAGAGCTCTGTGTAAACTTGAAAGCTTGTCTCTCACACCAAGAGAAGTTGGTCCAATAAAAGATATTCCCTCACCCCCTTGTCTTTCTAATATCCTGGGGCCAACACAAGTACAACAACACTGCAAACAATATTAAATTCTACATACATTTTTTAATATCTGTGGGAGATATTGTGGGGAACACTCAGCCATACAGCTGTTTTCTACCTGCTAATATGCACTGTACATAATAAAGCATGACTTTTTTGTTAAATTCTATTGTCGGTACTCTTTCAAAAAGTGTGGGGGCGGTGGTTTCTGGTTGTATTGATTTATGAAAGTCACCATACAGATGTGGGGCTGCAGCCTTTTCCATGAAGATTACATCAGTATTGGCTATCTTGGCCTGATTTCCAATTCAGGAGGAACTTTCACATTTCAGTTTCCATTTGGGGAGTTTTAGATGTTGCTGGTGGGTTAAGAAACTTTTTTACTTCTTCAAATATGCCTTTTATACTTATGTCATTCGAAACATTTTTCAGGTGATCCTGAAACTTAGATACCAGGACATTCTGCACTATTTCCTGCACATACTTTTCCTCTTTTGAAATACAGATTTGAGTTTCTTCCTCTAGTATGCGCTGGCTCTCTATCTTCTTACGTTCTTCTTTATCATTACAGCAGAACCAGAATGGGTAAAGTGTGTATAGGCAGTAGACAAATATGATAACAAAAAGGGCAAATAGTCCAAAAACCTGAGGGGGGAAACCAAAGCTAGTTATTTTCAGGGGAATTTTTCTTTATGCATCTTTTGCATCCCACCAAAATGGATATGTCCTCTTCTATAAATTTAGCTACACAGATCTATTTACAAAACAAAAATACTCTCTTCAACTGGATTTGGGGATGGGGAATGGTGGAATCTTTCAGTGTTACTAAGACCGATGAAGTAAACTCAAAGGTTTTGGAGTTCGGATTTGGCAAAGCCGCTAAAATTCTGTCTTTATCATTATTTATTTTTCTACCAAGCCTTATGTCATCTGCAAGCTTTAGCCGCAATGATTTTATATTTTCTAGCAGATCATTGATAAAGATATTAAATAGCACTGTACCTGTTGGATGAAGATTCTCCATTTATAATTTCTTTTTGAGATCTAGCAGTTAGCCAGTTTTAAATCCACTTAAGGTGGAGTACATTTTTTTAATGTGCTATCTTTTATCAGAATATCATGTGACACTAATTTAATGCCTTACAGAAATTTAAATATATTATGTCAACACAGCTACTTTTGTCAACCAAACTTATGATCTCATCCAAAAAAGTATCAATTTTGTCTGATAAGGCCTATTGTCCATAAAACCATGTTGATTATGTTATCATCCTTTAATTCTTTAGTCACTGAATCTTGTATCAGCTGCTCCATTATTTTGCCTGGGATCAGTGACAAGCTAACTGGCCTGTAGTTACCTGAGTCATCCTTCTTAAATATTGCCACAACTTGGGCTTTTCCCCCAGTCCTCTGGAACTTCCTGAAACTTGAATGATCAAAGAAGGAACTATAATATGGGTATAAATATTAGTTTGCTGTTAATTATTGAGAAAATGTACATTGTTAAATTCAGTAAAATAATAAAAAAATAAAAGTATTGATGAAGAATTTCTTAAATTTGGTAAAAAGAACAGGAGTACTTGTGGCACCTTAGAGACTAACAAATTTATTAGAACATAAGCTTTCGTGGGCTACAGCCCACTTCTTCGGACTACATCCGAAGAAGTGGGCTGTAGTCCACGAAAGCTTATGTTCTAATAAATTCGTTAGTCTCTAAGGTGCCACAAGTACTCCTGTTCTTTTTACGGATACAGACTAACACGGCTGCTACTCTGAAACCTTAAATTAGGTGAGATTCTTAAATTATTATTAAATTTGGTGAGATTCTTAAATTATATTCAGGTTATTCTGATTACATTGATCCCTAGGCTAGAAAAGAATGTTATAAAGTATTGGAAATAAGGGCATTGTGGTTGTTTATAAGATTTTGGACATTAGATCTTGTATTTGGATCTAATTTTGTGCATTTTTATTTATTGTCAGAGCACCTGTGATCAAAGATGGGGACTGTCTTTACTTTTTAGAAATCTGAAGAAATAAAAAAGACACAGGTATCATTGTTGTTGCCAAGTGCTAAAGTTTTAAAGAAGACCCAGACTTCAAAACAATGTACTTTTTAAATAATTTACAACTGTTTCGTATCCACCAGCTAGCATTTTCCCCTAACTTTCATTCAAAGTTATATATAGAAGTCATTTTAGGAGCTGGGTGCAAAATACCAATGGAAGTATTCCAGTAACTCTAGCATATGTTATATTTTCAATGGCAAAGCTTTAGTTTCATGAAGGATGAGTTTATTAATTTATATGGATATATCTTTTTTTAAAAGTAATACATACAGCACAATTACAAATATTCAAATAACGTTCAAAACTACTACTTAATAAATCATTCTACAACATAAAGCCATTTCTCTAACTATATTTTTTCCAGGGTTTTCACAAAGAAAACATAGAGGAAAATAAAATGCCTGAAGTAGTTCTGTCCCTTACTTCAGATGGGCTCTTACCTGCGATATTACATAAGCTTCACTGGGTGGCTGTGCTGGCGTTGTTTGTGCTGTGGGTTCTGGGCTGTTTCCCTTGAATGCCATATTTATGCAATCACTGTATCGGCCATCAATGAGGAGACTCACACACCATAAAAGAGAAGATCCAACAGCCTTTCCCACTATTTCACAGCAGTGGTCGCGATCGTATTTTTCTGAGCAGCGAGCCCAACCAATGAAATCCTGCTGAAGTATCAAGCTCAGGACAAGCAAAATAAGGGCTGGAAAAATGAAAAAGGACAAGCCATAGTAAATTCTCAAATTCTTTCTTTGAGGACATTTAAATTCACTTTCAATTACTTCTTCAACCACTACCAAAATTAAAGAGCAAAATGACACAGATATAATAGGAAGACTACTTTTCCAAGTCCCAAAGAATTTCTTTCTAACTGCCATTTGATCCTGTGAACAGTTCTTTGCTAAGTCAGGGCACTAATGAACCTTGGATTTCAGCTCCACTTTCTACAAATAACTAAGCACAAAGAGTAAACATGAAAGTGAAAATGTTACCTTACAAAACATGCCCCATAACTGGTTGTTCCATTGAAATACAGTGTTGGAGCCAAGGATGGTTGGTTACAAACTGCATAGTGTAGATTTCAGTAGTTGCAGGGTTGCAGCTAGACTGGCAGACCAGCAATCTGATTCTAGCTCTTCACCACTAGCAATTTCTCCTGTGACACTAACCCTTCTGTGACATCTCCTCATGTCTTGATGGGGATTATTTTTTCTTCAACAAAAAGATAAAATCCTTTTAAAAAACTGAAATGTGAGGTTTCTGAAAATTATATCAAAGCAACCTTGTTGCTTTCATCAGGATGTGTTTAACCAAAAATGTCTTTTATATGAGTTCAGAATTGTAGGTTTATGGGTATTTAATACAGCAGTCTTAAACAACTTTCAATGATCATTACATTTTTATGCTTATTATTTCCTTCCCACCCAGTTTTGCTCATAATTGTTTTCAGCTTTGGGAAACTGACGATTTTTACAAGGTACCAATAATTTATATTACTGGTTGACAGGGCTGATGGCAAATGGGAAAGGAGGAACAAATGTACCAGGGTCCCAGATCAGAGTACCCCCCCAAACATCTGTAACTGGGGTGAAATGGGACAAGGTGTGGCCCCAGCGAAAATGATGTACTAAGGCTTCAGATTTCTCTTAACAGGTCTGCTGTTTGGGACTATATTCTGTTTGCACACAGCAAATGAAATTAGTTCATGATCACTTTCATCTAGGTAACTGTTAGGATATAGATATTCAAGCCTGTCTGGCCTATACTGTAAGAATGTAGGTGTATTCTTATCACTTAGCTAGTTATAGAGGTATAAAAGAAAGAATCAAAATCATTGTCTATCTGTGGAAGGGCCTTCTCTCACTGTGACAGGCTGAGGCCCTGTTTAGTCATATTGAAATAAGGCAATCTGGGGCTGTTAGGAAGGTGATCCAATCTATCACCTCCAGAGAAAGGAACATGTAAAAGGAAATTTAGTTTGATAGTTTTCTGTCTGGTAAGAACTCACTTACCAATAGACACAGCTGGAAAACCCTTATGTCTGTATAGATGTAGTTGTAAAACCCTTATGTCTGTATTGTTTTGTATGTTTATTTGCATGGTCTCTGTCTGGTTCTGTAATTGTTTCTGTCTGCTGTATAATTAATTTTGCTGGGTGTAAACTAATTAAGGTGGTGGGATATAATTGGTTAGCTAATCATGTTACAATATGTTAGGATTGGTTAGGTAAAATTTAGTAGAATGATTGGTTAAGGTATAGCTAAAGATATTACTATATAAATTAGGGGCAAACAGGAAGTAAGTTGGGATTTGAAAATAAGGAAAAGGGAACTTGGATTTAAGGTTGCTGGAAGTTCACCCCAATAAACATCGAATTGTTTGCACCTTCAGACTTTGGGTATTGTTGCTCTCTGTTCATGTGAGAAGGACCAGGGAAGTGTGAGAGTGAAGGAATAAGCTCTCTAACAGTAACTATCAATGTTTAACTCCTTGAGCTTTTCTTTATCCATCAGAATGAGGTGTAATATAGAATTACCCAGGAGGGAGAGGGGGAGGGATAGGGAGGTGTTTAAGCTGCTATGTAAACTAGAAGGAGAATCACGCCATCTGTCAATGCATCACTGCACTGTTATATACTTTTTTTCTGAAGGTTTATGTAAATTCCAAAGTAATCTGGAATCCTAATCTTGAGCCCAGTCTCCAGCTGATAACAGTGCTGAGAAGAGTGCATCATAAACCAAGTTATCCTCAGAAGAGTATTTTCTGCCCCCACAGTAGTTACAAAATTAAAGATCAAGGCCAAGATTTTAGAAAGTGGCAAGCCATTCTGGGCATCTCAATTTCTAAGAGACTAATGAGACACCTTTGAGACAGACATTGCAACCGCACGCAGAATCTTTGGGGGGACATATTATATCGTAGTAAGTTTAGGTATCACTGTGAGCCAGGGATGATATGAATGATCGTTTTCTGCTCCTTTGGATAGGATTACCACAGCTACTTCAGGAACTAAAACAGGGTGGTGAATCACTCACATTACAAACACCTCCTGAGAGGTACCACACCCCAGGAAGGTTCTCATCTACTGGTTTAAATTGGATTTCCAGAGACTTGGCAAACAAAGAAAGGGCATGTGGTTGAAAAAGGCTGCGTCTAAACTGTCTCAGGGCCTTTTCTCTGATCCAGGAAATGGACAGAACCTTCTGGCTAAGGGGAGGGGCCCCAACACTTTAGGGGTGGTGGGAAAGCCTTTGATGTACTACGGCCTCATGAGACTGATGGGTGAACTCTGGAGAACTTTTAAATTATTTTAAATTACCCGCTGAATAATATAGGCCAATAGTTCTAGGCTGAGGTTCATTCGTGACACGTTTATTATAACTATTCAATATTTGAAATTAAAAGGGGCTTGACAGGATCTATAGGTCACATGGCCCATTTCTGACTTGATCTAAGTTATTCCAAGAATTTAGTAGAGTCCTAGATTCTAAGGCCAGAAGAGACCATTACGATCACTCATCATGACCCAAGCCAGAGACCCCTACCCCATGACTCCTGAAGGGGAAGGAATCATTCTCCCCTAGCATGTGAACACCAACTGGAGCGGGGAGCCTGGCAGTCCTGGAGACACAGCTCAAGAATGTCAATTTCATTCAGCATCCCGAAAGCAAAATGTTAAGCCATGTGACTAAGCGGCCTAGATGCAAAGTAAAGGTTTTAAAGCATCCTGTGAAAATGAAACTTTACATTGTTATCTGAAAACTCGCAACAGTTGAGCCATGGCTTCACAGGCTTTGGGGCATCTGGATAATGACAACCGTAAAGACCTGCTTTCGCCCCAACCTGAAGGCAGATGTTCAACAGCAGAGAGAAAAGATGGTGCTAATTCCACAGACATGGACTAGCTAACATTGTGGGAGGAATTTAGCATTGATCTAACTGAGCCAGTGCCAATCAGTAAACATAAAATTGGTGTGTGTGCGATTGTATGAGTTTCTGTGCATAGAAGCTTTGAGCACTCACTGAGAGAGCCTGTCATAGATGCCCCAGGCACAATGCAGCCATGACTGTGTGAGCTGGACTTGAAAAGATGTGAACCCTAAAATTGGATGAACATTTGGGTTTTAATTTAGACACGTTTAACTGAGTCATGTTTAACTAATTCATATTAATTTTTATTTTTACTAATAGTGGATTTAACAAGACTTTTACTGGATTACTTTGAGTCACAAACAATTGTGGTTTCTTTATTTTAATTGGGGGACCTTTTTTGAATGCATAGTTCCTGGTCCAGGTTCTGGTGCATGTGTCCAGGAACCATAGGTTCAATTTACTATGGGGTATTGGACAGTATTCCACAATAACTTTTAGTATTGTTTTTGTTTTAACAGGCTTGTTCCATTGATATGCTAATTGTGGATAGCTCGAACTTTAGGTGGTATTTTTATAGGGACCTTTTATTTTAATCCCTATTTCCCAGTGGTTTGATATTCCTGCGGTGTGATAAGGTAAGCCTTAAGTTCCACTTTTTTTTTCTAGGAATACACATTGGTATTTTTTAAGGGTTTTAAGATTTGGCTAGTGTTTTGATTACACTATTTTATGAGGATTACCGGATCACAGGTAGGAATCCCTGATTTGTTGGCGGGGAATGAATTATTCCTTAAATATTGGCTTATAAGAAGGGCTGCATCTTCTCCCATGATCTCTCTAATTATCTGGGCACTAAAAGTTCCCAGAAGCAGGTAAAGCCAGACCTTACACTGGAGTCTCATTTTCTGTGGATTAAAATTGTGGTGGTTAAGCAGCGCCTCCAGTTCCAAGAAGTCCTTTTCTGCAGTTTAACTTGTGAAACATGTACCCATTTCAATTTTCCATCTTTTTCAATGCGGTATACCAATGGGCTAAGGTGGTCCACTAGGGAGTAAGGGCCTATCCATTTTGATTCCAGAGAGTGACCCCTTTTTCCCATTCTAAGGTACATGACTTGGTCCCCTATTTCCCACAAGGCTGCCTTTGTGGGCCTTTGGTTCTGAATTTTGTTGTTCATGTGTTCGATGGCCTGATTAACCCTATCCTGGAGGGTGGTTTTATCTTCTTGTAACTGTTTGAGCCATTGAAAATAATCATACTGGGTTATATTAGAGCTCTCTTCTTGACCCTGCACCAGGTAACTAGGATCAATCATTAGGCGCATTGGATGTCCAAACAGAATATGAAAGGGTTGGATTTTTGTTCTTAGTCTATTACTGGTGCAGATGGCAGCCAAAATCAAAGGCTGTTTATTTGGCCAGTCTTTTCCTGTGTAATTTACTACGTTCTGGAGCGCTTCCTTAATAGTGCGGTTCGTGCGCTTTACTTGGCCTGAGGACTGAGGCTGGTATGGTATATGGAGCTCTTGTTTAATTCCCAAGGCTTGTATCATTGTTGTAAAGATCTCTCTTACAAAGGCTCCCCCATTGTCAGAATCTATTATTTCGGGGGTGCCATATCTGCACACTACCTCATTAAAGAACTTTTTGGCTACCACCCTGGTGCTGTTATTTTTAGTGGGAAATGCCTCCACCCATCCTGAAAAGGGATAAGTTGTCACCAATAAATACTGGTGTGACAATGTATCCCATAATGCTTTATGGGAATATGACATAACTGGAATATGTTTTATGCTACATGTGCCATGTAACATATCTCTGTAAAGGTTATGGTCTACTGGATCGATTCATCTTATTTGTACACATATATCATTTTTGTATTTGAAGTTATGAATATTGGCTGTATACTTGCTTGATTTCTAAGGCTTTGTAAGGCATTTAGTCAGCTTCTTTAGAAAGGAATTTGCAAAGTTAAGTGCCCAATCAAGAAAGCACTTAAGGAACAATGGATCTTGGAATGCTCCAATCCACATAAGAAATCTACTTGAGAACGTTCAAGGTAGCATGTGAACAATGGCTGCTACCTGTAGTTCTGAGTCACGCATGGACATGAGCCTTGCCCATGTGACTCCAAAACTCTATCTTGGAGTTGGACTTTGCATAGGAGAGAGGAGAGGGACTCCACCAACAAAAAAAGTCTATTTAAATCCGTGGGAGACCTCTCCATTTTGTCTTCAGCTGGCTAAAGAGAGAGCCTCTCCACCCCCAAGGATACCTGAAAGAAACTGGAACAAAGGACAATAACCACAGGGGGTGTGAGTGATTGCTGGACCCGGTCTAGAAGGAGACTTGTCTGTAAAAAGGAAGCTTACTGGTGAGGTTTTTATCTGTACTCAATTGTATTACTGCATTAGACTTAGATTTGAGTGTTTTATTTTATTTTACTTGGTAATTCACTTAGTAACAATTCTGTTACTACTTGGAATCACTTAAATCCTACTTTCTGTATTTAATAAAATCACTTTTTACTTATTATTTAACCCAAAGTATGTATTAATACCTGGGGGGGGGGCAAACAGCTGTGCATATCTCTCTATCAGTGTTATAGAGGGTGAATAATTTATGAGTTTACCCTGTATAAGCTTTATACAGGGTAAAACGGATTTATTTGGGTTTAGACCCCATTGGGAGTTGGGTATCTGAGTGTTAAAGACAAGAACACTTCTGTTAGCTGCTTTCAGATAAGTCTACAGCTGTTAGGGGACGTGATTCAGACCTGGGTCTGGGTTTGCAGCAGGCTAGCGGGTCTGGCTCAAACCAGGCAGGGCACTGAAGTCCTAAGCTGCCAGGGCAGGAAAGCAGGGGCAGAAGTAGTCTTGGAACATCAAGTGGCAGCTCCCAGAGGGTTTCTGCGATCCAACCCATCACAACTGGAATCCTTTCTTACTCTTTGGTAATTTATTACTAAAATCAATTTGAACCCTGTGCCATGGCCCAAGCCTTCATTGGTGCATCATGGGTTGCCAATGCAGAGGACGAGTCTTGTCCTGAGCGCACCACATACAATTTCTCACCCATGTTTTAGCATCATTCTCCATACACTCCCATTCTGCTACTTGCTTTAACCTTTTTGAAGTCCCTTCCACTCCTTTATGCATAAACTCCTGGGTTACTTTAAGTAACTCCTGTCTCTCTATTTTTTCTGAAATTCGGTTAGAGCGGTCTGTAGTGCCATCTGTCGGCTCAGATGTGTCAGCACAGACACCCCTTTTCTGATTTCTAGTTACAACTGCTATGTCATGCTGTTGCGCTATTGTATCTACCCGATTATTCCGGGTGGCCTCGATTACCCGTTCCTTTACTGTGTGCCTTTACATGTCACACCTTTAACTGTTTAGGGTTCCGTGTTACCCACTGGTAAATCCATTTCCATTCCTTTGAATATGCAATATCCTTTTCATCTGCTGCTTTTCACCCATTCCTATACCAATCATGTATCCAAATTTGTATCCCCTTTACACAAAAATCACTGTCAGCATAAATATACATGGGCTGTGGGGAATTTTCATATTGCCTTAAAACCTGATAAATTGCGTGGCACTCAGCATGCTGGGCGGATCTAGACATCCCTGAATGATTTCCTCCTTTAAATTAATGGCAGCGTATTTTACACATCTTTTCCCTTTTACTACCATTGCACTCCCGTCAGTGAGTGCTTTTTTTGACCTACGGTAGCTAATTCTTCCAGTGGGGGTGCCTCTACCAAGGCAATTCTTTGCTCCAGAGTGACCTCTGGACATTCATGTCGGTTTCCTTTTTTAATCAGGGCATGTGTTAGCAAGTCCAGCTTGGACACCGTTTCTGTAGTCACCCCTCTGTTGACTAAGATAAGCGTCCATTGAGCCATTTGGGTGTTTGAGACTTTACCGCCCATCAATCTCCCTGACAAAGTGTACTTGAGGGGAGTGTGGGTGCTTTGGATAGTAATAGGGGCTGTTCCTGTGAGTGGCTCAAAAGATTGTACTGCCCAGACGGCTGCTAGGCGCTCACATTCACAGGGATCAAAATTTATTTCTGCTCCTTGTATTTTCCTAGATTCATATGCTACTGGCACTAGCTTTCCCTCTTCAATATTTTGTAATAGTGTGGCAGCCAAGGCCATGTTATTGACTGCCAAATGAATAACAAAAGGCTGATTCATCAGGGAAATGCAGGGCTGGGGCTGAGAGAGCCTTCTGTTTTAAAAGTTCAAAGCAGAGTCCTGCTCTTTTCCCCCTTCCCATTCTGTCTTTATTTTTTAGCAGTTTCCACAATGGGTGAGTTATTTCAGCATATTTATAAATGTGTGATCTGAGAAAATTGAATCCTCCTAGCAGTATTCTTAAAGAGTGGGCGTTGCTAGGGGCCGGCATTTTTATTAGTGCCCTTACCTGTCTCCCTTCTTGGCCAACAACTATGCCCAGGTATATAGCCTGAGGTAGCACCAACTGAGCCTTGGCTAAAGCTACTTTGAACCCTATTTCCTGAATTCATGCCAAAACTTTTTTGTTAGTGTTTGAGTTTGTGCCTCAGTTTCCCCAAATATCAAAATGTTATCTACATATGAAAACACAAAAGATCTTTCTTGTGGACTCAACTGGTCTAACATATCCACAGCATGCCCATGGACAATAGCCAGGCTGTTGTGATATCCCTGAGGTAACCAACAAAAGGTCCATTGTTGCTCTTTTATTGTAAAGGCAAACCGATCTTGTGAGTCCGGATGTAGGGGTGTGACAAAGAAACAGTTGGCCAAATGAATAACTGAGAAATACTTAGATGTGGCTTGCACTTTTTGTATGATCTGTGTCATATCAGCCACAATAGAGGCCATAGGAATGGTGCCACTGCCCTTATTGATTCTTCTATAATCAATTGTTAGACACCAGGATTGGCTGTCTGCCTTTAGCACTGGCCACACAGAGGACTTAAAGGGTGAATTTGTTTTTCGAATGACCCCTTGTTGCTTTAATTCCTGGATGGTTTGCACCAGTTGGGCCTCTGCCACTCTCAGGTACAAGTATTGTTTTTGGGGCGGCACAAATTCCCCAACAATCTTAACATGAGCATTAATTTTACCGCAGTCTGTTTTCTTTTGAGTCCATGCCGAGGGGAATTTCAAGCGCCAAATTTCAACCTGTTGGGCTGTAAGTGCGGCTACTGGTCTCTCTCCCTCTTTTGTTAACAGAACACCCTGCCCAATTTTTCCTGAATGGGGAGGGGGAATTTCTAACTTCCAAAGGGTACCTCTAGGCATATCAAATACCACATTGTTTTTGAACAGTCGGATCCCAGAATAATTTCATCAACCATATCGGGAGTGTGGATTAAATCCCCTAATGTCTTAAATCCTTGTACCAAAAAGTGGACTTGGGTCCATTCCCACCCGAGACTAGGTTTCCCTTGAAAGGATTTCAAAGCTACTTGGTTTTTTTTGTTTGTTTGTTTTTGTTTTTTGCTTTTGGGGCTGTTTTGGACCCTGGTGGCGAGTATTTTCCATCAGTTTCTCCTTCAGATACACCACGTTTCTCATGCAGTGTGGCATTCTCCTCTCGGCAGCTAACCAAGCGGAGAAATGCCTCATTGCAAGCATCCCACTATAGCCAAATTGCAGCCGAGTCCATTTTTATCAGAATCGATGCCCTACAGACCAAAAGATATTTTGCCAATCTATTTTCTAAATCAACTATAGTATGTACATCAGCTAATGCTTGTCCAGTCCATGGGCTGTGCCCAAACTTTTGTAAAATTTTCTTAAAAGGAGTAGATTCCTGTACAAATGGTAATTTTTTCTGATCTTCTTGAGTGTTGTCCTTAGGGGACTCTTTTCGCCCGAACATATTTTCTTTATGAATCTCTTTTACCCTTATGACTTTTCCGTACCCACACTTGTGCTGGGACTTACACAACACAAAAAGACTATATCCACTAAAAACCCTGACAAATAGCTAGACCCATCCACAAACCAAATTTGTGCATTTTTCTCCTGGGCTTTCTGTAGGGTGAATCCTGATTTCACTGGCCACTCCACCTTGTTCTACTCTGGGAGAGAACACTCACGCTCTTGTCCTTGCACTACAAGGCCATATGGTGCAGGGAATAGAACCTTTCCCTTTTCTACAGTTATCCCTCGATTTACAAGGGCCACAGTCCATTGTGCCAACCTAGGATTAGATACCTGCCCTTCCTGCGCTTTTCCTGATATTATGTATCTCAATGGGGAATGTATTGTTTGTAGTATGACTTTGGATCCTCCAATGATATATTCCCAATGCTGCAAGGCCCACATTAAGGCCAAACTCTTTCTTAAAGGGGGTAAAATTTTGCTCCCTATAATTAAGTGTTTTGGACCCATAAGCCACAAGTTGTAACTTCCCCATGCTTTGTTTCTGCAGTAGCGCTGCTCCCAGTGCTATATCAGTACTAGTCAATTGCAGGATAAATGGTTCTCCCACCTTCGGGTATGCTAGGGCCGGGGCCTGAGCCAGAGCCTGTTTCAGGGTCAGCAATGCCTTTGTTTGATCAAGCCCTCACTCCTTCCCTTTCTTTAGGAGAAAGCACAGTGGGCGACTCTTGTCCGCAGGCATTTCAATGAAATCCCTCAAAGTTCAGGGTTCCCAAAAGGGCTCCTAAGGATGCTACATCAGTAGGGGTGGGAAGTTTTCCAATCAGTTCAACCCATTGTGCATCTGTGGTTCATCCTTCCTTTCCCAATATGAACCCTAAATATTTTATCTCTTGCTGTACCAGCTGGGCCTTGGCTCTACTAGCTTTAAATCTAGTATCCTGAATGATTTGCAACACATGCTCAGTGATTCTACCAACCTCCTCTCTATTGTCCCCTTGCACCAATCTATCATCAGCATAGGAAATTACTTTCTTTTGGTCTTCAGGTGTCAATTTTCCCCACATCTTGACCACATGGGAGTGACAAATTGCGGGGGCATTATGAAACCCCCGGGGGACCCTTGTAAAACAGAACTGTTGTCCCCTGGAAGTGAAACCAAATTTGTACCAAGGCTCAGGGTGTAAGGAAATGGCAAAGAAAGCATTTGCCAAGACTATTACTGAGAACCACTGTGCTCCTGCTGCTACTGCAGCAACTACTTCTTGGCACTTGGCCACTCCCAGGACAGTGGCAGGGGTTACTGCGTTTAGTGCTCTAAAATCCACTCTCATTCTCCAGGTCTTCCCATCCCCTTTTAGTACAGGCCAAATCGGGGCATTATTAGTACTAGCCATTTGCACAATAACATCATGTCCTAAAAATATTTTAATGGTAGAATTTATTCCTTCCTCTGCTTCTAACAGATACTTGTATTGGCGCTGTGGATGGGGGTCAGGTCCTCGGATTAAAACCTCTGCGTCAATTTTTCCACATTCTAATTTCTTTTTGGCCCATACCCTGAGAAACTTTTCCACACATAGGTCCCCTTCTTCTGCTTGCCCACCTTCTGGGGCCTTTATGGCCGCACACCTATGTATAGCATTAATGAAGGGGGTGGATGTTTCTGCTGGCTCTTCACTATTTGCCCATAGGAACCTGTTGGCTAAATCCACAATGAGCCCCCCACCATTAAGGTAAGGCATGCCCAATATTCCATGCTCCTTATCCACGTCTCCAGTTTGATCCCGCTTCTGAATACAATAATCTACCCATGATTCCCAATTTCTTTCACGGGTCAGGATCGGTCTCATGATAAATGCTTCCACTGTCTTCCCTGTGTATGATACTAGTTGTGTTGAATTTTTTGTTCCCACAGTGTCCTCAGGAAGCCACTGCTCTCCAAGCACACATACTGAAACACTGGTGTCAATTAACATAGCGGGGCATATTTGTTTCCCTAATCTCTGGTTCCCCGCTGCCCCAGAGGGGACGAGCCCCTCCGGACGCCAAAGTGGGTGGAGCCAGTGGAGCTTGCACCCGCCCCCTCAGAGGTAAGGACGCAGGACAGGAAGTACAAAAGCCCAACCCCAGAGCTCACTAGAGGTCCCACCGCCGAAGAAGCCAGACGCCTGTGGCCTAGCTCCTGGTTGGGAGACTCCTGCAGTTTGCGGCCAACCTGCGGACCGGCCAGACACTGACCAGACCCCGGGGAAGCTGTTAAGCCTGCCTGTGGCAAGTTACCCAGAGGAGCTGCCAAGCCTACCGCTCATCGGGTACCCAGAGGAGCCCATGGTGCTGGATTCCGTGGAAGACACCGTCCAGATGCAGGTACCTCTAGAGGGGGAGATAGGAAGTAGCCGGGGGCAGCCGATCCCAGTCTGGCTGCAGCACTGCCAGAGCCTATGACAGTGTGTTGCGGCCAGGATCCCCACTGACGAAGCAGCGGATCTTCTGCCGCTGCTAGGGCCCTGGGCTGGGACGCAGTGGAGTGGGTGGGCCTGCGTCCCCCCTGCCACCCAGCTTGTGGGTGGCCATCTCCCCCTCTCCCAGGTCCTTTGGAACCAGGACCTGGGCCTCCTAAACTTATTTGTCTGCTCCGCCCCTGCCTGAGGGCCTGAGCTACTGACTGTTTGTTGCCCTGCTCTGATCCAGGGCCTGGGCCTGCTAATATTGAACCATTTGCTCCGCCCCTGCCTGAGGGCCTGAGCTGCTGACTGTTTGCTGCACAGCCAGGCTAATGCCCCGACTCACCTGACCTAAGTAGCGAGGCAGCCTGGTTCCCCACCGCCCTGGAGGGGGACGAGCCCCAGCCAAACCCCCTACACTTCCCCATTCAGGTTTTCTACTTTCTGTTTCAGTTGTTCACACTCTCCTGCTTTTGCCTGTAGAGCCGTTGCATTCTGTAACGCTGAAGCCACACTGGCGCACTGAGATGCCTTATCCTGAGCCAAATTATCCTTAACTATATCCCACACCAATTTGTAATCCTCCAGTTGCCTTTCCTGGAGTACTACCAGGCTGGAGAGATTAGTGACAGCTTTCCATAATGCCCAGCCAGCGGCTGCTTTCATAGCCTTTTTCTTTGGTTTTAGCTTCATGCACTTACAGAAAGCTTCAAACCCCTTACAGGTGGAGTCAAGGGCATCCTTTCCCTGGAAAGAATCTTGTTCCCATGGGAATGGACCCCATTGGGCTGCCCATTTAGCAAGGAGGGTGGTTCCTCAACTAACCCCCACCCCTCCTGGGTCCTTTTCTTTATTCTCTCCTGAGTCCTTTTCTTTATTCCCTCCTGAAGCTAGAGTGTTCATTCTGTCAAGCAGGTAGCAGCCCTTTTTGACAAAATGGCACCTGTGTTCTGCTGTTATTACCTTTGTACGACTATTCACTGTGTGAGGCTCGATTGATTCGGTCCAAATGACCTTACACTGCCCGCATTCTCTCCACCAATTCGTTACCTGCACACATTAGGGTACCCCACCTTTTCCCAGTTCATAGGGTTCCAGGCATAACCCGGTTAATTTAGGCACCCCCACCTTTTCCCAGTCCGTAGGACTCCAGGAGAAAAGCACCAACCCTTACCCAATCCGTAAGGCTCAGGGCCACCCGTACCCAATTCGTAGGGCTCAGGGTGCAACTAATCTGGTCAATTTAAGTACCCACACCCTTTCCCAATACGTAGGGCTCCAGGTGCATACTACTTCTGCAGGTGTGCAGGACCTTTTACCAGTGAAAGAGTCTGACACAGTAATATTAACAATTACCAAGCAGAATACACATTAACCATACAATGCCATGCTCACCAATCCTGATCAGGCAGATGGACTTTCCCTGTTGGCCAGGCAAGGTTGGTCTCGTCTGGGTCCTAGTTGCTGCACATCACAGTCGTGCAGAGGATTATTAATAGCTCTGATCTTAGGCTGAGTCTTGGGGGTGAGATCTTCTTCTTCCTGGTCTTTCCTTCTTCTTATTCTTCTCTTCCCAGCTGGTCTCCTTCTTGGACCCCAGTGTATATAGTGAAAATTGAGTCTTGCTTAGCTATACCTTAGCCAATCATTTTACTGAAATCTATCTAACCAATCCTAATATTGTAACATAATTCTCTAACCAATTATACCCCACTACCCTAATTAACTTACACCTAGCAAAATTAATTATACAGCAGACAGAAACAATGAAAGAACCAGACAGAGAGCATACAGATAATCAATAGGGAAGTGGGGACCATAATGACAAGACAATAGGGAAATGAGGATTTCACAATCACAACTCTTGATAAGTGATTTCTGGACAGACAGGATGCTGTCAAAGTAAGTTTTCTTTAACCATCTTAAGATCTGTTTCTTTATCTGGTGATAGTGGGTGTTATTAGGACGGGGTCTCCTTCTTAACAGCCTGAGATGACATTGTTTTAATGTAATTTAGATGGAATGTGAGGATGTGACTTCCTGCTTCTCAGCTAATGGCTGCTGCTTGGCTGCTCTTTTAATCTGTCTGCAGACAAAGGCCTTAGGCTTTAGGCCTTACAATATGGCTGCAGACAAAGGCCTTATCCTTACAGTACCCCTACTATTCCTTCCCCAGTTTCCTCCCCTGGGCCCCCTCCTAAGACACATTCCTCTCTGCTCCTTAGGAAGGGTTCTATCTCTTGTTCAGCTGCAAAACTCTGCCAGCTAACAATCCTTAATAACTGACCACATCTCTACTGCCCCTGCACCTGAGGGCATGTTGCCTTCTGCTGGAAAGGAGCTAGTCTCAACCCCTCCCATACTTGGAAGCACCCTGCTTCCCTGTGTTACAGAGTCACAAAATCCTCACCCACCTCAGTGGTTTCTGAGATTCCCTGCCCCTTCCCTGGGCTCTCCTCTGGGATACACTGCTCTATGCTCCCTAGAGCTGGGTTTGTCTCTGGTTCAGCTGCAACCTGCTGGCAGCTAAGAACCCGGACACTTCTCTCCCTGGCAGGCATAACACCCCCATCTCTTCCTGAAGTGGTGTTGCCTCCAGCTGCCGTGCAGGAGTTGGTCTCAACCACTCTCCCACCTGGAAGCACATGGCTCCCCCCTGCTGTTGAAGAATCAAGGAGATGCTCTCTCCCATTCTCTCAGCAGTTCCTGAGACCTAACCTTTCCCTCGGGGGTCCCAGAATAAAATCACCTCCTGCTGCAGGCAAATACTTTAACCTGAGCTACACGGAAAAAGGAGCAGGTCAAATAGGGGTGTTCTATTACCCCTACAGTCAAAACACTTTCCAAACCTTCACAAACCACATGGATTTTAGCTAGTGGTACAAGGAATCTGCTTTTGCCCACCCCCACAATCTCTGCCATTTGGCCAGGTAGCGTACTGCCCTTTGGGACCACACTCTGCTTAACCAGAGAGATCTGGGCCCCTGTATCCCTCTGCCCCAAGTATTCCCTTCCATCAATTTGGACAGCCTTAACATGCTCCATATCTGGTTCTGCAGAAGCTAACCTCACAGAACCAATATGATAGGTTTCAATTGCCTGAGGGGTTCTGTGTTGAGGACAGCAGCACTAACATGAGCTATTGGTTGCCTGCTTCCTCCTAGCACAGGGCATTTATTCCTCAGGTGATCAGTGGAATTACACTGCTAGCACCTTTTGGGCTCTTCTGCTTTTACAGGAGATTTGGGATGAGAGTTACCAGTAGAGGAATGTTTTGGGGTAAGAGAATGTTTAGGCTCCCAGCCCCCTTCTCTCTTACCAGGGGCAAAATGGGATCCTCCCTTCCCACCAGTTTTAAACCCCTCTTTCTGTAGCCTGCCCTTAATAGATGCCTGATTCTGTTCAAAGGCATCCACAGATTTTACATCTTTGTCCCATAGTCACTGCTTTACTTTGCCCTTACATATGCTTAAGAAATGCTCTTGAGCAACAAGATCAAGCATTCCTTCAAAACTTGCCACCTCTTTACCCTCACCCATTTCCCCAACAAATCTTTCATTTTGTTTACATATTCCCCATTACTCATACCAATATCCCTCTTAAGAGTCCTAAATTTAACTCTATATGTTTCAGGGGTAATCTGAAAACTTCGTAAAACAGTATCTTTAAATTTACAATAGTCTAAAGCATCTTCAATTGGCATTCTATTTAATAGAGTTTGAGGTTTTACCAGTTAATTTCGCAGTCAGGGTAGGAACTCTCTTATCATCAGGGATTTCATGTAGTACACACAGCCTTTCGAAGACAGTCAGATATTCAGCAATATCATCCTCTTCACTGTACGCAGGACATAAGTGTTCCCATTTGTGGATTTTTGGAGTGATGGGAGTCGCTGGGGTCAGGGGTGTCTGGTTCTGCTTCTCTAGCAGGTCCAGTTGGTGTTTTCGCTCTTTCTTTTTCTTTCTCTCTCTCTCTCTTTTTTTTCTTTACTCTCTCTCTTTTTCTATTATCTCCAGTTCTTTCAGCTGTAATAATCTCTGGTGTTCCCTCTCCTTCTGTGCAACCTGTAGCCTAAAAAGCTCCAACTTTGCAACCGCTTCACTGCTTTCACTCATTTTCCTGCTTTCCTGTTCTTATTTCCCTTTCCCGAAATAAGCAAACAGAAAATAACAAAACTGTGACCTCCCCCTGACTGTTGTTAGCCACTGCCCTTAAGACTCACTAAAAATCACAAATATCAGTGGTTAAAGTGTGAATTCCACTTCGGGTAAAAAGTTGCACATACACCCTGCTTGCTGCACCACTGTGATGTTCCCCTCTGGTATTATCTGGACTGGTGATCTGCTAGGTCACTCCAAGCCTCGACTCTGGGAGCCAGCCTTACCCTGCTCTGCTGTGAGAACCCCCACTCCTGGGCTGTTCACACACAGCCTCTGGCATGTAAGCTACTCCTTGGACTGTGCAACCGAATGACACTAGCCAATATCTCCGGTCCCAGACACAACCCTACGAACCTCCATCATGCAGTGTCCAGTTATGCCCACTGGATGCTGCAACCTTATATGAGTTTGTCAATTTAACAAAGAAATTGATATGTACCAGGCTTGTTATCCCAAGGGGAGTCTCTGACACGCTTTAAACCGAACTCACTGATTCAAGTAGAATTAACAAACAAATTTATTAACTTTGATCAGCACTTCAGTCACTTGGTGTTGAGGTGTAAGTGGAAGAGAGAGGAAGAGCATGGCAAATGTTTCTCCCTTTCATCATGTCCTTTCTTCTCTCTTGGCTTTGCATCCCCCCTTCAGAGTCAGGTGATCACTACCTCACCGCAGTCCCAAACTGACCAGAGGAAGGGGGGTGACTCACTGGAGAGTCCAACAGATCCTTTGTTGTTGCCTAGGCCAGTATGCTTTGTTCCTGTGATGTTGGGCTGGGTTTGTTCCATACATGCCCTGATGAGGTGTGAACTGCCCCTCCACTTTAAGCCATGAGGACACATTTTCAGCCTCATAACTATATACATGAAATTACAACCTATAACATTACTATAACAACAATGTTCAGTACATCATGAGCCTTGTGAAGACACCCGACATGACAAACTTTGCATTAGATACCACACAATCATAATATAAGGGTGCTGGATGTTCCACCGAGGAACAGAATGTCACTCTCTGCCTTTCCTCCCACACCCCAGGGCCTGCTATGTCCCTTGGAGTCTGGCTTTTCCGCTCTGCCCTGGTTTTGCTCCTGCTGGTGTCTTCCCCAATCATCACCTGCATCCTGAAGAAAGGAGCCCCAACCCTCCCTGAGCCCCTGAGAACTAGCAATGGCAGCAAGGGGCAGCCTGGAGAGGACCCAGCAACGGGAGAGGAGTCGGTTATTGTCAAGGCTGTATCCCCACTTTGAACTTTAGGGTACAAAATGTGGGGGCCTGCATGAAGACTTCTAAGCTTAATTACCAGCTTAGTTCTGGTCCGCTACCACCATTCTCAAAAACTAATTCCCTTCCCTGGGTAGCCTTGAGAAACCTTTCACCAATTCCCTGGTGAATACAGATCCAAACCCCTTGGATCTTAAAACAAGGAGAAATTAACCATTTCCCTCCTTCCTCCCACCAACTCCTGGTGAATACAGATCCAACCCCCTTGGATCTAAAAACAAGGAAAAAATCAATCAGGTTCTTAAAAAGAAGGCTTTTAATTAAAGAAAAAGGTAAAAATCATCTCTGTAAAATCAGTATGGAAATTAACCTTACAGGGTAATCAAACTTAAAGAGCTCAAAGGACTCCCCTCTAGTTTTAGGTTCAAAGTACAGCAAACAAAGATAAACACTCTAGTAAAAGGTACATTTACAAGTTGAGAAAATAAAGTAAAACTAAGATGCCTTGCCTGGCTATTTACTTACAAGTTTGAAATAGGAGAGACTTGTTTAGAAAGATGTGGAGAACCTGGATTGATGTCTGGTCCCTCTCAGTCCCAAGAGCGAACGAACCCCCAAACAAAGAGCACAAACAAAAGCCCTTCCCCCCACCCAAGATTTGAAAGTATCTTGTCCCCTTATTGGTCCTTTGGGTCAGATGCCAGACAGGTACCTGAGCTTCTTAACCCTTTACAGGGAAAAGGATTTTGGAGTCTCTGGCCAGGAGGGATTTTATAGTACTGTACACAGGACAGCTGTTACACCCTTCCCTTTATAGTTATGACAGTTATATATGCCAGTGAGTAACTGTCATTTATGGGTGGGTGGTTCTGCTCAGACATTCAGCTGGGTAATTCCAGCAGCAATGTCTCTGGTCAGCCTGAAAGCATAGGTCTGAGTCCATGCCCCAGAGTCAAGGACACAAACAAACTTTGGACATCTTTCATTATTTGTATCCAGAAAAACGTTCCACTTCCTTGAAATTGCAGGGGGGAAATCCCACCTCTAACTGATAATTGGCCTCTAAATTGTGAAATCCCAGAATCATGTAGAACTACAAGGATGGGCCAAAATCATCCTCAGAGTAGGATACCGTTTGTGACCTAAATCATGGGTAGATTGTCTATCTGTGAGCAGGAGGAGATTTCTCATGATCTATCACTCAAAGGCAGCTTGAGCCATTCACTTCAGACTTTGCAAAATCCCTTAGAGGTGAATCTGCACATTGGCTGGACTCACTGATTTTTCCAGGCAAAGCAATGGGCTGAGGGCATGAGATGTACAGTTACATGGAAGCAGGATGCCTGGATTGCAGCATGGTTTAGCTGTGAGGAGGGGGTTTTGGAATCTAAAACCAGACCTTAAATCTCCCTTGGCCCAGAGCAGAGACCGGACAGCTTAAAATCTGGCCTGTTTGAATCTGGGTCTACTTTTGTGGCTCTGGCCTGTCGCTCTCCGAGAGCCACTGTCAAACTGTCCCACCTCTGGGAATCAGAAATGATGCTTCCGAAGTCCCTGCTGTAGCTGTAGGATTTGTCCAGTATTTTCAGAGCTGAGATTCCTCTGCCACCCAGATGCCTCCCTGTGCCATAGGGCAGAGTGTGCTCCGCAGCTGCTGAGATGTCTGGGGGAATTATCGGAGGAAGCGGTTAGAGGGTGAGCAGAGCTCTGTGCCTCTGCGGAGGATTGCCAGGAGGATTATCACTGTAATGATTTAGTTCATTCCATGGTGTCCTTGGCTCAGCTCCATTTCTTTCTCAGTCTCTATCCTCACCCCTCCCTTTCACAGTGTTTCATTCACAGATGTCCCAAGTCTTTTGGGCATCCAGCGACCTCAGCGAGAGATGTACTGACTAGGAGGACGCCAGCAACACTGGGCTGCGGGGGAGGCTGGCCTGGATTGGGAAGATGGCAGCTTCACCTCCTAGTTCCAAACATTCCACCCACCCTGGGCTCTTGCACTAGTGCGTGCGAGGGGCACATCCCACATTGCTGCTTCTACCCCCAGCAAGGGGAGGGCCATGCTTGCAGCATATGTCCTGACAGGCCTTTAATGGCAGGGCACGTTCTGAACAGGACAACGAGCTCATTGTTAATAAATGCAGGAAACACCTGGAACAGCATCTTTTATGAGCTGTGTTGCCTCTTTGTGGTATGGTTGTGAGCTGGCCTGTGTGCAACTCGCGGAGACACTCAGGGCCTTAAACCCAACCCTGGGAGTTGCTCTTCCTTTAGCTCAGGGAGTTGGGCTGTGATCCTGGGCCAGGCTGCTCTGACTTCTGGTTGTCCTGGCCCAATGAAGGCAGAGCAGTGCTGGGGTCCCATCGGAGGTGCCTGTTGGCATACTTCTTAGCTCTCTCATACATCCCAGCAATCGGACTGTGGCAAGGGAAGGGAGCAAGCCATCGGGCATCTGGAGCTGTGCTAGAACTGAGGGGTCACCTAGAACGGTTTTTAACCGTAACCACCATTAAATGCTGTTGGCGCCCCGTGGAGCCCACTAGACATATAAAATGATGAGATCTAAATTAGCTCTTACCACTCAGGAAAGAGAGTCATTGTGGCTAGTTCTCTGAAAACATCCACTCAATGTGCAGCAGCAGTCAAAAAAGCGAAGAGAATGTTGGGAATCATTAAGAAAGGGGTAGCTAATAAGACAGAAAATATCATATTGCTTCTATATAAATCCATGGTATGCCCATATCATAAATACTACATGCAGGTGTGGTTGCCCCATCTCAAAAAAGATATGTTGGAATTGGAAAAGGTTCAGAAAAGGGCAACAAAAATGATTAGGGGTATGGAACAGCTTCCATATGAGGACTTTTCAGCTTGGAAAAGAGACAGCTAAGGGGGGGATATGATTTTTTATTTATTAATGGAGATATCCTATCTCCTAGAACTGGAAGGGACCTTAAAAAGTCATTGAGCCCAGCCCAGCCCCGCCCCGCCCCCTGCCTTCACTAGCAGGACCAAGTACTGATTTTGCCCCAGATTCCTAAGTGGCCCCCTTAAGGATTGGGCTCACAACTCTGGGATTAGTAGGCCAAGGCTCAAACCACTGAGCTATCCCTCCCCCTTATTGAGGGATATAAAATCATGACTGGTTTGGAAAAAGTAAAT
The DNA here is from genome assembly GCF_027887155.1 of Malaclemys terrapin pileata. NCBI lineage: Eukaryota > Metazoa > Chordata > Testudines > Emydidae > Malaclemys > Malaclemys terrapin. The sequence goes on along the minus strand of NC_071524.1, from coordinate 6,838,279 downwards.
AAGGAATTTGTATTTACTCCTTCTCATAACACAAGAACTAGGGGTCACCAAATGAAATTAATAGGCAGTAGGTTTAAAACAAACAAAAGGAAGTATTTCTTCACACAACGCACAGTCAGTCTGTGGAACTCTGCCAGAGGATGTTGTGAAGGTCAAGACTACCACAGCGTTCATAAAAGAACTAGATAAATTCATGGTTCCAGAGTAGCAGCCGTGTTAGTCTGTATCCGCAAAAAGAACAGGAGTACTTGTGGCACCTTAGAGACTAACAAATTTATTAGTATGGTATGCATCTGAAGAAGTGGGCTATAGTCCACGAAAGCTTATGCTCTAATAAATTTGTTAGTCTCTAAGGTGCCACAAGTACTCCTGTTCTTTTTGTAGATAAATTCATAGAGGAATGAATTAGCCAGGATGGGCAGGGATGGTGTCCCTAGCCCAGGAGTAGGAAAACTTTTTCGCCTGAGAACCACATCAGTGTTCCAAAATTGTATGGAAGGCCGGGTAGGGAAGGCTGTGCCTCCCCAAACAGCCTGGCCCCTGCCCTCTATCCCTCCTCCCACTTCTGGTCCCCTGATTGCCCCCCTCAGAACCTCCAACCCCCTCTGCTCCTTGTCCCCTGACCACCCCCTCCCGGGACCTCCCACCCCTAACCGCCCCCCGGGACCTCACCCCTTAACCAACCCCTCACCTGCTCCCTGTCCCCTGAATCCCCCAACCCCTATCAACACCCCCGCCCCCTCACAGGCCCCCCGGGACTCTCACGCCTATCCAATCCCCCCATTCCCTATCCCCTAACTGCTCCCCCCAGAACCTCCGCCCCATCCAACTGCCCCCTGCTCTCTGTCCCCTGACTGCTCCCCCAGGACCTCCTGCCCCTTATCCAACCCCCTCCCCCCCACTCCCCGCCCCCTTACCATGCCACTCAGAGCACCAGGATTGGCAGCCGCGCGGCCCGGCAGGAGCTCACAGCCCCGCCACCCAGAGCGCTGGCGGCACAGAGAGCTGAGGCTGCAGGGAAGCGGGGACAGCAGGGGCGGGGCCGGGGACTAGCCTCCCTGGCCGGGAGCTCAAGGGCTGAGCAGGACAGTCCCACGGACCGTAGTTTGCTCGCCTCTGCTGTAGCACCTGCTCATCCTCGGGCAGCTGTGAGCCTTATTGTGCAAAGTGAGGACATTTCCAGCTTTACTCAGATACATTTTCTCGACTCAGCACATTAAGCCTGGGTTTATAAATAGAAATGTCACACTGGCAGCTCACTGGAGACCTCTGATCAATGTGTAAAAAGCAACAGAGAGTCCTGTGGCCCCTTTAAGACTAACAGATGTGTTGGAGCATAAGCTTTTGTGGGTGAATGTTAGTCTCAAAGGTGCCACAGGACTCTCTGTTGCTTTTTACAAATCCAGACTAACACGGCTACCCCTCTGATACCTGATCAATGTACAGCTGCCAACAATAAAGCTAACACGACATTAGGGTGCATAACGATAGGATGGAGAATAATACAGAGAATATGCCTATATTTAAATCAGTACTTTAGCCCAGTCTGCGTGCAGTACAGTAGATTCATAGACATAAGCAGGGGCTGAATGAGCTCTCTCCTGACATCTAGTGGCCAACTGTGGGGAAAGACCCGAGGCGCAGACCATATCTATAGAGTGGATCTCAAATTTTTTGTATTGGCGAGCCAGTTCAGACAGCAAGCCTCAGTGTGACCCCCCCTTAAATTAAAAACACATTTTTTATATTTAACACTATTTTAAATGCTAAATTTCTAACCCTATTGTTTAAAACAAATTTACCTTTTCTCACCGCTTTTAAATTAAGACTAAAACACATTTTACTGAGTTATTATTATAAGCAGAAAAGTTATTTTTTTAAATAATTACTGTTTAATACTGGGAGAAGGGTGCGAAGAATCTTTGTCAATATCACTTTTCACAGCAGACTTAGTGCTCCATTGCCACCCTTACTTCTGTGCTGTTGCTGGCAGCGGTGCTGCCATCAGAGCTGGGCGGCCAGAGAGCGGTGGTTACTGGCCGGGCACCCAGCTCTGAAGGCAGCGCCACCGCCAGCAGCAGCACAGAACTGCAGAAGTAAGGGTGGCCATGCTATACCATGCTACCCGCACTTTGCATAATGTTTGACCTTTGCACTAAGAGGGGTGGCTATGGGGGGGGTACTAAGACAAATTTTGGGGTGGCGATAGCTCCCACCAGTGCCGCCCCACCTGTGTGTCTGACTGTTAAATTATAAATTGCTTTTTTTCGGGAGGGGAGGGGGCAATCTCAATGTTCTGACTTGTCTGCGGTTTAATGCAGCTCTTCAGCTGCTGAACGGTCGAGCCCTCTAATGTTGTCTCAGTCCCACCTTTTCAATCTCAAGACAACAAACCTGCATGCACAATAGTACAATCCCCAATTTCCTTACAGTGGTGATAATACAAATATATATATTTCATTTAGGAACAAGGATCACTGCATAATACATCTACAATACGTTTTGAAGTAAATGCACTATCTTGCGACGGAAAGGTGTATGTAATTGTTCTAAAATGCTAGATTTAAATTATATATTTTATAGCAGTTGCTCTCTGTTTCGCCCATGTACTCGCAACCCCATGTAATAACTTCACGACCCCTTCAGGAGTTGTGATGCACAGTTTGAAAACTGTTGGCATAGGCACCCCTACTCCCCCTAGGGGATCAGCAGACAAACCTGTTCTGCCAAAGGGATCAATTTTGCCTGGTTTGGGGTTATAATTCACTTTCGTATTGAATGTTGAAATGTTCTTTCCTTATTCCATGAGTAAGGGGCAGTAAAGGAACTTAGTCTGCCCTGATTAAGGGGGATCCCCTTACACTGAACCTCACTTGCTAACCATGAGGTAGGGATGCCAAATCCCTGCAAAAGGGAGGGGACGGGTTGTTTTGTGTTGTCTGCAACAGAGCTGATTGGGTTCAGTGGCGAGTTCTTGTTTCTGGTTGCTAGAGCAGAAGTCACTGGTGAGTAGGTCGAGGGGTTAGGCCTGAGACTCGGTGTGGGGACAGTGCTGCAGTGAAAGACAATGAAGAGGCTCTTAGTGAAATCATTGAGAGCGGGGCTATGTGGGGGCCCTTGGACCGTGGCACTGTAGAAGGGGCAGCAGCAGTAACAGCAGCAGAGCTGAGCAATGACAGAGCGAACAGATCGGAGGGAGGGATAGCTCAGTGGTTTGAGCCTTGGCCTGCTAAACTCAGGGCTGTGAGTTCAATCCTTGAGGGGGGCAAAAATCTGTCTGGGGATTGGTCCTGCTTTGAGCCAGGGGTTTGGACTAGATCAGGGGTAGGCAACCTTTCAGAAGTGGTGTGCCAAGTCTTCATTTATTCACTTTAATTTAAGGTTTCGCATGCCGGTAATACATTTTAACGTTTTTTTAGAAGGGGTCTCTCTCTCTAAGTCTATATTATATAACTAAACTATTGTTGTATGTAAAGTAAACAAGGTTTTCAAAATGTGTAAGAAGCTTCATTTAAAATTAAATTAAAATGCTGATCTTACGCCACCAGCCTTAGGGGGGTTCAGGGCAGAGGGCAGGGTGTTGGGGGAGGGACTCAAGGTCAGGGCAGAGGGCTGGGTGTGTGGGGGTGCAGGGCAGAAGGCTGGGTGTTGGGGGGAGGTCAGGGCAGAGGGCTGGGGGGTGGGGGTGCAGGGCAGAAGGCTGGGTGTTGGGGGGAGGTCAGGGCAGAGGGCTGGGTGTTGGGACGACTCGAGGTCAGGGCAGAGGGATGGGGCTGTGGGGGTGCAGGGCAGAGGGATGGGTGTGTTGGGGTGGGGAGGTGCAGGGCAGAAGGCTGGGTGTTGATGGGGACTCGAGGTCAGGGCAGAGGGCTGCGGGGGTGTGGAGGTGCAGGGCAGAGGGCTGGGGTGCTCGGCTCGTGGGGGTGCTCCCAGCCCCCTGCCCTGAGCGGATCATGGCAGGGGGCTGGGAGGGATATGCCCTGTTCCACCCCCTTCCTCCAGGCCTGTCCCTACCTCTCTCTGCCTCCTCTACGGAGCAGCGAGCACGCTGCTACTCGGCTCTGCTCCTCTGGGAGGAGGAGGGGCCGGAATGCACCACGTTGTGCGAAGAAGCGGGGGAGGAGGGAAGCTTGGCTGCCGCAGGACCAAGCTTCTGCCTCCTGCCCCCGCAGGGGAGAGTGGTGGGCAGGGGGCTGAGTGGGGCTGGGGGCCGGGACACCCCCCCACCGCTCTCCCCTGCGGGGGCAGGAGCCAGAAGCTTGATCCTGCGGCAGCCAAGCTTTCCTCCTCCCCCTTCTTCCCCCAGCGTGGTGCATTCCGGCCCCTCCTCCTCCTCCTCCTCCTCTCAGTGGGCAGCAGCGTGCCACTCAAAATCGGCTTGCGTGCCGTGTTTGGCACGCCTGCCGTAGGTTGCCGACCCCTGGACTAGATGATCTCCTGAGGTCCCTTCCAACCCAGATGTTCTATGATTGTAGCAGAGTTAGCAGCAGCCATGAGCCAGCTGCCGAGGTGCATGGCTGCAGCATGATGCTCAACGTTGGTGGGAAAGAGGGGCAAAGGGGAGGGGTTTGACCCAGCCCCACCCCTACCAGTTAAACACACCTGTCCCCTGGTACCAGGCACACCCCAATGATAGAGGAACTAGAAAAGGGTCCTTAAACCTGACCAAGCCAAATGAAACATTCCACAACAGCACCCGAAAATGTTTTGAGAAAAGTACAGCTCTGAAACAGACACAGGGCACAGATTTAAAATCCTCAGCACCAGGGATATTTGGTTATGATTTCAATGCACAAGGAAACTCCCCTTCAATAAACAGAATATGCGCTGCTCAGAAGATTATTAGAAGTCTTTAGGATTAGTCTCTTGAGGACAAATCAGTGAGATACAGTGCTTGATTTGTAATGAAATAGGTGCCCAGGCTCAAGCAATTTTTTTTTTACATTCATAACTGATGCAGCAAGCCCAAAGATGCCGGGGTTATGAACTGCCAAGCCTAGAGGTGCCAGGGCTCAGCCCTGGCAAGCCCTGGCACAAATTAAGCACTGGCGATATGACCATTCAAGTCTAGAGAAAGACAAGATGCGTAACCTGATGAAGAGCTTTGTGGAAGGGAATGTCTCTACACACAGCGCTGCAGCAACGCAGCTGTACCAATGCAGCTGCAGAGTGACTAGTGAAGATGTCCTAAACCAACAGGAGAGCTCTTTCCCATCGATGTAAAAATATCACCTCTGCAAGCGGCAGAAGCCATGTCGATGGCTCTCTCGCTGACATAGCTCTGTGCACACAAGCGGTTGGTGTAACTTATTTTGCTGGGGGAGGTGGAATATTCACACGCCTGAGCAACATACGTTTTGCCAATATAGGCTGTAGTGTACACATAGCCTAAGCCTGAAAGCTTGTCTCTCTCACCAACAGAAGTTGGTCCAATAACAGATATGACCTTTCCCACCTTGTCTCTCGAATATCCTGGGACCAACACAGGTACAACAACACTTCAAACAATACTAAATCCTACATACGTTTTTTAAGATGCCTGACTGATCTGTGGGAGAGATTGTGTGGAACACTCCACCATGCAGCTGTTTTCTATCTGCTAATATGCACAGTACATAATAAAGCATGATTTTTTTGTTAAAGTCTATTTTCGTTACTCTTTCAAAAAGTCGGTGGGGGAGAGTTCTGGTTGTTATTGATATAGGAAAGTCACCATACAGATGTGGGGCTGCAGCCTTTTCCATGAAGATTACATCAGTATTGGCTATCTCTGCCTAATTTCCAATTCAGGTGGAACTTTCACATTTCAGTTTCCGTTTGAGATGTTGCTGATGGGGTAAGAAACTTCTTTACTTCTTCAAATATGCCCTTTATACTTAGGTTATTTGAAACATTTTTCAGGCGATCCTGAAATTTAGCTACCAGGACATTCTGCACTATTTCCTGCACATACTTTTCCTCTTTTGAAATACATATTTGAGTTTCTTCCTCTAGTATGCGCTGGCTATCTTCTTGCGTTCTTCTTTATCATTGCAGCAGAACCAAATTGGGTAAACTGCATATAGGCAGTAGACAAATATGATAACAAAAAGAGCAAATAGTCCAAAAACCTGAGGGGGGGGGAACCAAAGCTAGTTATTTTCATGGGAATTTTTCTCTATGCATCTTTAGCATCCCACCAAAATGGATATGGCCTCTGATATAAATTTAGCTACACAGATCTATTTACAAATCAAAAATCTCTTCAACCAGATTTTGGGACAGGTAATGGTGGAATCTTTCAGTGTTACTAAGACTGATGGACAAAACTCAAAAGTTTTTGCGTTTGGATTTGGAAAACCCGCTAAAATTCTGTCTTCATTGCTATTTACTATTCTACCAAGCCTTGTGTCATCTGCAAACTCTGTCAGCAATGATTTTATATTTTCTACCAGATCATTGATAAAGATACTAAATAGCATTGGGCCAAAAACAGATCCCTACAGGACCCCCATTAGAAACACCTCCACTGGATGAAGATTCCTCATTTACAATTTTTTTTTTTTTTTAGATCTATCAGTTAGCCAGTTTTAAATCCATTTAAGATGGGGTACATTTTTTTAATGTGCTATTTTTTTCAGAATATCACATGGCTCTAATTTAATGCCTTAGAGAAGTTTAAATATATTATGCTAACATAGCTACCTTTGTCAACCAAACTTGTGATCTTATCAAAAAACAGTATCAACTTTGTCTGACAAGACCTACTGTCCATAAAATCATGTTGATTGGCATGGTTTATGTTATCATCCTTTAATTCTTTACTCACTGAATCTTGTATCATCCATTCCATTATTTTGCCTGGGATCAATGTCAAGCTAACTGGTCTGTAGTTACCCGAGTCATCCTTTTTAAATATTGGCACAACTTGGGCTGTTCCCTTGGGGTGGGGTCAGCGCGCAGAGACGCCTGTCGTGCCTCTGCCTAGGAGCAGCAGGGACAGGTCACTGCTTTCAGGGAGACGCCTGAGGTGAGCACCGCCCAGATCCAGCACCCAGAAGCCCCTCCCATGCCCCAACCCCTGCCCCAAGCCCCCTCCAACACCCTAACTCCCTCCCGAAGCCCACACCTTGCACCCCATCCCGTGCCCCAACCCCCAGCCCTGCATCCCCTCCCTCACCCAAACTCTCTCCCTCTTAGGCCTGGTCCCCACTAACCCCCCACTTCGGACTAAGGTACGCAAATTCAGCTACGTTATTAACTTCCAGCCCTTAGTCCACTTCGGACTAAGGTACGCAAATTCAGCTACGTTAATAACGTAGCTGAATTCGAAGTACCTTAGTTCGAACTTACCGCGGGTCCAGACGCGGCAGGCAGGCTCACCCGTCGATGCCGCGTACTCCTCTCGCCGAGCTGGAGTACCGGCGTCAACGGCGAGCACTTCCGGGATCGATCCCAGAACATCGATTGTCTGCTGCCGGACCCTCCGGTAAGTGTAGACGTACCCTTTGTTAACCAGAATTTTTCACTTATTGGCACCCTCCATTCCCCCAACATGCTGGATAAAAAAGCTTTTACTGTACTTAATAAATCATTCTACAATATAAAACCATTTCTCTAACTATATTTTTTCCAGGGTTTTCACAAAGAAAACAGAGAGGAAAGTAAAATGCCTGAAATAGTTCTGCCCCTTACTTCAGATGGGCTCTTACCTGTGAGAGTACATAAGCTTCACTGGGTGGCTGTGCTGGTGTTGTTGGTGCTGTGGGTTCTGGGCTGTTTCCCTTGAATGCCGTATTTATGCACTCACTGTATCAACCATCAATGAGGAGAATCACACACCATAAAAGAGAAGATCCAAAAGCCTTACCCACTATTTTACAGCGGTGGTCACAATTGTATTTTTCTGAGCAGCGAGCCCAACCAATGAAATCCTGCTGAAGTACCAAGCTCAGGACAAGCAAAATAAGGGCTGGAAAAATGAAAAAGGACAAGCCATAGTAAATTCTCAAATTCTTTCTTTGAGGGCATTTAAATTCACTTTCAGTTACTTCTTCAACCACTACCAAAATTAAAGAGCAAAACAACATAGATATAATAGGAAGACTACTTTTCCAAGTCCCAAAATATTTCTTTCTAACTGCCATTTGATCCTGTGAACAGTTCTTTGCTAAGTCAGGGCGCTAATGAACATTTCTAGACCTTGGCTTTTAGGCTTATCTATTAATGGAAATAACTAAGCGCAATGAGTAAACATGAAAGCGAAAATGTTACCTTACAAAACAAGCCCCACAATTGGTTGCTCCACTGAAATACAAGCCCCAGTTCTCAAAGTGTGGGTCGTGACCCTATGTGGATGGAGTCCCCAGGGCAAAAAGACCCAGCCCGGAGCACCAAATTTGGTGGTAGGGTTAAAACCCCAGCCCAGAACTCCGGAGGCAGCAGTGGTTCTGAAGCCCCAACCTGCAGCTTCATGAGTAGCAGGGTGCTGAAGCCCCAGTCCAGAGCTTCGCAGGTGGCTGAAACCCCAGCCTACATCTCCGGAGGCCGTGGTGGGGCTGAAGCCCCAGCCCGGAGCTTAGCCAGTGGGGGGGGGCTGAAGCCATACTTGGGAGTTCTGTGGGTGGCAGGGAGCTGAAGCCCAAATCTGAGCTTCGCCTGGACAGAGCTTCAAGCATGAGCAATGTAGTTTGATGGGGCCCCCTCTGGTGTGTGGCTCTGCAATTGCCCGACTTTCCACCCCCTGCAGACTCTGTGCATCACTTCCTTTACTGAGGCACTTCCTGTACTCAGGCGCATGTGTTTACCTGGCAGCCCACTCAGCACATGTTGTGTTGAAACCAGTTTGAAAAGTTGCTGTAGAAATAATTTTAGCAATGGACCATTTTCTGAAGAAAAGTAGAGGAAAGGGGGTTACTGAAGAGGGGTCAATTGACATTTGCAGAAAAAAGAAGAGCTGATAACGAGGAACCAAACAGCAGTAAAAAAAAAACAAGAAAGTGCAACTACTACCCAAAATATTTGGAATATGGATTTATATGGACTGGTTTTCAGAAGGACCCAGAGCTACAGTGTGTGGTGTGTGGCGAAGTTCTGGCAAAGGAGAGCTTAAAACCTTCTAATGTTGCGGCACTTGCAAACATGGCACAGTTATCTTCAAACAAAACTGCTCGACTTTTGTCAGCGAAAGCTGGGAGAGCTAAAGGGCCAGAAAACAGTACTGAGAACGGCAGCCAAAGCAAATGAGAAAACCCTTGAGGCATCTTTTGCTGTGTCATACTGGAGAGCTAAACCTGGGAACCTGAACACTACTGGAGAAACTTTTTTTTTTTTTTGCCACGTGCCAAGAAAGTGTTTTTTACTATGGTGGGGCAAGGTGCAGCGACTCCACTTGATTCAATTCCCGTCTCTAATGATATTATTGCCAGGGACATTCATAGTACGGCAAATAAGGTGACTGAATAAGTGATTGCCAAAACCAAGCGAAGTCCCTTTTTCTTCCATTCACTTTGACGAAACAATGGATATGTCAGGTGCTGCTCAGATGCTGACATACGTACAATTTGAGAATTACAAGAAAATTTGTTAGTCTCTAAGGTGCCACAAGTACTCCTGTTCTTCTTTTTGAAGAAACTCCAAGAGGAATTTCTGTTCTGCTGGCCATTACCACAGTGTGCTACAGGGAAAAAGCTCTTTGCACTTTCAGATGCTTTTGTCTCTGATTCTGGCTTGGAATGGCAGTGCTGTGTAGGAGTTTGCAGCGACAGTGCTCGTGCAATGACTGGAAGAAACAGAGGGCTAGTCACCCGAGTGCAGGCTGGTTCACGGCAAGCAGTTTGGACTCTCTGTATTATACACAGGCAAGACCTAGTTACCAAAAAAGCCACCCATTCTAAAACAAGTTCCCAATGAAGCTGTTCACATAGTCACATCAAGAGTAGCGCAACAAATGTACAAGTCTGTTTGGAGTTTTGTGTGATGAGATGGGAGCTGAGTGTGATGAAGCGGGGGGGGTTTCTTGTTTTTTTCAATGGTTTGCATGCAGAAGATGTGGGACTCAGTTTCCCTGTGTGTTACTGGTTTAATGAGGTGGTGGGAGAGGGAGTTTGTTGTTACAGAGGGCCAGTGAACAGCCTGGAGAATGGATACCCCAACAACTGGTGACTGGGAGGCCCAGCTCGGACACCACAGCCGGTTCTGACCATTGAGAGGACAATGGGCTGCGGAGAGAGAATCCCGGTGACCTGACTAACTGGTTCCAGCCAGTGGGGAAACAAAGGACGGAGGAGAGGAGTGGCTGAGAGGAGAGGAGACCCAAGCGGCATGTTTACCTGGACAGAAGACAAAGGACAGAGGCGAGACTTGGGGGAAGATAATATCAGATGCCCAGCTGGAAGGAGTGGGCTTCTGGACTGGGGAGAGAGAGCAGCCAGAGCCGCCCTGGATGCAGGAGAGACCTAGATGTGCTGTGCTGAGGATTTCTAGGCCTGAGGGCCCGAAGAGTTTCCTGTGCTGGGTTCAGATGCTCAATAAACCCTCCTGTTTTACGCTGGCTGAGAGTCACTCCGGTCTAGAGATCAGGGTTGAATTTTTCCCTCTGGGTGTGGAGGCCTGGGGATCTAGAGTGAGTGGACTCCCTGAGGGACCCATGGTGAGAGACAGACGTGCTGAGGGCTCAGAGAGGTGGAGGATGTGACAAAGTGGGGATTTTCCATTGTTAGTTTCTATGTGAGCAGGGCAGCCCCCAGCCCTGCTGCAGCTCCCCACCCCCACTCCGCCCTGAGGCACACTCCCCCCCGCGACAGCTCCCCTCCCCCGGGGAGCCATGCGGCAGCTCCCCACCCCAGCTCACCTCTGCTCCGCCTCCTCCCCGAGCACACCACCCCCGTTCTAATTCTCCTCCCCTCCCAGGCTTGCGGCGCCAAACAGCTGATTGGCACCGCAAGCCTGGGAGGCGGGAGAAGTGGAACAGTGACGGTGTGCTCGGGGAGGGGGCGTAGCAGAGGTGAGCTGGGGTGGGGAGCCCTCCGGCAGCTCCCCCCCGTCCCTGAGGCACCCCCGCGGCAGCTCCCCACCCCAGCTCACCTCTGCTCCGCCTCCTCCCCGAGCACACTGCCCCTGCTCTAATTCTCCTCCCAGGCTTGCGGCGCCAAACAGCTGATTGGCGCTGCAAGCCTGGGAGGAGGGAGAAGTGGAGCAGCAACCGCACGCTCGGGGAGGAATGCTGTAAAAAAAATTGGGGGCGCTGCTTTTTGGTGCCCCCAAATCTTGGCGCCCTAGGCAACCGCCTAGTTCGCCTTAATGGTAGCACCAGCTCTGTATGTGAGTGTTACTGTTTTGCATGAATACTGTTTGTGCCTCAGTTTCCACTTTTGCTGAGACCCTCAGGGGCAGGTGAGGCTGCTTCAGCTGAGACCTAAGAGGGGGATGCGACCAGAGGATGACCAGGTGACACTTTCCCCGGGAAGGAAGACAAAGAGGAGGAGGAGGAGCAATGTCTGTGGTCAGGTCACTGGAAGCTGGGCAGTCTGCTTTGGGGGACTGGAGTGGGGATTCCCCCAAGATGGACTTGGCTGAAAGTCGCTGATTTCTGTGCTAACAAGTTCTGTTCTATGCTGTGTTCCTGTTGACTAATATACCTTCCATTTTACGCTTGCTGAGAGTCACTGCTGACTGCAGAGTTGGGGCGCAGGGCCTTCGGGCTTCCCCAGGAACCCTGCCCAGGTGGACTCGCTGCAGAAAGTGCACAGTGTGGAAGGAGATGCTGAAGCTCCGAGGTCAGATCCAGGAAGGTTGAAGCTGTGTAAGTGTGGTGTTCAGATGTTGTTTGTAATTATTAGAACTGGGCTCACTGGCTGTAGAGAGTCTGAAAGGACAGGAAACAGGAAGGGGGGGGAGGAGTTGAGGAGAGTGAGTAAGAGCTACCGAGGGTGCAGCAGCAGCTTGGTAAGGAGGTTTCCACTTTTAAAATAAAGTTCTGTTGAAGTTTGTTAGTACCTGCCAGGTCACTACAACATTTTGGCCACAAGGATGGATCTTCTGCCCCTGAACCCACCTGCACCCTTTCTACAAACCCCAGGTGAGCCTCCAATTGCTTTTACTGCCTGGATCCATATGTTTGAGCCTTATCTGCTTGCAATCAGTGCTACGGTGATTCTGAAGTAAGAAAGCGTGCTCTGCTAATCCACTGCCTTGGAGCAGAAGGGCAGCGTATATTTTACACTTTTCCCCTTGCAGACGATAAATATGAGACTGCACTCACTGCATTAAAGAACTTTTTTGTGCCAAAAGTGAATGTAGTAGCTAATCACTACAGATTTCACCAGTGTGAGCAGAAACCAGGGGAGACTATAATGCAGTATATTGCTTCCCTGAGGAGTCTGATTGTAACTTGTGACTTTGGGAAAATGGCAGATGAGATGATTAGAGACCGGCTCATTGAGAAAACAACCATGCTTCGTGTAAGAGAATGCTTACTTCTAGAACCACAACTTACACTAGAAAAAGCAATAATCATTGCTGCTCAGATTAAGTCAGCTACAGCTGAAGCCAAACTAATGAGCATGGGTACAGGAGGCACAGTCCAGGCTTGACAGAGCAAGACAGGTACCCAGAAATCACCTACTACAGGACAGGCCCAACAAGGACAATAACAGAACACCACTGGCCATCACATACAGCCCCCAGCTAAAACCTCTCCAGCGCATTATCCATGATCTACAACCTATCCTGGAAAATGATCCCTCACTCTCACAGACCTTGGGAGGCAGGCCAGTCCTCGCTTACAGACAACCCCCCAACCTGAAGCAAATACTCACCAGCAACTATACACCACACCACAGAAACACCAACCCAGGAACCAATCCCTGTAGCAAATCTCATTGCCTACTCTGTCCCCATATCTACTCTGGCGACACCATTAGAGCACCCAACCACATCAGCCACACCATCAAGGGCTCATTCACCTGCACATCTACTAATGTTATATATGCCATCATGTGCCAGCAATGCCCCTCTGCCATGTACATTGGCCAAACCAGACAGTCCCTCCGCAAAAGAATAAATGGACACAAATCGGACATCAGGAATGGTAACATACAAAAGCCAGTAAGTGAACACTTCAATCTCCCTGGTCATTCTATTACAGATTTAAAAGTCACTATCATTGAACAAAAAAACTTCAGAAACAGACTTCAAAGAGAAACAGCAGAACTAAAATTCATTTGCAAATTTAACACCATTAATCTGGGCTTGAATAGGGACTGGGAGTGGCTGGCTCATTAGATAAGCAGCTTTTCCTTTCCTGGAATTGACACCTCCTCATCTATTATTGGGAGTGGACTACATCCACCCTGATTGAATTGGCCCTGTCAACACTGGTTCTCCACTTGCGAAGTAACTCCCTGCTCTCCATGTGTCAGTATATAATGCCTGCATCTGTAACTTTCACTCTATGCATCTGAAGAAGTGAGGTTTTTACCCATGAAAGTTCATGCCCAAATAAAGCTGTTAGTCTTTAAGGTGCCACCAGACTCCTTGTTGTTTTTGTAGATACAGACTAACACGGCTACCCCCGATACTTGAGTCCAGGCTGTGACTCCTTTGCAGAAAAGTTCACTATCGCTGCAGACAAACAATTACAAGAGGAAAACTAATGAAAAACCACCGAATCAGCAAATTCAAAATACAGTAAAAGCATGCTTTCACTGTGGATCCCCACAACACCTTGCAAGCTACACAGGCACAGGCAGCGAGTTATATTCCACGTGGTGCCCGGGCACCAGCAATATTCAGAACCCAGGAGCCCAGCTCCACCTGCCACCCCGATGCGCTTCCCCCTGCCTCTTCCCCACAGCTCCAGGCTGCCTCCCTGCAGCAACTGCTGCCACAGGGTCCTAGTGCCCCCCTTCTCAACTGCCAGGGCAGACTGACTCTGAGCCTGCCCTTCCACCTCAGACCTTTCCCTTTTCCAGCAGGACCCTCCACCAGCACAGCCCCCCCCCCCACCCACAGTCACCGCTCCTGCTCCATGCTGGGCAAGGAGGCAGCCCCCCATCCCTCACCCCCAGTGAGGCTACAGTCAGGGGCAACAGCAGGGGAGGAGGCACACGCAGCACCCCCCAGCACCTTTTGGAGAAAGCTGTGGGAGACATGAACTTAGTGCAAGTCTTGGTTTATATGAATGACCTGATTGTATTTGGAAGGATCTTGGAGGATCATGAAGAAAGACTTTTTAAAGTGCTTGACAAATTGGAGGCCTATGGACTGAAGCTTTCCATCAATAAGTGCCAGTTTTGCAGAACCTCGGTGAAGTACATGGGTCACATCGTGTCCCAAGAAGGTGTGAGCACTTATCTGGATAAAATAGAAGTGCTCACTACATGGCCATGCCCAAATAATTACCGAGAGCTTAAGACCTTTCTCAGATTTAGTAGCTACTACAGCAGATTTGTGAAAAACTACGCTACCATTGTAAAACTTCTGAATGATCTTACATGGGGATACCCATCCAGCAAGAATAATTCTAAGACCAAGAAAAAGGGGAGGTCCCCAAAGCCTCCCGAGCTGAGAAATTATGTCCCCTTAGAACCATTTGGATCATGGTGGGATGAGAGATGTGAAAGGGCTTTTCAGAAAATAGTTAATTGCCTAACTCATGCTCCAGTCCTAGTCTTTGCTGACCCGAGCAAACTGTTCATCCTGCATACTGATGCCAGTTTGGTGGGACTGGGAGCAGTACTGTACCAGGAGGTGGAAGGCAAATGTAAACCTGTAACCTTTGCCAGCCGAGGACTGGCTGATAGTGAAACTCACTACCCCATCCACAAGCTGGAGTTCTTGGCCTTGAAATGGGCCATCACTGAGAAGTTTCGTGACTACTTGTACGGTGCTAGGTTTCAAGTATGGATAGACAACAATCTTCTGTCTTACATGTTGACAAGTGCTAAGCTGGATGCTACAGGGCAGAGATGGGTGGCCGCCTTGGCTAGCTACAAGTTCAGCATTCAGTACCAATTAGGGAGAAGCAATGTAGACGTGGATGTAGTCTGCAGCCATCGGAAATTGCTGTGATTCCTATGGATGGGGTGAGAGCTATTTACAACTGAAGTTATCAAGAGTCAGAGGCCCGCGAGAGTCTTCATGGTTGTGTTGCAGAAACTCTGGGCCTGCCCCCTGAGACTGTGCCATCTGCCTCAGTGAATTATATTGTGCTGGACCAATCTGCATTGCCCATGCTCAATGCTGCTCTCTGGTGTAAGGGGACGGTTGCCCCCTTACTAACATTCAGTGGGGGTGATTTGGTTGGCTAGCTCCCAGCACTAAAAGGGGAAGGGTCAATGGGAAATCAGGACCCTGAGACTGACAGTCCCCAGGAACAATGGGGAGAGGCCAATGCTCCAGGTCAGCCTGATTGACAGGGCGGGCAGGCTAATCAGGGAGTCAGGAGGCCAGCGGGGTCCCGTACTCCATGTGAGCTGGAATTGCCTGAGTCAGACAGAGTGGGGCCGAGCTAAGGAGAGGGCAGGGGCCCAAGCTAAGCTGCTGGAAGCAGAGCTGCAGCCCCAAAGCCAGAGCACAGCCCAGAGAGAGCAGACCTGCCCTGGGAGGAGAGCTGCAGCAACGAGAGCCAGAGGGGCCAGACAAGCAGCCCAGGAAGCAGGTCAGAGCTGGGAGCAGAGTCACAGAAGCAGCCTGCAGAGCAGACCTGTCCTGGGGGCAGAGCTGTAGCAACCAGAGCCAGAGAAGCAGCCCAGGGAGCTGAAGGCAGAGCAGCAGCAGCAGCCGTGCTGAGGCAGTGTGGAGCTGGAGCTGGAGCTGGAGCTGGGGCTGGAGCAGTCCAGAGCTGGGTGCAGTGAGCAGCTGGGGAGAGCGAGGGGGACACTGGGCAGTGGGCCCAGCGCAGGGAGACGCCTCAGCCAAGAGGCTCTGCAGGCCAGACTCGGAGGGGGATCGTAACCCTGACAGGGCGGGGGCGACGCTGGGAAGAAGGGTCCTGCCACCTAGAGCCTGAGAGCGTGTGGCCACCGCCAGAGCAAGTGTCCAACCCGCAGCGTCTCTGCAGCACAGCCAGGGCCTGAGAAGGAGGCCTGGGACCTACAAGGAACAGACTGTGAACTGCCCTGACGTTCCAGAGACACTTTAGAGACTGACAAATTTGTTAGAGCATAAGTTTTCGTGGGCTACAGCCCACTTCTTCAGATGCATATAGAGTGGAACATATCTTGAGGAGATATATATACACACATACAGAGAGCATGAACAGGTGGGAGTTGTCTTACCAACTCTGAGAGGCCAATTAAGTAAGAGAAAAAAACTTTTGAAGTGATAATCAAGATAGCCCAATACAGACAGTTTGATAAGAAGTGAGAGAATACTTACAAGGGGAGATAGATTCAATGTTTGTAATGGCTCAGCCATTCCCAGTCCTTATTCAATCCTGAGTTGATTGTATCTAGTTTGCATATTAATTCCAGCTCAGCAGTCTCTCGTTGGAGTCTGTTTTTGAAGTTTTTCTGTTGTAAGATAGCCACCCACAGGTCTGTCATTGAATGGCCAGACAGGTTAAAGTGTTCTCCCACTGGTTTTTGAGTATTATGATTCCTGATGTCAGATTTGTGTCCATTAATTCTTTTGCGTAGAGACTGTCCGGTTTGGCCAATGTACGTGGCAGAAGGGCATTGCTGGCACATGATGGCATATATCACATTGGTAGATGTGCAGGTGAACGAGCCCCTGATGGTATGGCTGATGTGATTAGGTCCTATGATGATGTCACTTGAATCTTATCAAACTGTCTGTACTGAGCTATCTTGATTATCACTTCAAAAGTTTTTTTCTCTTACTTAATTGGCCTCTCAGAGTTGGTAAAGACAATCCCACCTGTTCATGCTCTCTGTATGTGTGTATATATATGTCCTCAATATATGTTCCACTCTATATGCATCCGAAGAAGTGGGCTGTAGCCCACGAAAGCTTATGCTCTAATAAATTTGTTAGTCTCTAAGGTGCCACAAGTACTCCTGTTCTTTTTGTGGATACAGACTAACACGGCTGTTACTCTGAATCCAGAGACACTGTTTGTGATGTTCCCTGCCACAGAGCAGGGTGATGTGTTTTCCTTTAACTTTTCCCATTTTTCCTTATTCTTTTCTTTAAATTAATTGTTAATTAAACAACTTGTATTTGCTTTAAATTGTATGAAATTATCAGTGGGTCAGGGAGGAGCCCAGTGCAGCGAGAGTACCCCGGAGTGGGGACACCCTAGCCCCTATCCCAGGTGACCACAGCAGGGTTGGGGGTCGAGCCCCCCAGGAATCCTGGGCCCAGTCTTGTTGGGGTTATGAGGACTCTGCCAGACAGGAGAGTGGAAGGGGAGTCCTCAAGGGCAGGGAGGCCTCTGGGTCAAGGAAGTGGGAGCGAGGACTCAGATCCTTTCGCTAGCCCACTTCACCGGGGTAGTGCAGAAGCCAGGAAAGTTCCCCACAATAGCGGGACTATTTCCCTGCTTACATAATTGGAGTTACGAACAGGATCCTATCCACAGGGTCCACCCCATTGGTTTACTGGTTGAGTTCTAGTAGCACTGTCCGGGCCTGGTTGAGCACCCTACCATGGCTGGAATTGAAGAACTACGAACCCAGTTTGCTGAACTTCAGCACAGATTATCAGACCAAGCGGAGGCATTACAACAAGCTAGAACTGAACAGAGTTATCGCCTTATCGCTGGCCAAGGCGGTAATAGACCAACAGACAGCAGAAGCTAAGAAACCCCCTACTATTTATGTCCCACGGGAGCGGAAGGTCACAGAGTTTGTGGCTTCCCGACTAGACCAGGAGACATTACAGTAGAGGAGTGGGTCAAGTCTGTGAAGGCAGCTCTGCGTGTGCTAAGAGTGCCTGAAGAAGATCATGTGGACTTCATAGAGGAGCACCTCAAGGGCCAGGCCAAGGCCACAGTAAAGTTCATGCCAGTGGCAGACAAGAAAGATGTGGAAAAGGTATTTGAACTCCTTCTAGAAGTGTATGAAGACAAGGTACCTATTGGAACCCGACTAAAGGAGTTCTTTGAGAGAAAGCAGGAGCCCGGTGAAACTATCTGGGCATACGTATATGACCTCCAGGAGAGAATGAGCAAAGTGGAGCGGCGAGACCCTCAGCAAGTTCCAGACCCAGATACGGTTCTGAAAGAGCAGTTGATGCTGGGGCTCCGTGACGACTCCCTCCGACGTGAAATGAAAAGGAGGTTTAAAGAAGAGCCCAATAAGAAGTTCCATCAACTCATGCAGGCTGCCATTATGTGGTCAGAAGAAGAGGAGGTTCCTGTGGCAGAGACAGCCAAGCCGTACACGAAGTGTGGGCCTAGTGAATGCAACTGCTGGGGAAAAGGCCCTCCCCCAAACAGAGCTAACATTGGAAAGCTTAAGTGAAGCTGTCCAAAAACTGGCGGTCCAACAGAGGGAGATGGTGAAAGTAGGATGACTGAATTGATGAAAGAAAAAAATCCCACTAGTATGCCAAAGTATCCAAGGGCACCGGGATCCCGAAGATCCCCACTGAAGGACGAGCTGGGAAGATACATTTGTTACACTTGTGAAAGGCCAGGGCATACTAGCCGAGAATGTCCACTGAGAAAGAGAACAGCGTCCTAGGCACTCAAAACTAATGGGGCACCAGGAGCGAGTGGTCCATCTACAGTAGAAGGCCAAGCAGTGGCAGAAGGATTCCTAGGCCTGTCCTTGGTGGAAAATCCCTCTGCATACAGTGTTGAGAGGAACGTGGGCAGTGCCAGCATATCTAGCGACTTCTGTAAGCAAGCATTTGGAGACAGTCTAACTGCTGAAGTATGTATAGCAGGGCTGAAGACCAGATGTTTGTTAGATACTGGCTCAGAAGTCACCACCATTACTGAGTCGCATTTTCAAAAATATTTGAAGGACAAGGACCTGACCATGCACAGCACACAGTTTGTACATCTAACAGCAGTTCATGGACTGGCAATCCCAGTGGTGGGGTGCCTTGAAGCAGAGACAGAGTATATGGGCCAGACACTGCCAGGAAAATGCATCTTCATCCTGAAAGACAAAGCCTCAAAAGGGAGCCATATGGGAGAAGGAGTCCCAGGGATTCTAGGAATGAACATCATTAGTGAGCTGAAGGAGCTACTCTTATCAGGAAAAGGAACCAGGAGGATGAACTGTCACGAGCACTCTACGAAGAATGCTGTGCTGAGTAGAGTACTGGCTCAAGCGGAGAGGCAGAGTCATTCCCTGGGCCCCACAAGGCAGATTGGATATGTTAAAGTGGACAGAAAATGGAAGACCGTTATTCCTCCTTGGAGAGGGAAGATCCTTGACAAACACCGCTGTGTACCAGGAAATGAGCTGCAGGTGACGAGGGAGAAGGGAGGACGAGTTACCTTTCTTCAAGAAAGATGTGATGGGAGACTGCCAGTTCCCGTTCAAGCGGCACGCCAAGGGCTGACTCCTGCACATGTGGTTAATATAAGGGCGTTGCCAGAGAAGCATCAAGAAGTCTTTTCTAAGGATGAGGTGACCAATTACGATGACCAGGTCAAAGGTCACCATGACAGGCTGAAGACAGCCTGGAAAGTTGCTCTCGGTACAACTAAAGACACAGTCCAAAGTAGGAAAAGGACTTATGATAGTAAGTCCAGTGGGGCTCTCATCAGATCTGGTGACTGTGTACCAGTTCGTAGCCGTAGACACCGGAGATGTAATAAAATACAGGACAAATGGAAGCCAAATCCCCACACTGTGGTCACCCACAACAATCCCAAACTGCCAGTGTACGCTAATCAGCCTGAACAAGGAGGTCCTGAGAGAGTAGTACATAGGGACCAGCTAAAGCGTTGGACTATTAGTCTGACCAGGGCTCGTAGGAGGCATAATGCAGCATTTCCTGAGGAGACTGAAACCAATGGGGTAAACCCAAACCCTAACGAGAATGGCCAGATCCCTCAAACTGACCCAGTATTACCCGAGGACAGGGAAATAGAAAATATGGGTAACAAACCACCAGTCTTAAGAAGGTCCCTGAGGCTAATAAGCGTGTACTGCCTGTTAAACTTAAAGATAATTATGTTATTGGTTCTATGTAGTGTTTTAATGAATACCGTTATGTATAGTATAAAGAAGTAGATGTGAAATGTTAAATACGTTAAATGTTCTTTTGATAATTGTTAATGGGTTTTTGATATAAAATTATGTGGGTATATGTTGTTACTATGGGGCCCGGATGTACTGGTGTGAATATTGTGGCTGTGGCAGAATTTTAGCAAGGGGGAATGTAAGGGGACTGTTGCCCCCTTACTAACATTCAGTGGGGGTGTTTGGTTGGATAGCTCCCAGCACTAAAAGTGGAAGGGTCGATGGGAAATCAGGACCCTGAGACTGACAGTCCCCAGGAACAATGGGGGGAGGCCAATGCTCCAGAATAGCCTGATTGACAGGGTGGGCAGGCTAATCAGGGAGTCAGGAGGCCAGGGGGGTCCCGTCCTCCGTGTGAACTGGAATTGCCTGGGTCAGACAGAGTGGGGCCGAGCTAAGGAGAGGGCAGGGGCCCAAGCTAAGTTGCTGGAAGCAGAGCTGCAGCCCCAAAGCCAGAGCACAGCCCAGAGAGAGCAGACCTGCCCTGGGAGGAGAGCTGCAGCAACAGAGCCAGAGGGGCCAGACAAGCAGCCAGGAAGCAGGTCAGAGCTGGGAGCAGAGTCACAGAAGCAGCCTGCAGAGCCGATCTGTCCTGGGAGCAGAGCTGTAGCAACCAGAGCCAGAGGGGCCAGAGAAGCAGCCCAGGGAGCTGGAGGCAGAGCAGCAGCAGCAGCCGCGCTGAGGCAGTGTGGAGCTGGGGCTGGAGCAGTCCAGAGTTGGGTGCGATGAGCAGCTGGAGAGAGTGAGGGGGACCCTGGGCAGTGGGCCCAGCGCAGGGAGACGCCTCAGCCAAGAGGCTCTGCAGGCCAAACTTGGAGGGGGATCATAACCCTGACCGGGCAGGGTGGGGGCGATGCTGGGAAGAAGGGTCCTGTCACCTAGAGCCTGAGAGTGTGTGGCCACCGCCAGAGCAAGTGTCCAACCCGCAGCATCCCTGCAGCACAGCCAGGGCCTGAGATGGAGGCCTGGGACCTACAAGGAACAGACTGTGAACTGCCCTGACGTTCCAGAGACAATGTTTGTAATGTTACCTGCCACAGAGCGGGGTGATGTGTTTTCCTTTAACCTTTCCCATTTGTCCTTATTCTTTTCTTTAAATTAATCGTTAATTAAACAACTTGTATTTGCTTTAAATTGTATGAAATTATCAGTGGGTCAGGGAGGTGCCCAATGCAGCGAGAGTACCCCAGAGTGGGGACACCCTAGCCCCTGTCCCAGGTGACCACAGCAGGGTTGGGGGTCGAGCCCCCCAGGAATCCTGGGCCCAGCCTTGTCGGGGTTACAAGATCTCTGCCAGACAGGAGAGTGGAAGGGGAGTCCTCAAGGGCAGGGAGGCCTCTGGGTAATGGAAGTGGGAGCGAGGACTCAGATCCTTTCGCTAGCCCACTTCACCAGGGTAGTGCAGACGCCAGGAAAGTTCCCCACAATAGCTGGACCATTTCCCCGCTTACACTGGCAAAAAGCCGAACTGCAAGATATTGACATTCATGACACACTACTTGCAAAAAGAGAGGGGCAAAACCCTGTTGCAATTATTCCATCTACCCCCCGAGAGTAGACTACTATTGAGGGAATGGAGCAAACTAAAACTGATACAGGGAGTACTGCACCGGATCACAGTAGATCCTTTACAAAATCAACGAACACAGCTAATGCCACCAAAAGAGTACAGAGCCCTGGCCATGAGGGCCCCGCATGATGACTTTGGACATTTGGGAATGGAGAGAACCCTGGAACTTATCTGTACTAAGTTCTACTGGCCCCGGCTGGTTGAGGATGTACGGAAGAAATGCGAGACATGCGCCTGGTGTGTTCAAAGGAAAACTCTGCTTGCTAGAGCAGCATAGCTGAGGAATATCACCAGCGCAAACCTTTGGAGCTGGTATGCATTCATTTCTTGTCTTTAGAAGTGGACAGGAGGAAAACTATCTGCAGTATGTTTTCCCGACTAAGAGAAAAACTGCAGGATTCTTATCGCTTGGCTACAGCTGCTGCCCACAAGAATTCAGATAGTAACAAGCACCAATATGATGCAAACATAGGCGCCGACTCCGTGGGTGCTCCGGGGCTGGAGCACCCACAGGGAAAAATTACCAGGTGCTCTGCACCCACCGGCAGCCAAGCTCCCCCCACCCCTGCCTCGCCTCCTCCTCCCAAGTGTGCAATGTCCGTGCTCCTCCCACTC
The DNA here is from genome assembly GCF_027887155.1 of Malaclemys terrapin pileata. Lineage (NCBI taxonomy): Eukaryota > Metazoa > Chordata > Testudines > Emydidae > Malaclemys > Malaclemys terrapin. The sequence goes on along the minus strand of NC_071524.1, from coordinate 6,815,947 downwards.
CCTCTGAGCGCTTCCCCAACTGCCTAACAGCTGTTTGGCAGGACTTAGGACTTTCCAGGAGGGAGGGGGAGGAGCGAGGACATGGCGCGCTCGGGGGAGGAGGCACAGAAGAGGCGGGGCAGGGGCAAGGACTTGGGAGAAGGGGGTGGAAATGGGGCGGGACGAGGGTTGTGCAGGGGCGGGGCCGTGGGAGGATGGGGTCGAGCACCCACGGGGCAGAGGGGAAGTCTGCACCTATGGATGCAAGGGTGCGTTCACAGGAGCTCCAGCCAGGGGACAGAGTTCTTCTGTGAGATATGGGTGTTGCCGGCAAACACAAAATAGCTGACAGATGGAAGGCAATACCTTACCTGGTGGTGGAAAAGCTGGGAGATCTGCCAGTGTACAAGATGAAACCCGAGACGAGGTCGGGACAAACAAAGATGGTGCATAGAAACCTCCTACTGCCTGTTGGAGAATTGGTAGGCACCTCTTATGGAATGGACCATGTCATAGGACCTCCTGTTATGACCCAAGCCAGAGACCCCCACCCTGTGACTCCTGAAGGGGAAGGAATCATTCTCCCCTAACGTGTGAGTAGCACTGTCAGTTTTGAGCCCAATAAATGAGCTAGTGACTGGCAGCCCTGACTCTAACTGGGGCTGGGCGGCCAGCTCCACAACAGGGAGCCTGGAAGCCCTGAGAACTCCGATTGGAGATGGGAGGCTGGCAGTTCCTGGAGACACAGCTCAAGAATGTCAATTTCACTCAGCATCCCAAATGCAAATGTTAAGCCATGTGATAAAGTGGCCTAGATGCAAAGTAAAGGTTTTAAAGCATCCCGTGAAAATGAAAATGAAGACTTACATTGTTATCTGAAAACTCGCAACAGCTGAGCCATGGTTCTTCACAGGCTTTAGGGCATCTGGACAATGATGACCATAAAGACCTGCTTTCGCCCCAACCTGAAGGCAGATGTTCAATAGGATGCAAAGAGAAAAGATGGTGCTAATACAGGGGCGGTCAAACTTTTTGGCCTGAGGGCCACATCGGGTTCTGGAAATTGTATGGAGGGCCGGTTAGGGGAGGGCCCCCACCCCCTATTCCCCCCCCCCCCGTTTCTTGCCCCCTGATGCCCCCCCGGGACCCTTGCCCCATCCAGCAGAGGAGGGGCCGGGAGCAAGCCTCCAGGGCCAGGAGCTCAGGGGCTGGACAGGTCCCGCGTGGGCCATAGTTTGCCCACCTCTGTGCTAATACCGCAGACATGGACAATCTAACTTTGTGGGAGGAATTTAGTGTTGATCTAACTGAGCCGGTGACAATCCGTTAACATAAAACTGGTGTGTGTGCGATTGTATAAATTTCTGTGCATGGAAGCTTTGAGCACTCACTGAGAGAGCCTGTCATAGATGACCCAGTCAGGGCATTCACTAGGGGGTGCAGGGGCCTGGACAAATCAGCCCCTACCAGCTTGGGGACCCCATCCTGCACCAGTGGATGGACCGGTGGGATGGATCCAGCCTGGTACTGGGCCATCTGCTGCCGCTGGCAGTTGCCATCACCTACCGTGGGGCTATTGTTGGCCATAGTGCCACAGTGGCTCAGGGCTCTGGCCAGGGTGGCGGACTCGCTGCACTGAAAGGCGGGTGGCCAAGCCAGGGCTGTCTCCGCTAACTGCCAACAAGATGACAGCCCTGTGTCAGTGATGGATTCATCCTCTGGGTCCGACCGCGCTGGCCAATCGCACCTTCCTGCGGGGCCCCCCAAAGTGCAGGGCCCGGAGTGCTCTCCCTGATTCACCCTACCCAACGGATGGCTCTGGCCCCAGCCCCAGGCACAATGTAGCCATGACTGTGTGACCTGGACTTGAGAGGATGTGAACCATAAAATGTCAGTGATCCACCATGGTCAGAACACAGGATGCACCACTATGGCTGGGCTCCACCTTCCAGGAGTCCAATACTACCAACTCCAAGGGTGCACTGGTCTCTGCCAGCTAGAGAGTGGCCCTGCTTCTGGCCCCAGGTTTCTTCTGCTGCTGCAAACTGGGCAATTGCTGCATTACTCCTGGACAGCTTGAGCCATCACCACCCTGTAAAATCTTCTGTCAACATTCAGCTCAGTCTTTTTGGGTCCAAGGTGCCCTGAAGCATCATCGAAACATCAGGCTGGAAGGGACCTGGAGAAGTCATTAAGTCCAGCCTCCTGCCCTGTGGCAGGACCAGGGCTGGCTCTGGCTTTTTGGCCGCCCCAAGCAAAAAAAAAAAAAGAAAACCGGGGTGGCCAGAACGGCAAAGCAAAAAAAAAAAAAAAACTGCGGCGCGGCTGGAGCGCGGGTGCAGGGGGACCGGCTGCGGGGGAGGGGGAGGGAGCAGGCGGGAGAGAGACAGAAGTGGGCGTCCAGGGCTACAGCAGAGGCGCTGCCACGCAGCCCCGGGCACTGCCACGCGGCCCTGGGCGCCGCCGCCTGCCGCTAGGGCTCCGCTCCGGACTGCCCTGCAGGGCGCTCTGGTTCTCCGCGCCGCCGCCCCCTACAGGGCGGCCGGAGCGGAACAAGGGGGAAAAAAAAAAAAGAAAAAAAGCAGCCGTGCCGCCCTACGATTGGGCAGAATGCCGCCTCCAATAATCTGCCACCCCAAGCACCAGCTTGCTCAGCTGGTTCCTGGAGCCGGCCCTGGGCAGGACCAAGTAAACCTAGACCATCCCTGATAAGGGTTTGTCCAACTTGTTTTTAAAAACTTCCAATGATGGGGGTTCCACATCCTCCCTTGGAAGCCTGTTCCAGAGCTTCACTACCATGATAGTTAGAAAGTTTTTCCTACTATCAAACCTAGACCCCCCTTGCTGCAGATTAAGCCCATTACTTCTTGTCCTACCATCAGTGGACATGGAGAACAATTGATCTCCATCCTTTTTATAACAACCCTTAGCATATTGAAAGACTGTTGTCAGCTCCCCCTTCTGTTTTCTTTTTTCAAGACTAAACATGCCCAGGTTTTTTTTTAACTTTTCCTCATCCTTTTCCACCTTTTCTAAACCTTTGATCATTTTTATTGTTCTCCTCTGGACTCATTCCAATTTGTTCACATCTTTCCAAACTCCAAACACAGAACTCCGCTGGGGCCTCACCAGTGCCGAGTAGAGCGAGACAGCTACCTCCCACGTCTTACATACAACACTCCTCTTAATGTACCCCCGAATGATATTAGCCTTTTTCACAGCTGTGTCACATTGTTGACTCATATTCAGTTTGTGATCCACTGTAACCCCAGATCTTTTTCAGCAATATTGCCACCTAGCCACTTATTCCCCATTTTGTAGTTATGCATTTGATTTTTCCTTCCTAAGTGAAGTACTGTGCACTTGTCTTTATTAAAATTCATCTTGTTGCATAGGGACGAATTCCTATCAGTAATCTGGAATGAATGTCTTATGTTTAGCTATTTTCATGAACGGATCTAGGCCAAATAACCAGCAGTGCATCCGATTTGCATTTGGAGGACAGTCGTCCCTAGCAGAGATATGGAGAGAAAGGCTCCTATTTAGCAATTTTCACGAAAGGATCTCTGACAAATAGCCAGCAGTGCATCCAAATGGCATTTGGAGGATAATTCCTGGAGATCATCGTGCCTAGCTGTGAGCTGGAATCAATGTCTCATGTTTAGCTATTTTCACAAAGAGATCTCTTCCAAATGGCCAGCAGTGCATTCTAATGACATTTGCAGGAGAATTCCATGAGAAATTCGTGCCTAGCTGTGATCTGGAATGAATGTCTCATGTTTAGCTATTTTCATGGACGGATCTCAGCAAGGCGACCAGCAGTGCATCCCATTTGCATTTGGAGGACGATTCCAGGAGATACTCGTCCCTAGCAGAGATATGGAGTGAAAGGCTCATGTTTAGCCATTTTCAACAACGGATCTTGGCCAAGTGCCCAGCAGTGCATCCTATTTGCATTTTGAGGAGGATCCCAGCAGAAATTCATCCCTAGCAGTGATCTGGATTCAATGTCTCATGTTTAACAACTGTCACAAATGGATCTCTAACAAATAACCAGCAGTGCATGCGATTAGCATTTGGAGGACGATTCCACAAGACAGTCGTCCCTAGCAGAGATATGGAGTGAAAGGCTCGTATTTAGCAATATCAACAAAAGGATCTCTGAAAAATGTCCAGCAGTGCATCCGAATGGCATTTGGAGGAGAATTCCTGGAGAAATTTGTGCCTAGCTTTGATCTGGAATGAATGTTTCATGTTTAGCAATTGTCACGAACGGATCACTGCCAAATGCCCAGCAGTGCATTTGATCTCCATTTGGAGGAGGATCCCAGGAGAAATTCATCCCTAGCAGTGATCTGGATTCAGTTTCTCATCTTTAGCAACTGTCATTTGGCAGAGATCTCTTCGTGAAAATAGCTAAACATGAGACATTGATTCCAGATCACAGCTAGGCATGATGATCTCCAGGAATTATCCTCCAAATGCGATTTGGATGAATTGGCCATTTGTCAGAGATCCTTTCGTGAAAATTGATAAATAGGAGCCTTTCACTCCCTATCTCTGCTAGGCACGAATTTCTCATTGAATCGGCCTCCAAATGCCATTCGGATGCACGAGATTGGTTTTTGACAGTTGCTAAAGATGAGAAACTGAATCCAGATCACTCGTAGGGATGAATTTCTAGTGGGACCCTCCTGCAAATGTCATTAGGATGCACTGCTGGTCATTTGGCATTGCTCCATTCGTGAAACTTGCTAAACATGAAACATTCATTCCAGATGTGAAAGTTACTAGTGACCCCCCTTAACAGCTAGCAGCCGTTATGTCAGCCAGCGGGCATTAGGGGGAAGCAGACACCTTAAGTACACAGTAGCCTGAACTTTTCAACTGTCTTCCCTTTCAAGGCCTTAAGGTAGTTGGAGCTGGTCCCAAGCTGACCAGATAGCAAAAGCGCGGGTCTGACAACCACCAATCAAGTGCTAACACAGGAAGGGCCTTTGTCTGAATGTGTATAAAGGATCTGTAAAATGTGTGTAAGACAGAGTTTTTGTACCAAGGTGCAAAGCTCTCCTTTCTTCTGCAGAATAAAGCAACTCTTCCTTATCCCTGTCTGCCTGTTATTGGCTCTCAGCTAGGTGGACCCGATATTTCGGTAACAGTTTCTGGCGACTCTGCCGGGACTCTCCTAGCTCGGACATTGGACTCCGGATGGCTGTGGTGAACCGGGAACGGTGCCAACGGGGTGTTTCGCCCCTTTTCTTTGCTTCACCGCGGCCCCTGGGGTTCGTGTTCTGATAAGGTGAATCCTAATAGGATAAAGAGACACTATCTGGTTCTGGTCTGGTTCTGTTCTGGTTAACCGGTTAATGAATTTCTGTCTTATACATTTGGGCATTAGGTGTGTGGACAGAACTGAGCCTCTCATTCGTAATTCCTCAGAGTGGAAGCCATCGCGTGCGATGAAGCTCTGAGGTCGAATTGGGATCCTTCTGTCCCGACCCCTGTAGTGGTCAGTGTTAGTAGAAATTCCTGTAATAGGATCCTATTAGGGCATAATTCCCTCTGTTCTCTGTGTAATTCTCTGTTAGAGTGTCAGCAGGCAGATGGGTGGGTCTCTGGTAAAACCCTCTAAGGATAGCCCGTTGGATTATATGTTAAGTAAATGGCCTTTACCCGGTGTTCAAAAAAGAAATAGTTACACCTTGTGTAAAAATTGATGTGGCTAGTGTTGTGGAAATTGAATTGTGGATAGGATGTGCATTTCCCCCAGAACATGTGCAGTGTATATTGTAGTAGAGGTAAAAGAAATGCAAACCTACCAATATAGGTTGTGTTGTCTTTTTCAGATCACTGTGTGTTTGAAAGCAGAAGTTAGAAGTAAAAGGCAATCAAAAGTCTGGGAAAGTTAATTGTGTCCCTTTTTAAGTAAGAATCTTTAAGCTGTGGATAGCTTTGGATCTGGAAGCAAGCCAGAAAGCATCTGTATTAATGCAATTTTCTAACTAATAAGGTAGAAGCCACTGAAACCTGGGCTGCCTACGAAACAAATACAAGGAAATATGGGGTAATTCCTCTGTTTTGCCTAAAATCAACAAGAGTATGTGTATATAAAGGAAATATTTTAAGCAATGACTGACTGCCCAGAAGGGGTAGACCTCTGTTCTTTTGTCTTTCAGATCATCAGAGAAAACGGATGCCAGCTGAATAGCATTCAACGTACTATGCATTTACTGGCACAATAGGAATTATTTTTGTGTTCTATGGCCAAAATTGTTGTTAAAAATTGCATACCTACAGTCTTTGGAAGCAAGGACATGGACGGTTAACCCACTCCCCATATTGCCCATGGGATCCTTCTGGCTACCTCAGATTTCTAGCCAGAGAGCTGGGGAGGGAGGAAAGCTATTGGACACCAGAGGTTGTACCGAGTGGACTCCTCAAAAGTGTGTGTGCTTGTTGCTCCAAAGCTCTATAATAAAGTTATTTTACTGGAAGGGTGTACATGGCATATATTGAGTAATAAGACTAATGTACTGTATAATGGCAATGTGTATGTGTTCATTGTTGGGAAAAGGTGTATGAGTGAAGAGTGGAAGTTTCCTTTGTAGGTTAAAAGAAGCCAAGAAGTGGAGAAGGAAAAAGAACAAAACGCGTTAACTGGAAAAAATATAGCTAGCAAGCTCAGTCCAAAGATAAGATGATGGCCCCATCCAAGGACATTGTTCACAGTTAAGACTTGGCTAACAGCCAAGAAAAGGGGAGCCTGAATGTGCCCAAGCAACTATGAGATCTGCAAAACACTGCCAGGCATTAATGAAATGTGTTAGGTTTCTTTTCTCACAGATAAAAGAAGTGCTACCCAAAGACCCTAGCAGCCCTGCCGTTCATTGAAACAAGGAGACTGAGTCTATGTAAAGATCCACCAACGAAAGACTGCTTTGGCTCCATGCTGGAAAGGCCCTTTCCAAGTGCTGTTAACCACCAACACCGCTGTGAAGTGCCAAGGACTGCCTAGTTGGACCATGCTTCTCACTGTACAAAGACCCCTCCACCTCGGGAGGACTCTCCGACTGATAAGCCTATTTCTCCTTCTAGCTCTGCTGTGCCTTCTGGACAGGAGGAAAAAGGAAAAAAGACAAGGTGAAGTGCTAGTAACCTCTCCCTTGTCCACTGACAGACCTACTGTGCCTTTGAATTTTTTTTTTAGAAAACGCAAAACCATTACAGGGTGATGTGCTAGTAACCTCTCCCCGTATGATGCTGAACCATGACTGTTTCAGGAAAAGAGAAGAAGGAACACTTGCTTCATTGGAACCACCAAAGTCCAGGGATTCCTGCCTAAAAGAGACATTAAGAACTGACCCTGGTGAAGAAACAAAGAATTATACCCTGGCAGGAAGAAACTTGTGGGACCCATGCTTGGGAATGTGGTATTGATTGGATTTGGGGGGTTATTCTACAGGCTGCGCCCTGTGTTTTGAATAAGTCCTTCAGCATGTATTGCCCTCCCTAATTCGATTTTAAATGACAAGTACAAAGGGTACGTCTTCACTACCTGCCATATCGGCGGGTAGCAATCGATTTATCCGGGATTGATATATCGCGTCTTGTTAAGACGCGATATATCGATCCCCGAACGCGCTCACCGTCGACTCCGGAACTCCACCAGATCGAGCGGTGGTAGAGCAGTCGATGGGGGAGCCGCGGCCGTCGATCCCGCGCCGTGTGGACCCCAGGTAATTCGATCCAAGATACTTCGACTTCAGCTACACTATTCACGTAGCTGAAGTTGCGTATCTTGGATCGATCCCCCCCCCCAGTGTAGACCAGCCCAAAGGCACCTTGTTGCCACTGTCCCTGCCATCTCCTCCATTACACTATTACCCCGTAACACATCCAAATACAGACAATGCCATATATTTGATAAAACCAATGGCCAAGGCCTTCACATTTTAGTGATTTATTTAAATATTGTTTGAAAAAAAAAATTTTAAGGTTCAGGATATCCCATATAAGTGAACAATTGAGTGGAAAATAAATGGATCGGTGGAGATAAAAGTATACATCACTACCAGTGAACCCCAAGGATCTGTAATTGCAATTGATGGGTTCTATAGGGAAGTAAATATGATGGCTGTTCCTGGAATTTGCACTGTGTTAAATGAGAGAGGCCCTTATTGTTATTTGGTCACCCAATTAGTGAACAATCAAATGAATACCCAAAGAGTTTGTTCTGCCACTGGAAATTTTACCTGCATAGAAATTATTCCAGTGACTAATAATGTTATTTCTGCCCTTAGTTCTATGACCCAGAAGTTGCTGACAGAGATGGTATTGAATATCACTGAGGCGGGGAAGGCATTGCAGTGGGATCTAACATGTTCAGGCTTGGCTCACAGTCCTTACAGACACATCAGGAGTACTATCTGATCTGTGGCCATGGAGACATACTTGCAAATTTTCTGGGTGGAAGTGCAAACATTCTCAATGCTCCTTCCAAGCATAAGGACTGATAAGGGAGGTGTGGGCTCCCACATACCGAATTCCACCAGGTCCATGGAGAGGATGCATGTGGAATTGGGTAATTCACCGAGACATCTGGAAAATTAAACTATCACGATGCCCTGGTGGACTTGGCAACCGCACAGAGAAAACTAAGGCAGATGGTTCTCCAGAACCGCTTGGCTCTAGATATCTTTCCCTCCAGCTTGATCACAAATTGCGTAATGGGCCTGACAATTTTTGGGTTTGTCAGGCCCGAAGGGGGACTGTGAAAGTTACTAGTGACCCCCCCTTAACAGCTAGCAGCCATTATGTCAGCCAGCGGCCATTAGGGGGAAGCAGACACCTTAAGTACACAGTAGCCTGAACTTTTCAACTGTCTTCCCTTTCAAGGCCTTAAGGTAGTTGGAGCTGGTCCCAAGCTGACCAGATAGCAAAAGCGCGGGTCTGACAACCACCAATCAAGTGCTAACACGGGAAGGGCCTTTGTCTGAATGTGTATAAAGGATCTGTAAAATGTGTGTAAGACAGAGTTTTTGTACCAAGGTGCAAAGCTCTCCTTTCTTCTGCAGAATAAAGCAACTCTTCCTTATCCCTGTCTGGCTGTTATTGGCTCTTGGCTAGGTGGACCCAATATTTCAGTAACACAGATCATAGCTAGGCAAGAATTTCTCATGGAAATCGGAATATCGGTGGCACTGCTGGTAATTTCGTCCACATCCATTTGTGAAAACAGCTAAACATAAGTGTAAGCAGAGTCAGGATGAGCTCTACCCTGACATCTGGTGGTGAATTATGGCGAGTGTGGAAAAGAACTCCAGGGGCTGATCTGGTTTGCATAGGCACACCCACTCGCCTGGCATGAAACAACAGCAACTCAAAGTGGTTACTTTGGCTGGTGTGGGATCCCCAGTTTCTTTGTTATTGGGGCAGGAAGAATAAAGTTTTGTTACCCTGATTCTGTGAATCAAGGCCAGTGGAACTGTTGTATGACAGAAGGACTGAGTGAGTTCTTCACCATTACCTAAGTAGCACTTGCTTGACAAGGGGCATGGGTTACAAAACCCAGTGAACTGAGAGAGGATGGGGACAGGTATTTATATTGGATGGTATGGGCCCTCTGAGGGTTTGAAACATCAATTGCACTACCTCCTCTCTTCACTGTTGAATGTCAGAGCTAACTTTGATTCCATTAGGAGTCTAGTTATAGGCTGCTGAGTTGAATTCACTTTGGGCCAATGGTACACTAGCACTGGGGCTCCCCTACTATGAGCTGAAATTGCCAAGAGCTGAGATCACTGAGACTGTGTTAACTAGTGGGGGAGCCTGAAGCTATATTGCTAAGCGGCTGGCGGAGCAGCTAGCAGAGTGGAGCCTCACGGGGATGATTGGAGCGGAGCTGAGCGACTCACAGGTCGGTGAGCAAGGCGGAGCAGCTGGAGAAGCAGCGAGCAGAGCGGAGCCTTGTGGGAGCAGCCCAAGGAACAGCCGAAGTGGAGCAGAGCTGAGCGGCTCACAGGTTGGTGAGCAGAGCGGAGCAGCTGCCAGAGCAGTTCGTGGGTGGCGGGAGCGGCTCACGGGACAGCTGGTGGAGTGGAGCGGCTCATGGAGAAGGCTGCGGCGGAACCCCACGGAGAGGCAGCCAGTCGGCCTCGGATCACGTAAGGTGCCCCTTAACACCCTGCGTGCCCCCCCCCCCAGCTTGAACTCTGGGGCTGCACTGACCAGGGACAGAGACTTTGGGGGGTTGTTGGACTTTTGGGACTTTGGTGATCCTTGGGTTGCTGGACCCAAGAGACTTTGGGGTTGTTGGACTTTTGGGACTTTGGTGATTCTTGGGTTGCTGGTTTCAAGAACCAAAGGGAAAGGACACAGCCCATTTTGCTGGGGTGGGTTTTTTGCTCATGAAGCCTGTTTGTGTTGTTTTTCCAATTTAATGCTGATGTCGTTTACCTCATGTTATTAAACATTTTCTGTTACACTCAGCCTCTGTGCTTGCGAGAGGGGAAGTATTGCCTCCTAGAGGCGCCCAGGGGGTGGTATGTAATTGTCCCAGGTCACTGGGTGGGGGCTCGAGCCGGTTTTGCATTGCGTTATTGAAACGGAACCCCTAGATACAGAACCCGGCCCTTGTTGCTGCCAACTTAGATGGGCAGAAGGGTTACATAAGACATTAATTCAAGATCATAGCTAGGCACGTAAATCTCATGGAATCTTCCTCCAAATGCCATTCGGATGACCTGTTCTGCATTTCCCCGAGATCCGTTTGTGACAGTTGCTAAAGATGAGAAACTGAATCCAGATCACTGCTAGGGATGAATTTCTCCGGGGATCCTCCTCCAAATGCAAATCGGATACAGATACGGATACAGATCGTGAAATTGCTAAACATGAAACAGTCATTCCATTTCATAGCTAGTTACGAATTTTCTAGGAATAATGCTGCAAATACCATTTCAGAGAACTGCTGGGCATTTGGCAGAGATGCCTTGACGAAAATAGCAAACATAGCACATTGATTCCAGATCATAGCAAGGCATGAATTTCTCAAGGAATTCTCATGCAACTGTCATTAGGATGCATTGCTAGCCATTTGGCAGAGATCCCTTTGTGAAAATTTGCTAAACATGATGCAATGAATCCAGATCACAGCTAGGCACGAATATCTCCAGGACTTATCTTCCAAATGCCTTTCGCAGGCACTGCTGGCTATTTGTCAGAGATCCTTTCATGACAACTGCTAAACATGAAACATTCATTCCAGGTCATAGTTAGGGATGAATTCCTCATTGTATTGTCTTGAAAATGTCATTAGTATGCACTGCTTCCATTTGAAAGAGATCCCTTCCTGAAAATATCTAATTATGAGCCATTCACTCCAGGTCGCACCTATCCACGACTATCTCCAGGAATTATTGACAAAATGCCATTCGGATGCACTGTTGGGCCTTTGCCGAGATTCTTTGTGACAGTTGCTAAAGACGAGAAACTGAATCCCATGGTATTCTGCTGCAAATGCCATTACAGAGTACTGCTGGGCATTTGGCAGAGATTCCTTGGTGAAAATAGCTAAACATAAGACATTGATTCCAGATCATAGCTAGGCATGAATTTTTCATGAAATTCTCCTGAAACTGTCAATAGTATGCATTGCTAGCCATTTGGCAGTGATCCCTTCGTGAAAATTGCTAAACATGAACCGTTCATTCCAGATCACACCTAGGCTCCACTTTCTCCAGGAATTAGCCTCCAAATGCCATTCAGATGACCTGTTGGGCATTTGCCCGAGATTCGTTTGTGACAGCTGCTAAAGGTGAGAAACTGAATCCAGATCTCTGCTAGGTATGAATTTCTCCAGGAATTATCCTCCAAATGCCTTTCGCATGGACTGCTGGCTATTTGTGTGAGATCCTTTCGTTAAAATTGATAAACATGTGCCTTTCACTCCCGATCTCTGCTAGGGACGAATGTCTCCTGGAATCGTCCTCCGAATGCAAATCGGATACAGAACTGGGCATTTGGCAGAGATCCTTTCGTGACACTTGCTAAACATGAAACATTCATTCAAGATCATAGCGAGGCACGAATTGCTCATGGAATCCTCCAGCAAATGTCATTAGGATGCACTGCTGGCAATTTGGCAGCGATTCATTCATGTCACTTGCTAAACATGATACATTCATTCCATTTCATAGCTAGTTATGAATTTCCCATGGAATTCTGCTGCAAATGCCATTACAGAGTACTGCTGGGCATATGGCAGAGATTCCTTGGTGAATATAGCTGAACATAAGACATTGATTCCACATCATAGGTAGGCATCAATTTCTCATGGAATTCTCCTGCAACTGTCATTAGGATGCATTGCTAGCCATTTGGCAGTGATCCCTTTGTAAAAATTGCTAAACATGAGCCGTTCATTCCAGATCATACCTAGGCACGAATAGCTCCACGAATTATCTTCCAAATGCCTTTCGCAGGCACTGCTGGCTATTTGTCAGAGATCCTTTCCTTCACATTGATAAACATGTGCCTTTCACTCCTGATCTCTGCTAGGGACGAATGTCTCCTGGAATCGTCCTCCAAATGCAAATCGGATAGAGAGCTGGGCATTTGGCAGAGATCCCTTCGTGTAAATTGCTAAACATGAGCCGTTCATTCCAGATCACACCTCAGCACGACTTTCTCCAGGAATTAGCCTCCAAATGCCATTCGGATGACCTGTTGGGCATTTCCCCGAGTTTTGTTTGTGACAGCACCTAAAGATGAGAAACTGAATCCAGATAACTGCTAGAGATGAATTTCTCCTGGGATCGTCCTCCAAGTGCCATTTGGATGCACTGGTGGCAATTTGGCAGAGATCCGTTCGTGACAATTCCTAAACATGAGATGTTCATTACAGGTCATAGCTAACAACGAATTCTTCATTGTATCCTCCTCCAAATGTCATTAGGATGCACTGCTGGTAATTTGGCAGAGATCTGTTCGTGACAATTGCTAAACATGAAACATTCATTCCAGAGCACACCTAGGCACGAATATCTCCAGGAATTATCCTCCAAATGCCTTTCGCATGCAGTGGTGGCTATTTGTCAGAGATACCTTCGTTCAAATTGATAAACATGTGCCTTTCACTCCCTATCTCTGCTAGGGACGAATGTCTCCTGGATCGTCCTCCAAATGCAAATCGGTTAGAGGGCTGGGCATTTGGCAGAGATCCTTTTGGGACAATTGCTAAACTCACCTGAGGTCCCTTCCATGGGGTCAGGGTCTTGGGTACTGGCTTGGGAGGGTTGGGAGGGTACTTCAGTCAGGGTGAGAAAAAGATCCTGGCTGTTGGGAAGAACGGAGTGCTGTGTGCTTTCTGCAAGCTCATCCTCCTCCTCCTCTCCCCCATCGGCAGAATCCTCAGGTGTAGCTGATGAGACTATCCCCGATCCGGAAGCCACGATCACAGGTGGGGTAGTGGTGGCAGCCCCCCCTAGAATTGCATGCAGCTCGGCGTAGAAGCGGCATGTCCGCGGCTCTGACCCGGAGCGACCGTTTGCCTCCTTTGTTTTTTGATAGGCTTGTCTGAGCTCCTTGACTTTCACGCGGCACTGATCTGAGTCCCTATTGTGGCCTCTCTCCACCATGCCCTTGGAGATTTTTTCAAAAGTTTTTGCATTTCGTCTTTTAGAACGAAGTTCTGCAAGCACTGAATCCTCTCCCCATACAGCGATCAGATCCAGTACCTCCCGTACGGTCCATGCTGCTGCTCTTTTTCGATTATCAGCCTGCATGGTTACCTGTGCTGATGAGCTATCTGTGGTCACCTGTGCTCTCCACGCTGGGCAAACAGGAAATGAAATTCAAATGTTCGCGGGGCTTTTCCTGTCTCCTGGCCAGTGCATCCGAGTTTAGATTGCTGTCCAGAGCGGTCACAATGATGCACTGTGGGATAGCTCCCGGAGGCCAATACCATCGAATTGCGGCCACACTATCCCTAATTCGAAATGTTAAAATCGATTTTGGTGCTACTCCGCTCGTCGGAGTGGAGTACAGAAATCGATTTAAAGGGCCCTTTACATCGAAATAAATAGCGTCGTTGTGTGGACGGTTGCAGGGTAAATTCGAATTAAAGCTGATAAATCTGAATTAAAGTCGTAGTGTAGACCAGGCCAGAGATACCTTCGCTCAAATTGATAAACATGTGCCTTTCACTCCCTATCTCTGCTAGGGACGAATGTCTCCTGGATCATCCTCCAAATGCAAATCGGCATTTGGCTGAGATCCTTTGGTGACAATTGCTAAACATGAAACATTCATTCCATTTCATAGCTAGTGACGAATTTCCCATGGAAAAATGCTGCAAATGCCATTACAGAGTACTGCTGCGCATGTGGCAGAGATTCCTTGGTGAATATAGCTAAACATAAGACATTGATTCCAGATCATAGCTAGGCATGTGTTTCTCATGGAATTCTCCTGCAACTGTGATCAGGATGCATTGCTAGCCAATTGGCAGAGATCCCTTCGTGAAAATAGCTAAACATGAGCCGTTCATTCCAGATCACACCTAGTCACGAATATCTAGAGGAATTATCCTCCAAATGCCTTTCGCAGGAACTGCTGGCTATTTGTCAGAGACCCTTTCGTTCACATTGATACACAGGTGCCTTTCACTCCCTATCTCTGCTAGGAACGAATGTCTCCTGGAATCGTCCTGCAAATGCAAATCGGATAGAGAGCTGGGCATTTGGCAGACAGCCTTTCGGGACACTTGCTAAACATGAAACATTCATTCCATTTCATAGCTAGTGACGAATTTCCCATGGAATTCTGCTGCAAATGCCATTACAGAGTACTGCTGGGAATATGGCAGAGATTCCTTGGTGAATATAGCTGAACATAAGACATTTATTCCAGATCATAGCTAGGCATGAATTTCTCATGGAATTCTCCTGTAACTGTCATTAGGATGCATTGCTAGCCATTTGGCCGTGATTCCTTCGTGAAAATTGCTAAACATGAGCCATTTATTCCAGATCATACCTAGGCACGACATTCTCCCGGAATTAGCCTCCAAATGCCATTCAGATGACCTGTTGTGCATTTCCCCGAGTTTCGTTTGTGACAGCGCCTAAGGAGGAGAAACTGAATCCAGATAACTGCTAGGGATGAATTTCTCCTGGGATCGTCCTCCAAGTGCCATTCGGATGCACTGGTGGCAACTCGGCAGAGATCCGTTCATGACAATTGCTAATCATGAAACATTCATTCCAGAGCACACCTAGGCACGAATATCTCCAGGAATTATCCTCCAAATGCCTTTCGCAGGCAGTGCTGGCTATTTGTCAGCGATACCTTAGTTCAAATTGATAAACATGTGCCTTTCACTCCCTATCTCTGCTAGGGACGAAAGTCTCCTGGATCGTCTTCCAAAGGCAAATCGGATAGAGAGCTGGGCATTTGGCAGAGATCCTTTCGTGACAATTGCTAAACAAGAAACATTCATTCCAGAGGACCCCTAGGCACGAATATCTCCAGGAAGTATCCTCCATATGCCTTTCGAAGCAGCGATACCTTCGTTCAAATTGATAAACATGTGCCTTTCACTCCCCATCTCTGCTAGGGACGAATGTCTCCTGGATCGTCCTCCAAAGGCAAATCGGAAAGAGAGCTGGGCATTTGGCAGAGATCCTTTCGTGACAATTGCTAAACATGAAACATTCATTCCATTCAATAGCTAGTGACGAATTTCCCATGGAATAATGCTGCAAATGCCATTACAGAGTACTGCTGGGCATATGGCAGAGATTCCTTGGTGAATATAGCTAAACATAAGACACTGATTCCAGATCATAGCTAGGCATGTATTTCTCATGGAATTCTCCTGCAACTGTCATTAGGATGCATTGCTAGCCATTTGGCAGTGATTCCTTCGTGACAGTTGCTAAACATGAGCCGTTCATTCCAGATCATAACTAGGCACGACATTCTCCAGGAATTAGCCTCCAAATGCCATTCGGATGACCTGTTGTTCATTTCCCTGAGTTTCGTTTGTGACAGCGCCTAAAGAGGAGAAACTGAATCCAGATAACTGCTTCGGATGAATTTCTCCTGGGATCGTCCTCCAAATGCCATTCGGATGCACTGCTGGTAATTTGGCACAGATCCGTTCGTGTCAATTGCTAAACATGAAACATTCATTCCAGAGCACACCTAGGCACGAATATCTCCAGGAATTATCCTCCCAATGGCTTTCGCAGGCAGTGCTGGCTATTTGTCAGTGATACCTTCGTTCAAATTGATAAACATGTGCCTTTCACTCCCTATCTCTGTAAGGGACGAATGTCTCCTGGATCGTCCTCCAAAGGCAAATTGGATAGAGAGCTGGGCATTTGGCAGAGATCCTTTCGTGACAATTGCTAAACATGAAACATTCATTCCATTCAATAGCTAGTGAGGAATTTCCCATGGGATAATGCTGCAAATGCCATTACAGAATACTGCTGGGCATATGGCAGAGATTCCTTGGTGAATATAGCTAAACATAAGACATTGATTCCAGATCATAGCTAGCCATGTATTTCTCATGGAATTCTCCTGCAACTGTCTTTAGCATGCATTGCTAGCCATTTGGCAGAGATCCGTTCGTGACAATTGCTAAACATGAAACATTCATTCCAGAGGACACCTAGGCATGAATATTTACAGGAATTATCCTCCAAATGCCTTTCGCAGGCAGTGCTGGCTATTTGTCAGAGATACCTTCGTTCAAATTGATAAACATGTGCCTTTCACTCCCTATCTCTGCTAGGGAGGAATGACTCCTGGATAATCTTCCAAATGCAAATCGGCATTTGGCTGAGATCCTTTGGTGACAATTGCTAAACTTGAAACATTCATTCAATTTCATAGCTAGTGACAAATTTCCCATGGAATAATGCTGCAAATGCCATTACAGAGTACTGCTGGGCATTTGGCAGACATGCCTTGGTGAATATAGCTGAACATAAGACATTGATTCCAGATCATAGGTATGCAAAAATTTCTCATGGAATTCTGCTGTAACTGTCATTAGGATGCACTGCTAGGTATTTGGCAGAGATCCCTTCGTAAAAATTGCTAAACATGACGCAATGCATCCAGATCACAGCTAGGCATGAATGTCCGCAGAAATCGTCCTCCAAATGTAATTTGGATTGACTGCTGGCAATTTGGCAGAGATCCCTTCTTGAAAATTGCCATATATGAAACATTCATTCCAGATCACACCTAGGCACGATTATCTCCAGGAATTATCCTCCAAATGCCTTTCCCAGGCACTGCTGGCTATTTGTCAGAGACCCTTTCGTTCACATTGATACACAGATGCCTTTCACTCCCTATCTCTGCTAAGGACGAATGTCTCCTGAAATCGTCCTCCAAATGCAAATCAGATAGAGAGCTGGGCATTTGGCAGAGAGCCTTTCCAAATCCAATTTCTCATGTAATTCTCCTGCAACTGTCATTAGGATGCACTGCTGGCAATTTGGGAGCGATCCGTTCGTGTCACTTGCTAAACATGATGCATTCATTCCATTTCATAGCTAGTTACGAATTTCCCATGGAATTCTGCTGCAAATGCCATTACAGAGTACTGCTGGGCAGGGCCGGCTTTAAGAAGGGTGGGGCCCAATTTGAACATTTTTGGCGGGGCCCCAGCAGGGATGACTAACAAAAAAAAAATGTAAAAAAAAGCCTTTCATTTCTTCCATGTATTATTTACTTTCCATAACTATATAAATAATAAAATTATATATTATGTACATTGCATCATATATGCTGTTGATCGGTTATTAATGAGCTCCGTTTCACGTGTGTGGGTCCCCGCCACTCCCTGGGGGTGTGCTAGGGTGACCAGATGTCCTGATTTTATAGGGACAGTCCCGATTTTTGGGTCTTTTTCTTATAGGATCCTATTATCCCCCACCCCCTGTCCCGATTTTTCACACTTGCTGTCTGGTCACCCTAGTGGTGTGCACATGTGTGGGTGCCAGCTGCTCCCTGCCCCCCTCATTGAAGCAGGTGTGCAGGGTTACTGCCCTGGGAACTGCAGGGCACCAGTGGACATGGGGCTGGCTGGAGGCAGGGCAGGGGCTCACTGGAGGTAGGGTCTGGCTGCAGGCAGTTCAAGGGGTGCAGGGCTGGCTGGAGACAGGGGTGTGTGGGGCTGGCTGGCTTTGGGCAGGGCCGCAGGGGGGTGCGGCAGGAGTTGCCTGGAGACAGGGCAGGGGGTGCGGCAGAGGCTGGCTGTGGGCAGGGTGTGCAGGGCTGGCTGCAGGCAGGGCAGGGGGCAGGGCTGCTGTGGGCAGAACAGGGGCGGCGGGGCTGGAGGTAGGGCAGGGGTGCAGCAGGGGCTGGCTGCGGACAGGGGGTGCAGGGCTGGCTGGAGACGGGGCTGGCTGCGGGCAGGGCAGGGGGTGCGGGGCTGGTGCGGGGATGGGGTGCAGCAGAGGCAGCTTTAAATAGCCCCCGAGTCCCCCGCTATCGCAGGGCTCTGGGGGCTATTTAAAGGGCCCAGGGCTGCCCTGCTTCTACCGTCCCGGCCCTTTAAATAGCCGCGGGAGCCCTGGGAAAGCAGCGGGGCTCCAGTGGCTATTTAAAGGGCCGGGGCGGTAGAGGCAGCGGGAGCCCCGGACTTTTTAAATAGCCCCCAGAGCCCCGCAGCCCTACCCCAGGGCTCCAGCAGTGGGGGTCTGGTAGCAATTTAAAGGGCCTGGGGCTCCAGCCCCTGCTGGGAGCCCTAGGTCCTTTAAATTGCCCCCTGGGGAAGCCGGGCCACCCTGGTACAGCGCACCGGCTCTTGCCGGTACACCGTACCGGGGCTTGGGCATGGGGCCTGATTCAGGGGAATTGGTTGAATTGGCCTAAAGCCGGCCTTGGTGGGGGTATGGCCACAGAGCCGCAGGGAGGGGAACCCTGAGGTGTGGGGGCTGGGTGGGTACTGGGAGTTCCTCCTGAAGGGACTGGGGTTGGCCAAGGTCACTCAGCCCTGGGGTGTGCGAGGGGGACTGGCTGAGCGCACTCAGAGCCCCAGGAAGTGGGGGGGGGGCTGAGGGGAGGGACTGGCCAGGGGCACTCAGAGCTCGGGGGAGGGGCTGTCCGGGGGGGCACTCAGAGCCCCAGGAAGTGGGGGGGGAGGGGCACACAGGATTTCAGGAATTCCCTGGCAGTGAAAAGCTGCTGGCGGCAGGGAGGAGCCAGCCGTGACAATCCCCACTTGGGATCCCCGGCTGGGCTAGTGGCTATGGGGGCCCGTGGCCAAGCTGCAGCAGAAGGTGACCTGAAGGAAATGCCTCGGCCTCGGCCTCCGGCTAGGAAGGGCCTGGGCCAGACAATGACCCACCACGCAGTGTCCCAGCTCCCTGCCCCACACCTGCGGGGCACGGCCCCTCCTCTGTAGGGAGGTTGGCATGTACCTTAGTGCTGTTTCCTCCATCCCCAAAGGCCTCTCCCAGCCAGTCTCTGGCAACCCCTGCCGTTCAATACCCACATTACCCTGCTGTGACATACCGGGGGGGGGGACCTGTCGGGGATGGGGGGGCTGTCACACAGCTGGGCCAATTAACCCAGCTGGGCTGGGGTGACTGTCTCCCTGGAGCTGGGGTCTCAGCCCAGGTGTCTCTCTGCCCTTCCCCCCAGTCGCCCCCGGGCGAGGTTGCTTTCCAGCCCCACATTCGCACCCACAAGTGCTGGTGGGTTCCAATCCCAGCTGAACACGCCCACCCGGCCCTAGTGCGGAGCAGAAGGGCCCAGCGCTGCCCCACAGACTCTCTGGCTCTCCGAGCCCGCTCTTACCCATCACCGCAGCACGTCTGGCCCAGGCTGAACGCTGCTGCTCTGTGCAGAGAGGCTGGCACTTCTCGCTCCTGCCGTACGATGGGCAGGTGCTGCTACTGACTGCTCCCTTTACCCCCCGCCCTGCTGCGCTCTGGGGATGCTGCCCTGCTGTGGAGCTCTCAGGTGTCTTGAACTGGAATTTGTTTGGAGAGAAACTGCTAAGGAGCCTTATCAGCCCCGAGCAGAGAGTACCTGGGAGCCTGCCTGGGTCGGGCGGGTCTGGTACAGCCTCCCCCAGATAAGGCTCTTCCCTGGACCTGCCACCCATTGGAATCTGGAACGATTCCCTCCGAGGTAACACACGGGGCAGCCAGGGCAGGGCAGGGCACGGCCTGCTCCCCTGGAGCGTTAGGGCTTTCAGGAGTCAGAGGTGCCAGCAGAGCAAGTTGTACGTTAAAGCAGCGAAGGCAGTTGGGGGGCAGAGGAATTGGGTGCTTTGCCATTGCACTTGATCAGCTCAATTTGAAAATTCTTTCAAAGGAAATCCAGATGTATACATCTGACTGGGGTACATGTACACACATACACACGCACACTCACATGTGCACACACTCATGTGCACATACACGTACACACATACATACACACATGTACACATACACATATGTACAGACGTACACATACACGCACACACGCTGTCCCTGGAGCGCCCCAGGATGCGACTGACGGGGTGGCTGGCTATTATGGAGGCAGAAGGGGGTTGGGAGAAAATAATCAAGAAGAACTTTTGCTGAAAATGCAAACCTAAGCTGGAAATCTGTGCAGGGCTGGGCTCAGAGAAAATGATCTTTTTAGCTGTTCTTATTAACCGTGGTCCTGTACTTCCTGGTTTGTGTCGGACCCAGGCAGGAGACTGGGCTGCTCTCAGCTGTAGAAGCCATTGGAATGATCCAGGTCGGAATGAGCCAGGCCCTCAGAGCCTTCTGCCACCAATCGCCCCAGCAGTCACTGATCCACACCAAACCACGTCCTTCCAGTCAGGCAGTTTCATATGCACATGTCAAACCCTTGGTTTTCCACTCAGACACCACGGTGATGGGCACAGTAAGGACCGAGAGACACTAAACAGCCAGGGAAGGTAATAGTGGCCCTGCCTACAGGTGTGTGTGT
Source organism: Malaclemys terrapin pileata (assembly GCF_027887155.1). NCBI lineage: Eukaryota > Metazoa > Chordata > Testudines > Emydidae > Malaclemys > Malaclemys terrapin. The sequence goes on along the minus strand of NC_071524.1, from coordinate 6,794,989 downwards.
GGTGCAAACGGATGAACACCAGTTGCTGGCTGAAGGCACAACCTTAATTCCCGCATCTCCTGTCTGTCAGCTATCATTCGCTTGGCAGCCTGAGCTCCGATTTCTAACGCAGCGTTTTGCTCTGGCCTATTGTGGTTCTCATGTCCAGGGGTGCCTTGGCCCCTGGTATCAGGAGCGGTGCTAAGGAGGCTGCTTTTCAAAGGTCCTTAAGTAGAGTTGCCAACTTTCTACTTGCACAAAACCAGACGCCCTTGACCCAACCCCTTTCATGCCCTTCCCCAAGGCCCCACCCCCCCTCACTCCAGCCCAGCCCACCTCCCTCAGTCGCTCGCTCTCACATCCTCACTCACTTTCACTGGGCTGGGGCTGGGGGTTGGAGTGCAGGGAGGGGTGAGGGCTCCGGTGGGGATGCGGGCTCTGGGATTGGGCTGGAGATTAGGGGTTTGGGATGCCAGAGGGGGATCCGGGCTGGGGCAGAGGGTTGGGGTGCGGACTCTGGGAGGGAGTTTGGGTGCGGGAGGGGGCTCAGGGCTGGGGTAGGGGATTGGGGTGCGGGTGGGGGTGTGGGGTCTGGGAGGGATTAGGGTACAGGAGGGGGTTCCGACCTGGGGCAGGGGGTTGGGGTGCCGGGTGTGAGGTCTGGGAAGGAATTTGGGTGTGGGAGGGGGTTCCGACCTGGGGCAGGGTTTCTGGGTGCGAGCTCCGGCCAGGCGGCGCTTACCTCAGCCAGCTCCTGGTCAATGGCACACCAGTGCTAATGCAGGCTCCCTGCCTGCCCTAGCTCCGTAGGGCTCCCAGAAGCGGCCAGCACGTCCCTGCAGCCCCTCCCCCCCACTTCCTGGGGCTCTGAGTGCTCCCCCGGACAGCCCCTCCCCCGAGCTCTGAGTGCCCCTGGCCAGTCCCTCCCCTCAGCCCCCCCCCCACTTCCTGGGGCTCTGAGTGCCCTCAGCCAGTCCCCCTCGCACACCCCAGGGCTGAGTGACCTTGGCCAACCCCTGTCCCTTCAGGAGGAACTCCCAGTACCCACCCAGCCCCCACACCTCAGGGTTCCCCTCCCTGCGGCTCTGTGGCCATACCCCCACCAAGGCCGGCTTTAGGCCAATTCAACCAATTCCCCTGAATCGGGCCCCATGCCCAAGTCCCGGTACGGTGTACCAGCAAGAGCCGGTGCGCTGTACCAGGGTGGCCCGGCTTCCCCAGGGGGCAATTTAAAGGACCTAGGGCTCCCAGCAGGGGCTGGAGCCCCAGGCCCTTTAAATTGCTACCAGACCCCCACTGCTGGAGCCCTGGGGTAGGGCTGCGGGGCTCTGGGGGCTATTTAAAACGTCCAGGGCTCCCGCTGCCTCTACCGCCCCGGCCCTTTAAATAGCCACTGGAGCCCCGCAGCTTCCCCAGGGCTCCCGCGGCTATTAAAAGGGCCAGGACGGTAGAAGCAGGGCAGCCCTGGGCCCTTTAAATAGCCCCCAGAGCCCTGCGATAGCGGGGGACTCGGGGGCTATTTAAAGCTGCCTCTGCTGCACCCCGTCCCCGCACCAGCCCCGCACCCCCTGCCCTGCCCGCAGCCAGCCCCGTCTCCAGCCAGCCCTGCACCCCCTGCCCTACCTCCAGCCCCGCCGCCCCTGTTCTGCCCACAGCAGCCCCGCCCCCTGCCCTGCCTGCAGCCAGCCCTGCACACCCTGCCCACAGCCAGCCTCTGCCGCACCCCCTGCCCTGTCTCCAGGCAACCCCTGCCGCACCCCCCTGTGGCCCTGCCCAAAGCCAGCCAGCCCCACACACCCCTGTCTCCAGCCAGCCCTGCACCCCTTGAACTGCCTGCAGCCAGACCCTACCTCCAGTGAGCCCCTGCCCTGCCTCCAGCCAGCCCCATGTCCACTGGTGCCCTGCAGTTCCCAGGGCAGTAACCCTGCACACCTGCTTCAATGAGGGGGGCAGGGAGCAGCTGGCACCCACACATGTGCACACCACTAGGGTGACCAGACAGCAAGTGTGAAAAATCGGGACAGGGGGTGGGGGATAATAGGATCCTATAAGAAAAAGACCCAAAAATCGGGACTGTCCCTATAAAATCAGGACATCTGGTCACCCTAGCACACCCCCAGGGAGTGGCGGGGACCCACACATGTGAAACGGAGCTCATTAATAACCGATCAACAGCATATATGATGCAATGTACATAATATATAATTTTATTATTTATATAGTTATGGAAAGTAAATAATACATGGAAGAAATGAAAGGCTTTTTTTTACATTTTTTTTTTTGTTAGTCATCCCTGCCGGGGCCCCGCCAAAAATGTTCGAATTGGGCCCTGCACTTCCTAAAGCCGGCCCTGCTGGAGAGAACAGGAGGATTCAGTCAGCAGGGGCTGCCGATCCGTCCCATTCACCAGGGCTGCCATCCTGCGGCTTCAGCATTAGTGGCTGGGGTGACTTGGGGAAAGGTCTCAACCTCCCCACATCCCACTTCACTGCTGCCAGAATCCCTCCTGCCCCCCCGCTACAGTCCCCTCCCTACCCAACCTGGGTGGGGCTGGAGGAGAGGGGTCTGAGAACTTGAGCTGTGGATTGGAGGTGGAACAGCTGTCAGGGGCACTGAGGGGGAAGTGGCAGGAGCTCCCCGTACAAGGAGGGGGGTTGCCACTGGAGGTCACTAGGAAGGACAACAAGATTCCATCCTGGGGGTTCAGGAGGGGGAATCCATCCCTCAGAGGTGGGCAGGGGCTGGGTGGAAATGCTGCTGGTTCCAGGGGCCGTTAATCCCCCCTGATTCCTCGGAGGCGTCTGAGTCTCAGACAGGTTCTTGTTCCCTTGCAGCAGGAGGACGTCACGGCCAATGTGATGCGCCAGCTCCGTATCATGCGGCACTTGCGCCAGGTGCCCGAGGCGCTGCAGGGCCTGTGCCTCTGAGGCCACCAGCAACTCCCGCTCCCTGCTGCAGGTACTGCTCTGGCTCTCTGTAAATGGGGAGCTAGTGGAAGGGGAAATGGAGCCCCCTGGCACTCACAGAAAGCTGATTACAGAATGAGCCCGAAATGAGAGGCACCATATCCGCCCCCCTAAAGAGATAGACTTCAATGGTGATACACCCCAGCTGGGGTAGCAACAGGATTGAGAACGAGGTAGGAAGTTCAGAGCAGCAAGGAAAGCCTGGAGGGGAACTTGAGAAGAGAGGTTGGAAAAGTGCAGCAAAGAGAAAGGTGCAGACCTAGCTGTTGGGTCCAGGGCCCTGAACTGCTATCAGTGTCAGAGTGGGACTGGGTTCCCCTACTGGCCCCAGAGGAGGAGGCGTACACGCACCTGGAGAGGGTTCCCAAGCCCAGCAAGGGGGCTACAGGCTGAGCAAGTGCCCCAGCGATGGCAGAAGGACTTCTGTCTGTGGAAAGACCTCTTTGGACTTTTAGTGTGAGGCAAGCTGTGCCCCAGAAGGGTGGACTAAAGGTGGTGACCTGGCCAGAGTTACCAGGCAGAGAAACTGCCGTGGTGCTGGAGCGACCATGGATGGGGGACGCTAGCCCAGCGAGAGGGCTGTGATGCCATGCCTGGCCGCTGGGGGGCACCTAATGATGAGTAGATTCATTTATGATTGGCATAGTTGGCAGGATTGTGTTCCCCCTGTGATCCGTGAGGGAAGTCTTGGTTGCTGAAGGAATCATAGAATATCAGGGTTGGAAGGGACCTCCGGAGGTCATCTAGTCCAACCCCCTACTCAAAGCAGGACCAATCCCCAGACAGTTTTTTGCCCTGATCCCTAAATGGCCCCCTCAAGGATTGAGCTCACAACCCCGGGTTTAGCAGGCCAATGCTCAAACCACTGAGCTATCCCTCCCCCAAGCAGGTGTATCAAGGGACCAAGCTGGTCGCTGGATTTCCCACTTCAGTTCCAGGGACTGGCTAAGCAGCCAAAGCAGATGTAGGGGTTTCTCCAGCAGCTCCTAGAAAACCAACAGACGCAGAAGGAAGTGCAGGTGGAGCTACAGACGCAGCAGCAGCAATACCTGTGAGAGATCCTGCAAAGGGAAATCAACCCAGGGTCTGCTATGCCCATGGACAAAAAGAGCAGAGAAGGAGAGCATGCCTGGGCTGTGCTGAGAAGGTTAGCCCAGGGAGAAGGGCATGAGAAAGTGTACAAGCGTGGCCTAATGCCAAGATGGGAGCAAGAGTTCTTTGTTTTGGGGGCAGAGAAGCAGGCCATATCAAAAGACATGGCCTGCTTAGGAAATTGCTGAGTGGCAAGGTACAGGAGCAGGCCTAGCTTTTCGGTACAGGGCCTTGGGGCAGAACCTAGAATCCAGGGTAGGACTGGTTCTCCCACGGTCTCTAAGGAAGGGGATGTACAGGGCCATAGAAAGGGCTACCAAGGCCAGCAAGGGCAGGCCGAGCCAAAGTCAGGCTGAGGAAAAGCCCCCAAGGGACAGAGGATCTTGTTTCAGTTAAAGACATTTTTTGACTTTTAGTTTGGGATGAGCGTGACCCAGGAAGGAGTGGGACTAAAAGATGGTCACCTGGCCGAAGGGCTGAGTTCCCAGCCAAAAACCTGCTGGCGGGCGTGCTAGCCCAAGAAATCTGTGACCCCAGGCCTTGAAGGAAGGGGCACCTATCGGTGAGTGAACTCTGTTACAAGCCTGCTTCCATTGTGGAAACAGCCTGGTATTGGAGAGTGGTGGGGATGGCCTGTGGGCAAGGATGGCTGGAGGGGTCATACAGGAGGGGCAGCAGCGTCCAGTGAGGAGATCAGGGAACAGGTTGTTTGCAGTCCTGCCACTGAGCGGTAACGTGATCCTGGCCAGGTCACTCTCCCACCTGGTGCCTCACTTTCTCTATCTTTGAAATGGGGATCATCCCGACCCACATTAAGAAAGGGTTTGATCCTCTGTTCTTGCTTCCCAAATCCCTGCCCTCCTTACCCCACACAGGCCTCTGCCCTGTTGCTCAAACTCCCATGCACATGTTAGTGCCTGTGTCACCCCCGCAACTGCAAGGTCTCATGTACAGTCTCCTGCCAGCAAACTGAAGCTGCCACTAGATCCAGAATAGGAATCGCAGTTCCTGTGCGCTGCCCTGAATGGAGTCTAGACCCTGGGCATGGGGAAGGCCAACGCTCACATCCAGGTAGATCATCAACCTACTCCTCTGTCCCAGGAGCAGGAAGGCCTCTGGTTCGTGCTCCCTTCGGTAGCTGGAGCTGCTGAGTTGGGAGTGTGGTGGGCAGAGATGGGAACAGGCCATAGGATGAACCAAGTGTCAGGGGGAGACTCCCTGTGTGTGGGAGATGATGTTGCCCCTCTGTGGGGAATCCCTTCCTTGCAGACGCTGGGCATTGGGTGCTGGACTCTGCCAGGAAGCCCAGCTCCCATCCCTAGCAGCTTGGTTGTTCCCTACACTGCTGTGCACCAGGCCCTCTGCAGAGAGCTGCTCTGGGCAAGGACTACAGAGCCTGCTGTCATCCTGGCAGGTGTCACCCCAGGTTCCATAATCCTGACCCCTGGTCTCCCTCTGCTGGCAGGCTCTGAGCAAGGCCTGCCCAGAGAACATGGATGACGAGCTCTCAATCCTGCTGACAGCACCCCCCAGCACAGACAAACTCCAGCACATCTTGGAGGTGAGCAGAATGGGGAGGGGCAGCAGGGGTTTTACCTTAGCCCTGGGGACTGCTAGAAAGAAGAGACTGGAAAATCCATGTTTCTATTGGATCCTTCCGAGTATGCATTCGTGATATAAACTCACTGGGTGACCTTGGGGTAACTCACTTCCCCCTTACGGCATCAGTCTTCTCCACTATCAAATCTACACTGGGGAAGAAGGACAGAAGCCCCGACAATCACCTTCACCTCTGGGTGTCTGGTCCTGGGAGCCGAAACCAACTGGACTATCTGCCCCATCTCCTAAACTGCCCTGTCTTTCCCTCCTAGGGCCTTGTCCTTAGTGCTCAGCCTGGCCCCTTCCCAGCTTGTCCCTGACCTTTAAAGGACGCTCCAAGCCCCTCCCATGCCTGCTTCCCTTGGGGTCTCTCTCCTGGCTGAGCACAGGCTGCCCTTCTATCTCTCAGCAGGCCTGGGTCCTAGTCACAGGCTGCGTCTTGTCACGTGACCCCCACACTTATTCCCTTCACCATAGGGAGCTGCATCACCTGGGCCAGGTGCAGTTGAGCTCCAACCCCTTTCCTGGCCATCTCACCCAGGGACAGGTTGAAACTGGAAACCTGTGGGTAACAGTAACTCTTTCCTCGCAAAGGTGCTGAAGACACAATGGAAGAGGAAATCCTTTGGCCTGGATTGAAATTATTCCGACTGAAAGTGAATGAGAGAAAATAGGTTCAGAGTTCTCTTCCTAGCAGCAGAAAATGTAGTGATTGATAGAGGTTCAGGTCAGAAAGGACCATTATGTGCATCTAGTCGCCCCTCCTGTATAACTCAGGGCCTAGAATGTCACCAAGTGGTTCCTTCAGCCAACCATAGCATGGGACTGAGCCAGAGCACGTCTTTTGGAACGACATCCACATGCAGGAGAGCCAGCTGGCTACCAGAAAATCTCTCTTCTGCAGTGATGTGGGGTTAAGGGACATGGCGGAAAAGACATGGCGGCTGTGACTAAACTTAGAGCAGGGTGGGAAACTGAGACACAGTTGGGACCTGTCTACACTACAGGTCTCTTCTCGTGCATTTGTAATCTGCTGACCCCCACATGTTGTTCAGAGCCTATGGACAACACAGCTCCTAAAGTGTGTTTGTTCTGTGCTTATCCCGTATGTACCAGCAGGGCTGGACAGCCTTTCTCACTGTGCTGTGGGGAGCAGATCCTGGGTACTAAGGGTCTGAAGAAGCTCTCAAGGACTAATTTTTTAAAATAATTGTTATCAATGAATTGGGAGAAAACATACAATCACTGCGGATAAGATTGGGGGGTGACAAAATACAGGCAGAGTGGTAATTCCTGATGGCGAGAGGGCAGTGATATACAGCGATCTGGCTCATTCGGCCAGCTGGACCCATTCAAAGAAAACAAGTTTGAGCAGAGCCCAATGCAAGGTCCTATACGTAGCCACAAGGCACGCCGGCCACACCTCCAGAATGGGGCCGTGTATCCAGGAAAGCGGTGACTCTGAAAAGGATTTAGGGGCCAGAGTGGAGAAGCCACTCAACATGAGCTCCCAGTGTGATGCTGTGGTGAACAGGGCTAAAGCCATCATTAGATGTAGGAGCAGAGCCGTGAGTAGGATAGGGAGGTGACACAGCAGCAGTGAGACTGCTATTGGAATACTGCCTCCCGTCTTGGTGTCCTCCTTTGAAAAAGATGGTCCTAGAAATTGGAGCTGGGGCAGCAAAGAGCCACCAAATGTTCTGAGGGCTGGAGAAAAATGCCTTCTAGTGAACTATTGAAAGAGCTCAACCTGTTTAGCTTATCAAAAGAAGATTGAAAGGTGACTTCACTGAAGTGTTGAAATGCCTTAATGGAGAGAAAATATTGGGTATTAAAGGGCTCTTTAATCGAGCAGAGAAAGGCAGAACAAGACCCAATGGCTGGAAGGTGAAAAGAGACAAATTCCTATGACAAATAAGGCACAAATATTCAACAGCAAGGATGATTGACCACAGGAAGAAGCTACCAAGGAAAGTGGTGGATTCTCCATCTCTTGATGTCATTTAATAAAGACTAGATGCCTTTCCGGAATGTGTTTCCCCAAAAGTAGCTATTGTGGTAGACAGGAGGCCTGTGATATGCAGGGGGTCAGATTAGATGCTCTAACGGTCTCTGCTGCCCATAAAGTCTACTCATTTCTGAGAAACCGAGTGTAGCATTGGGAGCAGCCTCTGCTTATTAAACAATCAGTTTGTCAGCACCTGCAGGACAATTTGGTTCTTAGGACTAGTGAGCATGGACTTGTCAAGTACAAATCATTCCAGACCAATCCTAGCTCCTTCTTTGGGAGGGTTAGGGTCCTAGTGGAGGTGGGTAAACAGAAGATGTGATCTATCTTGGTGTTAATAAGGCTTTTGACACAGTCCCATAGGACATTCTCACAAGCAAACAGATGCTGCTTAGAGTTTCACGGTGTTGAGCACCAAGGAATTCTAAACTTTGCGAAAACATCTAGTCTGCAGAAACCAGAAATGGTCGGGGCCACATTGTAACCATTGTCTCTTTTAAAGCCCATTGAGGGATGTGAGTCCCACCCTTTTAGGTATCTGGGGTGCTGGGAGAAGAGAAGAGGTGCCTGTCTCCATTTTATGGCTTCAACAAACTAAGTGCTGTGCCCCAGTTCTCGTCAGAGATCCCTGAAAAAGAACGTCTTCCCATCCATTAACATACCTGGAAAGATACTGGAACTCCTTATTAAACAATCAATTTGTCAGCACCTACAGGACAATTTGGTTCTTAGGACTAGTGAGCATGGACTTGTCAAGAACAAATCATTCCAAACCAATCCTAGCTCCTTCTTTGGCAGGGTTACGGGCCTAGTGGAGGTGGGTAAACAGTAGATGTGATCCATCTTGGTGTTAATAAGGACATTCTCACAAACAAACTAGGGAGATGTGGTCTAGATGCAATTAGTATAATATGTGTGCACAGATGGTTGCAAGCCCGTACTCCAACAGCCCAGAACCAAACACTCCTCCTCCTGGGCAGTGCCCTCCGACCTCTAATGGTCAGATGATGCTTAGCACTGTCAGAGCAGCTTTTGCTGGGGGATTCCTCACTTTCCAATAGTGGGAAAGTATGAAATCTCCATTTGACTGCTGGGGACAGAGCCTAGAGGGGGCAGCAACTTACCCCAAGTCCCACAGGTCAATAGGAAACCAGCAATGGAACCCAGGAGTCCTGACTCCCAGTTCCCTGCTCCAATCACTCCAGCGGAGCACACTCCCTCTCAAAGCAGGGGGACTGGACATGAAGGCCTGGTTGTAATTGCCAGCTTTGGGAGGGAGTGTGCAGCAGTGGTTAGTGAAGGGGCCTGGAAATAAGGACTGCTGGGTCTATTGGAGAGTGTCACTAGGAGCAGTGCATAAGATGAGGTGTCCTATCATGTTTACTCAGAGCAGATTAGGACATAATAGAATGGCTGAAATAGTTTATTTTATTTGTATTGTATTATTTTGCAATTGTTAAGAGCAGCAACTACTTAGCTCAGACTGAAGCATCTTATCTAATTTTTGAGATCTAAGTGTCTCCTCTTTGAGTGCCACGAGACAATTTAACACATTGTGACAAAGAATTTTCATTGCCACTTGTTATGATTTCAAGAAACAAACTGGTTTAGTTTGAATAGGATTTTCGGTCAGAAACGGTTTCAATGAAATTTCTCACCATCTCGATTCCTGGGCTCTATCTCTGCCTTTCGGGGGGGGGGGGGGTGTTGCTGTCTGTTCGAACAAGAGTCTGATTTGGATAGGGATAGAGACCTCTTCAATGTTTTTAATGAAGTAAATACTAATGGGAATTGTGTGATCATGGGAGACTTTAACTTCCCAGATATAGACCGGAGGACAAGTGCTAGTAATATAATAGGGCTCAGATTTTCCTAGATGGAAAATCCTGATGGATTCCTTCACCAAGTAGTTGCTGAACCAACAAGAGGGGATGCCATTTTAGATTTGGTTTTGCTGAGTAGTGAGGATCTCTTAGAAGAAATGGTTGTAGGGGACAGCCTTGGTTTGAGGGATCATGAGCTAATTCAGTTTAAACTAAATGGAAGGGTAAACAAAAATAGATCTGTGACTAGGGTGTTTTTTTTCAAAAGGGCTAACTTTAAAAAATTAAGGAAATTAGTTAGGGAAGTGGATTGGACTGAAGAACTTGTGGAACAGATGGATCAGACTGAACAGGTTCCAAACCTCTCGGAGGCTCTTACCTTCTAAACAGGGACGTCTGTTTTCTAGTAAAATCAGGAAAAAGAAAGGAGAAAACTCAAAAGAGGTTCCTCCTGGCGCTCACGTACGTGACGCCTAATACTCTCTCAGTCCTCAAAGAGAGACCTAGAGAAGGAGACTTGCTGAAGGAAAGCTACAGGGGACTCAGAGGTTTCCCTGGCCCTGGGCCCCTGTGCTGCCTGGATGATGTCAGCATCTCTCTGTGAGATCTCCCAAGCACCTTTGACCAATAGGCTGAGGTCCTGCAAAAGGCCTTTGTGATGTCACTGTCACACCCACCCCTCCCCTGCAGTGCTAATGTTCTGCCGCAGGCCAGACCCTTTGGAGGTTTGAGCTACTCTCTGTGGATCACCCCGCTCAATGAGTGTTCATTCTAGGACAGTAAAACAGCAGAGGCTGCTCCCAATGCTACACTCGGTTTCTCAGAAATGAGTAGACTTTATGGGCAGAAGAGACAGTTAGAGCATCTAATCTGACCCCCTGCATATCACAGGCCTTTCTGCACCATATGGGGCAGGCAGAGCTCTGCCTGGGCGCAGGGGGAATGGGATGGGGATAGATCAAGGAAAGGGGGGAGGGGAATGGGTGAGAGGGAAAGAGCTCTTGTCCCAGATGAAGGAATTTGGGGGCAGAGGAAAGGACCCTGCTCCACAGAGAGGGGAGAGGGTTTCTGTGAGTGCCAGGGGGCTCCATTTCCCCTTCCACTAGCTCCCCATTTACAGAGAGCCAGAGCAGTACCTGCAGCAGGGAGCGGGAGTTGCTGGTGGCCTCAGAGGCACAGGCCCTGCAGCGCCTCGGGCACCTGGCGCAAGTGCCGCATGATACGGAGCTGGCGCATCACATTGGCCGTGACGTCCTCCTGCTGCAAGGGAACAAGAACCTGTCTGAGACTCAGACGCCGCCAAGGAATCAGGGGGGATTAACGGCCCCTGGAACCAGCAGCATTTCCACCCAGCCCCTGCCCACCTCTGAGGGATGGATTCCCCCTCCTGACCCCCAGGATGGAGTCTTGTTGTCCTTCCTAGTGACCTCCAGTGGCAACCCCCCTCCTTGTACGGGGAGCTCCTGCCACTTCCCCCTCAGTGCCCCTGACAGCTGTTCCACCTCCAATCCACAGCTCAAGTTCTCAGACCCCTCTCCTCCAGCCCCACCCAGGTTGGGTAGGGAGGGGACTGTAGCGGGGGGGCAGGAGGGATTCTGGCAGCAGTGAAGTGGGATGTGGGGAGGTTGAGACCTTTCCCCAAGTCACCCCAGCCACTAATGCTGAAGCCGCAGGATGGCAGCCCTGGTGAATGGGACGGATCGGCAGCCCCTGCTGACTAGGGTTACCATACGTCCGGTTTTTCCCGGACATGTCCTGCTTTTCGGCAATCAAACCCCCGTCCAGGGGGAATTGCCGAAAAGCCAAACGTGTCCGGGAAAATGCTGGCCGGGCACTTCCCCTCCCGTGGCTGCTCTGCTCCGCTCCTCCCCTCTCAGACTTTAAGAGCCGAGCTGCCCGAGCCAGCGCTACCGGCTTCGGGCAGTCCCCCCCCTGCCTACGGACCCCGAGCCACGGGCCAGGCACTTCCCTTCCCGGGCTCCAGCTGCTCTGGGGAAGCGCCAGCCGGGGGCGCAGGGTCTGGGGGCTGCCTGGCAAACCGTGAAGCCGGTAGCGCTGGGGCAGCCCTTTCCCCATGGCTGGCAGTGGGAGGGAGGAGGGGGCTGAGTTAGGGTGGGGAAGGGGCGGAGTTGGAGCGGGGCTAGGGGTGGGGAAATGGGCAGGGCCAGGGCCCGTGGAGGGTCCTCTTTTTTTATTTATTAGTCATGGTAACCCTACTGCTGACTGAATCCTCCTGTTCTCTCCAGAATGGGTCCAGCCTTGCCAGCAGCAGGACAAGAGTCCCCTGCCCATGTGCCTCAGCCCTGCCTGGTTAGACGCCATCACCCGTCAGTCCTTGGCCTCCCAGGCTGCCAGTGATGGGAGCAACTCTGGGTGGTGGCTTGGGTGACACAGACACCAGACCACTAGGAATTGGGTGCGGCCCTGTGGGACAGGAGAGTCTCACAGAGGGCACTTGGGGGACTCTCCTGCCCTTCCCAAGAGCGATAGCACCCTGTCCTAAGAATATAAGTCTGGGATGAGGCAAAGCTTGTCATTAATTAGCCTGGCTAAAGAGCTGGGTGGAGCTGCTCCGGGGACAAGCTGGCTCGCTCCTGCTCATGGAGGTGAATTCATCTCCCTTCCCAGGAGCACCTGCTCTCCCTTTCATTCCCCACCAGGCTCCTTGTGCCAGGCCAGCGAATGGCCACAGGATGGGAATGAGGCCTGGGCCCCGCCCCAATCTCCTGAGTCTAATGCAGCTGCTCACCTTGTCCCCCATCAGCTGCTGGGTTTCCCCCAGGAGGGAGTAGGTGACAGGGAGAGAGACACACACACATTTGTCCTTCTGGTTGCAGGGCTTGTGTCCTTCCAATCCCATTGGTGGCTGCACAGTGGGCAGAGTCCTTGCTGCGTTCCCGGCCCAACAGAATTGCAGGGCGTGGTGTGGAACACAGAAAGAGATAGAGAGACTCATCCTCCAGCCGGGGTCAGTCTGAGAGAAATTGGCTGGGGTCCCAGTCTCACTCTTCTAGCAGGTGCCATTTCCCAGCTGGGTTCCTTACCCCTCTGGTGCAGCAGCAGCTGGTAGAGCCGGTAAACCCCCTCCCTGGCCTGCCGGCTGATGTCCTTGGCTGGGTCACTGACGGACAGAGCTAGCTGTGCCATGTGGTGACTCATCCTGGGGAATTCCGCTGAGTTCTAATGGACGGGAGAGGGAGAGGGAGAGGGGACTCCATCAGCATTTTCCTGTCAGCTCCCAGTCCCCCCCGGGCCAGGACTCTCCTTCCCCTCAGCCCCTCTGCAGGAGATGCTAGAGGATAGGAGCTAGAGCCAGACCCTTAATTTCCTCTGCCCCCAAGGAAGCCTGGAGCACCGGGCTGTGGCCAGGGCCCTCCATGAGGACTTGCTTCCCCAGCTGCTCCAGGATGACAGGGAGGGATGAACCTGGAGCACAGTCCCCTTAAAAGCCCAGAGTCACCACTTAACTAGGACAAGAAGAACTTGACTCAAGCCAGGCTCACTCTCTGCTCTGACTCTGCCTCCCCAAGAGGAACACTCCTAACCCACAGCCCCTGCAGCAGCAGATCCTACAGCCCGTTGGAGCCAGATCACCTACGCCTGGAGTCAGGAAGCTGGGGTCAGAGGTCACTTATGTCAAACTCAGGGAGGGTGATGGTGAATCTGAGCAGGGCCGTGCTGCTCTTAACGGCCCTGGCTCTCTCTCGCGGCACCCTGGACACGATCCAGTAGTTAATGTGCTGTGGGGAAAGGAGGCATTGCACTGACTGCCCTGACCAAGGATGCCCACTGGGGGCCCGGCTAGGAGGACAGACTGGAAAATGGATCTAAGAGTGAAGGTAAAATTGCTCTCACCCCTCTCATCGGGCTCAGCTCCAAGATGTACTGGAGCCTGTCGGTGTCTGGGGACTCTGCCAGCAGGTTCCCCAGCATGGCGTCCAGGAGGTCTGGCAAGACCCTAGGCAGATCCTGAAAGCAAGGGAGAGCCATGGGTCAGAGTTAGGGAAACTGGGGCTACACCTGCCACAGGATGGGAAGACGGGTCTCTGGGAAGCACTGGTGAGACCCCAAACACATATCCTGGCCTCTCTCATTCACATCCCACTGCAGGCAATTAGCAAGGATTCATGGCAGGATGACAGCTAGCTCTTCTATCCATGACTTTAGCATGATCTACCTGCACTTGGGTGGTGTCCTTCTCCATGCCCAGGGTGAAGACGGCGTGCAGGGAAGCTCGGAGGAGGTGGGTCTCCAGCTCTGGCTCCAGGGCAGGCGTCATGGTGCTGGCAAGAGAGAGGAGCCGGCATTAGACTGTGCAGTGCGGGGATGGGACTGGCACCAACACGCAGGTGAAACTGCAGGGAAATGGGCACAGACTGGCAAGAATGGAAACTGAGGCACTGAGCCAGGGAATGATAAGGCCAAGGTTTCTCAGACAGACAGTGGCAGGGCAGGAATATCCCCTGTTCCCTGCACCCTGCTGCCCCTCCTGTATCTGATCCTGGGAGTGAGCCTCACCCCAAAGCCGTTGCAATGTTACTGGAGTGAAAAGAACAGCCCAGCCAGGAGAGAGTGAACCTTCCCCGCACCTCTGCCAGAGGAGCCACCCTTGGGCGGTGACCTGGGAGTGGGAGGGGCAGTGACTCCCAGCCCTGGGCCTGAGCAGCACTGGGGTTAGGGGAACCGGGCCGGAGGGTCTCGGTACCTGAGGTTGCCCACAGCAATCAGGGAGTTAGCGAGGATGGCGCCAGGTGGAGAGTTATCAATGAGCTCCTGTGAGACCCAAAGGAGACAAAGGAGCGTGTGAGATTCGGGCCACACTGACACTTCTCAGTGAGGAGATTACACAGCCAGGGCCCCACACAGCCAGCAGGATTCCCCCACCTACCTCCCGCTCCTCTGATTCCTGCCCAATAGTGACCACTCTCCGAATTTCTCCCGCCTCTTCTCCCCAGTCTTCAGCCCCAGCAATCCCTGCCCTCTGCTGCCCCTCCAGCACCAACAATCCCCCATCCATTGGCCTGGGGAGACCCCTGCCCCTCTCATGTCTCTGTCTTTCCTCCAGCTGCTGGGCACCGTGTCTTGCTCACCACAATCCTCTCCGCCACAGCCGCCTTGCAGCAGTGCGGCTCCAATGTGTCCTGCCCTCTCTGCTGTGCAGCGAGACGTGGGGTGGATGGCGTGCAGGAACACGAGCTGCTGGGCCTCCTCCTGCACCCACCAGGAGTGGGGTTAGGGGAGAGAGAGCCAGTTAGCCAGGGACCTCCCTGCCCCCACACAGCAGCTGCAGGACTCAGGCCTGAATGGGGGATAGTGGGGACCCGCCCATTGTCCAAATCACCCACCACTCCACCACAAGCAGGGTCAGGAACTGGGACAGTGCCTGTGGGGGGAGGAGACCCGGCTGGTGTGTGACAGACACCCCCACCTCTGGGGTCCCAGATCATGGAGGAGAAAGGTCCCCATTAGGGCTGGTGGATCATCAGGGACAAGACCCTCTGCAGGGGGTCAGGTGCTGGGAAGGGGCAGGACAGTCTCGGTTCCAGCACAGCTGGGGTACGTTTGTACCTTTTCTCCGCCTTGGAGCTGCTCTTGGCTGTTATTGAGAGCAGCCTCCTCTGTGGCCACGTCCACCCATTCCTCCTCCTCGTCCCCTGAGTCCCTGGCAGTCCCTGCACCAGGGAGAGAAGGGGACAGGGTGACGCCTGCTGCCACTCGGGGGAAGGACAGGGGCACGGTGGAGCAATGTGCCCCCTTCCCACCACCAGGACCCAGGGCAGATCGGGCCCCACACTCCCCCCTCTCAGTGATGCCTTCAGCCCCCAACTCCTTCAGGAGCCCATAGCAAAGAGACTGTCCTGGACTCCCTGAGAGGTGCCTCCCCCCAACTGGAGCACCAAGGACCAAAGTGGCAGCATCTAGTGTCAGTGGGGTTCATGTGGCTCAGGCCAGACCCCTGGGCTGGGGACCTGCCCCCATAGCACTGATCGAGGGCCTGGGCCCAGGGTGTTCACGGCCCCACCCTCACCTCTCCCTGAGCCCAGCCTGACTTCTCACCTGGAACAAAGCTGCATTGCCCATCGGCCTCGCTGCTGCCCGAGTCCCAGGCACTGCTGCTGTCCCATGGGGAGCGGGCCGAGCTGCTGGTGGTGGGACAGGGATCCTCCACCTCCTGCCCTGGGGAGGCTGGAAGGTCCTCAGTGACCGGGCAGGGCGATGCCTCCTGCTGGGAATCAGGGCTGGGCTCCTGGGGCCGCTGCTGCCCACACAACATGCCCCAGAGTCACCCTGCCTGGCTCCCCTCCTGCACTGGGTCCTGCCTGCCCAGCCGCAGCCTGGCCCAGCTCCATTTTGACCTGGCCTCTCCCACCTCGGCGCCTGCACTGGGAGCAGGTTTTCTCCGCCAGAAGGCTGGGCACTTCCACCTCCTGGCCTGGCCGGGAGCTCCTTCCCCGCCAGTGGGGACGGAGGAGCCGCTCTGCTCCTGGGGAAGATGGCAGCTGCTTCCCTCAGGCTCTGGGGCCACCTGCAGAGCCTTCTTCCTGAACATCCTCAGGAGCCTGGCCATCCTGGAACCGAGCGGGGAGCGGGCGTGAGTCTGGGGTCAAGGCAGCCTCTCACTAACCAGCCTGTTTAGTCCCTCCCCATCCCTGCCCCAGCCAGAGCAGCTCCTCCTCCCACCACAGGGGTGCATGTAATGCAATCTACACGCACTGGCAGGAGTTCATTGCATGATCTGCTCCCAGCGTTCCCCCTCGTCACCCCTGGGGCTGCAATGCCCGGGGAGTCTCCTCCTTTTCCATCACTGGGTTCAGTCACTTTGGACAAGTAGCTCCCTCCTGCCATCCCAGGCCACACTCCCCCCCAGGCTAGAGAAGGAACAGAACCCAGGAGTCTGGACTTCTCCTGGGAAACCATTCCCCACGTCAAAGTCCCGAGGCAGAGCAAGGCCAGGGCCCCCACCTTTCCCATTGATTTCCATGCTCAGCAGCTCACAGGGTCTGGCCCAGCTCAGAGACGCTCAGCCTGGGGAACGGTCTCCCACAAGGGAAGGGTTGGGAGCCCCATTGCTGGGACCTTTCCAAACACACTGGAGACGGCTCTGGAGAAGTCCCTCCCCAGTCTGAGAGCGAGAGGCTCCTGGGGGCAGTTTGCAAATCCAATCTCCTTTGGGAGAGATTCTTTCCCCCTCTTTCTGCCTCTCCCCAGACAGACAGGGGACCCTAATGCCACTCACTTGCTCTGCTGACGGAGCGATGGATGGAGGATGTTCAGTGTCATCCCTCGCCCTTCTCCTCACTCCCCAAAGCCAAGGCAGGCTGGAGAGGGTGGTGGTGACCTGAGGAGTTACCCTGCCCAGCCAGCAGGCAATGTGATAGCACTGGGCGATCGACTGGCTGTGAAAACAAGAGTCTGTCTTATTGCCAAGGGACAGAGAAACTCGGCCAGCAGCAGGGGGTGCAGAACACTGGCCTAGTGCGGGGGTGACAGCGCCTCCGGGATCCTGACATCCCGCCACTTTACACACCTTCCTGGAGCCTCCCAACCCCCCTGGGCTGTAGGGGCTGCGACCCCAACCCCACTGATGAGAACCAGGCCTGGGGCGGGGAAGCTACTGGCTCAGGGTCACACCAAGTGTCAGAGCCAGGGATGGGACCCAGCAGTCCTTATTTCCAGGCCCCCTCACTAACCACTGCTGCACACTCCCTCCCACAGCTGGCAATTACAACCAGGCCTTCATGTCCGGTCCCCCTGCTTGAGAGGGAGTGTGCTCCGCTGGAGTGATTGGCGCAGGGAACTGGGAGTCAGGACTCCTGGGTTCCATTGCTGGTTTCCTATTGACCTGTGGGACTTTGGGTAAGTTGCTGCCCCCTCTAGGCTCTGTCCCCAGCAGTCAAATGGGGATTTCATACTTTCCCACTATTGGAAAGTGCTGGGAGAATCCCCCAGCAAAAGCTGCTCTGACAGTGCTAAGCAGCATCTGACCATTAGAGGTCGGAGCGCACTGCCCAGGAGGAGGAGTGTTTGGTTCTGGGCTGTTGGAGTACGGGCTTGCAACCATCTGTGCACACATATTATACTAATTGCATCTAGACCACATCTCCCTAGTTTGTTTGTGAGAATGTCCTTATTAACACCAAGATGGATCACATCTACTGTTTACCCACCTCCACTAGGCCCGTAACCCTGCCAAAGAAGGAGCTAGGATTGGTTTGGAATGATTTGTTCTTGACAAGTCCATGCTCACTAGTCCTAAGAACCAAATTGTCCTGTAGTTCCAGTATCTTTCTGATTGTTTAAAAAGGAGTTCCAGTATCTTTCCAGGTATGTTAATGGATGGGAAGACGTTCTTTTTCAGTAGGGTTACCATTCGTCCGGATTTACCCGGACATGTCCTCCTTTTGTGTGCTAAAAATAGCGTCCGGGGGGAATTTGTAAAGCACTCACAATGTCCGGGATTTCCCCCTCCCCCGGCAGAGCGAGCGGCTGGGAGGGCTGCAGGAAAGTCCCGGGCTGGACTCCGGAGCAGCTTCCTCCTCCCACCCCCCCCTCCCTGCATTCTGAGCCGGCCGGCAGCTCCTCCTCCTGCAGCCCGCTCCGGCAGCCCTGTGCAGGGCCAGGGACCGGGTTTTGTGTTGTGCTGGGGAGCTCAGCCATGTGTCCGGCTGGCACAGAGCCCAACACCCTGTTCTGAGCAGCAGGGTAAGGGGGGGCAGGAGAAGGGACAGGGAGGTTCTGGAGGGGGCAGTCAAGAAACGGGGGGGGGCTTTTTGAGGGGAGTGGAGAAAGTTTTGGGCAGTCAGGGTACAGGTAGGGGGTAGGGTCCTGGGGGGCAGTTGGGGGGGGTCTTAGGAGGGGGCAGTTAGGGGACAAGGAACAGGGAGTCTTAGGTAGGGGGTGGGGTTCTGGAGGGCAGTTAGGAGCAGGGGTCCCAGGAGGGGGCAGTCAGGGGACAAGGAGCGGGGGGTAGGGGGCTGGGAGTTCTGGGGGGGAGCTGTCAGGGGGCAGGAGTGGGGAGAGGGATCGGAGCAGTCAGGGGACAGGGAGCAGAGGGGTTTAGATGGGTTGGGAGTTCTGGGGGGGCTGTCAGGGGGCAGGAGTGTGGAGAGGGATCGGAGCAGTCAGGGGACAGGGAGCAGAGGGGTTTAGATGGGTTGGGAGTTCTGGGGGGGGCTGTCAGGGGGTGGGGAGTGGTTGGATGGGGCGTGGGAGTCCCAGGGGTCTGTCTGGGGGTGGGGGTGTGGATAAGGGTTGGGGCAGTCAGGGGACAAGAGGCAAGGAGGCTTAGATAGGGAGTGGAGTCCCGGGGGGCAGTTAGGGGCAGGGGTCCCAGGAGGGGGCAGTCAGGGGACAAGGAACGGGGGGAGGGTTGGGGGTTCTGGGGGGGCGGGAAGTGGGAGGGGCAGGGGCGGGGCTAGGGCGGGGCTCCTCCCGTCCTCTTTTTTGCTTGTTGAAATATGGTAACCCTATTTTCAGGGATCTCTGACGAGAACTGGGGCACAGCACTTAGTTTGTTGAAGCCATAAAATGGAGACAGGCACCTCTTCTCTTCTCCCAGCACCCCAGATACCTAAAAGGGTGGGACTCACATCCCTCAATGGGCTTTAAAAGAGACAATGGTTACAATGTGGCCCCGACCATTTCTGGTTTCTGCAGACTAGATGTTTTAGCAAAGTTTAGAATTCCTTGGTGCTCAACACCGTGAAACTCCCCTTTCTCCTTCACAAAGGGCTTTAACGTCCCTTATCTCACCCAGGCTCTCGACTGCCCAAAGTTGGAGAATTGTCCCTGTTCCCATTGCAGAGCACCCCCCACGACACACACACAGAGTCCTCCTGGTGGTGGGAGGGGAACAGAGGAAAGGACAGAAGACGTAAGAGATGAAGAGAAAGGAGAGAGGGATGGAGGAAAAGGTAAAACAAAAAGGACAAACCCTAATGTCCCCAGTGATTCTAAGGGACAAAATCCCAGGTGGGGAATAAAATTCGACCACCTTAAGCTAGTGTTTTCCATGCCTAGAATTCAGCTGGCGCCAGATGCATCAGACTGAACAGGTTCCAAACCTCTCGGAGGCTCTTACCTTCTAAACAGGGACGTCTGTTTTCTAGTAAAATCAGGAAAAAGAAAAGAGAAAACTCAAAAGAGGTTCCTCCTGGCGCTCATGTACGTGAACCTAAATACTCTCTCAGTCCTCAAAGAGAGACCTCGAGAAGGAGACTTGCTGAAGGAAAGCTACAGGGGACTCAGAGGTTTCCCTGGCTCTGTGCCCTTGTCCTGCCTGGCTGATGTCAGCATCTCTCTGTGAGGTCACCACCTCCCCAGCACCTTTGACCAATAGGCTGAGGTCCTGCAAAAGGCCTTTGTGATGTCACTGCCACACCCACTCCTCCCCTGCAGTGTTAATGTCCTGCCACAGGCCAGACCCTTTGGAGGTTTGAGCTACTCTCTGTGGATCACCCCGCTCAATGAGTGTTCATTCTAGGAAGCAAGCCGGCTAGACAGTAAAACATCAGATGCTGCTCCCAATACTACACTCGGTTTCTCAGAAATGAGTAGACTTTATGGGCAGAAAAGACAGTTAGAGCATCTAATCTGACCCCCTGCATATCACAGGCCTCCTGTCTACCACAATAGCTACTGTTGGGGCAAACACATTCCGGAAAGGCATCTAGTCTTTATTAAATGACATCAAGAGATGGAGAATCCACCACTTTCCTTGGTAGCTTCTTCCTGTGGTCAATCATCCTCGCTGTTGAATATTTGTGCCTTATTTGTCATAGGAATTTGTCTCTTTTCACCTTCCAGCCATTCCCAAACCTCAGCCAGCATTTGTAGGTGACAAATCTCACGAATTGTCACAGATTGCGGTGTTACTAGAGGAGGTTTTGGAATTAACTGATAAGTCACTGGGACTAGATGGCATTCACCCAAGAGTTCTGAAAGAACTCAGATGTGAAATTGCGGAACTACTAATTATGGTTTGTAACCTGTCCTTTAAATCAGCTTCTGTATCCATGACTGGAAGATAGCTAATGTAACGCCAATATTTAAAAAGGGCACTATTGGTGATCCCGGCAATTACAGACCAGTAAGTCTAATGTCAGTACCGGGCAAATTAGTTGAAACAATTGTAAAGAATAAAATTGTCAGACACATAGAAGAACATAAATTGTTGGGCAAAAGTCAACATAGTTTAGGTAAAGGGAAATCATGTCTTCCTCATCTATTAGAGTTCTTTGAAGGGGTCAACAAACATGTGGACAAGGGGGATCCAGTGGACATAGTGTACTTAGATTTCCAGAAAGCCTTTGACAAGGTCCCTCACCAAAGGGTCTTATGTAAATTAAGTTGTCATGGGATAAGAGGGAAGATCCTTTCATGGATTGAGAACTGGTTAAAAGACAGGGAACAAAGGGTAGGAATAAATGGTAAATTTTCAGAATGGAGAGGGGTAACTAGTGGTGTTCCCCAAGGGTCAGTCCTAGGACCAATGCTATTCAACTTATTCATAAATGATCTGGAGAAAGGGGTAAAAAGTGAGGTGGCAAAGTTTGCAGATGATACTAAAGGGCTCAAGATAGTTAAGACCAAAGCAGACTGTGAAGAACTTCAAAAAGATCTCACAAAACTAAGTGATTGGGCAACAAAATGGCAAATGAAATGTAATGTGGACAACGTAAAGTAATGTACATTGGGAAAAATAACCCCAACTATACATACAATATGATGGGGGCTAATTTAGCTACAACGAATCAGGAAAAAGATCTTGGAGTCATCGTGGATAGTTCTCTGAAGACTTCCACGCAGTGTGCAGCGGCAGTCAAAAAAGCAAACAGGATGTTAGGAATCATTAAAAAGGGGATAGAGAATAAGACGGAGAATATCTTATTGCCCTTATATAAATCCATGGTACACCCACATCTTGAATACTGTGTACAGATGTGGTCTCTTCATCTCAAAAAAGATATACTGGCATTAGAAAAGGTTCAGAGAAGGGCAATTAAAATGATTAGAGGTTTGGAAGGGGTTCCATATGAGGAGAGATTCAAGAGGCTAGGACTTTTCAGCTTGGAAAAGAGGAGACTATGGGGGGATATGATAGAGGTATATGAAATCATGAGTGATGTGAAGAAAGTAAATAAGGAAAAGTTATTTACTTGTTCCCATAATATAAGAACTCCACTAGTAACCTCCCTCCAGCCTGACAGTTCACCTTTCAGTACGACCCGTTGTAGTCTCCCCTTTAACCAGTTCCTTATCCACCTTTCAATTTTCATATTGTCCTCATCTTTTCCAATTTAGCTAATAATTCCCCATGTGGAACCGTATCAAATGCCTTACTGAAATCAAGGTAAATTAGATCCACTGCGTTTCCTTTGTCTAAAAAATCTGTGACCTTCTCAAAGAAGGAGATCAGGTTGGTTTGGCACGATCTACATTTTGTAAAGCCATGTTGTATTTTGTCCCAATTACCATTGACCTCAATGTCCTTAACTACTTTCTCCTTCAAAACATTTTCTGAGACCTTGCATACTACAGATGTCAAACTAACAGGCCTGTAGTTACCTGGATCACTTTTTTCTCCTTTCTTAAAGCTAGGAACTATGTTAGCAATTCTCCAGTCATATGGCACAACCCCTGAGTTTACTGATTCATTAACATTTTTTGCTAATGGGTTTGCAATTTCATGTGCCAGTTCCTTTAATATTCTTGGATGAAGATTATCTGGGCCCCCCCAATTTAGTCCCATTAAACTGTTCGAGTTTGGCTTCTAACTCGGATGTGGTAATATCTACCTCCATATCCTCATTCCCATTTGTCATCCTACCATTATCTCTAAGCTTCTCATTAGCCTCTTAAAGACTGAGGCAAAGTATTTGTTTAGATATTGGGCCATGCCTAGATTATCCTTAACCTCCACTCCATCCTCAGTGTTTAGTGGTCCCACTTCTTCTTTCTTTATTTTCTTTTGATTTATATGGCTATAAAACCTTTTACTATTGGTTTGAATTCCCTTTGCAAGGTCCAACTCTACATGGCTTTTGGCTTTTATCACTTTGTCCCTACATGTTCTGACCTCAGTAAGGTAGCTTTCCTTGCTGATCACTCCCATCTTCCACACCTTGTAGGCTTTCTGCTTTTTCTTAATCATCTCTCTGAGATGCTTGCTCATCCAACTTGGTCTACAACTCCTGCCTATGAATTTTTCCCCCTTTCTTGGGATACAGGCTTCTGATAGTTTCTGCAACTTTGACTTGAAGTAATTCCAGGCCTTCTCCGCCTTTAGATCCACAAGTTCTTCAGTCCAATCCACTTCCCTATCTAATTTCCTTAATTTTTTAAAGTTAGCCCTTTTGAAATCAAAAACCCTAGTCACAGATCTATTTTTGTTTACCCTTCCATTTAGTTTAAACTGAATTAGCTCATGATCGCTCAAACCAAGGCTGTCCCCTACAACCATTTCTTCTAAGAGATCCTCACTACCCACACCAAATCTAAAATGGCATCCCCTCTTGTTGGTTCTTCAACTACTTGGTGAAGGAATCCATCAGCTATCACATCTAGGAAAATCTGAGCCCTATTATATTACTTGCACTTGTCCTCCAGTCTATATCTGGGAAGTTAAAGTCTCCCATGATCACACAATTCCCATTAGTATTTACTTCATTAAAAACATTGAAGAGGTCTCTATCCCTATCCAAATCAGACTCCTGTTCTAACAGACAGCAAACCCCCCAAAGACAGGGATAGAGCCCAGGAATCGAGATGGTGGGGAAATTTCATTGAAACCGTTTCTGTCCGAAAATCCCATTCAAACTAAACCAGTTTGTTTCTTGAAATCATATCAAGTGGCATGAAAATTCTTTGCAAAAATATTTTGTTGCAAAACAAAAGCATCTTCTGTGTCACAGTGTGTTAAATTGTCTCGTCGCACACAAAGAGGAGACACTTAGATCTCAAAAATTAGATAAGATGTTTCAGTCTGAGCTAAGTAGTTGCTGCTCTTAAAAATTGCAACATAATAAAATACAAATAAAATAGACTATTTCAGCCATTCTATTATGTCATAATCTGATCTGAGTAAACATGATAGGACACCTCATCTTATGCACTGCTCCTAGTGACACTCTCCAATAGATCCCCATCCTCCACCCGCCGGGAGGTAGGTAGGGGCGGATTGTTATCCCTACTTGAAAGAGGGAGAAGCTAAGGCTGAGAAAGGAGAATTGACTTGTCTTAGGTCACACAGCCAGTCCGTGGCAGAGTTGGGAATAGGACCCAAGAGCCCTGATTTTCAAACTAACCATCGGATCTTGAATTTCAGACATTGAATGACCTGAATAAAGTGTTCTCAAGTGAGTTCCAGACAAGCAAGAGTTCATAGTAATTATTCAGCAAGTATTTTAGGAGAACTGGAATGGTAGAGAAAATAATGAACTGCAGAGAAGCAGCAAAATTTGTCGAACATATGACTGGTTATGACTATTTACTTGGTCTTAAAAGAAAACAACAGGGACCTGAGTCTCCTCCCTGTCAATAACCCCCTGCTCAGCCAATCAGGGTAGAGACCAAGGGGCGGGAGGATGAGGGTTCTCACCAGAGAGCCCAAAGGATGGCCCAGGTCACCGCTCGGGATCACTGTCTGAGCACTATTTCAGCCCCACATTTTTTGGTGGACCTCCCACAATGGGAGTTGTAGAGCACCCCCCACGACACACACACACCCCTCCTGGTGGTGGGAGGGGAACAGGGGAAAGGACAAAAGAAGTAAGAGATGAAGAGAAAGGAGGGAGGGATGGAGGAAAAGGAAAAAGAAAAAGGACAAACCTTAATGTCCCCAGAGATTCTAAGGGACAAAATCCCAGGTGGGGAATAAAATTTGGCCACCTTAAGCTAGTGTTTTCCATGCCAAAAATTCAGCTGGCGCCAGATGCATCAGACTGAACAGGTTCCAAACCTCTCGGAGGCTCTTACCTTCTGTGCGGGATGATGAGGAGCTGGTGCATCACTTTGGCCGTTACGTCCTCCTGCTGCAAGGGAACGAGAACCTGTCAGAGACTCAAACGCCCCGAGGAATCAGGGGGAATTAAGGCCACCTGGATCCAGCAGTATTTCCACCCAGCACCTGCCCACCACTGAGGGATGAATTCACCTCCTGAACCCCAGAATGGAGTCTTCTTGTCCTTTCTAGTAACCTCCAGTGCCAACCCCCCTCCTTCTAGGGTGAGCTCCTGCTACCTCCCCCTCAGTGCCCTTGACAGCTGTTCCACCTCCAAACCACAGCTCAAGTTATCAAAACCCTCTTCTCCACCCCCACCCAGGTTAGGCAGGGAGGCGGCTCTAGCAGGAGGGGCAGGAGGGATTCTGGCAGCAGTGAAGTGGGTTGCGGGGAGGTTGAGATCTTGCCCCAAGTCATCCCAGACACTAATGCTAAGCCAAAGGATGGCAGCATCTAGTGTCAGTGGAGTCCAAGCACTATTTCAACCCCACAGTTTTGGATGAACTCCCAACAAGGGGAGGTGAAGAGCACCCCCAGCAACACACACACACACACACCCCACTCCTGGTGGTGGGAGGGGAACAGGAGAAAGGACAAAAGAAGTAAGAGATGAAGAGAAAGGAAGGAGGGATGGAGGAAAAGGTAAAACGAAAAGGACAAACCCTAATGTCCCCAGTGATTCTACGGGACAAAATCCCAGGGAGGGAATAAAATTCTGCCACCTTAAACTAGTGTTTTCCATGCCTAGAATTCAGCTGGCACCAGATGGATCAGACTGAGCAGGTTCCAAAACCTC
Organism: Malaclemys terrapin pileata; assembly: GCF_027887155.1. Classification (NCBI taxonomy): domain Eukaryota; kingdom Metazoa; phylum Chordata; order Testudines; family Emydidae; genus Malaclemys; species Malaclemys terrapin. Next base: position 6,769,725 of record NC_071524.1, on the reverse strand, counting down.
TTGGAGGCTCTTACCTTCTAAACAGGGACGTCTGTTTTCTAGTACAATCAGTAAAAGGAAAGGAGAAAACTCGAAAGAGGCTCCTGCTCGCACTCACATACGTGAACCCTAATACTCTCTCAGTCCTCAAAGAGAGACCTCGAGAAGGAGACTTGCTGAAGCAAAGCCACAGGGTTCTACGAGGTTTCCCTGGCTCTGTGCACCTGTCCTGCCTGGCTGATGTCAGCATCTCTCTCTGAGGTCACCACCTCCCTAACACCTTTGACCAATAGGCTGATGTCCTGCAAAAGGCCTTTGTGATGTCACTGCCACACCCACCCATCCCCGGAAGTGCTAATGTCCTGCTGCTGGCCTGACACTTTGAAGGTTTGAGCTACTCTCTGTGGATAACCCCACTCAATGCGTCTTCATTCTAGGAAGCAAGCCGGCTAGACAGTAAAACATCAGAGGCTGCTCCCAACGCTACACTCACTTTTAACAAAATTAGTAGACTTTATGGCCAGAAGAGACCTTTAGAGCATCTCATCTAACCCCCTGCATATCATGGGCTTCCTGTATAGCACAACAGTTATTTTTGGGCACACACATTCCAGAAAGGCATCTAGTCTTCATTCAGTGATATCAAGAGATGGAGAATGCACCACTTTCCCTTTTAGTGAGTGCCAGGGGGCTCCATTTCCCCTTCCACTAGCTCCGCATTTACAGTGAGCCACAGCAGTACCTGCAGCAGGGAGCGGGAGTTGCTGATGGCTTCAGAGGCACAGCCCCTGCATTGTCTCAGGCACCTGGCGTAAGTGCCGGATGATGCGGAGCTGGTGCATCACTTTGGCCATGACGTCCTCCTGCTGCAAGGGAACGAGAACCTGTCAGAGACTCAAACGCCCCGAGGAATCAGGGGGAATTAAGGGCACCTGGAACGGCAGTATTTCCACCCAGCACCTGCCCACCACTGAGGGATGAATTCACCTCCTGAACCCCAGAATGGAGTCTTATTGTCCTTTCTAGTAACCTCTAGTGCCAACTCCCTGATACCAGACACCTCTGTGTTCTTGGGGAACCAGGGTGCAGTCTCCAGCCTGACTCATGAAAGACACCCCCCACCACCACCTCTGCTTAAACTAAAACCCATCAGAGGAAAAAACTTGCAGAGAGCAGTGAAGGGCATTGGGTGACACACCTAGACCCCTCCTGACAAGGGTGACAAGATAAAGACATCTCCATTAGCATACAGAATGGAGAGCAGAGACAACTCCCCTAGCCTCATCTGCATGAAAGATGAGACAGGAAGACATCTCAATTTACATACAGAATGGAGAACAGAGAACCACAGTGAACTCTGGGACCAGAAAAAGCAGAGAAGCGCTGCATCATGGGAATCTCTGCTCCAGATGCTAATGAACCTATGGCTGCACTCACCCGGCTCAGCAATTATCAGACCAATTCTATTAATGAATCCTTAATTGATATCCAAATACTGAAGTAGCCTAGTTGCATTGTGAGCTCCCTGGAAGAAAACACCACCCATAGCCAAGAGTGATCAGTTCCTATTGTCTAGTCTAAAGAAACCCCTTGAGTCATCAGTTTACCTATAAACAAATCTAGTGTTCTCCCTTGAACAATTGCAATTTCTCTACAAAAAACCCTACTCACTCTGTAGTCAGGGTTCTGATGCTTAGATCCAAACTATGCATCAGTTCCACTGGAACTCCATCTTCTCCTGGCTGATCGTGCTGGCAGCTCTGCCTGTCTCCTACATTCAGGACCCTCTGCAACCACCATCACCTGGGAACTGCGACCAGTTCAAGCCTCATGGAGTGGGTGAGATCCCCCCTCTTCCTCTCTCTGTGTTTTCCTTTCTACCTTAGGTATTAACCTTTAATAATGTATGTTATGTTGGTTTAGCTCTCCTTGTGTAGTTATCACTATTATTCAATAAATAACTTTTATGGTTAACTTGGTTGCTTCTCTCTCTGTTGCTGAACTTTACTCGTTTGTGTTTTTAGCTTCCCCCATTCACTCTACAGCAACGCTTCTTTTACCTAAACTAAAGATCCCTGCAGCGCCCAAAATACTGTGGGGTTTGCTCATCAAGTAGGTTACTGCCAGTACAATTGTGTTGGGGGAGTGGGGCTGGAGACGTGTTGAATCTGGGACGCATAAGGGTAACAGCTTGAAAGTGCTGCTTGACCCAGTCCATGGAGCCCAGGGGCATATAAGGAGAGGTAGCTTGAAAGTGCTGCTTCATCCAGCCCAGTGAGTCCAGAGACATATAAGGGGTCAGCTTGACAGTGCTGATTGACCTGGTCTGCTCACACTTGCTCTGTTAATGTATGTGTGGGTGTGTGGGTGTTCATCCGGTTCTGGGGCTGGAGTAACCCAGCCCTAGGGAGCCTAGGTCCTGCAGGATAGCTCCACTGGGAGGGGACTTGCAGAAGGGAGAAGTAGAGCTTCATATGAAAAAACAAGTGACACAAGCAGTACATTGATAGAATTACAGAACCCCTTTCCCCAGAAGAGTAACCCGAATAAATCAGCATACCCCAAAGAAATGGGCACATCTGGTAACACCCCCTCCTTGTAGGGTGAGTTCCTGCCACCTCCCCCTCAGTGCCCTTGACAGCTGATCCACCTCCAAACCATAGCTCAAGTTCTCAGAACCCTCTTCTCCACCCTCACCCAGGTTGGGCAGGGAGGCGGCTCTAGCAGGGGGGTCAGGAGGGATTCTGGCAGCAGTGAAGTGGGTTGCGGGGAGGTTGAGATCTTGCCCCAAGTCATCCCAGACACTAATGCTAAGCCACAGGATCGCAGCATCTAGTGTCAGTGGGGTTCATGTGGCTCAGCCCAGACACCTGGGCTGGGGACCCGCCCCCATAGTACTGGTCGAGTGCGTGGCCCAGGGTGTTCACAGCCCCCTCCTCACCCCTCCCTGAGCCCAGCCTGGTGCCTCACCTGGAACAAAGCAGCAGCGCCCATCAGCCTCACTGCTGCCTGAGTCCCAGTGCTGCTGCTGTCCCCTGGGGAGTGTGCCGAGCTGCTGGTGCTGCGACAGGGATCCTCCACCTCCTGCCCTGGGGAGGCTGGAAGGTCCTCAGGGACTAGGCAGGGCGATGCCTCCTGCTGAGAATCAGGGCTGGGCTCTTGGGGCCGGTGCTTCCCACACAACAAGCCCCAGAGCCACCCTGCCCGGCTCCTCTTCTGGGCTGGGGCCTGCCTCACCAGCCGCATCCTGGGCCAGCTCCATTTCGGCCTGGCCGGTGGCTCTCTCACCTCAGCGCCTGCACCAGGAGTGGCTTTCCTCTGCCAGAAGGCTGGGCACTTCCACCTCCTCGCTCGGCGGGGAGCTCCTTCCCCACCAGCAGGGACAGAGAAGCCGCTTTGCTCCTGGGGAAGATGGCAGCTGCTTCCCTCAGGCTCTGGGGCCACCTGCAGAGCCTTCTTCCTGAACTTCCTCTGGAGCCTGGACAGCCTGGAACCGAGCGGGGAGCAGGCGTGAGTCGGGGTCAAGGCAGCCTCTCACTAATCAGCCTTTTTGGTCCCTCCCCATCCCTGCCAAAGCCAGAACCTGAATAAAGTGCTCTCAAATGAGCTCCAGACCAACAACAGTTCATGAACTGCGCAGAGACAATTAATGTAGAGAAGCAGCAAAATTCGTCAAACAGATGACTGGTTATGATTTATTTACTTGTTCTTAAAAGAGAACAACAAGGACCTGAGTCTCCTCCCTGCCAATAACCCCCTGCTCAACCAATCAGGGTAGAGACTGAGGGGCGGGAGGCTGAGAGTTCTCACCAGAGAGCCCAAAGGAAGGCCCAGGTCACTGGTAGGGATCACTGTCTGAAGACTATTTCAACCCCACTTTCTTGGGCGGACCTCCCACAATGGGAGATGCAGAGCACCCCCCGCAACACGTAACACACACACTCACACACACACACACTCACCACTCCTGGTGGTGGGAGGGGGACAGGAGAAAGGACAAAAGAAGTAAGAGATGAAGCGAAAGGAAGGAGGGATGGAGGAAAGGTAAAACGAAAAGGACAAACCCTAATGTCCCCAGTGATTCCACGGGACAAAATCCCAGGTGGGCTATAAAATTCTGCCACCTTGAACTAGTGTTTTCCATGCCTGGAACTCAGCTGGCACCAGGTGGATCAGACTGAACAGGTTACAAACCTCTCCGAGGCTCTTACCTTCTCAACAGGTATGTCTGTTTTCTAGTAAAATCAGTAAAAGGAAAGGAGAAAACTCGAAAAAGGCTCCTCCTCGCGCTCACGTACGTGAACCCTAATACTCTCTCAGTCCTGAATGAGAGACCTCGAGAAGGAGACTTGCTGAAGCAAAGCCACAGGGGTCCCTGAGGTTTCCCTGGCCCTGTGCTCCGTCCTGCCTCGCTGATGTCAGCATCTCTCTGTGAGGTCACCACCTCCCTACCACCTTTGACCAATAGGCTCAGGTCCTGAAAAAGGCCTTTGTGATGTCACTACCACACCTACCCATCCCCTGAAGTGCTAATGTCCTGCTGCTGGCCTAACACTTTGAAGGTTTGAGCTGCTCTCTGTGGATCACCCCACTCAATGCGTGTTCATTCTAGGAAGCAAGCCGGATAGACAGTAAAACATCAGAGGCTGCTCCCAATGCTACACTCAGTTTTTCCAAAATTAGGAGACTTTATGGCCAGAAGAGACCTTTAGAGCATCTCATCTAACCCCCTGCATATCATGGGCTTCCTTTATAGCACAACAGTTACTTTTTTGGAAAACACATTCCAGACATCCAGGATAAAATGATAAGGCGTATCATTGAACAGAGCGAGCAGCCCAACTAAACTGGCTGTGAGCTCCAGGAAATAACAATTCTAGTGGCAGGAAGTTGAAGCCAGACAAAATATGGTGCAAATTTTTCACCATGTGTGTACTTAAATCACTGGAACAAGGGACATGGTGGAGTCTCCATCTCCTGTAGTCCTTCAATCAGAATTGTAAGTCTCTTCCTTAAAAATAAATAAATTAATAAATAATCGCTCTAGCTCACCCATAAGTTACTGGGCTGGATGTAGGAATCACTGGGAGAAATTCTCTGGCCTGTGTCATACAGAGGGTCAGATTAAATGATCATAAAAGTGCCTTCTGGCCTTAACATCTATGACTCTATGGAATGTATGAGGGGCTGAGGATTAGAAACCTTAAGTGCCAAGTTGCAGTAGCAGGTGAGCAGTTACTCCACAGCCTTAGTAAGGAAGGGGAGGACATGTGGCCTATTGCCTCCCCCCCCTGCGCTCTCTCTCTCTCTCACACACACATTTGCGACCAGGATTCGTATGACAATTGTCTACAGAGATGACATAAATAAATAAAAATAAAATAAATTAATGGAGATATCCTATCTCCTAGAACTGGAAGGGACCTTAAAAGGTCATGGAGTCCAGCCCCCTGCCTTCACTAGCAGGACCAAGTACTGATTTTGCCCCAGATCCCTAAGTGGCCCCCTCAAGGACTGAACTCATAACCCTGCGTTTGCAGGCCAATGCTCAAACCACTGAGCTATCCCTCCCCCCATAGAGATGACAGATTGCGTCAGTGGTAAAAATAAGTGCCAGCAGCTTAAGCGTTAACAGTCTCAGACCCACGCAGATGAAGATTTAACAGCACTCAGTGCTGTAATTCTCTACTCATGCCTCTGGCCTGTTTGTTTGAGAAGTTCAGTTATTTATTGGGACAAGTTTAAAGAATGAAGCAAGGGTGATGCAGCAGTATATTGTATTTATAGTCTCTTTAAAATTAGTTGTTTAATCACCAGAAGGCCTCCCATTATCAGGGGTCTCTCACATGAAGTAGATACACGCAGAGGCTGTATGCTGAAAGTTTGTAGGAGCCATCTTGTCATGTTATAACGAGAGTTCTGGTTTAAACTTTATATCCCTGGTCCTGCTCTGTTTCCTGAATTCTGTAGCACACTCATAAGGAAGATACTCTCAGTTGCCTGGGAATGCTAGAAAGCAAGATACCCCTAGTGTAAATACGGTTATACTGGCAAAGCTGTGACCATTCCCCGTAAAACTTGATTTGCTCAGGGTGGGTGAAATAAAGTGGTAAAAAGTCACTTTGCCGGTATAAACCATCAGGACCGTTTTGCTGGTATAGTTTATGTAGTAGGAAGAGGGCCTGAAACATAAGCCCTTGTATCAGAGGCCTGGTGTGAGGCCTGAGGCCTGAATTAGGGTGACCAGATGTCCCGATTTTATAGGGACAGTCCCGATTTTTGGGTCTTTTTCTTATATAGGCTCCTATTACACCCCACCCCCATCCCGATTTTTCACTGTCTGGTCACCCTAACCTGAACTAAAGTAGTTTTGTTGATATAAAGCAAAGAAGCAAAGTCGGGTTTTGCCTGCTTGCAAGCAGACAGAATCTGGCAAGAATAGGGCTGATATTGCAGAAACACACATTCCTAAGTAGTGTTAGGCACAAATATATGCAAACACATTCCAGAAAGGTGGCACCAGAACATCTGGATAGCAAACACGTTCCCCAAAGAGAACAGGAACACGCTGACCCATCTTAAGGAAAAAGTCAAGATGACAGCATGATGGATAGAGATTTTTTGATCGAACCAACATGTACAAGGTAATGGGTGGCTCCTGGATACATCAATGGGTGGCACCCTAATACGTCAGACGGTGGCACCCTGGTACATCAGGAGTAATGAGTAACTTGTTTGTATCTGTGTATAAAGATGTATCTCAGAGAGGGTGTCTTTGTCTGGCCGAGGGGAAAATGGAAAGTCGGGGCCATTCACTGAGCTGGTCCATTGCCACAGGCATACATGTGTTAGTGTACCTGTAACCATTGAGCCAGGGCATTAGTACCATGCCTCGTCAGCAATAAACCTGACCAAGTACCTTTGCTGAAAACTGAGTCTGTGAATTTATTGGGTGGTTCAATCACAGCCTGCTGTCTCTGCTATCTGCGCAGAGCTGGAAAGCACGCTGAAAGAACACACACACAGCCAAATATCTATCAACATCTGAAGACAGTGTACTCTGGCATAGCTACTAGGAACAAACTCCTAGGGTAGACCATGGGTTGCTGCAGGTTTTCGTGACTACGTTGCTAAACAAAGACCTTGTGAAGCTGCAGTGATTTAACACAAGGTGTAAGTTGAAAACCATATAGTTAAACTGGTGCAAAAAGCCACATGAAACTGATTTTTGTGTAAGAGAGGCCTTTTGTTTTATCGTTTATTTTAACTCAGTTTGGAACAGGTTTAACTAAACCAGTGATAGCTGCCTTTAAACCAGGGGTCTCAAGGTCCCAGCCTGCGGGCCATCTGTGGCCCAAGAACCTCCCCACTGCGGCCTGCGGAGGAGAAACGCATGCAGACACGCTGCCAGCAATGTTTGCTGCAGGCGCGGCCCCTGCAGCTTCCATTGGCTGGGGGAGAGGGACAGAGATACCATCACTAATGGCTGGGCAGAGTCAGCCATGGAGGCAGCATCATTAGTTGCCGGGCAGAGTCAGCCATCGAGGCAGCATCACGTTTTTCCACAATGAATATAAACAAGTCAAAATACCAAACACAACTATCTGATGCACACCTTGCTGCAATCCTGAAGGTTTCAACTGCACAGTCACTGAGGCCAAACATCAACAAACTGACACAACTGAAGCATTGCCAGGTGTCTGGAAAACACTAAAAACTCTCTGGCAGGCGAAGAATTGTATAAAGTTGCATAACAGTTTTATTATTTCTAAGAAACTCAAAATAAAAAAATACAATATAAATGTTTTCTTTTCTGAGCACCATCTTCAGTGACACTAGTGGCCCACTGGGAGGATTTGAGGACTGGCAGTGGCCCTAAGGTAAATTGAGTTTGAGACCCCAGCTTTAAACGGATGTAGGAGCGTCCACATAGGAGTTCGCACTCATCTAAATAAACTGGATTAAAAACCAATTTAATTTAAACTGATACAACTTTCCCATGCAGAGAAGGCCAGAGGCTCTAAGGCCTGGTCTACACTTAAAATGTAGATTGACACAGCTATGTCACTCAGGGGTGTGAAGAATTACAATAGAGTGCTTCTATTGAGCTAGCTCCTGTTGCTTGGGAAGGTGGATTACCTACAGCAATGGGAAAACCCTGCCATCGCTTTAGTCTGCATCTGCACTATGGGGTTGCAGCGGCATAGCTAGAGTGCCACTGTAGCCCCCCTAGTGTAGGAAAGCCCTAAGTCACATTCTGGCAGCCTCATTGTGAAAAGGCACCAGGAGCTGCTTGGCAGCTCTGCCTGGGGAGATCATGGTGTATTTATTACCTAACTGAATATTATCTCATTCTTTGCTGAGCAGTGGAAGCTGAGACCAAAAGGGTGAAATCCAACAAGGTTTATTACGACAACAATGAAGCAACACCCATATTTACACTTCCTGTTTCCTGTTGGCTTCTAAACAAAGACTACAGCTCTCAGCAATCAATGCTGGATCTAACAACACCACATTTCCCTCGTCTTAGAACAAACTCAATCTTACGGCAGTAATACTAATCCAATAACCTGCTACTATAATAAACATAAATAATGTAATTAGCAAATAAACAATAACTAAGAAGTAGTTATGTAACTGTAATTAGAATTCTAGTTATAATAGAAGACTGTTCCTTTAATAATTACAGAACACAGTCTCTAGCCAATACAGTTGGCTGTCAGACTCTGACAGCATATTTGTCAGGCCCAATATCCTGTCAGTTATCCTGTATTGTCAGCAGCAAAGGGCTAGTTAGATAGTCTGAAACATTGCACTATGTCTTAGTAAGCAGAAACAGATGAATAGTGCTCCAGACTGACCATCTGACAGCTTGTAAGCGTGAGGTCCTTGTGACGGGGTCCCTGGGGTGCAACATGGACTGTGGGACCACTGAGCCCTCTGTCCCTCCAACATGGGGTGCCCCTCACACTGTGATGCTGTGTCAAGCCACATACCCCTGGCAGGCACTACCCTTACACAGCCATCCATAGACAGCAACACACCCAGATGAGTTACATGAATGCTTCTCCCAGTCATTCATGAACCAACAATAGGGAGGCTCCAGCCAATTCCCCCCCCAGCTCCCCAGCCAATTCCCCCCAGCTCCCCAGCCTTGCACCGCAGAGCTGTACCATCTTGCCCTGGTCAGAAGCCTAACCAGAATAAGTTCATTACCCAGACTGGCCCTGCTTCGATGTAAACTGAGCTGAGATTTCCCAAGCACTTCAACCAAACCACACTGTTTTAGGTAAAATATAAACTACAGAAAGATAGATTTTAAGTGATTATAGGTAGCGAATGTAGAGATCAAAGTTGGTTACCTAAGAAATAAAAGTAAATTCACAATCGGAGTTCTATAAACTAAACAGGATAGTATAGTTCCTCAATACACAGGCTGGGACTCTTTTCCAGCCTGAAACCACCCTCCCACATACAAAGTCTTTGTCCTCCAAACATGTTTCCAGGTGTTGAGTTGTGGGGGGGAGTGAGGCCAAGTGATGATGTCACTTCCCCTCTTTTATAGTTTCTTCCAGCTTGTTGGAAAAATCCTTTGCTGTGGTGTGGGGATCAGGTAGTCTCCATTGGTCAAGCAGTTTCCATTGTCTACGTGTTCTCTCTGAGAAGTTTCCATTGTATACAGTTTCTGAGATCCTTTCCTTGATGGGTGTTGATGAGCCATTAACCCCTGTCTGCCTCCTCCATTGTTGCACCTGAAAGGTTGGTTGTGGGTGTTCCCAACCTCACAACATATTTCAGTAACACATACATAGTAAAACTTCATAACTTCCTATACCATGATAGCACATACAATCCAACAGGCTATTAATGTTCAACAGATCAAGACTTTTAACATGATACCTCTCAAGGCAAACTTCGTACAAAACATATCATAATTCTATGACAGTGATGAATATGGGAGTTCCAGAGTGCTACTCTGTGGTACGGAGTGTCATAGTCCTTTTTAGAAACAATTTTCAGTGGGGAAGTGAACCTGGGTTCTCCTTTTCCTAACATTCCAGGTTTTCATACTTCTATAAACAAGCCACATTTGAATTTCAGTTCTCTGACCCCACAGCATTTATCTGCATCTTATATTTTTGTGGTTTTCATTGAACTGTTTGTCTGATATACGGCAGCAATGATATATCAGATATAGGCCCATGTAATCCAGCAATGTTTAATTTAGCATGCATCTCTCTACCATGCAATAATTCAGCAGGTGACTTTTGTGTTGTGGCATGGCGTGTAGCCCTGTAGATTTAAAAGTAATCGTAGTGAAGGTTGTCCGCACTTTTCTTTCCAGCATAGCTGTCTCCATAGCTGTTAGTCTAATTTGCTGAAGAACACTCCTGCTGTGTACAATCTGTATTTTATAAGTTTAAGATGAATTGGTATTGTTTAAAGTTGCAAAAACCGAGAATACTTTTGCCAGGCACAGGAAACTAGTGTTGTTTAAGGTATTTAGCATTTAATCCTTAAGGTGACTTAATGCTACAAAATTTAAAATGTTTTAAATAAAGACCAAAAGTTGTGGCTGCAGCAGGGTAGTCAAAGCCAGAAGAATAAAAGATTTAAATTTGTTTTTGGGTAACAAAATAGCAAATAAAAAATCTGGTAAAGAGAGAGAAGGACAGTGCCCCTGGCTCTGTGTGGTCGAGCTGTCACTTTGCTGTGGGTGCATGGAGATTTTGTAAGCATAAAAGAAACAGTTACACCTTGTGTAGAAATTGATATGGCTAGTGTTGTAGAAATTGAATTGTGGAGAGGATGTGCATTTTCCCCAGAACATGTGCAGTGTATATTGTAGCAGAGGTAAAAGAAATGCAAACCTACCAATATAGGTTGTGTTGTCTCTTTCAGATCACTGTGTGTTTGAAAGCAGGAGTTAGAAGTAAAAGGCAATCAAAAGTCTAGGAAAGTTAATTGTGTCCTTTTTTAAAATAAGACTCTTTAAGCTGTGGATAGCTTTGGATCTGGAAGCAAGCTAAAAAGCATCTGTATTAATGCAATTTTCTAACTAATAAAGTAGAAGCCACTGAAACCTGGGCTGCCTATGAAACAAATACAAAAAAATATGGGGTAATTCCTCTGTTTTGCCTGAAATCAACAAGAGTATGTGTATATAAAGGAAATATTTTAAGTAATTAATGTCTTTCAAATCATCAGAGAAAACGGATGCCAGCTAAACAGCATTCAAGGTACCATGCATTTACTAGTACAACAGAAATTATTTTTGTGTTCTATGTCCTGTCTTGTGAAGTTTGTCTAGTGGCCAGAATTGTTGGGTTTAATATTTTCATAAGACAGTCGAGTTCAAAATTAAATAAAAGAGTTAAATAAAAAAGCAGATACTTGTTTTATTCAACTTAGAATACAAAGTGTTTAAATAAATAAAAAAAAATGTAATATACTAAAGTCTAATACATTTGCTTAAGTAAAAAAAAAAGGCTTCATTGGTCAAATCTTTTAATTAAAAAAAATGTTGTTAAAATTTGCATATCAACAGTCTTTGGAAGCAAGGACATGAAAGGTTAACCCACTCCCCATATTGCCCATGGGATCCTTCTGGCTACCTCAGATTTCTAGCCAGAGGGCTGGGGAGGGAGGAAAGCTATTGGACACGAGAGGTTGTACCGAGTGGACTCCTCAAAGGTGGGTGTGCTTGTCCTGGCTTGTTGCTCCAAAGCTCTGTAATAAAGTTATTTTACTGGAAGGGTGTATATGGCATACATTGAATAATAAGACTAATGTACTGTATAATGGCAATGTGTATGTGTTCATTGTTGGGAAAAGGTGTATGAGTGAAAAGTGAAAGTTTCCTTTGTAGGTTAAAAAAAGCCAAGAAGAGAAGAAGAAAAAAGAACAGAACGAGTTAACTGGAAAAAAAAAATAGCTAGCAAGCTCAGTCTAAAGATAAGATGCTGGCCCATCCAAGGGCACTGCCCACAGCTAAGACTTGGCTGACAGCCAAGAAAAGGGGGGCCTGAATGTGCCCAAGCAACTATGAGATCTGCAAAACACTGCCACGCATTAATGAAATGTGTTAGGTTTTTCTCACAGGTAAAGAAGTGCTACCTAAAGACCGTAGCAGCCCTGCCGTTCATTGAAACCAGGAGACTGAGTCTACGTAAAGTCCATCAACGAAAGACTGCTTTGACTCCATGCTAGAAAGGCCCTTTCCAAGTGCTGTTAACCACCGACACCGCTGTGAAGTGCCAAGGACTGCCTACCTGGACTCATGTTTCTCACTGCAAAAAGACCCCTCCACCTCGGGAGGACTCTCCAACTGATGATCAGCCTATTCCTCCTTCTAACTCTGCTGTGCCTTCTGGACAGCAAAGAAAAGAAAAAAAAAGACAAAGTGAAGTGCTAGTAACCTCTCCGTTGTCCACTGACAGACCTACTGTGCCTTTAGATTTTTTCCTAAAAGAAGCAAAACCCATTACAGGGTGATGTGCTAGTAACCTCTCCCCTGTATGATGCTGAACCACACTGTTTCAGAAAAAGAGAAGAAGGAACACTTGCTCCATTGAAACCACCAAAGTCCAAGAATTCCTGATTACAAAAAAAAAATTAAGAACTAACCCTGGTGAAGAAACAAAGAATTACACACTGGCAGGAAGAAACTTGTGGGACCCATGCTTGGGAATGTGGTTTTGATTGGATTTTGGGGTTTATTCTACAGGCTGCGCCCTGTGTTTTGAATAAGTCCTTCAGCATGTATTGCCCTCCCTAATTGGATTTTAAATGCAAAAAAGGGCTGCTATTAAATTAGCACAATAGAGGGTTTGGGTTATTTCCTCTAGAAAGAAGAGAGACTTGACCGGATCCCTATGGGATAGGGCCAACAGTACAGCAGCAGTTTAAAATATTTTAAGAACCAAAAACATGATAAGAAATTAGGGCAACTAAAGAAGGCCACAAGCCTTCTTTGTGGAGCACAGCTAACCCAAGTACAGGCTGGAATTGGTGAGTTACATGTTATCTCCGCCCTTAGTACTATGACCCAGAAGTTGCTGATAGAGATGGTATTGAATATCACTGAGGCTGGGAAGGCATTGCAGTGGGATCTAGCATGTTCAGGCTTGGCCCACTGCCCTTACAGACACATCAGGAGTACCATCTGATCTGTGGCCATGAAGAAATACTTGGAGACTTTCCTGGTGGAAGTGCGGACATTCTCAATGCTCCTTCCAAGCATATGGACCGGTTAGGGAGGTGTGGGCTCCCACATACCGAATCCTGCCGGGTCCATGGGGAGGATGCATGTGGGATTGGGTAATTCACCGAGACATCTGGGAAATTAGACTAACGCCGATGCCCTGGTGGACTTGGCAACCGCACAGAGAAAACTAAGGCAGATGGTTCTCCAGAACCACTTGGCTCTAGATATTTTACTGGCCTCTCAGAAAAGAACATGTGCATTAATTGGACAAGAATGCTGTGTGTATGTCCCAGATGTTTATAATGCCACTTAGGAAAGAGCAAACCACCTTATGGAGGTAGCAAAGGACCACGGAGGGAAGCGAATTGAATCCTGGTAGAGTAACCTGTTCAATTGGATTCCAGATATAGGTGGTTGGCTCCATAATGTACTCCGAAGCGCTGTTGTAATTATATGCGGCTCACTGGCCTTGTATATTATAATAAAAGTTGAACGTTGGATGGGCGCCAAGGTGTGTTCTGCCCAAAAATAACCAACCCCAGTCTTTCTGCTCAGTAGTTGTCCCAGGAGTCCCTTCGAGGTACTCCAGGGACAAAGGGGGGACTGTTAGGTCCAAGGAAAATGGAGTATAGAACAGGTTGTTTGGCCAGCTTAGCCAAAGTTAGGCTAACTGTAGTTGCTGGGCCATTCCTGTCTCTCTGTGAAACATGAGGACATGCTTGCTTGGGCTACAAAGAATGAGATAAAGGGCGGGGGACCGTATTCTTGTACCAACTGTACTAGGAACGGTTTGTTTGGACATATGGAGACTTGCAGTCCCCACTCCCTGTTTCTGTTCTTAACTCCCTCCTTTCTCCTAGTTTCTAGTGCATGACGAAAAGCTGATAAGAAGCTGCTAAGGCATCATGAACTGTTTGTACTGTCAAAGAACATAGATATGCATGAATATTAGAAGCTTTTAACTAGTAAAGGGGGGGATTGGGTTGCTTTAACTATGACGTGACGGAACTGTCTATATAATCTCACTAGTTATTGTAATCGTGGCTGGTTCTCTCAGGAGACGGGCCGCTCTCTATTGTTGTGTGCACTCTTCAATAAAGAGCTTGTATTGGACCTTGCTGGTGTTGCCTGTCTCTCACTCTGCGGTCAGACAACGAACCTTGCCGTCTGGGTTAAAAAGTCCCCGACATTACCATCTAGTCATTTATTCGCCATTTTGTAGCTGTGCGTTTGATTTTTCCTTCCTTAGTGAAGTGCTTTGATCTTGTCTTTATTGAAATCCATCCTGTTGATTTCGGACCAATTCTCCAATTTGTCCAGGTCATTTGGAATTCTTATCCGGTCTTCCAGAGTTGTAGCAACCTCTCCCAGCTTGGTGTCATCTGCAAATTTTATCAGCATACTCTCCAGTTCATTATCCAAGTCATTAATGAAAATATTCAATAGTGATAGGTAGAGTCGCAAAAGTTTAAGATGAGACAGGAGGAAAGTTTAAGGTGAAATATGATGTAAAAGTCCACTGAGTACAGGTTACACTGAGACCAAGGGGAGTAAAAAGGGAGAAAAATCAATATCTTCCCCTGCCCCCCCCAAAAAAGATTTTCTTTCTCAAATTTACATAAAATGCTCTTATTATGAATTGTTTCAAAATAACAAAAGATCAATGGTATTCAAACTGTTGAGAGAAAGTAGAAGACACTCTGTGACAAGAGGCTTCCTACCTGATTCCAATGTAGAAACATGGACCGTAAAAAAGAAAAGGAGGTAACTGGACAGAGAGGGGTTGCCCATGGCACAATGCGAGTGGAAGGAAATCCTCATCTTCATTGTAACTTGATTCACACACCAGAAAGGAAAAGAAAAAACAAATTCCAAGTAAGCAATGTGCTGTAATTTGGGATACAAATTCATTGAGCACAATATGAACCCTAGGACATGTGTTAATTAATAATTGCATCAAAATGTGTGTGTTTGCTACTGTTTTTGTCAAAAGACATGTTACAAGACATAGCAAAACTCTGCTTCACTGTTCACCATCTCAAATTACAGTCCAATATTCTGGACAAAGGCCTTAATACTAGCATTTGCAAAATTCATTGAAAAATATCACAAAAATCACTAACTTTTTGGTTGTAAAATTACAAAGAGAAAGTAGCCAAGAAGAACAAATGTATTTTGTATCTGTTTTTATAATGCAGTGTGAGAAAAGGCATTGCAATTTCTGGGTCTGGGTCAAATGGATAAATACAGAGCATCTAAAGTCATTAGTGAAGCTTTTCAAGTGGAAAAAGGAGCATTTTAAAAACAAATTAAAGGATGAGAACTTCTTGCCACGTACCTCATGAGCCCAGGAGAAACTTCCCAGCAGTTACAGGATCACTGGGACATTTCCAGCTTCTCACAGTCAGTGAAATGGACCTTTAGTCCGGGAGGTGCCTGACAATGAAAAAATTAAAGTTATAGTATAAAGCAAAAATAATTTAGGAAAAGAGAATCAGTTCAGTATCATCTGTCCTTGTGCACTTTTATGGTGATGTTTTTTAAACAGCAGCAGAATTTACTCTTTTCTCCTGCATGTAGCAAGGCTGAAAATGCAAGTGAAATTGTAAAGCAGAAAGCCACCATTATCGTTTAGATGGTGCTATGAAATTAAAGAGTCCTTATGGAAATCTGCATTCAGCAATGTGCTTATCCTCTCAGACCCAGATGGCTTAGCCTCACACACATCCCGGTTGGAGCAGAGTCATTCCCACTGTGGAAGAGGCTGCTTCATCCCAGTATGATGGAGTGATGATAGTCACTCCATAGTTTAAGACTCTAATAGTTTCCTTTATAACCCTGATTTTTGACCCTACATCTATAAACTACAGGAAGATCCTATCAGCCTCAAAATTGGAACCTTAAATCTGGGACTGAAGTAAACTATTTCTACAAAATTTGATGTGAATTGGACAAGTGGTTGCTGAATTATAACACCCTGGAAAGGAGGGTTCACCAAAGTTAAAAATCTTTTTTGCTGCTTTAAAGCATAAAGAACAAACACAACCACCCATTTTCTTATGGCTCCCTGGCCCCTCTGCTCCCTGGACCCTCTACAGCAGAGGTTCAGGGGCTGCCCCACATATGCGATCCCTGGCACAGCGCCCTAACCCTCTGAACATTCTGCTTTCACGAGACTTGCCCAATGCTCAGCTCTTCCTGCAGCCTCTTGCCTTGTTCACGTGGCTGGGCAGGGGTAGCTCCCTTGCACAGACAGCATAGCTAAGCTAGGGTTACCATATTTCAGCAAGCAAAAAAGAGGACGGGAGGAGCCCCGCCCCCGTCTGCCCTGGCCCCGCCCCTGCCCCTCCCATTTCCGGCCCCCTCAGAACCCCCAACCCTCCCCCATTCCTTGTCCCCTGACTGCCCCCTCCTGGGACCCCTGCCCCTAACTGCCCCCCAGGACTCCACCCCCTACCTAAGCCTCCCTGCCTCTTGTCCCCTGACTGCCCCCTCCTGAGACCCTCCCCCCATCCTAACTGGCCCCCTAGGAGCCTACCCCTACCTGTACCCTGATTGCCCCAACCCTTATCCCCACCCCCACCCCCAGACAGACCCCTGGGACTCCCACGCCCCATCCAACCACTCCCCACCCCCTGGCAGCCCCCCCAGAACTCCCAACCCTCCCTGCTCCTTGTCCCCTGACAGCCCCCGCCAGAACTACCGACCCATCTAAACCCCTCTGCTCCCTGTCCCCTGACTGCTCCGATCCCTCTCCCCACCCCTGCCCCCTGACAGCCCCCCCCAGAACTCCCAAACACCACCCCCTGCTCCTTGTCCCCTGACTGCCCCCTCCTGGGACCCCTGCTCGTAACTGCCCTCCAGAACCCCAGCCCCTACCTAAGCCTCCCTGTTCCTTGTCCCCTAACTGCCCCCTCCTAAGACCCCCCCAAACTGCCCCCCAGGACCCTACCCCCTACCTGTATCCTGACTGCCCAAAACCTTCTCCACCCCCAAAAAGCCCCCCCCCGTCTCTTGACTGCCCCCTCCAAAATCTCCCTGCCCCTTCTCCTGCCCCCTGGCCCCCTTACCCCACCGCTCAGAACATGGTGTTGGGCTCTGTGCGGAGCCGGACACGTGGCTGCGCTCTCCAGCGCAACACACAACCTGGTCCCTGCCCCCGCACAGTGCTGCCGGAGCGGGGCGCTGGGCTGCAGGGGAGGAGGAGCTGCCAAGGCTGATGCAAATGGCCCGGCAGGCCGGCCGGCTCAGAATGCAGGGTGGGGAGGAGGAGCTCTACAGCTGCTCCAGAGTCCAGCCCGGCAAGCTGCAGGGGGAAGGGCTCTGGCTGCCAGAGCCCCATGCGAGAGGCTGACTTTCCTGCAGCCCTCCCAGCCGCTCGCTCTGCTCTGCATGGGGGGGAAATCCGGGACATTTTTAGTGATTTACAAATTCCCCCCCCCCCCGGACGCTATTTTTAACACAAAAAGGAGGACATGTCCGGGTAAATCCGGACGAATGGTAACCCTAAGCTAAGCACATAGATTTGGCACAGTCATTCCAAAAGGCAATGGCTAAGCGGGAGTGACTTGAGTCTGCCCCAGGAGAGACTGACCTTCTCTTCCTAACTCTGCTAGAAGTGAGCTTGAGCAGTGTCTCTGGTCCTCAGTTACCGCCTCTGTTAGAAGCGGGAGAACGGTACTTGTTGGCCTCCTAGGATAGGGACATGGGGTGGTATTCACAAAGGTACTTCGGTGCCTGAGTCCCATTTTTAGGCACTGCTGAGACCTACGAAACTGCTGCTTGGCTGCTGCCCAACCCTGTAGGTGTCTTGGCTCACTTGGCTGCTTAGTGCCTAAGTTTCTGCAGCACAAATTCCCTACGTGCCTAAGTCTTTGCCTCCATGCATGTGCTCTGCTGCCTCCCTCTAGGTTTCCAGATGCCTATCCCCTGCCTAACCCCCAAATGTGTCCTTTATAAACAATTGATTAATATGGAGCTTCCCTGAAAGTTTTATTACTGGGGGCAGGAATAATTAACAATCAAACCCAGTGTCTTCATTTTAATTTCAAGGGTCAGTTTCCATATTATTCTAAATAAGGAGGATTTTTGGTCACATATTTGCAGATTTACTATGAAACAAGCGATTTTCTGTCTTTATCGAGTACCTCTATGCTTTGCCCTAGGGAGAAGGCTAATGAAAAAGAAAAGCAAACAGGGTGAGGCAGTGAAGTAGCTTCCTGCTCTGTAAAGCCTCCATCACACACACCACATGCTAGTCAAGGGCTGTTAGAAAGAGTTCTTGGTTTCCCAGTTTGTAATCCAGGGATGACAACACACTCCTGCCTTTGAACCTGTGAAGGAAAAGCCCTGCAGAGGGGCTCAACCGGTCATGTTGATGGTGCCAACACTTGACCCCAATTCCCCGCACAGCTTTGATGGCTGCTTGTTTTGGTGCCCTTAGGAGCCTCAACTGCTAATGAACAGCGCCCGGACACTTGTTTGTGCTGCAGACTTTGTGGAGAGTGATTCCCAAGGGCTCTGGGCTCAGAGGGCAGCAGCGTGGCCTGTACATGACTGGACCCATAGAGCAGTGGTTCTCAGACTTTTGTACCGGTGACCCCTTTCACATCGCAAGCCTCTGAGTGCCACCCCCATTATAAATTAAAAACGTTTTTATACATTTAACACTATAATAAATGCTGGAGGCAAAGCAGGGTTTGGGGTGGAGGCTGACAGCTTCCAACCCCCCATATAATAACCTCCCGACCCCCAGTTTGAGAACCCCTGCCCTAGAGGGTCTGGCCGGGCTGGTGCAAGCCCTGGTGCACTTGAGCAGGGCCCCACACAGGCGCTGGGTGTTCCCAGGCCAGGGCCTGGCCCAGCCCCTGGGGAACGGGCAGCGCAGGCAGTACAGCTAGATAGGCCCACGGGGTGGCTCCCTGGCACTGCCGGACTGCAGCTGCAGGCTATAGGGCGCCGCCAATCCCCCAAGAGCCACAAACTGAGCTCGCGGGGGGAACGGGGGAGAGGAGGAACAAGAGGATATGTTGCCCCGGTGCTCCCTCTATTAGAGTCTAACCTGGAACAGTTACTGGAAGTTATATTGCCCCGGTGCGCTCAATATTAGAGTCCAACTGGGAACAGTGACCGGACGTGACAGCACTCAGTAGCCCCTCTAACAGATTCCCAACGGGAACAGTGGGCGGAGGTTGCTCCTCTTCCATACCTGGGGGATTGGGAGCTAGTGGAGAGGGGGAGGCCTGGCAGCATTGAGACGGGGGCACCTGGCAAGTATTAGGGTGTGGGGGGAGTGAGGAGGGGCAGCGTGGGGGGGGGTCCCTGCTGCAGTGCAGCAAGCTGGACCCTGCACCCCCGCGCGCACTGGGGATGGTGCAGAGCGGCGAGCGGGGCAGGGAGACATCTCCCGGGGGGTGCTTCCCAGCAAGGGCGGCCCCTCCCCAGCGTCACAGTAGCTTTCGCTTTCGGCCTCGCACCACCGGCCCCTCACTCTAGAAATGGGAAGGCGGGGCCGGGCTTGGCAGCAGCTAATGGGAGATGGAGTCAGGGGAGAAACTACATCTCCCATGGTGCCATGGGGTCCGCAGTGGCAGATGGGAGATGGAGGCAGGGGAGACACTACGTCTCCCATGATTCATTACCTCACTCCCCACCCCGCTGCTTCTTGCAGGGGTAGTCTCACAGGGTTATTGAGCTATGGCCCTGGGATTTCCCCTCCCCTGCCTAGAGCCCCCCAACCCCAGGCCCCGTAGGGTTTGCAGGTGGGGTCAGGGCCGGCTCTAGGTTTTTTGCTGCCCCAAGCAAAAAAAATTTTGGCTGCCAACCCCGCCCCCAACTGAACCCTCCTGCCGCCCCAGCCCTGGGTCACTGGTAACTCGCTCCCAGGGCGGGTCATTCAGCAGGAATTTTGGATGTTCACAGAACACAGACAGGATTGGTTCCCATATGGTTACAGAACTGCAGTAAAGTGGAACATTTTTCAGCTTGTGTGATTGGAGGATATCTGGATGCATATTATAAGACTGTCCTACATAAATGAGGAAAAGTTGAGGTGCCTTTATTATTCTTTTGTTCCATTCTTTGTTTCTATGGGGAATTTGCCAATGCAATATTACTGTCTTCCTTTCAAAGAAATAAAACTAAAACTAAAAAAAAAAAAGCAATGGCTGTTGAAAATAGCAATTTCAGTCCTAATAACCACTGGGAAGCATTTCTTGCTCAATTTATTCTACTTTTTCTACAGCAAGTTACAGTGGATCAGTATATTTGATTTGGGGGAAATGAAGTAACAGCTGCCCAAATTGCGCTTGAGCACTCCTGAATTTTGAGGGTGTTCAAATCTGGAAGGCAGGTGCTAGATTCCCTTTCTGAATATTAGCTATATCTGGAAAAAGAAAAGTCAGTTTCTGCTTCCATGGCTCAGAAGTGTAAATCCTCCTACGTGCCTGGTACTGTATCTAAAGCTGCCCAGGTCCTAGTAGAGCGTACCCTCCCTTACTTTTCCGTTTAAATTCTAGTGGGATCCACATACCTCCCTTGCTAGGCTTCAGATAGAGAGGTGCACTGTCCATTTAGTCCACCCAATTCTTTCTTTGGGGGAGAGCCCAAAACTGGGGTGGCAGGAGGTGCGGGGGAGGGGGAGCCCAGGGCTGGGGCAGCAGGAGGTGCAGGTGGGGACCAGAGCTGGGGCAGTAGAGGGTGCGGGTGTGGGGGGGAAGAGCCCAGGGCTGGGGTGGCAGGAGATGTGGATGGGGGCCAGACTGGGGCGGCAGGAGGTGCAGGTGGGGGCCAGAGCTGGGGTGGCAGGGGATGCAGGTGCAGCGGGGGAGAGCCCAGGGCTGGGGTGGCAGGAGATGCGGGTGGGGAGAGAGCCCAGGGCTGGGGCAGCAGGGGGGTGCAGATGGGGGCCAGAGCTGGGGCAACACGGGGTTGCGGGGGGAGCGCTGGGGTGGGGAAGCAGCAAAAAACCTAGAGCTGGCTCTGCCCCTACCATTCACAGCAAGCTGCAGCGTGAGGTTTCAGTTCCACACTCCTTCCCCCTCCCTTTCCTGTTAATTGTGGCTGAGGGAATGCTGGGAAATGTAGTTCTTTCCCTGCTCCAGGGTTGGCAGTATAGGCAGGGAGCTAACTAAGGAACTACAGCTCCCAGGGCCCCCTGTTGGTTCTCAGCTCCCATGCTGGATTCTTGCGCCCCTGCAAATTTGCCACCCCAAGCAACTGCTTGCTTTGCTGGTGCCTAGAGCCAGCCCTGGGTAGGGTGCCCTGGGAGGTTGGGGTCAGGGGAAGATGGGAGGATTGGCGGGTGGAGGGGGGCTGGAGAGCTGCAGCAACCAAGGCAGTGAAGGTGGCCACGCACATGTTCCCAGAATGCCGAGGGACAGGGCGGGGAGGTAATATCTATTATCGGAATAAATTCTTTTGGGGAGAGAGACAAGCTTTTGAGCCAGGCAGGGCTCTTCTAAAGGGCAGGTAAAGGTGCTCAGAGTGTCACAGCTAAATACCAGGTGGAGTCCTCTACCCAGAACACCAGCCATTCCAGTGCTTCTGGGTACAGCGTGGACCCATCCGCACCCATATTACCAACCCTAGTGCCTAACCCAGAGGTGGTGCCACCAGGGGGCACTGCCACAGTGGTGGGGGTTTACACAGGCCACTGCCCTAAATGACCACCAGGGGTCACACAGAGTGCACTGTGTTATTTGGCCACCAGATGTCACAGCCCAACAGGTGGGGTACACATAGGCAGGGCCGGCTCCAGGCACCAGGCCACCAAGCTGGTGCTTGGGGCGGCACCTGGAGGGGGGCGGCGCGGTGCTCCAGCCCGAGAGCAGGGCTGCGACCGGGCTCGCCGCCCTCCCCCCGGCCCTGCCTCTGGCCGCCAGGGAGAGCGGAGCCCCAGCCGGGCTCGCCGCCCTCCCCGCGGCGCAGCCTCTGGCCGCCGTGGAGAGCGGAGCCCCGGCGCAGCCTCTGGCCGCCAGGGAGAGCAGAGCCCCGGCCGGGCTTGCCACCTTCCCCCCGGTGCTCTGGCCGCCGGGGAGAGCTGAGTCCCGGTGGGGCTCTCCGCCCTCCCACCGGCGCAGCCTCTGGCCCCCGGGGAAAGCGGAGCCCTGGCAGGGCTCGCCGCCCTCCCCCCGGCGCTCTGGCCGCCGGGGCTCTGCTCTCCCCGGCGGGGCTCGCCGCCCTCCCCAGCGGGGGGGAGGGGGGCAGCGGGAGGCTTTTTTGCCTGGGGCGGCAAAAAAGCCAGAGCCGGCCCTGCTCACCGCACCCCTAGCAGAATTAGGGCTGTGATGACCATGGCACTCAGGACCCCCAGGCCTGGGTCCCGCAGCGGTACCAAGACAGCCGCTGCCCCAAAGAGCTTCCGATCCTTGGCAGGAGAGGATGGGGGCAGTAGGGTGACCAGATGAGAGGAAAAAAATATCGGGACACATGGGGTGCGCCATGAAATATCAGGACAAATTGCATCCCGACTAAACATCAGTCGGGACGCGGGACAAACGCCTAAATATCGGGACAGTCCCAAATTTATTGGGACGTCTGGTCACCCTGGGGGGAGGAGGGGACCTGCAAGAAACAACCAGGCCCCGCTGGTTAGCGCAAGAGGCCGAGCGCGCAAGGCAGCAAAGTCTGTCAACGTGCGCTCGGAGGCTCGCTGCTGCAGGCGGTGTAGAGACACCCTTAGACATGTAATTCCCATTGAAATCGACGTCAGGTAGGTGCCTAAATACCTTTGGGGAGCTGGGCCTCACAATCTTTAATATATTTACCCTCACAACACCCCTGTGCAATAGGGAAACGCTATCATCCCCATTTTACAGATGGGAGACTGAGGCACAGAGCAGCTAAGGCCTAAGCACCAGACCATGTTGTGTGCGACCAAAGCTCTCCAGGAAAATAGGTGGTTTTTCTAGCTGCCCGCCCTGCAAACTCAGCCTGAGATCTGAGAGACAGATTAACGCATTGCCAACCATACTGATCCTGGAGCTAGGACATTGTAGAGATGTGTGCACTGGTTTTAGGGGTGTTGTTTTTTAAGCATAGCAGAGTCTTACAGATTTGCATACAACCTTGTAAAGGCCTCCACGTTTTCTTCACCCTATGAGAAAAGCAGTCTAAGTACGGCCAACCCCAAGTGTTCCAAAATCATGAGTCACCCCCCGCAAAAAAAGACTATGAGATTGGCTTCAAAATCATGAAACTGAAACCAAAAATAATGAAGTTTGGTTACTTGTTATCTTACTTCTGTGTTTTGAGCCTTTGAGCTACACTCGGATCATGTTTTTGAAGCCCAGACCTTACCCTTTTAAAAATATGAATAGTCACATGAATCTGGGAGCTGGGGCTTTAAGAAAAAAAAAAAAAAACCAAATACCATGAGAGACGGGATAAAATTGTGAAAGTGGGCAACACTATAAGTATCCCTGGAGCCAAATTCTTTTTGGAATTAAATGCTCACCCCAGTTTTTAGGCGTGATTCTTATTTCTTTCCTCCACGAAGATAAATGATTTAGAAATATTTCCAGCTTTACTCACCAGTGCTGATCACAGTGAGCTGCCTTGTACTTCACCGCGCTCTGCGTTTAGCTTCATCGCGGCTCGGGATTTGGTGAAACTCCTTTCATTCGGGCCAGTCCAGGGGCTTGTCAAACCCAAAGGGCCGGGGAGCGCTGAACTTTGGCAGTTTTCTTTTCCTGTTATTGATCCTGCTCCAGAAGGAGTTTATCTCGGACACCGTCATGTGCCAGTGGCAAAGAATCCTAGAGAGCATCACTTTCTTCCAACACGGAACATGGACCTTTATTAGAATAAGCAACGCAATGCTAACCCTAAAGCTCCTCTGTTTCTGCTTTACTGTAGAGCTCTGCCTAGAAGCTCCCCAAGCCTCAGTGCTGCCTGGCGGATTGCTACAGATTTAAAGAAACAATACCCATAATGTCACCGTTTCGTTAATTCTTTTGACCATGAGCAACGCAGACTAGAATCCGGATCTCTCTCTCTCTCTCTCTCTCTCGATGCTGCGTTGGTTCTGCAAGGTGAAGAGGCGTATAAAGCAGGTGCTCAGAGGCTACAGTGGTGAAGACCAAAGTACTGAGGAAGAGAGAAGTAGTAAGCACTCATTTTACTCATGAAAGTGAGCCGATCTGACTCTGAACACACATGGGCAGCAGGTCAAGTGAGAAAGGAGGAGCCGATAGTCACTTGCTTTTAAACTGGGGCCCAACAAGCTCTGTATGGCCTGTCCTCACCAGGGTTCATAACCACATTTGAAAGGGTTGGTGGTGGCTTGCATCCATGCAATGGTTTCAAACACAGCTGAAGTAGCACCTAGCAAGCTGGAGGGTGAGAAGCGCCATTAGTGGTTTACAGCAATTGTTCCCAAGCACCTCCAGGTACTGATTCCACGGGCCTCGGAGCCTGTAGCTGGCCCGTTCCTACCTTAATAGTTGGGCTCTGATGCGCTACTGCATCTGACTCAGCTGCCCCCACCCTCGGGCTCAGGGGAGCTGAGTCGGCTCCGAATAGCAGTCACGATTTCCCAGCCAGCCGGGTTAGAGAGCGCACAGCAGACCAGGAAGCAGCTGCTGACAATCTACAGAAACCTTCACACCATTTTACAGACTACAACCTATGGCACCTTGCCTCAGGAGAGCTGCTCCGTGTAACCGACATCAGGATCTGAATGCTGCCATCTCTAGGGTGGAGGGCAGCAGCTAACTGGTGAAAAATAAGGAGAATATACTTCAGTTAAAGACAGAGCCAAGTCCTGACCCACACAAACAGGGGATGAGGAATCAAGTTGTTAGCCTGGCAAATGAGTACAATCGGGGTCAGCCTTACACACAATCTGAACGCAAGTATCAGAGGGGTAGCCGTGTTAGTCTGAATCTGTAAAAAGCAACAGAGGGTCCTGTGGCACCTTTAAGACTAACAGAAGTATTGGGAGCATAAGCTTTCGTGGGTAAGAACCTCACTTCTTCAGATGCAAGTGTCCCAGGACAGCTCACCTAGGGCCTGTGTCCCTATCATGCTGTGATACCAGCGTGGGATGGAGAACCTCATCTCCAGCCACACAGGGGAGCAATTCGTAGACTGATCCAGCCCTTCCAGCAGCTGGTTCTAGCTTGGGGTTTTGCAAACTGCAAGACTGGCCGTGGGTACCAAAAACTCATGGGCTAATCCAGCTCCCAGTGAGCATTTTGCCCTAGGGTCAGGATGGGGCCATTATTTTGTGTCCAGACATTTTCGCTGTGTTTTGAACAATTTCTGTTTTGCCCGCACAGTCTCTTTAAACCCCAAATTCCCACTTGTGTTGTTTTGTTTTGTTTTGTTTTTCATTCTCTTGGAGACTGGGCAATTCTCCTTTTCCCTTGGAAGAGAACATAGGGGTGTGCCTGTTATCACATCTCTCCTGCCAATCTCCTTATCAGCAGCTGCTTTCGCAGGAGGAGGGGTGTTGTATATCCGACTCCTGCTGAATGTGCTAGGGTGTTGGAAGCAAAATATGTTTCCAATGTAAACACATTTCCCATAAGGAGAACTGAAAAGGCAGAACTCAAGAGTACCTTGTGGTTAAATCACAGGACTGGGAGTCAGGACTCCTGACTCACTGTGTGACCTTAGGTTAGTCACGTGACCTCTCCGTGCCCATCTGTAAAATGGGGATACCAGTGATTTACCTCTCAGTGGGTTGTGAGATTTAATTTGTCACTGTTTGTAAAAATGCTTTGAGCTCCTCAGAGAGAGGAAACTAGAGCACGGCAAAGCATTGTACGCTCATTATTACAGTGCACTGCGAGCTTCTTTAGCATCACAGAACACAGCCATCAGGCTGGCAGATGGCCCAGCACAATATAAATACAACCAGACCAAAGTGCTCATCTGCCCCGACGGACGTGTAATTCAATGCTGAATTCAATCCAGTGGCAGTGCGGGATGTGAAATCTTCTGCCTTTGCTAACTTTGGAAGTGCCTGCAAGTCACTGCAACCCAATGGGTGATTGGTGCCCCTTGTGCTGTGCACTGGTGGGGCTGAATCCAATCTCTAGCAGACAGGAGTCTCTGCATCACAGAAGCCACCAATGCCCCTGGCCCCGTTGATGGCAATTTGGGCTCAGAGGCCAAGCACTGAATGAACCCTGCAGACTGACCTCTCTTTACACCTCTAGAAATGGTCGCACCAGAATGGGCAGCACTGTCACTGCCACCCTACCTGGTCTGTGGATAAACAGGAGACGCTGGTCCCCAGCACTGTCAAACTGGCACAAAATGACTAAATATATTTCCAAATTCACTGAATTCAGCTGACAGGTTAAACCCTTGCCCAAGACTTACAGGGTCCGTCTACACTTGCAGCTGGGAATGGGCTTCCCAGTGTGGGTCAACAGGCTCGCACTGTGCTCAAAACATCAGCTTGGGCTAGCCACCCAAGTCCAAACCCACCCAAGCCCCTGAGAGAAGGCTAGCCTGGGACGCTGTGGCCATACTGATTTTTTTAGCATGTTCGCTCAAGCAGAGCTAGCGTGTGTCAGTCTGGGGGTGGGGGGGCTGCAACCCATGCTTCCAGCTGCTGTGTGGACACCCCAAAGATCCATACCATCCACACCTCTTCTTTAGCTGGGTTAAGTAAATACGATTTGTAATCTAGTAATACCTCCCATCCAAGGATCTCAAAGCACTTTGCACATCTCAATGAAGCAGGTAATTATTCCTGTTTTACAGATGAGGAAAATGAAACCCAGCGAGTCTGGCCGGCATTTTCAAGAGCAGTCCCTGCTTTTGTGTACCTGGCTTGCGACACCTGATTTCCAGAATGTCTGAGCGCTCACACCTCCCGTTGAAACCAGTGGCTCAATCCCTCTGCAAAATCCAGCCCGAAGTGCCCACCTGAAAATCAGTGGTCCCTCTGGAAACTTGGCTTTAGCGGAGTTTCCCAAGGTCAGGGAGGATCAAATCCGACCTGCCTGACCCCCAGTCATGTGCCTGAACCACAAGACCAACTTTCCTCTTTAAGCAGAGTCTATTTGGGCAGCAAAGAGACTCAGGCTCCATGAGCCGTAGTTTAAGCTGTACTTGAGTTCAGTCATTCGTGAATGAAATTGGTTTGCTGGGTTCTTTCCACACTTCCCCATTTCATAACTTTATGTAAAACTTCGGTGCGGTTGTGTGAGACCCAGCGAGCAGGGGCTAAAACCCAGTCAGGACGTACCTCTGTGGGCCTGAGACAAACAGCCTGTTTCCGTCCCGAAGAGGAGACACAGGAGCCCCAGACACAGAGTAACAGCCCCGAAGATTTGTATGCACCGCGAGGTTCCAAGAACCCAGCTCATGGTTAGTCAGAAGAGTCTCACTATTTGCCTAGCAAATAATGACCTGCAGAAGAGCTCTGTGTAGCTCAAAGGCTTGTCTCTCTCAGCACCAGAAGTTGGTCCAATAAAAGATATTACCTCACCCACCTTCTCTCTCGAATATCCTGGGACCCACCCAGCTACACCACCGCTGCATACATATTTACCTAGCAGTCATTCATGCTACAGCTTTACCCTAATGCAAACTCTCTCCTGCTTCCCACCCAGGCTCGTTAAAAAAGGGAATGATTGAGGGTGGTTGGGAATTTTTTTCAGGTAAATCAGGAGGGGATTGAGTGGAAAGGCAAGGTGAGGAAACCCAGCTTGGATGGTCCCCAAATGGGAGTCACTAGAAGTGGCAGAGTCAATCCAAGCAGCTGCTCATGAAGTTCATGCCCTTCCCTGGTGGAAATCTGAAGTAAAGGATGATGCTGTCCTTAAGGAGGGACTTATGAACATGCTGAAGAATAGCTGGGACTTTCCTGTGGTGTGCACCCACCCCCACTCTTTATGTTCCTCCCCAAAGAGCTCTCTGCCCTAAGCTCCCCGCACCTCAATGCAGCTCTCAACGGGCAGATCTGGTGCTCTCCTTACCCTTGTAAATACCGATCCCCCTTTGATGGCTCTCGCCATTGTCAACTTTCTAATCCCAGGAAACCAAACACCCTTGCCCCACCTCCCGCCCCACCCCTTCCCTGTTGCCCCGCCCCTTCTCCAAGGCCCTGCCCCCCACTCACTCCATCCCTCCTCCCTCCATCACTCACTCTCCCCCACCCTTTCTCACTTTCACTGGGCTGGAGCAGGGGGTTCGGGTGCGAGAGGGGGTGCGGGCTCTGGAATGGGGATGAGGGGTTTGGGGTGCAGGAGGGGGGCTCTGGGCTGGAGCCGAGGGGTTCGGCGTGCAGGAGCAGGCTCAGGACTGGGGCGCGGGAGGAGGTGTGGGCTCCGGGATGGGGCAGAGGGTTGGGGTGCAAGCTGTGGGAGGGAGTTAGAGTGCAGGAGGGGGTTCTGATCTGGTACCGGGGGATGGGGTACAGGAGGGGGTTTGAGGTGCAGAAATGAGTGCAGGCTCTGGGAGGGAGTTTGGATGTGGGAGGGAGCTTGGGGCAGGGAGTTGGAATGCGGCAGGGGTGAGGGGTGCAGGCTCTGGGAGGGTGTTTGGGTGCAGGAGGGAGCTCAGGGCTGGGGCAGGGAGTTGGGGTGCAGGAGGGGGTGAGGAGTGCAAGCTCCAGCCGGGCAGCACTTACTTCAGTTGGCAGCACAGCAGATCTAAGGCAGGCTCCCTGCATGCCCTGGCTCCACGTGGCTCCCAGAAGCAGCTGGCATGTCCGGCCCAGTTCTTAGGTGTAGGGGCGGCCAGGCAGCTCTGTGCCCACAGGCGCTGCCCCTGCAGCTCCCATTGGCCACGGTTACTGATCAATGGGGGCTGTGGAACCAGAGCTCGGGGCGGGGTTAGCGCACGGAGCTTCCCTGATCGCCCCTGCGGCTAGGGGCCTCAGGGACATGCCAGCTGCTTCTGGGAGCTGCGGAGACCCAGGGCAGGCAGGGAGCCTGCCTTAGCCCCCCTGCATCGCTGATCTTTTTGACCAGGCGTTCCAGTCAAAAACCGGATGCCTGGCAACCCTGGGCTAGGCCCGAGGTTTGAGAAGGAGCTGCAGCACGTAAGACTTTTGCACCAGTTCCCCTGATGAGCAGCAAGAAAACAAACATTGATGGATTTCTGACTGTGCTACGAGACACGCTCCAACATGCATGTATTTGCTTTGCCGAGGCTATTGAAACAGGCAGGCACACTCCTTGAGCACACAGAAGACACATTATCCAGAAGGCCCAGCTGGGACCGTGACCTAGCAAGAGCTCACCACGAACTAGTAAATCTAGTTTCAGCAGAAAACCAGATAAAGTGGGTTGCAGTTGAATTGGCATCGTTCTAACAAGCCCGGCACACATTTAACATCTGCGTTCTGGGAAGCTCTGGTGCGGAACAAAGCTAGTCTATGGGCAGACTCTATTAGACCTTGTGTTGGTTGTGGCTCCCTAACAATCTCTTACCCTGTCTTAAATGAAGGGCGTGTTCACATATCAGTTTGAACAAGATTTTGTCTCCACCCACGACAAGGATTCACCCAGTCAGGAGCGGCGCAAGCACTCTAAAGGTGGAGGGCCACAGTTGAAAATCAGTGACCCCTCTGGAAACCTCCTAGAGCCCAAACTGTGGCCCTACCCCCTGTTCCGGCACCCCTGCACCCAGTTCATACCAATATCTTTAAATACGAGGACAGATTCTTGGCCCTCTGCCACTCAGGCACTATAGAAACAAGTTGCAAACCATGTTGGAGCATAGAATCATAGGACTGGAAGGGACCTCGAGAGGTCGTCTAGTCCAGTCCCTGCACTCATGGCAGGACTAAGTATTATCTAGACCATTCCTGACAGGTGTTTGTCTAACCTGCTCTTAAAAATCCCCAAAGATGGAGATTCCACAACCTCCCTAGGCAATTTATTCCAGTGCTTAGCCACCCTGACAGTTGGGAAGTTTTTCCTAATGTCCAACCTAAACCGGCCTTGATGCAATTTAAGCCCATTGCTTCTTGTCCTAACCTCAGAGGTAAAGAAGAGCAATTTTTCTCCCTCCTCCTTGTAACAACCTTTTATGTACTTGAAAACTGTTATCATGTCCCCTGTCAGTCTTCTCTTTTCCAGACTAAACAAGCCCAATTTTTTCAATCTTCCATCATGGGTCATGTTTTCTAGACCCTTAATCATTTTTGTTGCTCTTCTCTGGACTTTGACCAATTTGTCCACATCTTTCCTGAAATGTGGTGCCCAGAACTAGACACAATACTCCAGTTGAGGCCTAATCAGTGCGGAGTAGAGCAGAAGAATTACTTCTCGTGTCTTGCTTACAATACTCCTGCTAATACATCCCGGTACAATACTCCTGCTAATACATCCCGGAACCATGTTCACTTTTTTTTTTTTTTTTGCAACAGTGTTACACTGTTGACTCATATTTAGCTTGTGATCCACTATGACCCCCAGATCCGTACTGCTTCCTAGGCAGTCATTTCCCATTTTGTATGTGTGCAACAGATTGTTCCTTCCGAAGTGGAATACTGTGCATTTGTCCTGATTGAATTTCATCCTATTTACTTCAGACCATTTCTCCAGTTTGTCCAGATCATTTTGAATTTTAATCCTATCCTCCAAAGTGCTTGCAACCCCTCCCAGCTTGGTATCGGCCCCAAATTTTATAAGTGTACCCTCTATGCCATTATCTAAATCATTGATGAAGATATTGAACAGAACTGATCCCTGCGGGCCCCCACTCGTTATGCCCTTCCAGCATGACTGTGAACCACTGATAACTACTCTCTGGGAATGATTTTCCAACCAGTTATGCACCCACCTTACAGTACCTCTATCTAGGTTGTACTTCCCTAGTTTGTTTATGAGAAGGTCATGAGAGACAGTATCAGAAGCCTTACTAAAGTCAAGATATATCACATCTACCGCTTCCCCCCATCCACAAGGCTTGGTACCCTGTCAAAGAAAGCTATCAGGTTGGTTTGACACGATTTGTTCTTGACAAATCCATGCTGACTGTTACTTATCACCTCATTATCTTAAAATGTTTGAAAATTGATTTCTTAATTATTTGCTCCATTATCTTTCCGGATACAGAAGTTAAGCTGACTGGTGTGTAATTCCTCAGGTTGTCCTTATTTCCCTTTTTATAGATGGGCACTAGATTTGCCCTTTTCCGGTCTTCTGGAATGTCTCCCGTCTTCTATGACTTTTCAAAGATAATTGCTAATGGCTCAGATTATCCTCAGTCAGCTCCTTGAATATTCTAGGGTGCATTTAATCAGGCCCTGGTGATTTGAAGATATCTAACTTGTCTAAGTAATTTTTGACTTGTTCTTTCCCTATTTTAGACTCTGATCCTACCTCATTTTCATTGGCATTCACTATGTTAGACGTCCAATCGCCACCAACCTTCTTGGTGAAAACCGAAACAAAGAAGTCATTAAGCACCTCTGCCATTTCCACATTTTCTGTTATCATCTTTCCCCCTCATTGAGTAATGGGCCTACTCTGTCCTTGGTCTTCCTCTTGCTTCTGATGTATTTGTAGAATGTTTTCTTGTTACCCTTTATGTCCCTAGCTAGTTTGATCTCGTTTTGTGCTTTGGCCTTTCTAATTTTGTCCCTACATACTTGTGTTATTTGTTTATATTCTTCCTTTGCAATTTGACCAAGTGTCCACTTTTTGTAGGACGTTTTTTTGAGTTTTAGATCATTGAAAATCTCTTGGTTAAGCCAGGTGGTCTCTTGCCATACTTCCTATCTTTCCTACACAGTGGGATAGTTTGCTCTTGTGCCCTTAATAATGTCTCTTTGAAAAACTGCCAACTGTCTTCAATTGTTTTTCCCCTTAGACTTGCTTCCCATGGGATTTTACCTACCAACTCCCTGAGTTTGCTAAAGTCGCCTTCTTGAAATCCATTGTCTTTATTGTGCTGTTCTCCCTCCTATCATTCCTGAGAATCATAAACTCGACCATTTCATGATCACTCTCACCCAAGCTGCCTTCCACTTTCAAATTCTCAACCAGTTCCTCCCTATTTGTCAAAATCAAATCTAGAACAGCCTCCCCCCTAGTAGTTTTCTCCGCCTTCTGAAATAAAAAGTTGTCTCAATGCATTCTAAGAACTTGTTGGCTTGCCCTTCTGTGTTATTTTCCCAGCAGATGTCTGGTTGGTTGAAGTCCCCCATCACCACCAAGTCCTGTGCTTTGGATGATTTTGTTAGTTGTTTAAAAAAAGCCTCGTCCATCTCTTCTTCCTGGCTAGGTGGTCTGTAGTAGACCCCTACAATGACATTACCCTTGTTTTTACCCCTTTTATCCTTACTCAGAGACTTTCAACAAGTCTGTCTCTTATTTCCATCTCAACCTCAGTCCAAGTGTATACATTTTTAATATATAAGGCAACACCTCCTCCCTTTTTTCCCCTGCCTGTCCTTCCTGAGCAAGCGATATCCTTCTATACCAATATTCCAGTCATGTGTGTTATCCCACCTAGTCTCTGTGATGCCAACTATGTCATAGTTGTGTTTATTTACTAGCATTTCGACTTCTTCCTGCTTATTCCCCATACTTCTTGCATTAATATACAGACATCTAAGATACTGATTGGATTCGCCCCCTCCCCCCCACAAGTTCTGTCTTGTCTCTCCCTTATTTCTGCTATAACAGCCCATGCTGCCCCCAGATTCTGACCCTTCTCCCAGGTCTCCATGTTTTTGACTTAGCTGTGGGCTTTGGTCACCTGCCCCAGTCAAACCTACGTTAAAGCCTTCCTCACAAGGTTAGCCAGTCTGTAGCCAAATATGCTCTTCCCCTTCCTCGATAGGTGGACCCCATCTCTGTTTAGCAGTCCTTCTTCCTGGAACAGCATCCTGTGGTCAAGGAAGCCAAAGCCCTCCTGGCGACACCATCCTCACAGCCAAGCATTCACCTCCAGGATGGTTCCAGAGGAATGCGTTCTACTCACAAAACCCATAGGACCATTCCAGGATTTCATTGGAGGGCTCTTACCCAAGAACTGACCAGGCCTGAAGCTGCTGAGATCTCACTGCTTGAGAGCCGGGGCTGAAAGGCACTGTAGAAAGGGAGAGTGCACTTATTATTATGACAGATAGCAACTGCCATTCAGAATCTCATTGCTGGGCATCTGAAGAGGATGTTAACTCTCCTTTGCCATGATGGCTACAAAAAAATTGACAACGATTAGGCAGTGAGATGCAGGGTCGGTTCCAGGCACCAGCTTACCAACCAGGTGCTTGGGGCAGCCACTTCGGAGAGGGGCGGCACCTCCAGCTGTTCGGCGGCAATTCGGCGGACGGTCCCTCACTCCTGCTCGGAGCAAAGGCCCTCCTGCCGAATTGCTGCCGCAGATCGCAATCGCAGCTTTTTTGTTTTGTTTTGTTTTGTTTGGCTGCTTGGGGCGGCCAAAACCCTGGAGCCGGGCCTGGTGAGATGGCTCAGACCACTGCCTGTCATGCTGACCAATATTGTCTCATTGATTCCTTGTGCTCCCCCCTTCTGTCTGTCTATATCCATCTGTTGTCTCCTACTTTGATTGTAAATTCCTTAGTGCAGGGACTGTCTTTTTGTTCTGTGTTTGTACAGTGCCTAGCACAATGGGGTCCTGGCCCTTGATCAGCGTAATCACGAGTAGAAGTAGAGAAGTTATTTTCCCTCTGCATTTGGCACCAGTGTGATCGCTGCTGGACTAATATGTGCCTTCTAGCATTCACAATTCAAGAAAGATGTTGATCAATTGGAGAGGGTTCAGAGAAGAGCCAGGAGAATGATTAAAGGATTAGAAAACATGCCTTACAGTGATAGACTCAAGGAGCTCAATCTATTTAGCATAACAAAGAGACGGTTAAGGGGTGACTTGCTCACGGTCTGTAAATACTGTCATGGGGAACAAATATTGGATAATCATAGAATCATAGAATATCAGAGTTGGAAGGGACCTCAAGAGGTCATCTAGTCCAACCCCGTGCTCAAAGCAGGACCAATTCCCAGCTAAATCATCCCAGCCAGGGCTTTGTCAAGCCGGGCCTTAAAAACCTCCAAGGAAGGAGACTCCACCACCTCCCTAGGTAACGCATTCCAGTGTTTCACCACCCTCCTAGTGAAATAGTTTTTCCTGATATCCAACCTGGGCCTCCCTCACTGGAACTTGAGACCATTGCTCCTTGTTCTGTCATCTGCCACCACTGAGAACAGCCGAGCTCCATCCTCTTTGGAACCCCCCTTCAGGTAGTTGAAGGCTGCTATCAAATCCCCCCTCATTCTTCTCTTCTGGAGACTAAACAATCCCAGTTCCTTCAGCCTCTCCTCATAAGTCATGTGCTCCAGACCCCTAATCATTTTTGTTGCCCTCCGCTGGACTCTTTCCAATTTTTCCACATCCTTCTTGTAGTGTGGGGACCAAAACTGGACACAGTATTCCAGATGAGGCCTCACCAATGTCGAATAAAGGGGAACGATCACGTTCCTTGATCTGCTGGCAATGCCCCTACTTATACAGCCCAAAATGCCGTTAGCCTTCTTGGCAACAAGAGCACACTGTTGACTCATATCCAGCTTCTCGTCCACTGTGACCCCTAGGTCCTTTTCAGCAGAACTGCTACCTAGCCATTCGGTCCCTAGTCTGTAGCAGTGCATGGGATTCTTCCGTCCTAAGTGCAGGACTCTGCACTTGTCCTTGTTGAACCTCATCAGGTTTTTTTCTGCCCAATCCTCTAATTTGTCTAGGTCCCTCTGTATCCGATCCCTACCCTCTAGTGTATCTACCACGCCTCCTAGTTTAGTGTCATCTGCAAACTTGCTGAGAGTGCAGTCCACACCATCCTCCAGATCATTAATAAAGATATTAAACAAAACTGGCCCCAGGACCGACCCTTGGGGCACGAGTAGACAAAGCCCTGGCTGGGATGATTTAATTGGGGATTGGTCCTGCTTTGAGCAGGGGGTTGGACTAGCTGACCTTCTGAAGACTCTTCCAACTCTAATCTTCTACGATTCTATGACACTTTAACATTACATGTAGAAAATAATCATGTATTACAATCAAATTGATTGAGAAATTGAACAATTCCATAGAAGTTTGAAAGACAGTCTGGAGACAGCTATGCTGGAAAGAAAAGTGCGGACAACCTTCACTACGATTACTTTTAAATCTACAGGGCTACACGCCATGCCACAACACAAAAGTCACCTGCTGAATTATTGCATGGTAGAGAGATGCATGCTAAATTAAACATTGCTGGATTACATGGGCCTATATCTGATATATCATTGCTGCCGTATATCAGACAAACAGTTCAATGAAAACCACAAAAATATAAGATGCAGATAAATGCTGTGGGGTCAGAGAACTGAAATTCAAATGTGGCTTGTTTATAGAAGTATGAAAACCTGGAATGTTAGGAAAAGGAGAACCCAGGTTCACTTCCCCACTGAAAATTGTTTCTAAAAAGGACTATGACACTCCGTACCACAGAGTAGCACTCTGGAACTCCCATATTCATCACTGTCATAGAATTATGATATGTTTTGTACGAAGTTTGCCTTGAGAGGTATCATGTTAAAAGTCTTGATCTGTTGAACATTAATAGCCTGTTGGATTGTATGTGCTATCATGGTATAGGAAGTTATGAAGTTTTACTATGTATGTGTTACTGAAATATGTTGTGAGGTTGGGAACACCCACAACCAACCTTTCAGGTGCAACAATGGAGGAGGCAGACAGGGGTTAATGGCTCATCAACACCCATCAAGGAAAGGATCTCAGAAACTGTATACAATGGAAACTTCTCAGAGAGAACACGTAGACAATGGAAACTGCTTGACCAATGGAGACTACCTGATCCCCACACCACAGCAAAGGATTTTTCCAACAAGCTGGAAGAAACTATAAAAGAGGGGAAGTGACATCATCACTTGGCCTCACTCCCCCCCACAACTCAACACCTGGAAACATGTTTGGAGGACAAAGACTTTGTATGTGGGAGGGTGGTTTCAGGCTGGAAAAGAGTCCCAGCCTGTGTATTGAGGAACTATACTATCCTGTTTAGTTTATAGAACTCCGATTGTGAATTTACTTTTATTTCTTAGGTAACCAACTTTGATCTCTACATTCGCTACCTATAATCACTTAAAATCTATCTTTCTGTAGTTTATATTTTACCTAAAACAGTGTGGTTTGGTTGAAGTGCTTGGGAAATCTCAGCTCAGTTTACATCGAAGCAGGGCCAGTCTGGGTAATGAACTTATTCTGGTTAGGCTTCTGACCAGGGCAAGATGGTACAGCTCTGCGGTGCAAGGCTGGGGAGCTGGGGGGAATTGGCTGGGGAGCTGGGGGGGGAATTGGCTGGAGCCTCCCTATTGTTGGTTCATGAATGACTGGGAGAAGCATTCATGTAACTCATCTGGGTGTGTTGCTGTCTATGGATGGCTGTGTAAGGGTAGTGCCTGCCAGGGGTATGTGGCTTGACACAGCATCACAGTGTGAGGGGCACCCCATGTTGGAGGGACAGAGGGCTCAGTGGTCCCACAGTCCATGTTGCACCCCAGGGACCCCGTCACAAGGACCTCACGCTTACAAGCTGTCAGATGGTCAGTCTGGAGCACTATTCATCTGTTTCTGCTTACTAAGACATAGTGCAATGTTTCAGACTATCTAACTAGCCCTTTGCTGCTGACAATACAGGATAACTGACAGGATATTGGGCCTGACAAATATGCTGTCAGAGTCTGACAGCCAACTGTATTGGCTAGAGACTGTGTTCTGTAATTATTAAAGGAACAGTCTTCTATTATAACTAGAATTCTAATTACAGTTACATAACTACTTCTTAGTTATTGTTTATTTGCTAATTACATTATTTATGTTTATTATAGTAGCAGGTTATTGGATTAGTATTACTGCCGTAAGATTGAGTTTGTTCTAAGACGAGGGAAATGTGGTGTTGTTAGATCCAGCATTGATTGCTGAGAGCTGTAGTCTTTGTTTAGAAGCCAACAGGAAACAGGAAGTGTAAATATGGGTGTTGCTTCATTGTTGTCGTAATAAACCTTGTTGGATTTCACCCTTTTGGTCTCAGCTTCCACTGCTCAGCAAAGAATGAGATAATATTCAGTTAGGTAATAAATACACCATGATCTCCCCAGGCAGAGCTGCCAAGCAGCTCCTGGTGCCTTTTCACAATGAGGCTGCCAGAATGTGACTTAGGGCTTTCCTACACTAGGGGGGCTACAGTGGCACTCTAGCTATGCCGCTGCAACCCCATAGTGCAGATGCAGACTAAAGCGATGGCAGGGTTTTCCCATTGCTGTAGGTAATCCACCTTCCCAAGCAACAGGAGCTAGCTCAATAGAAGCACTCTATTGTAATTCTTCACACCCCTGAGTGACATAGCTGTGTCAATCTACATTTTAAGTGTAGACCAGGCCTTAGAGCCTCTGGCCTTCTCTGCATGGGAAAGTTGTATCAGTTTAAATTAAATTGGTTTTTAATCCAGTTTATTTAGATGAGTGCGAACTCCTATGTGGACGCTCCTACATCCGTTTAAAGCTGGGGTCTCAAACTCAATTTACCTTAGGGCCACTGCCAGTCCTCAAATCCTCCCAGTGGGCCACTAGTGTCACTGAAGATGGTGCTCAGAAAAGAAAACATTTATATTGTATTTTTTTATTTTGAGTTTCTTAGAAATAATAAAACTGTTATGCAACTTTATACAATTCTTCGCCTGCCAGAGAGTTTTTAGTGTTTTCCAGACACCTGGCAATGCTTCAGTTGTGTCAGTTTGTTGATGTTTGGCCTCAGTGACTGTGCAGTTGAAACCTTCAGGATTGCAGCAAGGTGTGCATCAGATAGTTGTGTTTGGTATTTTGACTTGTTTATATTCATTGTGGAAAAACGTGATGCTGCCTCGATGGCTGACTCTGCCCAGCCATTAGTGATGGTATCTCTGTCCCTCTCCCCCAGCCAATGGAAGCTGCAGGGGCCGCGCCTGCAGCAAACATTGCTGGCAGCGTGTCTGCATGCGTTTCTCCTCCGCAGGCCGCAGTGGGGAGGTTCTTGGGCCACAGATGGCCCGCAGGCTGGGACCTTGAGACCCCTGGTTTAAAGGCAGCTATCACTGGTTTAGTTAAACCTGTTCCAAACTGAGTTAAAATAAACGATAAAACAAAAGGCCTCTCTTACACAAAAATCAGTTTCATGTGGCTTTTTGCACCAGTTTAACTATATGGTTTTCAACTTACACCTTGTGTTAAATCACTGCAGCTTCACAAGGTCTTTGTTTAGCAACGTAGTCACGAAAACCTGCAGCAACCCATGGTCTACCCTAGGAGTTTGTTCCTAGTAGCTATGCCAGAGTACACTGTCTTCAGATGTTGATAGATATTTGGCTGTGTGTGTGTTCTTTCAGCGTGCTTTCCAGCTCTGCGCAGATAGCAGAGACAGCAGGCTGTGATTGAACCACCCAATAAATTCACAGACTCAGTTTTCAGCAAAGGTACTTGGTCAGGTTTATTGCTGACGAGGCATGGTACTAATGCCCTGGCTCAATGGTTACAGGTACACTAACACATGTATGCCTGTGGCAATGGACCAGCTCAGTGAATGGCCCCGACTTTCCATTTTCCCCTCGGCCAGACAAAGACACCCTCTCTGAGATACATCTTTATACACAGATACAAACAAGTTACTCATTACTCCTGATGTACCAGGGTGCCACCGTCTGACGTATTAGGGTGCCACCCATTGATGTATCCAGGAGCCACCCATTACCTTGTACATGTTGGTTCGATCAAAAAATCTCTATCCATCATGCTGTCATCTTGACTTTTTCCTTAAGATGGGTCAGCGTGTTCCTGTTCTCTTTGGGGAACGTGTTTGCTATCCAGATGTTCTGGTGCCACCTTTCTGGAATGTGTTTGCATATATTTGTGCCTAACACTACTTAGGAATGTGTGTTTCTGCAATATCAGCCCTATTCTTGCCAGATTCTGTCTGCTTGCAAGCAGGCAAAACCCGACTTTGCTTCTTTGCTTTATATCAACAAAACTACTTTAGTTCAGGTTAGGGTGACCAGACAGTGAAAAATCGGGATGGGGGTGGGGTGTAATAGGAGCCTATATAAGAAAAAGACCCAAAAATCGGGACTGTCCCTATAAAATCGGGACATCTGGTCACCCTAATTCAGGCCTCAGGCCTCACACCAGGCCTCTGATACAAGGGCTTATGTTTCAGGCCCTCTTCCTACTACATAAACTATACCAGCAAAACGGTCCTGATGGTTTATACCGGCAAAGTGACTTTTTACCACTTTATTTCACCCACCCTGAGCAAATCAAGTTTTACGGGGAATGGTCACAGCTTTGCCAGTATAACCGTATTTACACTAGGGGTATCTTGCTTTCTAGCATTCCCAGGCAACTGAGAGTATCTTCCTTATGAGTGTGCTACAGAATTCAGGAAACAGAGCAGGACCAGGGATATAAAGTTTAAACCAGAACTCTCGTTATAACATGACAAGATGGCTCCTACAAACTTTCAGCATACAGCCTCTGCGTGTATCTACTTCATGTGAGAGACCCCTGATAATGGGAGGCCTTCTGGTGATTAAACAACTAATTTTAAAGAGACTATAAATACAATATACTGCTGCATCACCCTTGCTTCATTCTTTAAACTTGTCCCAATAAATAACTGAACTTCTCAAACAAACAGGCCAGAGGCATGAGTAGAGAATTACAGCACTGAGTGCTGTTAAATCTTCATCTGCGTGGGTCTGAGACTGTTAACGCTTAAGCTGCTGGCACTTATTTTTACCACTGGCGCAATCTGTCATCTCTATGGGGGGAGGGATAGCTCAGTGGTTTGAGCATTGGCCTGCAAACGCAGGGTTATGAGTTCAGTCCTTGAGGGGGCCACTTAGGGATCTGGGGCAAAATCAGTACTTGGTCCTGCTAGTGAAGGCAGGGGGCTGGACTCCATGACCTTTTAAGGTCCCTTCCAGTTCTAGGAGATAGGATATCTCCATTAATTTATTTTATTTTTATTTATTTATGTCATCTCTGTAGACAATTGTCATACGAATCCTGGTCGCAAATGTGTGTGTGAGAGAGAGAGAGAGCGCAGGGGGGGGAGGCAATAGGCCACATGTCCTCCCCTTCCTTACTAAGGCTGTGGAGTAACTGCTCACCTGCTACTG
Organism: Malaclemys terrapin pileata; assembly: GCF_027887155.1. NCBI lineage: Eukaryota > Metazoa > Chordata > Testudines > Emydidae > Malaclemys > Malaclemys terrapin. The sequence goes on along the minus strand of NC_071524.1, from coordinate 6,729,391 downwards.
CAACTTGGCACTTAAGGTTTCTAATCCTCAGCCCCTCATACATTCCATAGAGTCATAGATGTTAAGGCCAGAAGGCACTTTTATGATCATTTAATCTGACCCTCTGTATGACACAGGCCAGAGAATTTCTCCCAGTGATTCCTACATCCAGCCCAGTAACTTATGGGTGAGCTAGAGCGATTATTTATTAATTTATTTATTTTTAAGGAAGAGACTTACAATTCTGATTGAAGGACTACAGGAGATGGAGACTCCACCATGTCCCTTGTTCCAGTGATTTAAGTACACACATGGTGAAAAATTTGCACCATATTTTGTCTGGCTTCAACTTCCTGCCACTAGAATTGTTATTTCCTGGAGCTCACAGCCAGTTTAGTTGGGCTGCTCGCTCTGTTCAATGATACGCCTTATCATTTTATCCTGGATGTCTGGAATGTGTTTTCCAAAAAAGTAACTGTTGTGCTATAAAGGAAGCCCATGATATGCAGGGGGTTAGATGAGATGCTCTAAAGGTCTCTTCTGGCCATAAAGTCTCCTAATTTTGGAAAAACTGAGTGTAGCATTGGGAGCAGCCTCTGATGTTTTACTGTCTATCCGGCTTGCTTCCTAGAATGAACACGCATTGAGTGGGGTGATCCACAGAGAGCAGCTCAAACCTTCAAAGTGTTAGGCCAGCAGCAGGACATTAGCACTTCAGGGGATGGGTAGGTGTGGTAGTGACATCACAAAGGCCTTTTTCAGGACCTGAGCCTATTGGTCAAAGGTGGTAGGGAGGTGGTGACCTCACAGAGAGATGCTGACATCAGCGAGGCAGGACGGAGCACAGGGCCAGGGAAACCTCAGGGACCCCTGTGGCTTTGCTTCAGCAAGTCTCCTTCTCGAGGTCTCTCATTCAGGACTGAGAGAGTATTAGGGTTCACGTACGTGAGCGCGAGGAGGAGCCTTTTTCGAGTTTTCTCCTTTCCTTTTACTGATTTTACTAGAAAACAGACATACCTGTTGAGAAGGTAAGAGCCTCGGAGAGGTTTGTAACCTGTTCAGTCTGATCCACCTGGTGCCAGCTGAGTTCCAGGCATGGAAAACACTAGTTCAAGGTGGCAGAATTTTATAGCCCACCTGGGATTTTGTCCCGTGGAATCACTGGGGACATTAGGGTTTGTCCTTTTCGTTTTACCTTTCCTCCATCCCTCCTTCCTTTCGCTTCATCTCTTACTTCTTTTGTCCTTTCTCCTGTCCCCCTCCCACCACCAGGAGTGGTGAGTGTGTGTGTGTGTGAGTGTGTGTGTTGCGTGTTGCGGGGGGTGCTCTGCATCTCCCATTGTGGGAGGTCCGCCCAAGAAAGTGGGGTTGAAATAGTCTTCAGACAGTGATCCCTACCAGTGACCTGGGCCTTCCTTTGGGCTCTCTGGTGAGAACTCTCAGCCTCCCGCCCCTCAGTCTCTACCCTGATTGGTTGAGCAGGGGGTTATTGGCAGGGAGGAGACTCAGGTCCTTGTTGTTCTCTTTTAAGAACAAGTAAATAAATCATAACCAGTCATCTGTTTGACGAATTTTGCTGCTTCTCTACATTAATTGTCTCTGCGCAGTTCATGAACTGTTGTTGGTCTGGAGCTCATTTGAGAGCACTTTATTCAGGTTCTGGCTTTGGCAGGGATGGGGAGGGACCAAAAAGGCTGATTAGTGAGAGGCTGCCTTGACCCCGACTCACGCCTGCTCCCCGCTCGGTTCCAGGCTGTCCAGGCTCCAGAGGAAGTTCAGGAAGAAGGCTCTGCAGGTGGCCCCAGAGCCTGAGGGAAGCAGCTGCCATCTTCCCCAGGAGCAAAGCGGCTTCTCTGTCCCTGCTGGTGGGGAAGGAGCTCCCCGCCGAGCGAGGAGGTGGAAGTGCCCAGCCTTCTGGCAGAGGAAAGCCACTCCTGGTGCAGGCGCTGAGGTGAGAGAGCCACCGGCCAGGCCGAAATGGAGCTGGCCCAGGATGCGGCTGGTGAGGCAGGCCCCAGCCCAGAAGAGGAGCCGGGCAGGGTGGCTCTGGGGCTTGTTGTGTGGGAAGCACCGGCCCCAAGAGCCCAGCCCTGATTCTCAGCAGGAGGCATCGCCCTGCCTAGTCCCTGAGGACCTTCCAGCCTCCCCAGGGCAGGAGGTGGAGGATCCCTGTCGCAGCACCAGCAGCTCGGCACACTCCCCAGGGGACAGCAGCAGCACTGGGACTCAGGCAGCAGTGAGGCTGATGGGCGCTGCTGCTTTGTTCCAGGTGAGGCACCAGGCTGGGCTCAGGGAGGGGTGAGGAGGGGGCTGTGAACACCCTGGGCCACGCACTCGACCAGTACTATGGGGGCGGGTCCCCAGCCCAGGTGTCTGGGCTGAGCCACATGAACCCCACTGACACTAGATGCTGCGATCCTGTGGCTTAGCATTAGTGTCTGGGATGACTTGGGGCAAGATCTCAACCTCCCCGCAACCCACTTCACTGCTGCCAGAATCCCTCCTGACCCCCCTGCTAGAGCCGCCTCCCTGCCCAACCTGGGTGAGGGTGGAGAAGAGGGTTCTGAGAACTTGAGCTATGGTTTGGAGGTGGATCAGCTGTCAAGGGCACTGAGGGGGAGGTGGCAGGAACTCACCCTACAAGGAGGGGGTGTTACCAGATGTGCCCATTTCTTTGGGGTATGCTGATTTATTCGGGTTACTCTTCTGGGGAAAGGGGTTCTGTAATTCTATCAATGTACTGCTTGTGTCACTTGTTTTTTCATATGAAGCTCTACTTCTCCCTTCTGCAAGTCCCCTCCCAGTGGAGCTATCCTGCAGGACCTAGGCTCCCTAGGGCTGGGTTACTCCAGCCCCAGAACCGGATGAACACCCACACACCCACACATACATTAACAGAGCAAGTGTGAGCAGACCAGGTCAATCAGCACTGTCAAGCTGACCCCTTATATGTCTCTGGACTCACTGGGCTGGATGAAGCAGCACTTTCAAGCTACCTCTCCTTATATGCCCCTGGGCTCCATGGACTGGGTCAAGCAGCACTTTCAAGCTGTTACCCTTATGCGTCCCAGATTCAACACGTCTCCAGCCCCACTCCCCCAACACAATTGTACTGGCAGTAACCTACTTGATGAGCAAACCCCACAGTATTTTGGGCGCTGCAGGGATCTTTAGTTTAGGTAAAAGAAGCGTTGCTGTAGAGTGAATGGGGGAAGCTAAAAACACAAACGAGTAAAGTTCAGCAACAGAGAGAGAAGCAACCAAGTTAACCATAAAAGTTATTTATTGAATAATAGTGATAACTACACAAGGAGAGCTAAACCAACATAACATACATTATTAAAGGTTAATACCTAAGGTAGAAAGGAAAACACAGAGAGAGGAAGAGGGGGGATCTCACCCACTCCATGAGGCTTGAACTGGTCGCAGTTCCCAGGTGATGGTGGTTGCAGAGGGTCCTGAATGTAGGAGACAGGCAGAGCTGCCAGCACGATCAGCCAGGAGAAGATGGAGTTCCAGTGGAACTGATGCATAGTTTGGATCTAAGCATCAGAACCCTGACTACAGAGTGAGTAGGGTTTTTTGTAGAGAAATTGCAATTGTTCAAGGGAGAACACTAGATTTGTTTATAGGTAAACTGATGACTCAAGGGGTTTCTTTAGACTAGACAATAGGAACTGATCACTCTTGGCTATGGGTGGTGTTTTCTTCCAGGGAGCTCACAATGCAACTAGGCTACTTCAGTATTTGGATATCAATTAAGGATTTATTAATAGAATTGGTCTGATAATTGCTGAGCCGGGTGAGTGCAGCCATAGGTTCATTAGCATCTGGAGCAGAGATTCCCATGATGCAGCGCTTCTCTGCTTTTTCTGGTCCCAGAGTTCACTGTGGTTCTCTGTTCTCCATTCTGTATGTAAATTGAGATGTCTTCCTGTCTCATCTTTCATGCAGATGAGGCTAGGGGAGTTGTCTCTGCTCTCCATTCTGTATGCTAATGGAGATGTCTTTATCTTGTCACCCTTGTCAGGAGGGGTCTAGGTGTGTCACCCAATGCCCTTCACTGCTCTCTGCAAGTTTTTTCCTCTGATGGGTTTTAGTTTAAGCAGAGGTGGTGGTGGGGGGTGTCTTTCATGAGTCAGGCTGGAGACTGCACCCTGGTTCCCCAAGAACACAGAGGTGTCTGGTATCAGGGAGTTGGCACTAGAGGTTACTAGAAAGGACAATAAGACTCCATTCTGGGGTTCAGGAGGTGAATTCATCCCTCAGTGGTGGGCAGGTGCTGGGTGGAAATACTGCCGTTCCAGGTGCCCTTAATTCCCCCTGATTCCTCGGGGCGTTTGAGTCTCTGACAGGTTCTCGTTCCCTTGCAGCAGGAGGACGTCATGGCCAAAGTGATGCACCAGCTCCGCATCATCCGGCACTTACGCCAGGTGCCTGAGACAATGCAGGGGCTGTGCCTCTGAAGCCATCAGCAACTCCCGCTCCCTGCTGCAGGTACTGCTGTGGCTCACTGTAAATGCGGAGCTAGTGGAAGGGGAAATGGAGCCCCCTGGCACTCACTAAAAGGGAAAGTGGTGCATTCTCCATCTCTTGATATCACTGAATGAAGACTAGATGCCTTTCTGGAATGTGTGTGCCCAAAAATAACTGTTGTGCTATACAGGAAGCCCATGATATGCAGGGGGTTAGATGAGATGCTCTAAAGGTCTCTTCTGGCCATAAAGTCTACTAATTTTGTTAAAAGTGAGTGTAGCGTTGGGAGCAGCCTCTGATGTTTTACTGTCTAGCCGGCTTGCTTCCTAGAATGAAGACGCATTGAGTGGGGTTATCCACAGAGAGTAGCTCAAACCTTCAAAGTGTCAGGCCAGCAGCAGGACATTAGCACTTCCGGGGATGGGTGGGTGTGGCAGTGACATCACAAAGGCCTTTTGCAGGACATCAGCCTATTGGTCAAAGGTGTTAGGGAGGTGGTGACCTCAGAGAGAGATGCTGACATCAGCCAGGCAGGACAGGTGCACAGAGCCAGGGAAACCTCGTAGAACCCTGTGGCTTTGCTTCAGCAAGTCTCCTTCTCGAGGTCTCTCTTTGAGGACTGAGAGAGTATTAGGGTTCACGTATGTGAGTGCGAGCAGGAGCCTCTTTCGAGTTTTCTCCTTTCCTTTTACTGATTGTACTAGAAAACAGACGTCCCTGTTTAGAAGGTAAGAGCCTCCAAGAGGTTTTGGAACCTGCTCAGTCTGATCCATCTGGTGCCAGCTGAATTCTAGGCATGGAAAACACTAGTTTAAGGTGGCAGAATTTTATTCCCTCCCTGGGATTTTGTCCCGTAGAATCACTGGGGACATTAGGGTTTGTCCTTTTCGTTTTACCTTTTCCTCCATCCCTCCTTCCTTTCTCTTCATCTCTTACTTCTTTTGTCCTTTCTCCTGTTCCCCTCCCACCACCAGGAGTGGGGTGTGTGTGTGTGTGTGTTGCTGGGGGTGCTCTTCACCTCCCCTTGTTGGGAGTTCATCCAAAACTGTGGGGTTGAAATAGTGCTTGGACTCCACTGACACTAGATGCTGCCATCCTTTGGCTTAGCATTAGTGTCTGGGATGACTTGGGGCAAGATCTCAACCTCCCCGCAACCCACTTCACTGCTGCCAGAATCCCTCCTGCCCCTCCTGCTAGAGCCGCCTCCCTGCCTAACCTGGGTGGGGGTGGAGAAGAGGGTTTTGATAACTTGAGCTGTGGTTTGGAGGTGGAACAGCTGTCAAGGGCACTGAGGGGGAGGTAGCAGGAGCTCACCCTAGAAGGAGGGGGGTTGGCACTGGAGGTTACTAGAAAGGACAAGAAGACTCCATTCTGGGGTTCAGGAGGTGAATTCATCCCTCAGTGGTGGGCAGGTGCTGGGTGGAAATACTGCTGGATCCAGGTGGCCTTAATTCCCCCTGATTCCTCGGGGCGTTTGAGTCTCTGACAGGTTCTCGTTCCCTTGCAGCAGGAGGACGTAACGGCCAAAGTGATGCACCAGCTCCTCATCATCCCGCACAGAAGGTAAGAGCCTCCGAGAGGTTTGGAACCTGTTCAGTCTGATGCATCTGGCGCCAGCTGAATTTTTGGCATGGAAAACACTAGCTTAAGGTGGCCAAATTTTATTCCCCACCTGGGATTTTGTCCCTTAGAATCTCTGGGGACATTAAGGTTTGTCCTTTTTCTTTTTCCTTTTCCTCCATCCCTCCCTCCTTTCTCTTCATCTCTTACTTCTTTTGTCCTTTCCCCTGTTCCCCTCCCACCACCAGGAGGGGTGTGTGTGTGTCGTGGGGGGTGCTCTACAACTCCCATTGTGGGAGGTCCACCAAAAAATGTGGGGCTGAAATAGTGCTCAGACAGTGATCCCGAGCGGTGACCTGGGCCATCCTTTGGGCTCTCTGGTGAGAACCCTCATCCTCCCGCCCCTTGGTCTCTACCCTGATTGGCTGAGCAGGGGGTTATTGACAGGGAGGAGACTCAGGTCCCTGTTGTTTTCTTTTAAGACCAAGTAAATAGTCATAACCAGTCATATGTTCGACAAATTTTGCTGCTTCTCTGCAGTTCATTATTTTCTCTACCATTCCAGTTCTCCTAAAATACTTGCTGAATAATTACTATGAACTCTTGCTTGTCTGGAACTCACTTGAGAACACTTTATTCAGGTCATTCAATGTCTGAAATTCAAGATCCGATGGTTAGTTTGAAAATCAGGGCTCTTGGGTCCTATTCCCAACTCTGCCACGGACTGGCTGTGTGACCTAAGACAAGTCAATTCTCCTTTCTCAGCCTTAGCTTCTCCCTCTTTCAAGTAGGGATAACAATCCGCCCCTACCTACCTCCCGGCGGGTGGAGGATGGGGATCTATTGGAGAGTGTCACTAGGAGCAGTGCATAAGATGAGGTGTCCTATCATGTTTACTCAGATCAGATTATGACATAATAGAATGGCTGAAATAGTCTATTTTATTTGTATTTTATTATGTTGCAATTTTTAAGAGCAGCAACTACTTAGCTCAGACTGAAACATCTTATCTAATTTTTGAGATCTAAGTGTCTCCTCTTTGTGTGCGACGAGACAATTTAACACACTGTGACACAGAAGATGCTTTTGTTTTGCAACAAAATATTTTTGCAAAGAATTTTCATGCCACTTGATATGATTTCAAGAAACAAACTGGTTTAGTTTGAATGGGATTTTCGGACAGAAACGGTTTCAATGAAATTTCCCCACCATCTCGATTCCTGGGCTCTATCCCTGTCTTTGGGGGGTTTGCTGTCTGTTAGAACAGGAGTCTGATTTGGATAGGGATAGAGACCTCTTCAATGTTTTTAATGAAGTAAATACTAATGGGAATTGTGTGATCATGGGAGACTTTAACTTCCCAGATATAGACTGGAGGACAAGTGCAAGTAATATAATAGGGCTCAGATTTTCCTAGATGTGATAGCTGATGGATTCCTTCACCAAGTAGTTGAAGAACCAACAAGAGGGGATGCCATTTTAGATTTGGTGTGGGTAGTGAGGATCTCTTAGAAGAAATGGTTGTAGGGGACAGCCTTGGTTTGAGCGATCATGAGCTAATTCAGTTTAAACTAAATGGAAGGGTAAACAAAAATAGATCTGTGACTAGGGTTTTTGATTTCAAAAGGGCTAACTTTAAAAAATTAAGGAAATTAGATAGGGAAGTGGATTGGACTGAAGAACTTGTGGATCTAAAGGCGGAGAAGGCCTGGAATTACTTCAAGTCAAAGTTGCAGAAACTATCAGAAGCCTGTATCCCAAGAAAGGGGGAAAAATTCATAGGCAGGAGTTGTAGACCAAGTTGGATGAGCAAGCATCTCAGAGAGATGATTAAGAAAAAGCAGAAAGCCTACAAGGTGTGGAAGATGGGAGTGATCAGCAAGGAAAGCTACCTTACTGAGGTCAGAACATGTAGGGACAAAGTGATAAAAGCCAAAAGCCATGTAGAGTTGGACCTTGCAAAGGGAATTCAAACCAATAGTAAAAGGTTTTATAGCCATATAAATCAAAAGAAAATAAAGAAAGAAGAAGTGGGACCACTAAACACTGAGGATGGAGTGGAGGTTAAGGATAATCTAGGCATGGCCCAATATCTAAACAAATACTTTGCCTCAGTCTTTAAGAGGCTAATGAGAAGCTTAGAGATAATGGTAGGATGACAAATGGGAATGAGGATATGGAGGTAGATATTACCACATCCGAGTTAGAAGCCAAACTCGAACAGTTTAATGGGACTAAATTGGGGGGGCCCAGATAATCTTCATCCAAGAATATTAAAGGAACTGGCACATGAAATTGCAAACCCATTAGCAAAAAATGTTAATGAATCAGTAAACTCAGGGGTTGTGCCATATGACTGGAGAATTGCTAACATAGTTCCTAGCTTTAAGAAAGGAGAAAAAAGTGATCCAGGTAACTACAGGCCTGTTAGTTTGACATCTGTAGTATGCAAGGTCTCAGAAAATGTTTTGAAGGAGAAAGTAGTTAAGGACATTGAGGTCAATGGTAATTGGGACAAAATACAACATGGCTTTACAAAATGTAGATCGTGCCAAACCAACCTGATCTCCTTCTTTGAGAAGGTCACAGATTTTTTAGACAAAGGAAACGCAGTGGATCTAATTTACCTTGATTTCAGTAAGGCATTTGATACGGTTCCACATGGGGAATTATTAGCTAAATTGGAAAAGATGAGGACAATATGAAAATTGAAAGGTGGATAAGGAACTGGTTAAAGGGGAGACTACAACGGGTCGTACTGAAAGGTGAACTGTCAGGCTGGAGGGAGGTTACTAGTGGAGTTCTTATATTATGGGAACAAGTAAATAACTTTTCCTTATTTACTTTCTTCACATCACTCATGATTTCATATACCTCTATCATATCCCCCCATAGTCTCCTCTTTTCCAAGCTGAAAAGTCCTAGCCTCTTGAATCTCTCCTCATATGGAACCCCTTCCAAACCTCTAATCATTTTAATTGCCCTTCTCTGAACCTTTTCTAATGCCAGTATATCTTTTTTGAGATGAAGAGACCACATCTGTACACAGTATTCAAGATGTGGGTGTACCATGGATTTATATAAGGGCAATAAGATATTCTCCGTCTTATTCTCTATCCCCTTTTTAATGATTCCTAACATCCTGTTTGCTTTTTTGACTGCCGCTGCACACTGCGTGGAAGTCTTCAGAGAACTATCCACGATGACTCCAAGATCTTTTTCCTGATTCGTTGTAGCTAAATTAGCCCCCATCATATTGTATGTATAGTTGGGGTTATTTTTCCCAATGTACATTACTTTACGTTGTCCACATTACATTTCATTTGCCATTTTGTTGCCCAATCACTTAGTTTTGTGAGATCTTTTTGAAGTTCTTCACAGTCTGCTTTGGTCTTAACTATCTTGAGCCCTTTAGTATCATCTGCAAACTTTGCCACCTCACTTTTTACCCCTTTCTCCAGATCATTTATGAATAAGTTGAATAGCATTGGTCCTAGGACTGACCCTTGGGGAACACCACTAGTTACCCCTCTCCATTCTGAAAATTTACCATTTATTCCTACCCTTTGTTCCCTGTCTTTTAACCAGTTCTCAATCCATGAAAGGATCTTCCCTCTTATCCCATGACAACTTAATTTACATAAGACCCTTTGGTGAGGGACCTTGTCAAAGGCTTTCTGGAAATCTAAGTACACTATGTCCACTGGATCCCCCTTGTCCACATGTTTGTTGACCCCTTCAAAGAACTCTAATAGATGAGGAAGACATGATTTCCCTTTACCTAAACTATGTTGACTTTTGCCCAACAATTTATGTTCTTCTATGTGTCTGACAATTTTATTCTTTACAATTGTTTCAACTAATTTGCCCGGTACTGACATTAGACTTACTGGTCTGTAATTGCCGGGATCACCAATAGTGCCCTTTTTAAATATTGGCGTTACATTAGCTATCTTCCAGTCATGGATACAGAAGCTGATTTAAAGGACAGGTTACAAACCATAATTAGTAGTTCCGCAATTTCACATCTGAGTTCTTTCAGAACTCTTGGGTGAATGCCATCTAGTCCCAGTGACTTATCAGTTAATTCCAAAACCTCCTCTAGTAACACCGCAATCTGTGACAATTCGTGAGATTTGTCACCTACAAATGCTGGCTGAGGTTTGGGAATGGCTGGAAGGTGAAAAGAGACAAATTCCTATGACAAATAAGGCACAAATATTCAACAGCGAGGATGATTGACCACAGGAAGAAGCTACCAAGGAAAGTGGTGGATTCTCCATCTCTTGATGTCATTTAATAAAGACTAGATGCCTTTCCGGAATGTGTTTGCCCCAACAGTAGCTATTGTGGTAGACAGGAGGCCTGTGATATGCAGGGGGTCAGATTAGATGCTCTAACTGTCTTTTCTGCCCATAAAGTCTACTCATTTCTGAGAAACCGAGTGTAGTATTGGGAGCAGCATCTGATGTTTTACTGTCTAGCCGGCTTGCTTCCTAGAATGAACACTCATTGAGCGGGGTGATCCACAGAGAGTAGCTCAAACCTCCAAAGGGTCTGGCCTGTGGCAGGACATTAACACTGCAGGGGAGGAGTGGGTGTGGCAGTGACATCACAAAGGCCTTTTGCAGGACCTCAGCCTATTGGTCAAAGGTGCTGGGGAGGTGGTGACCTCACAGAGAGATGCTGACATCAGCCAGGCAGGACAAGGGCACAGAGCCAGGGAAACCTCTGAGTCCCCTGTAGCTTTCCTTCAGCAAGTCTCCTTCTCGAGGTCTCTCTTTGAGGACTGAGAGAGTATTTAGGTTCACGTACATGAGCGCCAGGAGGAACCTCTTTTGAGTTTTCTCTTTTCTTTTTCCTGATTTTACTAGAAAACAGACGTCCCTGTTTAGAAGGTAAGAGCCTCCGAGAGGTTTGGAACCTGTTCAGTCTGATGCATCTGGCGCCAGCTGAATTCTAGGCATGGAAAACACTAGCTTAAGGTGGTCGAATTTTATTCCCCACCTGGGATTTTGTCCCTTAGAATCACTGGGGACATTAGGGTTTGTCCTTTTTGTTTTACCTTTTCCTCCATCCCTCTCTCCTTTCTCTTCATCTCTTACGTCTTCTGTCCTTTCCTCTGTTCCCCTCCCACCACCAGGAGGACTCTGTGTGTGTGTCGTGGGGGGTGCTCTGCAATGGGAACAGGGACAATTCTCCAACTTTGGGCAGTCGAGAGCCTGGGTGAGATAAGGGACGTTAAAGCCCTTTGTGAAGGAGAAAGGGGAGTTTCACGGTGTTGAGCACCAAGGAATTCTAAACTTTGCTAAAACATCTAGTCTGCAGAAACCAGAAATGGTCGGGGCCACATTGTAACCATTGTCTCTTTTAAAGCCCATTGAGGGATGTGAGTCCCACCCTTTTAGGTATCTGGGGTGCTGGGAGAAGAGAAGAGGTGCCTGTCTCCATTTTATGGCTTCAACAAACTAAGTGCTGTGCCCCAGTTCTCGTCAGAGATCCCTGAAAATAGGGTTACCATATTTCAACAAGCAAAAAAGAGGACGGGAGGAGCCCCGCCCTAGCCCCGCCCCTGCCCCTCCCACTTCCCGCCCCCCCAGAACCCCCAACCCTCCCCCCGTTCCTTGTCCCCTGACTGCCCCCTCCTGGGACCCCTGCCCCTAACTGCCCCCCGGGACTCCACTCCCTATCTAAGCCTCCTTGCCTCTTGTCCCCTGACTGCCCCAACCCTTATCCACACCCCCACCCCCAGACAGACCCCTGGGACTCCCACGCCCCATCCAACCACTCCCCACCCCCTGACAGCCCCCCCCAGAACTCCCAACCCATCTAAACCCCTCTGCTCCCTGTCCCCTGACTGCTCCGATCCCTCTCCACACTCCTGCCCCCTGACAGCCCCCCCAGAACTCCCAACCCATCTAAACCCCTCTGCTCCCTGTCCCCTGACTGCTCCGATCCCTCTCCCCACTCCTGCCCCCTGACAGCTCCCCCCCAGAACTCCCAGCCCCCTACCCCCCGCTCCTTGTCCCCTGACTGCCCCCTCCTGGGACCCCTGCTCCTAACTGCCCTCCAGAACCCCACCCCCTACCTAAGACTCCCTGTTCCTTGTCCCCTAACTGCCCCCTCCTAAGACCCCCCCCAACTGCCCCCCAGGACCCTACCCCCTACCTGTACCCTGACTGCCCAAAACTTTCTCCACTCCCCTCAAAAAGCCCCCCCCCGTTTCTTGACTGCCCCCTCCAGAACCTCCCTGTCCCTTCTCCTGCCCCCCCTTACCCTGCTGCTCAGAACAGGGTGTTGGGCTCTGTGCCAGCCGGACACATGGCTGAGCTCCCCAGCACAACACAAAACCCGGTCCCTGGCCCTGCACAGGGCTGCCGGAGCGGGCTGCAGGAGGAGGAGCTGCCGGCCGGCTCAGAATGCAGGGAGGGGGGGGTGGGAGGAGGAAGCTGCTCCGGAGTCCAGCCCGGGACTTTCCTGCAGCCCTCCCAGCCGCTCGCTCTGCCGGGGGAGGGGGAAATCCCGGACATTGTGAGTGCTTTACAAATTCCCCCCGGACGCTATTTTTAGCACACAAAAGGAGGACATGTCCGGGTAAATCCGGACGAATGGTAACCCTACTGAAAAAGAACGTCTTCCCATCCATTAACATACCTGGAAAGATACTGGAACTCCTTTTTAAACAATCAGAAAGATACTGGAACTACAGGACAATTTGGTTCTTAGGACTAGTGAGCATGGACTTGTCAAGAACAAATCATTCCAAACCAATCCTAGCTCCTTCTTTGGCAGGGTTACGGGCCTAGTGGAGGTGGGTAAACAGTAGATGTGATCCATCTTGGTGTTAATAAGGACATTCTCACAAACAAACTAGGGAGATGTGGTCTAGATGCAATTAGTATAATATGTGTGCACAGATGGTTGCAAGCCCGTACTCCAACAGCCCAGAACCAAACACTCCTCCTCCTGGGCAGTGCGCTCCGACCTCTAATGGTCAGATGCTGCTTAGCACTGTCAGAGCAGCTTTTGCTGGGGGATTCTCCCAGCACTTTCCAATAGTGGGAAAGTATGAAATCCCCATTTGACTGCTGGGGACAGAGCCTAGAGGGGGCAGCAACTTACCCAAAGTCCCACAGGTCAATAGGAAACCAGCAATGGAACCCAGGAGTCCTGACTCCCAGTTCCCTGCGCCAATCACTCCAGCGGAGCACACTCCCTCTCAAGCAGGGGGACCGGACATGAAGGCCTGGTTGTAATTGCCAGCTGTGGGAGGGAGTGTGCAGCAGTGGTTAGTGAGGGGGCCTGGAAATAAGGACTGCTGGGTCCCATCCCTGGCTCTGACACTTGGTGTGACCCTGAGCCAGTAGCTTCCCCGCCCCAGGCCTGGTTCTCATCAGTGGGGTTGGGGTCGCAGCCCCTACAGCCCAGGGGGGTTGGGAGGCTCCAGGAAGGTGTGTAAAGTGGCGGGATGTCAGGATCCCGGAGGCGCTGTCACCCCCGCACTAGGCCAGTGTTCTGCACCCCCTGCTGCTGGCCGAGTTTCTCTGTCCCTTGGCAATAAGACAGACTCTTGTTTTCACAGCCAGTCGATCGCCCAGTGCTATCACATTGCCTGCTGGCTGGGCAGGGTAACTCCTCAGGTCACCACCACCCTCTCCAGCCTGCCTTGGCTTTGGGGAGTGAGGAGAAGGGCGAGGGATGACACTGAACATCCTCCATCCATCGCTCCGTCAGCAGAGCAAGTGAGTGGCATTAGGGTCCCCTGTCTGTCTGGGGAGAGGCAGAAAGAGGGGGAAAGAATCTCTCCCAAAGGAGATTGGATTTGCAAACTGCCCCCAGGAGCCTCTCGCTCTCAGACTGGGGAGGGACTTCTCCAGAGCCGTCTCCAGTGTGTTTGGAAAGGTCCCAGCAATGGGGCTCCCAACCCTTCCCTTGTGGGAGACCGTTCCCCAGGCTGAGCGTCTCTGAGCTGGGCCAGACCCTGTGAGCTGCTGAGCATGGAAATCAATGGGAAAGGTGGGGGCCCTGGCCTTGCTCTGCCTCGGGACTTTGACGTGGGGAATGGTTTCCCAGGAGAAGTCCAGACTCCTGGGTTCTGTTCCTTCTCTAGCCTGGGGGGGAGTGTGGCCTGGGATGGCAGGAGGGAGCTACTTGTCCAAAGTGACTGAACCCAGTGATGGAAAAGGAGGAGACTCCCCGGGCATTGCAGCCCCAGGGGTGACGAGGGGGAACGCTGGGAGCAGATCATGCAATGAACTCCTGCCAGTGCGTGTAGATTGCATTACATGCACCCCTGTGGTGGGAGGAGGAGCTGCTCTGGCTGGGGCAGGGATGGGGAGGGACTAAACAGGCTGGTTAGTGAGAGGCTGCCTTGACCCCAGACTCACGCCCGCTCCCCGCTCGGTTCCAGGATGGCCAGGCTCCTGAGGATGTTCAGGAAGAAGGCTCTGCAGGTGGCCCCAGAGCCTGAGGGAAGCAGCTGCCATCTTCCCCAGGAGCAGAGCGGCTCCTCCGTCCCCACTGGCGGGGAAGGAGCTCCCGGCCAGGCCAGGAGGTGGAAGTGCCCAGCCTTCTGGCGGAGAAAACCTGCTCCCAGTGCAGGCGCCGAGGTGGGAGAGGCCAGGTCAAAATGGAGCTGGGCCAGGCTGCGGCTGGGCAGGCAGGACCCAGTGCAGGAGGGGAGCCAGGCAGGGTGACTCTGGGGCATGTTGTGTGGGCAGCAGCGGCCCCAGGAGCCCAGCCCTGATTCCCAGCAGGAGGCATCGCCCTGCCCGGTCACTGAGGACCTTCCAGCCTCCCCAGGGCAGGAGGTGGAGGATCCCTGTCCCACCACCAGCAGCTCGGCCCGCTCCCCATGGGACAGCAGCAGTGCCTGGGACTCGGGCAGCAGCGAGGCCGATGGGCAATGCAGCTTTGTTCCAGGTGAGAAGTCAGGCTGGGCTCAGGGAGAGGTGAGGGTGGGGCCGTGAACACCCTGGGCCCAGGCCCTCGATCAGTGCTATGGGGGCAGGTCCCCAGCCCAGGGGTCTGGCCTGAGCCACATGAACCCCACTGACACTAGATGCTGCCACTTTGGTCCTTGGTGCTCCAGTTGGGGGGAGGCACCTCTCAGGGAGTCCAGGACAGTCTCTTTGCTATGGGCTCCTGAAGGAGTTGGGGGCTGAAGGCATCACTGAGAGGGGGGAGTGTGGGGCCCGATCTGCCCTGGGTCCTGGTGGTGGGAAGGGGGCACATTGCTCCACCGTGCCCCTGTCCTTCCCCCGAGTGGCAGCAGGCGTCACCCTGTCCCCTTCTCTCCCTGGTGCAGGGACTGCCAGGGACTCAGGGGACGAGGAGGAGGAATGGGTGGACGTGGCCACAGAGGAGGCTGCTCTCAATAACAGCCAAGAGCAGCTCCAAGGCGGAGAAAAGGTACAAACGTACCCCAGCTGTGCTGGAACCGAGACTGTCCTGCCCCTTCCCAGCACCTGACCCCCTGCAGAGGGTCTTGTCCCTGATGATCCACCAGCCCTAATGGGGACCTTTCTCCTCCATGATCTGGGACCCCAGAGGTGGGGGTGTCTGTCACACACCAGCCGGGTCTCCTCCCCCCACAGGCACTGTCCCAGTTCCTGACCCTGCTTGTGGTGGAGTGGTGGGTGATTTGGACAATGGGCGGGTCCCCACTATCCCCCATTCAGGCCTGAGTCCTGCAGCTGCTGTGTGGGGGCAGGGAGGTCCCTGGCTAACTGGCTCTCTCTCCCCTAACCCCACTCCTGGTGGGTGCAGGAGGAGGCCCAGCAGCTCGTGTTCCTGCACGCCATCCACCCCACGTCTCGCTGCACAGCAGAGAGGGCAGGACACATTGGAGCCGCACTGCTGCAAGGCGGCTGTGGCGGAGAGGATTGTGGTGAGCAAGACACGGTGCCCAGCAGCTGGAGGAAAGACAGAGACATGAGAGGGGCAGGGGTCTCCCCAGGCCAATGGATGGGGGATTGTTGGTGCTGGAGGGGCAGCAGAGGGCAGGGATTGCTGGGGCTGAAGACTGGGGAGAAGAGGCGGGAGAAATTCGGAGAGTGGTCACTATTGGGCAGGAATCAGAGGAGCGGGAGGTAGGTGGGGGAATCCTGCTGGCTGTGTGGGGCCCTGGCTGTGTAATCTCCTCACTGAGAAGTGTCAGTGTGGCCCGAATCTCACACGCTCCTTTGTCTCCTTTGGGTCTCACAGGAGCTCATTGATAACTCTCCACCTGGCGCCATCCTCGCTAACTCCCTGATTGCTGTGGGCAACCTCAGGTACCGAGACCCTCCGGCCCGGTTCCCCTAACCCCAGTGCTGCTCAGGCCCAGGGCTGGGAGTCACTGCCCCTCCCACTCCCAGGTCACCGCCCAAGGGTGGCTCCTCTGGCAGAGGTGCGGGGAAGGTTCACTCTCTCCTGGCTGGGCTGTTCTTTTCACTCCAGTAACATTGCAACGGCTTTGGGGTGAGGCTCACTCCCAGGATCAGATACAGGAGGGGCAGCAGGGTGCAGGGAACAGGGGATATTCCTGCCCTGCCACTGTCTGTCTGAGAAACCTTGGCCTTATCATTCCCTGGCTCAGTGCCTCAGTTTCCATTCTTGCCAGTCTGTGCCCATTTCCCTGCAGTTTCACCTGCGTGTTGGTGCCAGTCCCATCCCCGCACTGCACAGTCTAATGCCGGCTCCTCTCTCTTGCCAGCACCATGACGCCTGCCCTGGAGCCAGAGCTGGAGACCCACCTCCTCCGAGCTTCCCTGCACGCCGTCTTCACCCTGGGCATGGAGAAGGACACCACCCAAGTGCAGGTAGATCATGCTAAAGTCATGGATAGAAGAGCTAGCTGTCATCCTGCCATGAATCCTTGCTAATTGCCTGCAGTGGGATGTGAATGAGAGAGGCCAGGATATGTGTTTGGGGTCTCACCAGTGCTTCCCAGAGACCCGTCTTCCCATCCTGTGGCAGGTGTAGCCCCAGTTTCCCTAACTCTGACCCATGGCTCTCCCTTGCTTTCAGGATCTGCCTAGGGTCTTGCCAGACCTCCTGGACGCCATGCTGGGGAACCTGCTGGCAGAGTCCCCAGACACCGACAGGCTCCAGTACATCTTGGAGCTGAGCCCGATGAGAGGGGTGAGAGCAATTTTACCTTCACTCTTAGATCCATTTTCCAGTCTGTCCTCCTAGCCGGGCCCCCAGTGGGCATCCTTGGTCAGGGCAGTCAGTGCAATGCCTCCTTTCCCCACAGCACATTAACTACTGGATCGTGTCCAGGGTGCCGCGAGAGAGAGCCAGGGCCGTTAAGAGCAGCACGGCCCTGCTCAGATTCACCATCACCCTCCCTGAGTTTGACATAAGTGACCTCTGACCCCAGCTTCCTGACTCCAGGCGTAGGTGATCTGGCTCCAACGGGCTGTAGGATCTGCTGCTGCAGGGGCTGTGGGTTAGGAGTGTTCCTCTTGGGGAGGCAGAGTCAGAGCAGAGAGTGAGCCTGGCTTGAGTCAAGTTCTTCTTGTCCTAGTTAAGTGGTGACTCTGGGCTTTTAAGGGGACTGTGCTCCAGGTTCATCCCTCCCTGTCATCCTGGAGCAGCTGGGGAAGCAAGTCCTCATGGAGGGCCCTGGCCACAGCCCGGTGCTCCAGGCTTCCTTGGGGGCAGAGGAAATTAAGGGTCTGGCTCTAGCTCCTATCCTCTAGCATCTCCTGCAGAGGGGCTGAGGGGAAGGAGAGTCCTGGCCCGGGGGGGACTGGGAGCTGACAGGAAAATGCTGATGGAGTCCCCTCTCCCTCTCCCTCTCCCGTCCATTAGAACTCAGCGGAATTCCCCAGGATGAGTCACCACATGGCACAGCTAGCTCTGTCCGTCAGTGACCCAGCCAAGGACATCAGCCGGCAGGCCAGGGAGGGGGTTTACCGGCTCTACCAGCTGCTGCTGCACCAGAGGGGTAAGGAACCCAGCTGGGAAATGGCACCTGCTAGAAGAGTGAGACTGGGACCCCAGCCAATTTCTCTCAGACTGACCCCGGCTGGAGGATGAGTCTCTCTATCTCTTTCTGTGTTCCACACCACGCCCTGCAATTCTGTTGGGCCGGGAACGCAGCAAGGACTCTGCCCACTGTGCAGCCACCAATGGGATTGGAAGGACACAAGCCCTGCAACCAGAAGGACAAATGTGTGTGTGTCTCTCTCCCTGTCACCTACTCCCTCCTGGGGGAAACCCAGCAGCTGATGGGGGACAAGGTGAGCAGCTGCATTAGACTCAGGAGATTGGGGCGGGGCCCAGGCCTCATTCCCATCCTGTGGCCATTCGCTGGCCTGGCACAAGGAGCCTGGTGGGGAATGAAAGGGAGAGCAGGTGCTCCTGGGAAGGGAGATGAATTCACCTCCATGAGCAGGAGCGAGCCAGCTTGTCCCCGGAGCAGCTCCACCCAGCTCTTTAGCCAGGCTAATTAATGACAAGCTTTGCCTCATCCCAGACTTATATTCTTAGGACAGGGTGCTATCGCTCTTGGGAAGGGCAGGAGAGTCCCCCAAGTGCCCTCTGTGAGACTCTCCTGTCCCACAGGGCCGCACCCAATTCCTAGTGGTCTGGTGTCTGTGTCACCCAAGCCACCACCCAGAGTTGCTCCCATCACTGGCAGCCTGGGAGGCCAAGGACTGACGGGTGATGGCGTCTAACCAGGCAGGGCTGAGGCACATGGGCAGGGGACTCTTGTCCTGCTGCTGGCAAGGCTGGACCCATTCTGGAGAGAACAGGAGGATTCAGTCAGCAGTAGGGTTACCATGACTAATAAATAAAAAAAGAGGACCCTCCACGGGCCCTGGCCCTGCCCATTTCCCCACCCCTAGCCCCGCTCCAACTCCGCCCCTTCCCCACCCTAACTCAGCCCCCTCCTCCCTCCCACTGCCAGCCATGGGGAAAGGGCTGCCCCAGCGCTACCGGCTTCACGGTTTGCCAGGCAGCCCCCAGACCCTGCGCCCCCGGCTGGCGCTTCCCCAGAGCAGCTGGAGCCCGGGAAGGGAAGTGCCTGGCCCGTGGCTCGGGGTCCGTAGGCAGGGGGGGGACTGCCCGAAGCCGGTAGCGCTGGCTCGGGCAGCTCGGCTCTTAAAGTCTGAGAGGGGAGGAGCGGAGCAGAGCAGCCACGGGAGGGGAAGTGCCCGGCCAGCATTTTCCCGGACACGTTTGGCTTTTCGGCAATTCCCCCTGGACGGGGGTTTGATTGCCGAAAAGCAGGACATGTCCGGGAAAAACCGGACGTATGGTAACCCTAGTCAGCAGGGGCTGCCGATCCGTCCCATTCACCAGGGCTGCCATCCTGCGGCTTCAGCATTAGTGGCTGGGGTGACTTGGGGAAAGGTCTCAACCTCCCCACATCCCACTTCACTGCTGCCAGAATCCCTCCTGCCCCCCCGCTACAGTCCCCTCCCTACCCAACCTGGGTGGGGCTGGAGGAGAGGGGTCTGAGAACTTGAGCTGTGGATTGGAGGTGGAACAGCTGTCAGGGGCACTGAGGGGGAAGTGGCAGGAGCTCCCCGTACAAGGAGGGGGGTTGCCACTGGAGGTCACTAGGAAGGACAACAAGACTCCATCCTGGGGGTCAGGAGGGGGAATCCATCCCTCAGAGGTGGGCAGGGGCTGGGTGGAAATGCTGCTGGTTCCAGGGGCCGTTAATCCCCCCTGATTCCTTGGCGGCGTCTGAGTCTCAGACAGGTTCTTGTTCCCTTGCAGCAGGAGGACGTCACGGCCAATGTGATGCGCCAGCTCCGTATCATGCGGCACTTGCGCCAGGTGCCCGAGGCGCTGCAGGGCCTGTGCCTCTGAGGCCACCAGCAACTCCCGCTCCCTGCTGCAGGTACTGCTCTGGCTCTCTGTAAATGGGGAGCTAGTGGAAGGGGAAATGGAGCCCCCTGGCACTCACAGAAACCCTCTCCCCTCTCTGTGGAGCAGGGTCCTTTCCTCTGCCCCCAAATTCCTTCATCTGGGACAAGAGCTCTTTCCCTCTCACCCATTCCCCTCCCCCCTTTCCTTGATCTATCCCCATCCCATTCCCCCTGCGCCCAGGCAGAGCTCTGCCTGCCCCATATGGTGCAGAAAGGCCTGTGATATGCAGGGGGTCAGATTAGATGCTCTAACTGTCTCTTCTGCCCATAAAGTCTACTCATTTCTGAGAAACCGAGTGTAGCATTGGGAGCAGCCTCTGCTGTTTTACTGTCCTAGAATGAACACTCATTGAGCGGGGTGATCCACAGAGAGTAGCTCAAACCTCCAAAGGGTCTGGCCTGCGGCAGAACATTAGCACTGCAGGGGAGGGGTGGGTGTGACAGTGACATCACAAAGGCCTTTTGCAGGACCTCAGCCTATTGGTCAAAGGTGCTTGGGAGATCTCACAGAGAGATGCTGACATCATCCAGGCAGCACAGGGGCCCAGGGCCAGGGAAACCTCTGAGTCCCCTGTAGCTTTCCTTCAGCAAGTCTCCTTCTCTAGGTCTCTCTTTGAGGACTGAGAGAGTATTAGGCGTCACGTACGTGAGCGCCAGGAGGAACCTCTTTTGAGTTTTCTCCTTTCTTTTTCCTGATTTTACTAGAAAACAGACGTCCCTGTTTAGAAGGTAAGAGCCTCCGAGAGGTTTGGAACCTGTTCAGTCTGATCCATCTGTTCCACAAGTTCTTCAGTCCAATCCACTTCCCTAACTAATTTCCTTAATTTTTTAAAGTTAGCCCTTTTGAAAAAAAACACCCTAGTCACAGATCTATTTTTGTTTACCCTTCCATTTAGTTTAAACTGAATTAGCTCATGATCCCTCAAACCAAGGCTGTCCCCTACAACCATTTCTTCTAAGAGATCCTCACTACTCAGCAAAACCAAATCTAAAATGGCATCCCCTCTTGTTGGTTCAGCAACTACTTGGTGAAGGAATCCATCAGGATTTTCCATCTAGGAAAATCTGAGCCCTATTATATTACTAGCACTTGTCCTCCGGTCTATATCTGGGAAGTTAAAGTCTCCCATGATCACACAATTCCCATTAGTATTTACTTCATTAAAAACATTGAAGAGGTCTCTATCCCTATCCAAATCAGACTCTTGTTCGAACAGACAGCAACACCCCCCCCCCCCCCGAAAGGCAGAGATAGAGCCCAGGAATCGAGATGGTGAGAAATTTCATTGAAACCGTTTCTGACCGAAAATCCTATTCAAACTAAACCAGTTTGTTTCTTGAAATCATAACAAGTGGCAATGAAAATTCTTTGTCACAATGTGTTAAATTGTCTCGTGGCACTCAAAGAGGAGACACTTAGATCTCAAAAATTAGATAAGATGCTTCAGTCTGAGCTAAGTAGTTGCTGCTCTTAACAATTGCAAAATAATACAATACAAATAAAATAAACTATTTCAGCCATTCTATTATGTCCTAATCTGCTCTGAGTAAACATGATAGGACACCTCATCTTATGCACTGCTCCTAGTGACACTCTCCAATAGACCCAGCAGTCCTTATTTCCAGGCCCCTTCACTAACCACTGCTGCACACTCCCTCCCAAAGCTGGCAATTACAACCAGGCCTTCATGTCCAGTCCCCCTGCTTTGAGAGGGAGTGTGCTCCGCTGGAGTGATTGGAGCAGGGAACTGGGAGTCAGGACTCCTGGGTTCCATTGCTGGTTTCCTATTGACCTGTGGGACTTGGGGTAAGTTGCTGCCCCCTCTAGGCTCTGTCCCCAGCAGTCAAATGGAGATTTCATACTTTCCCACTATTGGAAAGTGAGGAATCCCCCAGCAAAAGCTGCTCTGACAGTGCTAAGCATCATCTGACCATTAGAGGTCGGAGGGCACTGCCCAGGAGGAGGAGTGTTTGGTTCTGGGCTGTTGGAGTACGGGCTTGCAACCATCTGTGCACACATATTATACTAATTGCATCTAGACCACATCTCCCTAGTTTGTTTGTGAGAATGTCCTTATTAACACCAAGATGGATCACATCTACTGTTTACCCACCTCCACTAGGCCCGTAACCCTGCCAAAGAAGGAGCTAGGATTGGTTTGGAATGATTTGTTCTTGACAAGTCCATGCTCACTAGTCCTAAGAACCAAATTGTCCTGTAGGTGCTGACAAATTGATTGTTTAATAAGGAGTTCCAGTATCTTTCCAGGTATGTTAATGGATGGGAAGACGTTCTTTTTCAGGGATCTCTGACGAGAACTGGGGCACAGCACTTAGTTTGTTGAAGCCATAAAATGGAGACAGGCACCTCTTCTCTTCTCCCAGCACCCCAGATACCTAAAAGGGTGGGACTCACATCCCTCAATGGGCTTTAAAAGAGACAATGGTTACAATGTGGCCCCGACCATTTCTGGTTTCTGCAGACTAGATGTTTTCGCAAAGTTTAGAATTCCTTGGTGCTCAACACCGTGAAACTCTAAGCAGCATCTGTTTGCTTGTGAGAATGTCCTATGGGACTGTGTCAAAAGCCTTATTAACACCAAGATAGATCACATCTTCTGTTTACCCACCTCCACTAGGACCCTAACCCTCCCAAAGAAGGAGCTAGGATTGGTCTGGAATGATTTGTACTTGACAAGTCCATGCTCACTAGTCCTAAGAACCAAATTGTCCTGCAGGTGCTGACAAACTGATTGTTTAATAAGCAGAGGCTGCTCCCAATGCTACACTCGGTTTCTCAGAAATGAGTAGACTTTATGGGCAGCAGAGACCGTTAGAGCATCTAATCTGACCCCCTGCATATCACAGGCCTCCTGTCTACCACAATAGCTACTTTTGGGGAAACACATTCCGGAAAGGCATCTAGTCTTTATTAAATGACATCAAGAGATGGAGAATCCACCACTTTCCTTGGTAGCTTCTTCCTGTGGTCAATCATCCTTGCTGTTGAATATTTGTGCCTTATTTGTCATAGGAATTTGTCTCTTTTCACCTTCCAGCCATTGGGTCTTGTTCTGCCTTTCTCTGCTCGATTAAAGAGCCCTTTAATACCCAATATTTTCTCTCCATTAAGGCATTTCAACACTTCAGTGAAGTCACCTTTCAATCTTCTTTTGATAAGCTAAACAGGTTGAGCTCTTTCAATAGTTCACTAGAAGGCATTTTTCTCCAGCCCTCAGAACATTTGGTGGCTCTTTGCTGCCCCAGCTCCAATTTCTAGGACCATCTTTTTCAAAGGAGGACACCAAGACGGGAGGCAGTATTCCAATAGCAGTCTCACTGCTGCTGTGTCACCTCCCTATCCTACTCACGGCTCTGCTCCTACATCTAATGATGGCTTTAGCCCTGTTCACCACAGCATCACACTGGGAGCTCATGTTGAGTGGCTTCTCCACTCTGGCCCCTAAATCCTTTTCAGAGTCACCGCTTTCCTGGATACACGGCCCCATTCTGGAGGTGTGGCCGGCGTGCCTTGTGGCTACGTATAGGACCTTGCATTGGGCTCTGCTCAAACTTGTTTTCTTTGAATGGGTCCAGCTGGCCGAATGAGCCAGATCGCTGTATATCACTGCCCTCTCGCCATCAGGAATTACCACTCTGCCTGTATTTTGTCACCCCCCAATCTTATCCGCAGTGATTGTATGTTTTCTCCCAATTCATTGATAACAATTATTTTAAAAAATTAGTCCTTGAGAGCTTCTTCAGACCCTTAGTACCCAGGATCTGCTCCCCACAGCACAGTGAGAAAGGCTGTCCAGCCCTGCTGGTACATACGGGATAAGCACAGAACAAACACACTTTAGGAGCTGTGTTGTCCATAGACTCTGAACAACATGTAGGGGTCAGCAGATTACAAATGCACGAGAAGAGACCTGTAGTGTAGACAGGTCCCAACTGTGTCTCGGTTTCCCACCCTGCTCTAAGTTTAGTCACAGCCGCCATGTCTTTTCCGCCATGTCCCTTAACCCCACATCACTGCAGAAGAGAGATTTTCTGGTAGCCAGCTGGCTCTCCTGCATGTGGATGTCGTTCCAAAAGACGTGCTCTGGCTCAGTCCCATGCTATGGTTGGCTGAAGGAACCACTTGGTGACATTCTAGGCCCTGAGTTATACAGGAGGGGAGACTAGATGCACATAATGGTCCTTTCTGACCTGAACCTCTATCAATCACTACATTTTCTGCTGCTAGGAAGAGAACTCTGAACCTATTTTCTCTCATTCACTTTCAGTCGGAATAATTTCAATCCAGGCCAAAGGATTTCCTCTTCCATTGTGTCTTCAGCACCTTTGCGAGGAAAGAGTTACTGTTACCCACAGGTTTCCAGTTTCAACCTGTCCCTGGGTGAGATGGCCAGGAAAGGGGTTGGAGCTCAACTGCACCTGGCCCAGGTGATGCAGCTCCCTATGGTGAAGGGAATAAGTGTGGGGGTCACGTGACAAGACGCAGCCTGTGACTAGGACCCAGGCCTGCTGAGAGATAGAAGGGCAGCCTGTGCTCAGCCAGGAGAGAGACCCCAAGGGAAGCAGGCATGGGAGGGGCTTGGAGCGTCCTTTAAAGGTCAGGGACAAGCTGGGAAGGGGCCAGGCTGAGCACTAAGGACAAGGCCCTAGGAGGGAAAGACAGGGCAGTTTAGGAGATGGGGCAGATAGTCCAGTTGGTTTCGGCTCCCAGGACCAGACACCCAGAGGTGAAGGTGATTGTCGGGGCTTCTGTCCTTCTTCCCCAGTGTAGATTTGATAGTGGAGAAGACTGATGCCGTAAGGGGGAAGTGAGTTACCCCAAGGTCACCCAGTGAGTTTATATCACGAATGCATACTCGGAAGGATCCAATAGAAACATGGATTTTCCAGTCTCTTCTTTCTAGGAGTCCCCAGAGCTAAGGTAAAACCCCTGCTGCCCCTCCCCATTCCGCTCACCTCCAAGATGTGCTGGAGTTTGTCTGTGCTGGGGGGTGCTGTCAGCAGGATTGAGAGCTCGTCATCCATGTTCTCTGGGCAGGCCTTGCTCAGAGCCTGCCAGCAGAGGGAGACCAGGGGTCAGGATTATGGAACCTGGGGTGACACCTGCCAGGATGACAGCAGGCTCTGTAGTCCTTGCCCAGAGCAGCTCTCTGCAGAGGGCCTGGTGCACAGCAGTGTAGGGAACAGCCAAGCTGCTAGGGATGGGAGCTGGGCTTCCTGGCAGAGTCCAGCACCCAATGCCCAGCGTCTGCAAGGAAGGGATTCCCCACAGAGGGGCAACATCATCTCCCACACACAGGGAGTCTCCCCCTGACACTTGGTTCATCCTATGGCCTGTTCCCATCTCTGCCCACCACACTCCCAACTCAGCAGCTCCAGCTACCGAAGGGAGCATGAACCAGAGGCCTTCCTGCTCCTGGGACAGAGGAGTAGGTTGATGATCTACCTGGATGTGAGCGTTGGCCTTCCCCATGCCCAGGGTCTAGACTCCATTCAGGGCAGCGCACAGGAACTGCGATTCCTATTCTGGATCTAGTGGCAGCTTCAGTTTGCTGGCAGGAGACTGTACATGAGACCTTGCAGTTGCGGGGGTGACACAGGCACTAACATGTGCATGGGAGTTTGAGCAACAGGGCAGAGGCCTGTGTGGGGTAAGGAGGGCAGGGATTTGGGAAGCAAGAGCAGAGGATCAAACCCTTTCTTAATGTGGGTCGGGATGATCCCCATTTCAAAGATAGAGAAAGTGAGGCACCAGGTGGGAGAGTGACCTGGCCAGGATCACGTTACCGCTCAGTGGCAGGACTGCAAACAACCTGTTCCCTGATCTCCTCACTGGACGCTGCTGCCCCTCCTGTATGACCCCTCCAGCCATCCTCGCCCACAGGCCATCCCCACCACTCTCCAATACCAGGCTGTTTCCACAATGGAAGCAGGCTTGTAACAGAGTTCACTCACCGATAGGTGCCCCTTCCTTCAAGGCCTGGGGTCACAGATTTCTTGGGCTAGCACGCCCGCCAGCAGGTTTTTGGCTGGGAACTCAGCCCTTCGGCCAGGCGACCATCTTTTAGTCCCACTCCTTCCTGGGTCACGCTCATCCCAAACTAAAAGTCAAAAAATGTCTTTAACTGAAACAAGATCCTCTGTCCCTTGGGGGCTTTTCCTCAGCCTGACTTTGGCTCGGCCTGCCCTTGCTGGCCTTGGTAGCCCTTTCTATGGCCCTGTACATCCCCTTCCTTAGAGACCGTGGGAGAACCAGTCCTACCCTGGATTCTAGGTTCTGCCCCAAGGCCCTGTACCGAACAGCTAGGCCTGCTCCTGTATCTTTGTTGCGGTTTCCCCTGGTTTCCCCTCAGCTGGAGCTCACTCTGTAATCCATTTGGCCTAGCTCCAGGCTTTATAGCCCACAGGCCAAGCCCCCCGTTATATACCCTCCTCCTTAGAACCTGGCGCACGCGGGGGCAAGTTCTATTCTTCTCCAAGCTTCATCCCTCCTCATCTCATCGCTGTCACCGGCTGTGCGCTTGTACAGCCTGTGCGCAGTGTCTGCAGCTCCACTGCCAGCTCACTCGGGGCAAACCTTCTCTTCTGCAGTATCCCGACGCTCTTCCTGCAGCCACTCAGTCTCATGAACAGCTGCTTGCAGAGCCTCTTCTGAAGCCTTTAGCGTCTTCTGTTGCCTTTTTGCTACTGCCGCTGCATATGCCAAAACCTTTTCGGTCAGGGTCTGAGAACCCACCATGGACTGCTCCACCCTTGTGTTTGTCCCTACTCCAGTCTGCTTCATCTCTGGGCCAATCATTTCGTCCTTCATCTCCCTGCAGCACCCGACAGGGTGTGTTGGTGGAGGGTCTGCAAGGTCCATGGCCACCCCAGCCACCTCCACCTTGTCTGCCTCATGGGGGTTTGTGTCAGAGGACACCTTCTCCTTTCTTTCTAACTTCTTAGGGCCCTGGCCCCTCGTTCAGCCACTCAGCAATTTCCTAAGCAGGCCATGTCTTTTGATATGGCCTGCTTCTCTGCCCCCAAAACAAAGAACTCTTGCTCCTATCTTGGCATTAGGCCACGCTTGTACACTTTCTCATGCCCTTCTCCCTGGGCTAACCTTCTCAGCACAGCCCAGGCATGCTCTCCTTCTCTGCTCTTTTTGTCCATGGGCATAGCAGACCCTGGGTTGATTTCCCTTTGCAGGATCTCTCACAAGTATTGCTGCTGCTGCGTCTGTAGCTCCACCTGCACTTCCTTCTGCGTCTGTTGGTTTTCTAGGAGCTGCTGGAGAAACCCCTACATCTGCTTTGGCTGCTTAGCCAGTCCCTGGAACTGAAGTGGGAAATCCAGCGACCAGCTTGGTCCCTTGATACACCTGCTTGGGGGAGGGATAGCTCAGTGGTTTGAGCATTGGCCTGCTAAACCCGGGGTTGTGAGCTCAATCCTTGAGGGGGCCATTTAGGGATCAGGGCAAAAAACTGTCTGGGGATTGGTCCTGCTTTGAGCAGGGGGTTGGACTAGATGACCTCCGGAGGTCCCTTCCAACCCTGATATTCTATGATTCCTTCAGCAACCAAGACTTCCCTCACGGATCACAGGGGGAACTCAATCCTGCCAACTATGCCAATCATAAATGAATCTACTCATCATTAGGTGCCCCCCGGCGGCCAGGCATGGCATCACAGCCCTCTCGCTGGGCTAGCGTCCCCCATCCATGGTCGCTCCAGCACCACGGCAGTTTCTCTGCCTGGTAACTCTGGCCAGGTCACCACCTTTAGTCCACCCTTCTGGGGCCCAGCTTGCCTCACACTAAAAGTCCAAAGAGGTCTTTCCACAGACAGAAGTCCTTCTGCCATCGCTGGGGCACTTGCTCAGCCTGTAGCCCCCTTGCTGGGCTTGGGAACCCTCTCCAGGTGCGTGTACGCCGCCTCCTCTGGGGCCAGTAGGGGAACCCAGTCCCACTCTGACACTGATAGCAGCTCAGGGCCCTGGACCCAACAGCTAGGTCTGCACCTTTCTCTTTTCTGCACTTTTCCAACCTCTCTTCTCAAGTTCCCCTCCAGGCTTTCCTTGCTGCTCTGAACTTCCTACCTCGTTCTCAATCCTGTTGCTACCCCAGCTGGGGTGTATCACCATTGAAGTCTATCTCTTTAGGGGGGCGGATATGGTGCCTCTCATTTCGGGCTCATTCTGTAATCAGCTTTCTGTGAGTGCCAGGGGGCTCCATTTCCCCTTCCACTAGCTCCACATTTACAGAGAGCCAGAGCAGTACCTGCAGCAGGGAGCGGGAGTTGCTGGTGGCCTCAGAGGCACAGGCCCTGCAGCGCCTCGGGCACCTGGCGCAAGTGCCGCATGATACGGAGCTGGCGCATCACATTGGCCGTGACGTCCTCCTGCTGCAAGGGAACAAGAACCTGTCTGAGACTCAGACGCCTCCGAGGAATCAGGGGGGATTAACGGCCCCTGGAACCAGCAGCATTTCCACCCAGCCCCTGCCCACCTCTGAGGGATGGATTCCCCCTCCTGAACCCCCAGGATGGAATCTTGTTGTCCTTCCTAGTGACCTCCAGTGGCAACCCCCCTCCTTGTACGGGGAGCTCCTGCCACTTCCCCCTCAGTGCCCCTGACAGCTGTTCCACCTCCAATCCACAGCTCAAGTTCTCAGACCCCTCTCCTCCAGCCCCACCCAGGTTGGGTAGGGAGGGGACTGTAGCGGGGGGGCAGGAGGGATTCTGGCAGCAGTGAAGTGGGATGTGGGGAGGTTGAGACCTTTCCCCAAGTCACCCCAGCCACTAATGCTGAAGCCGCAGGATGGCAGCCCTGGTGAATGGGACGGATCGGCAGCCCCTGCTGACTGAATCCTCCTGTTCTCTCCAGCAGGGCCGGCTTTAGGAAGTGCAGGGCCCAATTCGAACATTTTTGGCGGGGCCCCGGCAGGGATGACTAACAAAAAAAAAATGTAAAAAAAAGCCTTTCATTTCTTCCATGTATTATTTACTTTCCATAACTATATAAATAATAAAATTATATATTATGTACATTGCATCATATATGCTGTTGATCGGTTATTAATGAGCTCCGTTTCACATGTGTGGGTCCCCGCCACTCCCTGGGGGTGTGCTAGGGTGACCAGATGTCCTGATTTTATAGGGACAGTCCCGATTTTTGGGTCTTTTTCTTATAGGATCCTATTATCCCCCACCCCCTGTCCCGATTTTTCACACTTGCTGTCTGGTCACCCTAGTGGTGTGCACATGTGTGGGTCCCAGCTGCTCCCTGCCCCCCTCATTGAAGCAGGTGTGCAGGGTTACTGCCCTGGGAACTGCAGGGCACCAGTGGACATGGGGCTGGCTGGAGGCAGGGCAGGGGCTCACTGGAGGTAGAGTCTGGCTGCAGGCAGTTCAAGGAGTGCGGGGCTGGCTGGAGACAAGGGTGTGTGGGGCTGGCTGGCTTTGGGCAGGGCCGCAGGGGGGTGCGGCAGGGGTTGCCTGGAGACAGGGCAGGGGGTGCGGCAGAGGCTGGCTGTGGGCAGGGTGTGCAGGGCTGGCTGCAGGCAGGGTAGGGGGCAGGGCTGCTGTGGGCAGAACAGGGGCGGCGGGGCTGGAGGTAGGGCAGGGGTGCAGCAGGGGCTGGCTGCGGACAGGGGGTGCAGGGCTGGCTGGAGACGGGGCTGGCTGCAGGCAGGGCAGGGGGTGCGGGGCTGGTGCGGGGACGGGGTGCAGCAGAGGCAGCTTTAAATAGCCCCCGAGTCCCCCGCTATCGCAGGGCTATGGGGGCTATTTAAAGGGCCCAGGGCTGCCCTGCTTCTACCATCCCGGCCCTTTAAATAGCCGCGGGAGCCCTGGGAAAGCAGCGGGGCTCCAGTGGCTATTTAAAGGGCCGGGGCGGTAGAGGCAGCGGGAGCCCTGGACTTTTTAAATAGCCCCCAGAGCCCCGCAGCCCTACCCCAGGGCTCCAGCAGTTGGGGTCTGGTAGCAATTTAAAGGGCCTGGGGCTCCAGCCCCTGCTGGGAGCCCTAGGTCCTTTAAATTGCCCCCTGGGGAAGCCGGGCCACCCTGGTACAGCGCACCGGCTCTTGCCGGTACACCGTACCGGGGCTTGGGCACAGGGCCCGATTCAGGGGAATTGGTTGAATTGGCCTAAAGCCGGCCCTGGTGCGGGTATGGCCACAGAGCCCCAGGAAGTGGGTGGGGGAGGGGCACACAGGATTTCAGGAATTCCCTGGCAGTGAAAAGCTGCTGGCGGCAGGGAGGAGCCAGCCGTGACAATCCCCACTTGGGATCCCTGCCTGGGCTAGTGGCTATGGGGGCCCGTGGCCAAGCTGCAGCGGAAGGTGACCTGAAGGAAATGCCTCGGCCTCGGCCTCCGGCTAGGAAGGGCCTGGGCCAGACAATGACCCACCGCGCAGTGTCCCAGCTCCCTGCCCCACACCTGCGGGGCACGGCCCCTCCTCTGTAGGGAGGTTGGCATGTACCTTAGTGCTGCTTCCTCCATCCCCAAAGGCCTCTCCCAGCCAGTCTCTGGCAACCCCTGCTGTTCAATACGCACATTACCCTGCTGTGACATACTGGGGGGGGGACCCCTCGGGGATGGGGGGGCTGTCACACAGCTGGGCAATTTATCCCAGCTGGGCTGGGGTCACTGTCTCCCTGGAGCTGGGGTCTCAGCCCAGGTGTCTCTCTGCCCTTCCCCCCAGTCGCCCCCGGGCGAGGTGGGAGTGCCCCACGTTGCGATCCAGCCCCACATTCGCACCCACAAGTGCTGGTGGGTTCCAATCCCAGCTGAACACGCCCACCCGGCCCTAGTGCGGAGCAGAAGGGCCCAGCGCTGCCCCACAGACTCTCTGGCTCTCCGAGCCCGCTCTTACCCATCACCGCAGCACGTTTGGCCCAGGCTGAACGCTGCTGCTCTGTGCAGAGAGGCTGGCACTTCTCGCTCCTGCCGTACGATGGGCAGGTGCTGCTACCGACTGCTCCCCCTACCCCCCGCCCTGCTGTGCTCTGGGGATGCTGCCCTGCTGTGGAGCTCTCAGGTGTCTTGAACTGGAATTTGTTTGGAGAGAAACTGCTAAGGAGCCTTATCAGCCCCGAGCAGAGAGTACCTGGGAGCCTGCCTGGGTCGGGCGGGTCTGGTACAGCCTCCCCCCAGATAAGGCTCTTCCCTGGACCTGCCACCCATTGGAATCTGGAACGATTCCCTCCGAGGTAACACCCGGGGCAGCCAGGGCAGGGCAGGGCACGGCCTGCTCCCCTGGAGCGTTAGGGCTTTCAGGAGTCAGAGGTGCCAGCAAAGCAAGTTGTACGTTAAAGCAGCGAAGGCAGTTGGGGGGCAGAGGAATTGGGTGCTTTGCCATTGCACTTGATCAGCTCAATTTGAAAATTCTTTCAAAGGAAATCCAGATGTATACATCTGACTGGGGTACATGTACACACATACACACGCACACTCACATGTGCACACACTCATGTGCACATACACGTACACACATACATACACACATGTACACATACACATATGTACAGACGTACACATACACGCACACACGCTGTCCCTGGAGCGCCCCAGGATGCGACTGACGGGGTGGCTGGCTATTATGGAGGCAGAAGGGGGTTGGGAGAAAATAATCAAGAAGAACTTTTGCTGAAAATGCAAACCTAAGCTGGAAATCTGTGCAGGGCTGGGCTCAGAGAAAATGATCTTTTTAGCTGTTCTTATTAACCGTGGTCCTGTACTTCCTGGTTTGCGTCGGACCCAGGCAGGAGACTGGGCTGCTCTCAGCTGTAGAAGCCATTGGAATGAGCCAGGTCGGAATGAGCCAGGCCCTCAGAGCCTTCTGCCACCAATCGCCCCAGCAGTCACTGATCCACACCAAACCACGTCCTTCCAGTCAGGCAGTTTCATATGCACATGTCAAACCCTTGGTTTTCCACTCAGACACCACGGTGATGGGCACAGTAAGGACCGAGAGACACTAAACAGCCAGGGAAGGAAATAGTGGCCCTGCCTACAGGTGTGTGTGTGGTGCAAACGGATGAACACCAGTTGCTGGCTGAAGGCACAACCTTAATTCCCGCATCTCCTGTCTGTCAGCTATCATTCGCTTGGCAGCCTGAGCTCCGATTTCTAACGCAGTGTTTTGCTCTGGCCTATTGTGGTTCTCATGTCCAGGGGTGCCTTGGCCCCTGGTATCAGGAGCGGTGCTAAGGAGGCTGCTTTTCAAAGGTCCTTAAGTAGAGTTGCCAACTTTCTACTTGCACAAAACCAGACGCCCTTGACCCAACCCCTTTCATGCCCTTCCCCAAGGCCCCACCCCCACTCACTCCAGCCCAGCCCACCTCCCTCAGTCGCTCGCTCTCACATCCTCACTCACTTTCACTGGGCTGGGGCTGGGGGTTGGAGTGCAGGGAGGGGTGAGGGCTCCGGTGGGAATGCGGGCTCTGGGATTGGGCTGGAGATTAGGGGTTTGGGATGCCAGAGGGGGATCCGGGCTGGGGCAGAGGGTTGGGGTGCGGACTCTGGGAGGGAGTTTGGGTGCGGGAGGGGGCTCAGGGCTGGGGTAGGGGATTGGGGTGC
Organism: Malaclemys terrapin pileata; assembly: GCF_027887155.1. Classification (NCBI taxonomy): domain Eukaryota; kingdom Metazoa; phylum Chordata; order Testudines; family Emydidae; genus Malaclemys; species Malaclemys terrapin. The sequence continues at coordinate 6,696,926 of NC_071524.1, read as the reverse complement.
GGGTGGGGGTGTGGGTGGGGGTGTGGGGTCTGGGAGGGATTCGGGTACAGGAGGGGGTTCCGACCTGGGGCAGGGGGTTGGGGTGCCAGGTGTAAGGTCTGGGAGGGAATTTGGCTGTGGGAGGGGGTTCCGACCTGGGGCACGGTTTCTGGGTGCGAGCTCCTTTGATTGTAAATTCCTTAGTGCAGGGACTGTCTTTTTGTTCTGTGTTTGTACAGTGCCTAGCACAATGGGGTCCTGGCCCTTGATCAGCGTAATCACGAGTAGAAGTAGAGAAGTTATTTTCCCTCTGCATTTGGCACCAGTGCGATCGCTGCTGGACTAATATGTGCCTTCTAGCGTTCACAATTCAAGAAAGATGTTGATCAATTGGAGAGGGTTCAGAGAAGAGCCAGGAGAATGATTAAAGGATTAGAAAACATGCCTTACAGTGATAGACTCAAGGAGCTCAATCTATTTAGCTTAACAAGGAGACGGTTAAGGGGTGACTTGCTCACCGTCTGTAAATACTGTCATGGGGAACAAATATTGGATAATCATAGAATCATAGAATCATAGAATATCAGAGTTGGAAGGCACCTCAAGAGGTCATCTAGTCCAACCCCCTGCTCAAAGCAGGACCAATTCCCAGCTAAATCATCCCAGCCAGGGCTTTGTCAAGCCGGGCCTTAAAAACCTCCAAGGAAGGAGACTCCACCACCTCCCTTGGTAACGCATTCCAGTGTTTCACCACCCTCCTAGTGAAATAGTTTTTCCTGATATCCAACCTGGACCTCCCCCACTGCAACTTGAGACCATTGCTCCTTGTTCTGTCATCTGCCACCACTGAGAACAGCCGAGCTCCATCCTCTTTGGAACCCCCCTTCAGGTAGTTGAAGGCTGCTATCAAATCCCCCTTCATTCTTCTCTTCTGGAGACTAGACAATCCCAGTTCCCTCAGCCTCTCCTCATAAGTCATGTGCTCCAGACCCCTAATCATTTTTGTTGCCCTCCGCTGGACTCTTTCCAATTTTTCCACATCCTTCTTGTAGTGTGGGGACCAAAACTGGACACAGTATTCCAGATGAGGCCTCACCAATGTCGGATAAAGGGGAACGATCACGTTCCTTGATCTGCTGGCAATGCCCCTACTTATACAGCCCAAAATGCCGTTAGCCTTCTTGGCAACAAGAGCACACTGTTGACTCATATCCAGCTTCTCGTCCACTGTGACCCCTAGGTCCTTTTCTGCAGAACTGCTACCTAGCCATTCGGTCCCTAGTCTGTAGCAGTGCATGGGATTCTTCCGTCCTAAGTGCAGGACTCTGCACTTGTCCTTGTTGAATCTCATCAGGTTTTTTTCGGCCCAATCCTCTAATTTGTCTAGGTCCCTCTGTATCCGATCCCTACCCTCTAGCGTATCTACCACGCCTCCTAGTTTAGTGTCATCTGCAAACTTGCTGAGAGGGCAGTCCACACCATCCTCCAGATCATTAATAAAGATATTAAATAAAACTGGCCCCAGAACCAGGGCCGGCTTTAGGAAGTGCAGGGCCCGATTCGAACACTTTCGATGGGGCCCCGGCAGGGATGACTAAAAAAAAAAAACCACATAAAAAAACTCGTGGGGCTTGTACTCACCGGGCGGTGCTCCTAGTCTTCAGCGGTGGGTCCTTCACTCACTCCAGGTCTTCGGCGGCACTGAAGGACCTGCTACCAAAGTGCCGCCGAAGACCCGGAGCGCCACCAGGTGAGAAAAAATTAAAAAGGAGCCTCTAGCCAGGGAAGGAATTCTCGGCCACTTCTTTCTACCCTCCCCCACCCCCAGGCGTCCCTGGCACTGGGCGCGGGGCCCTCTTAGGCGCGGGGCCCGATTTGGGGGAATTGGTGGAATTGGCCTAAAGCCGGCCCTGCGTGCTGGGCATATGGCACAGATTCCTTGGTGAATGTAGCTGAACATAAGACATTGATTCCAGATCATAGCTAGGCATGAATTTCTCATAGAATTCTCATGAACTGTCATTAGGATGCATTGCTAGCCATTGGCAGTAATCCCTTCGAGAAAATTGCTAAACATGAGCCGTTTATTCCAGATCATACCTAGGCACGACATTCTCCAGGAATTCGCCTCCAAATGCCATTCGGATGACCTGTTCTGCATTTCCCCGAGTTTCCTTTGTGACAGCGCCTAAGGAGGAGAAACTGAATCCAGATAACTGCTAGGGATGAATTTCTCCTGGGATAGTCCTCCAAGTGCCATTCGGATGCACTGGTGGCAACTTGGCAGAGATCCGTTCGTGACAATTGCTAATCATGAAACATTCATTCCAGAGCACACCTAGTCACAAATATCTCCAGGAATTATCCTCCAAATGCCTTTTCAGGCAGAGCTGGCTACTTGTCGGTGATACATTCACTCAAATTGATAAACATGTGCCTTTCACTCCCTATCTCTGCTAGGGACGAATGTCTCCTGGATCGTCTTCCAAAGGCAAATCGGATAGAGAGCTGGGCATTTGGCAGAGAGCCTTTCGTGACAATTGCTAAACATGAAACATTCATTCCTTCAATACCCAGTGATGAATTTCTCATGGAATAATGCTGCAAATGCCATTACAGAGTACTGCTGGGCATATGGCAGAGATTCCTTGGTGAATATAGCTAAACATAAGACATTCATTCCAGATCATAGCTAGGCATGTGTTTCTCATGGAATTCTCCTGCAACTGTCATCAGGATGCATTGCTAGCTATTTGTCAGAGATACCTTCGTTCAAATTGATAAACATGTGCCTTTCACTCCCTATCTCTGCTAGGGAGGAATGTCTCCTGGATCATCTTCCAAATGCAAATCGGCATTTGGCCGAGATCCTTTGGTGACAATTGCGAAACATGAAACATTCATTCCATTTCATAGCTAGTGACGAATTTCCCATGGAATAATGCTGCAAATGCCATTACAGAGTACTGATGGGCATTTGGCAGAAATGCCTCGGTGAATATAGCTGAACATAAGACATTGATTCCAGATCATAGGTATGCAAAAATTTCTCATGGAATTCTGCTGTAACTGTCATTAGGATGCACTGCTAGGTATTTGGCAGAGATCCCTTCGTGAAAATTGCTAAACATGACGCAATGCATCCAGATCACAGCTAGGCATGAATGTCCGCAGAAATCGTCTTCCGAATGGAATTTGTATAGACTGCTGGCAATTTGGCAGAGATCCCTTCTTGAAAATTGCCATATATGAAACATTCATTCCAGATCAAACCTAGGCACAATTATCTCCAGGAATTATCCTCCAAAAGCCTTTCGCACGCACTGCTGGCTATTTGTCAGAGACCCTTTCGTTCACATTGATACACAGATGCCTTTCACTCCCTATCTCTGCTAAGGACGAATGTCTCCTGAAATCGTCCTCCAAATGTAAATCGGATAGAGGGCTGGGCATTTGGCAGAGATCTTTTCGTGACACTTGCTAAACATGAAACATTGATTCCAGCTCATAGCTAGCCATGTATTTCTCATGGAATTCTCCTGCAACTGTCATTAGGATGCATTGCTAGCCATTTGGCAGTGATTCCTTTGTGAAAATTGCTAAACATGAGCCGTTCATTCCAGATCATAACTAGGCACGACATTCTCCAGGAATTAGCCTCCAAATGCCATTCGGATGACCTGTTGTGCATTTCTCCGAGTTGCGTTTGTGACAGCGCCTAAAGAGGAGAAACTGAATCCAGATAACTGCTTGGGATGAATTTCTCCTGGGATCGTCCTCCAAGTGCCATTCGGATGCACTGGTGGCAACTTGGCAGAGATCCGTTCGTGACAATTGCTAATCATGAAACATTCATTCCAGAGAACACCTAGGCACAAATATCTCCAGGAATTATCCTCCAAATGCTTTTCGCAGGCACTGCTGGCTATTTGTCAGAGATACCTTCGTTCACATTGATACACAGATGCCTTTCACTCCCTATCTCTGCTAGGGACGAATGTCTCCTGGATCGTCCTCCAAATGCAAATCGGATAGAGAGCATATGGCAGAGATTCCTTGGTGAATATAGCTAAACATAAGACATTGATTCCAGATCATAGCTAGCCATGTATTTCTCATGGAATTCTCCTGCAACTGTCTTTAGCATGCATTGCTAGCCATTTGGCAGAGATCAGTTCGTGACAATTGCTAAACATGAAACATTCATTCGAGAGGGCACCTAGGCACGAATATTTCCAGGAATTATCCTCCAAATGCCTTTCGCAGGCAGTGCTGGCTATTTGTCAGAGATACCTTCGCTCAAATTGATAAATGTGCCTTTCACTCCCTATCTCTTCTAGGGACGAATGTCTCCTGGATCGTCTTCCTAAGGCAAATCGGATAGAGAGCTGGGCATTTGGCAGAGACCCTTTAGTGAAAATAAACAAGAAACATTCATTCCATTCAATAGCTAGTGGCGATTTTCCCATGGAATAATGCTGCAAATGCCATTACAGAGTACTGCTGGCATTAGGCAGACAAGCCTTGGAGAATATCGCTGAACATAAGACATTGATTCCAGATCATAGGTATGCAAATATTTCTCATGGAATTCTCCTATAACTGTCATTAGGATGCATTGCTAGGTATTTGGCAGAGATCCCTTCGTGAAAATTGCCATATATGAATCATTCATTCAGATCACACCTAGTCACGAATATCTCCAGGAATTATCCTCCAAATTCCTTTCGCAGGCACTTCTATCGTAGCGAGGCACGAATTCCTCATGGAATCCTCCAAGAAATGTTATTTGGATGCACTGCTGGAAATTTGGCAGCGATCCGTTCGTGTCACTTGCTAAACATGATGCATTCATTCCATTTCATAGCTAGTTATGAATTTCACATGGAATTCTGCTGCAAATGCCATTACAGAGTACTGCTGGGCATATGGCAGAGATTCCTTGGTGAATATAGCTAAACATAAGACATTGATTCCAGATCATAGCTAGGCATGTATTTGTCATGGAATTCTCCTGCAACGGTCATAAGCATGCACTGCTAGCCATTTGGCAGAGATCGGTTCGTTACAATTGCTAAACATGAAACATTCATTCCAGAGCACACGTAGGCACAAATATTTCCAGGAATTATCCTCCAAATGCCTTTCGCATGCAGTGGTGGCTATTTGTCAGAGATACCTGGGTTCAAATTGATAAACATGTGCCTTTCACTCCCCATCTCTGCTAGGGACGAATGTCTCCTGGAATCGTCCTCCGAATGCATATCGGAAAGAGAGCTGGGTATTTGGCAGAGAGCCTTTCGTGACACTTGCTAAACATGAAACATTGATTCCAGATCATACCTAGGCACGAATTTCTCATGGAATCCTCCAGCAAATGTCATTAGGCTGCACTGCTGGCAATTTCGCAGCGATCTGTTCGTGTCACTTGCTGAACATGATGCATTCATTCCACTTCAAAGCTAGTTACGAATTTGCCATGGAATGTCTCCTGGAATCGTCCTCCGAATGCAAATCGGATAGAGAGCTGGGCATTTGGCAGAGAGACATTCGTGACACTTGCTAAACATGAAACATTGATTCCAGATCATAGCTAAGCATGAATTTCTCATGGAATTCTCCTGCAACTGTCATTAGGATGCATTGCTAGCCATTTGGCCGTGATTCCTTCGTGAAAATTGCTAAACATGAGCCGTTCATTCCAGATCATACCTAGGCACGACAGTCTCCAGGAATTAGCCTCCAAATGCCATTCGGATGACCTGTTCTGCATTTCCCCGAGTTTCCTTTGTGACAGCGCCTAAAGAGGAGAAACTGAATCCAGATGGACAGAAGTATTGGGAGCATAAGCTTTCGTGTGTAAGAACCTCACTTCTTCAGATGCAAGTGAGGTTCTTACCCACGAAAGCTTATGCTCCGAATACTTCTGTTAGTCTCAAAGTTGCCACAGGACCCTGTGTTGCTTTTTACAGATTCAGACTAACACGGCTACCCCTCTGATACTTGAATCCAGATAACTGCTAGGGATGAATTTCTCCTGGGATCGTCCTCCAAATGCCATTCGGATGCACTGCTGGTAATTTGGCACAGATCCGTTCGTCTCAATTGCTAAACATGAAACTTGCATTCCAGAGCACACCTAGGCACGAATTTCTCCAGGAATTATCCTCCAAATGCCTTTCGCATGCAGTGGTGGCGATTTGTCAGAGATACCTTAGTTCAAATTGATAAAGATGTGCCTTTCACTCCCTATCTCTGCTAGAACGAATGTCTCCTGGATCGTCCTCCCATTGCAAATCGGATAGAGGGATGGGCATTTGGCAGAGATCCCTTCGTGACAATTGCTAAACATGAAACATTCATTCCATTTTATAGCTAATGATGAATTTCCCATGGAATAATGCTGCAAATTCTATTACAGAGTACTGCTGGGCATATGGCAGAGATTCCTTGGTGAATATAGCTAAACATAAGACATTGATTCCAGATCATAGCTAGGCATGTGTTTCTCATGGAATTCTCCTGCAACTGTCATCAGGATGCATTGCTAGCCAATTGGCAGAGATCCCTTCGTGACAATTGCTAAACGTGAGCCGTTCATTCCAGATCATAACTAGGCACGACATTCCCCAGGAATTCGCCTCCAAATGCCATTCGGATGACCTGTTGTGCATTTCCACGAGTTTCGTTTTTGACAGCGCCTAAACAGGAGAAACAGAATCCAGATAACTGCTAGGGATGAATTTCTCCTGGGATCGTCCTCCAAATGCCATTCGGATGCACTGCTGGTAATTTGGCACAGATCCGTTCGTCTCAATTGCTAAACATGAAACATGCATTCCAGAGCACACCCACACACGAATATCTCCAGGAATTATCCACCAAATGCCTTTTGCAGGCACTGCTGGTTATTTGTGAGAGATACCTTCCTTCAAATTGATAAACATGTGCCTTTCACACCCTATCTGTGCTAGGGACGAATATCTCCTGGATCATCCTCCGAATGCAAATCGGATAGAGAGCTGGGCATTTGGCAGACAGCCTTTCGTGACACTTGCTAAACATGAAACATTCATTCAAGATCGTAGCGAGGCACGAATTTCTCATGGAATCCTCCAGCAAATGTCATTAGGATGCACTGCTGGCAATTTGGTAGCGATCCGTTCGTGTCACTTGCTAAACATGATGCATTCATTCCATTTCATAGCTAGTGACGAATTTCCCATGGAATAATGCTGAAAATTGCATTACACAGTACTGCTGGGCATATGGCAGAGATTCCTTGGTGACAATAGCTGAACAGAAGTCATTGTTCTTCTTCGAGTGCTTGCTCATATCCATTCCATTAGGTGTGTGTGCGCGCCACGTGCACGATCGTCGGAAGATTTTCTACCCTAGCAACACCGGCGGGTCGGCTGTGGAGCCCCCTAGAGTGGCGCCTTCATGGCGCTGAATATATACCCCAGCCGACCCGGCGCCCCCTCAGTTCCTTCTTACCGCCCCTGACGGTCGTTGGAACTGTGGAGCGCGGCATAGCTGTTCTCCACTCTCCCTAGCTTAGTTAGTTATTCGCAGTTGTAGTTATAGTTATAGTTCTAGTGTTTGTAGTTTAATAGTTAAATAGTTTTTAAAGTTGTTAGATTTGTTATAATAGTCCAGGGGACTAAGGGGGTCGTCGCCCCCTTTCTCCCCCGGCCGCGGGCCCGGGCTCATGCCCAGAGCTCCCGGCTTCAAGCAGTGCGCCTCCTGCGCTAAACCTATGCCCACGAGCGACCCGCACGACTCCTGTCTGAAGTGCCTGGGAGAGTCCCACCAAACAGATAAGTGCAAGATCTGTAAGGCCTTCAGACCAAGGACCAAGAAAGAGCGGGACTTTCGGCTCCGGCAACTCCTGATGGAGGCGGCACTTAGCCTGGACACTCCTTCTACGAGCCAGGCCCAGGCACCTAGCGCCTCGGTGCGCAGTGCCCCAGCAGCACCGGCAATGCCGACAACGCGGGCGGTGTCGGACAAACCTCCCCGGCACCGGACCTCGTCGGCACCGCAGCAGGCACCTCGGCGCCGGTCATTATCCCCGGGGCATAAAAAAGCCCATAAGACGGGGACCTCTGTACCGAAGACGCCGGCTCCCCCAGTGCCGGGGGTAGAGCTGAGTGCGCCAGTGGAGCACCGGAAACAGGTGCCTCCAGCACTGTCGACTCCGGCACCGAGGCCGTTGAGTCCGGTGCAGATAGCGTCTCCACCGAGACCGGCAGTAATACAACTCCCGTCGACTCCGGAGACCTTCGTGGCGGCGAGAGACTTGATAGCTCTCACGGAGCCGGCACCGCCTCAACCACTGGCACCGACGGCACCGTTGACCCGCCCGGTCCAGTCAAGGGGGAAACCTGCCTTGATGCGCCCTCCATCACAAGGGCTGGAACCTCGGCACCGGTCCAGGTCCAGAAGCAGGTCCCCACGCCGCTCGCAGTCCCGGCACCGAATATCACCTCGGCACCGGTCGTACTCGCTGCCAAGATCTTCTTCGCGGCACCGCTCTACGTCTCGGCACCGCTATGATCGTCGGCACCGATCAACGTCGAGACGTAGTTCTCGGCACCGCTACGGTCGACGCTCGACGTCGAGAGGCCGCTCCCGGCACCGGGCATACTCCAGGTCCTCGTCGAGGTCCAGATCCGGCTCCCAGCACCGACGAGGTCATCGGCACCGATCGCGGTCCCGGCACCGTTCGCCGGCACCGCGCAGAGATAGATCATCTCCGGACCGGTACCGTGCGGCACCGCAGCCCACGGGGGTCGTTTCATCTCTCTCGGCACCGCCATGGCCGTCAAGATCGGTGTCTCGCTCCTCGGAGGACCTGTCGAGATCGGCATACCCCCCTCAAGGGCAAGCCGAGGAACGGAACTTGGGCCATTGGCAGGAGATGGCAGAGGACCACTCTCATGGACCATCTCACTGGTCATTTTGGACCCCGTGGGCGTACCACCAGGAGCAAGGGGCTCCAATACCATCGACCTCTCGCTCGGGTCACTCGGTTAGAAGGGCCCCAGAATCCACCATCTCTCGGCCTCCGCCAGGGGGCATGGAGGCTTCCGCGTCCACGCCACCTGACACCATAGACCCGAGTACAGGTGATGCTCCGGCCCAAGAGCAGGGGAATCAGGACCCCCCCTTGGATCCAGTACCACCGGAGGCGTCTTCCTCCTCCTCTCCGGATGAGGCAGTGGCGGGCACTTCATGTACGGGTCCCCCTCCGATAGATCTTCGGGCTCACCAGGATCTTCTGCGTAGGATGGCCCGTAATATGGACCTGCAGGCGGAGGAGATAGTGGAGGTGCACGACCCGATCGTGAATATCCTCGGAGCGGATGCCCCATCGAGGGTGGCGTTACCCCTGATCCGCACGATACAGGCCAATGCTTCTACGATATGGCAGACTCCTGCCTCTATCCCACCCACAGCGAGAGGGGTGGAAAGGAAATACTTTGTCCCGTATAAAGACTACGGGTACTTGTATACCCACCCCCAGCCGTGTTCATTGGTGGTGGCATCAGTTAACGCAAGGGAGCGCCACGGTCAGCAGGCCGCAGCGCCCAAATCAAAGGAGGCTAAGCGCCTCGATTTATTCGGCCGTAAAGTTTACTCAGCCGGAGGGCTGCAACTTAGAGCGGCTAACCAGCAGGCGCTCTTGAGCCGCTATAGCTTTAACTCCTGGAACTCTATGGGGAAGTTCAAGGAGTTGGTTCCCCAAGAGTCCAGGGAGGAGTTTGGAGCCCTGGTAGAGGAGGGTAAGAAGGTGGCTCGGACCTCCTTACAGGCCTCCTTAGACATAGCGGACTCTGCTGCGAGAACCCTGGCCTCAGGTATCGCTATGCGGAGGATCTCCTGGCTCCAGGTCTCGGGTCTGCCTCAGGAACTGCAGCAAACCCTGCAGGATCTACCCTTCGAAGGTCAAGGGTTGTTTTCAGAAAAGACGGACTCTCGCCTGCAGAGCCTCAAGGACTCCAGGACGATCATGCGTTCCTTGGGGATGCATGTTGTGGGCCCTCAGCGCAGGCCATTTAGACCGCAGCCTCAGCGCTTCTACCCCCCCCCCGCCTCGTCAGAGACAGGACTCGGCCCGGAGGCGAGGGCGAGGTGGTAGAAGAAGGTGGACCGGCCCTCAACCTGGTCAGAACCAGGGGCCACCTAGACCACCTTCAGGCCCCAGGCAGAACTTTTGAAGGTGCGGTCGAGGACGGCGCCCCAGTCATCCCCCAGGATCCAGCCCCATCCTTTCGGGATCGCCTTTCCCATTTCCACCATGCCTGGTCCCTTATAACCTCGGACCGTTGGGTCCTTCGCACGGTGGACAGGGGATATGCTATCCAGTTTTCTTCAATTCCCCCCTCCTCCCCCCCTTCCCCGTCCCTCTTCAGGGACCCTTCTCACGAGCAACTTCTTATACAGGAAGTTTCCACGCTCCTTGCTATGGGGGCCATAGAGGAGGTTCCTGTGGAGTTAAGGGGCAGGGGATTCTATTCCCGTTACTTCCTCATTCCCAAGTCCAAAGGAGGTCTGCGACCTATCTTGGACTTGCGCGGACTCAACAAATTCGTAGTAAAGTTGAAGTTCCGCATGGTCTCTCTGGGGGCCATTATCCCTTCCCTCGATCCTGGAGACTGGTTCGCCGCCCTCGACATGAAAGACACATACTTTCACATTGCAATTTACCCGCCTCACAGACGCTTCCTGCGATTCGTGGTAAGCAGGGTGCACTACCAATTTGCAGTCCTTCCCTTCGGCCTATCCTCGGCCCCAAGGGTGTTCACGAAATGTATGGCTGTCGTGGCAGCGTACCTTCGTCGGCAAGGGATACAGGTGTTCCCGTACCTAGACGACTGGCTGGTACGCGGTCGCACCAAAGAACAAGTTCGAGATCACGTCCTCATAATAGTGCACACATTCAACAAGTTGGGTATCCTACTCAACAAGGACAAATCCACTCTAGAACCTACCCAGAGAATAGAATTCATCGGCGCAGTTCTAGACTCCAGACGTGCACAAGCCATCCTGCCAGACAATCGCTTTTGCACCATCACGAGCCTCATTCAAGGACTCAAGGCCTTCCCAACTACCACGGTGAGGTCGTGCCTTACCCTGCTGGGTCACATGGCTTCCTGCACGTACGTAACCAGGCATGCCAGACTTCGGCTTCGCCCACTCCAGACCTGGGTGTCATCAATATACCGCCCACATCGGGACAGCCTGAACATGGTGGTCACGGTCCCGAACTCGGTCCTGACCTCCCTCACATGGTGGCTAGATCACAATGTGGTCTGCGAGGGGATGCCATTTCACGCCCCACAACCCTCTCTGCACCTGGTCACAGACGCTTCATCTCTGGGTTGGGGCGCCCATCTCAACGAACACCATACCCAGGGCCTGTGGACTGCACCCCAGCTAGCCCTGCACATCAATGTTCGGGAACTGATGGCGGTGCGCCTGGCGTGCCAGGCATTTCTCAACCTCCTACGTGGCCGATGTGTGTTAGTTCTCATCGACAACACCACGGCCATGTTTTACATCAACAAGCAAGGAGGAGCACGTTCGTCAATTCTATGCCAAGAGGCCATTCGCCTGTGGGACTTCTGCATCGCCCACTCAATCCATCTCACGGCATCATTCCTCCCTGGAGTCCAGAACACTCTAGCGGACCGACTCAGCAGGTCCTTCCAGACGCACGAGTGGTCTATCCGTCCGGACATCATACATTCCATCTTCCAAAAGTGGGGGTTTCCCCAGATAGACCTGTTTGCATCTCGAGACAACAGGAAGTGCCACCTGTTCTGCTCCCTACAAGGTCGAGCTCCGGGCTCCCTCTCGGATGCGTTTCTCCTTCCCTGGAAAGACCACCTGTTTTATGCCTTCCCTCCGTTTCCTCTGGTCCACAAGGTACTGCTCAAATTGCGCAGAGACCAGGCACAGGTAATTCTGGTCGCTCCAGCGTGGCCGAGACAACATTGGTACACCACACTGTTGGAACTCTCGGTTCAGACACCGATCCCGCTTCCGTTGTGTCCGGATCTCATCTCTCAGGACCACGGCCGGCTGCGTCACCCCGACCTGCAATCACTCCACCTCACGGCGTGGCTGCTCCATGGTTCACCCAGGCAGAGCAGAAATGCTCACACTCTGTCCAACAGATTCTGCTGAGCAGTAGGAAGCCCTCAACACGCACCACGTACCTGGCCAAGTGGAAGCGGTTCTCCTGTTGGTGCGAACAACGAGCCACGCCCCCGTTGCAGGCACCTATTCCTCTCATATTGGAATATCTCCTCTCCCTAAAACAGCAGGGGTTGGCGATATCTTCAATTAGAGTTCACCTGGCCGCTATATCGGCCTTTCACCCAGGGGAACTCGCGTCCTCGGTATTCTCTAACCCGATGGTCGTTAGATTCCTCAAGGGCTTAGACCGGACGTACCCACAACAGCGTCATCCCATCCCGACGTGGGATCTCAATCTGGTTCTCTCCAAACTCACAGGTCCTCCGTTCGAGCCACTGGCCACCTGTTCACTTCTGTACCTATCCTGGAAGACAGCCTTCCTCGTAGCCATCACCTCAGCAAGGCGCGTTTCTGAACTCAGGGCGCTTACATCTGAGCCCCCTTACACAGTTTTTCATAAGGATAAAGTGCAGCTTCGTCCACATCCTGCCTTTCTCCCTAAGGTGGTTTCTACATTTCATATCAACCAGGACATATTTCTCCCGGTCTTTTATCCCAAACCACATGCCACTCGCCAGGATCAACGTTTGCATTCCCTGGACGTACGAAGGGCCCTGGCCTTCTATATTGACCGCACAAAGCACTTTAGAAAGACAACGCAACTCTTCGTTGCAGTGGCCGACCGAATGAAAGGCTCACCGGTCTCCTCACAACGCCTATCCTCCTGGATTACGTCTTGCATCCGGACTTGCTATGACCTGGCAGGTGTCTCAGCACCGCACCTCACCGCTCACTCCACGAGGGCCCAAGCTTCCTCGACGGCTTTCCTGGCGCAAGTTCCGATCCAGGACATTTGTAGAGCAGCGGTTTGGTCATCAGTCCACACATTTACAGCTCACTAGGCACTAGTGCAACAGTCCAGGGACGATGCTGCATTCGGATCAGCGGTTTTGCACACAGCAATGTCTCACTCCGACCCCACCACCTAAGTTGGGCTTGGGAGTCACCTAATGGAATGGATATGAGCAAGCACTCGAAGAAGAAAAGACGGTTACTCACCGTTGTAACTGTTGTTCTTTGAGATGTGTTGCTCATATCCATTCCAAACCCGCCCCCCGTCCCCACTGTCGGAGTAGCCGGCAAGAAAGAACTGAGGGGGCGCCGGGTCGGCTGGGGTATATATTCAGCGCCATGAAGGCGCCACTCTAGGGGGCTCCACAGCCGACCCGCCGGTGTTGCTAGGGTAGAAAATCTTCCGACGATCGTGCACGCAGCGCGCACACACACCTAATGGAATGTATATGAGCAACACATCTCGAAGAACAACAGTTACAACGGTGAGTAACCGTCTTATTCCAGCTCATAGCTAGGCATGAATTTCTCATGGAATTCTCCTGCAACTGTCATCAGGATGCATTGCTAGCCAATTGGCAGAGATCCCTTCGTGACAATTTGCTAAACATGACGCAAAGCATCCAGATCACAGTTAGGCGTGAATGTCCGCAGAAATCGTCCTCCAAATGTAATTTGGATTGACTGCTGGCAATTTGGCAGAGATCCCTTCTTGAAAATTGCCATATATGAAACATTTTTTCCAGATCACACCTAGGCACGATTATCTCCCGGAATTATCCTCCAAATGCCTTTCGCAGGGACTGCTGGCTATTTGTCAGAGACCCTTTCGTTCACATTGATACACAGATGCCTTTCACTCCCTATCTCTGCTAGGGACGAATGTCTCCTGGAATCGTCCTCCGAATGCAAATCGGATAGAGAGCTGGGCATTTGGCAGAGAGCCTTTCGTGACACTTGCTAAACATGAAACATTGATTCCAGCTCATAGCTAGGCATGAATTTCTCATGGAATTCTCCTGCAACTGTCATTAGGATGCATTGCTAGCCATTTGGCAGTGATTGCTTCGTAAAAATCGCTAAACATGAGCCGTTCATTCCAGATAATAACTAGGCACGACATTCCCCAGGAATTCGCCTCCAAATGCCATTCGGATGACCTGTTGTGCATTTCCACGAGTTTCGTTTTTGACAGCGCCTAAACAGGAGAAACTGAATCCAGATAACTGCTAGGGATGAATTTCTCCTGGGATCGTCCTCCAAGTGCCATTCGGATGCAATGCTGGTAATTTGGCAGAGATCCGTTCGTGACAATTGCTAAACATGAAATATTAATTCCAGATCACACCTAAGCACGAATATCTCCAGGAATTATCCACCAAATGACTTTTGCAGGCACTGCTGGTTATTTGTGAGAGATACCTTCCTTCAAATTGATAAACATGTGCCTTTCACTCCCTATCTGTGCTACGGACGAATGTCTCCTGGATCATCCACCAAATGCAAATCGGATAGAGAGCTGGGCATTTGGCAGAGATCCTTTCGTGACACTTGCTAAACATGAAACATTCATTCAAGATCGTAGCGAGGCACGAATTTCTCATGGAATCCTCCAGCAAATGTCATTAGGATGCACTGCTGGCAATTTCGCAGTGATCTGTTCGTGTCACTTGCTAACCATGATGCATTCATTCCATTCAATAGCTAGTGACGAATTTACCATGGAATAATGCTGCCAATGCAATTACAGAGTACTGCTGGGAATATGGCAGAGATTCCTTGGTGAATATAGCTGAACATAAGACATTGATTCCAGATCATAGCTAGGCATGAATTTCTCATGGAATTCTCCTGCAACTGTCATTAGCATGCATTGCTAGCCATTTGGCAGAAAACGGTTCGTCACAATAGCTAAACATGAACCATTCATTCCAGAGGACACCTAGGCACGAATATTTCCAGGAATTATCCTCCAAATGCCTTTTGCAGCTAATTGTCAGAGATATCTTCGTTCAAATTCATAAACATGTGCCTTTCAGTCCCTATCTCTGCTAGAACGAATGTCTCCTGGACATTCTCACGACTTTCTCCAGGAATTAGCCTCCAAATGCCATTCGGATGACCTGCTGGGCGTTTCTCCGAGTTTCGTTTGTGACAGCGTCTAAAGATGAGAAACTGAATCCAGATAACTGCTAGGGATGAATATCTCCTGGGATCGTCCTCCAAGTGCCATTCGGATGCACTGGTGGCAATTTGGTAGAGATCCGTTCGTGTCAATTCCTAAACATGAGATATACATTACAGGTCACAGCTAACAACGACTTCTTCATTGTATCCTCCTCCAAATGTCATTAGGATGCACTGCTGGTAATTTGGCAGAGATCCGTTCGTGACAATTGCTAAACATGAAATATTCATTCCAGATCACACCTAAGCACGAATATCTCCAGGAATTATCCAGCAAATGCCATTCGGATGACCTATTCTGCATTTCCCAGAGTTTCGTTTGTGAAAGCGCCTAAAGAGAGAAACTGAATCCAGATAACTGCTATGGATAAATTTCTCTTGGGATCGTCATCCAAATGCCATTCGGATGCACGGATGGAAATTTGGCACAGATCCATTCGTGTCAATTGCTAAACATGAAACATTCATTCCAGAGCACACCCACGCACGAAAAGCTCCAGGATTATCCTCCAAAAGCCTATCGCAGGCAGTGCTGGCTATTTGTCAGAGACCCTTTCGTTCACTTTGATACATAGGTGCCTTTCACTCCCTATCTCTGCCAGGGACGAATGTCTCCTGGATCGTCCTCCAAAGGCAAATCGGATAGAGAGCTGGGCATTTGGCAGAGATCCTTTCGTGACAATTGCTAAACATGAAACATTTATTCCATTTCATAGCTAGTGATGAATTTCCCATGGAATAATGCTACAATTGCTATTACAGAGTACTGCTGGGCATTTGGTTACATGCCTTGGTGCATATAGCTAAACATAACACATTGATTCCAGATCATAGCTAGGCATGTGTTTCTCGTGGAATTCTCCTGCAACTGTCATCAGGATGCATTGCTAGCCAATTGGCAGAGATCCCTTCGTGACAATTGCTAAACGTGAGCCGTTCATTCCAGATTACACCTAGGCACGACTTTCTCCAGGAAGTAGCCTCCAAATGCCATTCGGATGACCTGCTGGGCGTTTCTCCGAGTTTCGTTTGTGCCAGCGTCTAAAGATGAGAAACTGAATCCAGATAACTGCTAGGGATGAATTTCTCCTGGGATCGTCCTCCAAGTGCCATTCGGATGCATTGGTGGCAATATAGTAGAGATCCGTTCGTGACAATTCCTAAACATGAGATATTCATTACAGGTCATAGCAAACAACGACTTCTTCATTGTATCCTCCTCCAAATGTCATTAGGATGCACGGCTGGTAATTTGCAACATTCATTCCAGAGACACCTAGGCATGAATATCTTCATGAAGTATCCTCCATACGCCTTTCGAAGGCAGTGCTGGCTATTTGTCAGCGATACCTTCGTTCAAATTGATAAACATGTGCCTTTCACTCCCCATCTCTGCTAGGGACGAATGTCTCCTGGATCGTCCTCCACAGGCAAATCGGAAAGAGAGCTGGGCATTTGGCAGAGATCCTTTCGTGACAATTGCTAAACATGAAACATTCATTCCATTTCATACCTAGTGACGAATTTCCAATGGAATAATGCTGCAAATGCTATTACAGAGTACTGCTCGGCATTTGCCAGACATGCCTTGGTGAATATAGCTGAACATAAGACAGTGAGTCCAGATCAGAGGTATGCAAAAATTTCTCACGGAATTCTCCTGTAACTGTCATGAGGATGCATTGCTAGGTATTTGGCAGAGATCCCTTTGTAAAAATTGGCATATATGAATCATTCATTCCAGAATACAGCTAGTCACAAATATCTCTAGGAATTATCCTCCAAATGCCTTTCGCAGGCACTTCTATCGTAGCGAGGTACGAATTCCTCATGGAATCCTCAAAGAAATGTTATTAGGATGCACTGCTGGAAATTTGGCAGCGATCCGTTCGTGTCACTTGCTAAACATGATGCATTCATTCCATGTCTCCTGGAATCGTCCTCCGAATGCAAATCGGTTAGAGAGCTGGGCATTTAGCAGAGAGCCTTTCGTGACAATTGCTAAACATGAAACATTCATTCCAGAGGACACCTAGGCACGAATATTTCCAGGACTTATCCTCCAAATGCCATTCGGATGACGTGTTCTGCATTTCCCCGAGTTTCGTTTGTGACAGCGCCTAAAGAGGAGAAACTGAATCCAGATAACTGCTAGGGATGAATTTTTCCTGGGATCGTCCACCAAATGCCATTCGAATGCACTGGTCGCAATTTGCCACAGATCCATTAGTGACACTTGCTAAATATGAAACATTCATTCCAGAGCACACCCACGCACGAATACCTCCAGGAATTATCCTCCAAATGCCTTTCACAGGCAGTGCTGGCTATTTGTCAGAGACCCTTTCGTTCACTTTGATACACAGGTGCCTTTCACTCGCCTCTCTGCTAGGGACGAATGTCTCCTGGAATCGTCCTCCAAAGGAAAATCGGATAGAGGGCTGGGTATTTGTCAGAGATCCCTTCGGGACAATTGCTAAACATGAAATATTCATTCCAGATCACACCTAAGCACGAATATCTCCAGGAATTATCCACCAAATGCCTTTCGCAGGCACCGCTCTTTATTTGGAGAGATACCTTCCTTCAAATTGATAAACATATGCTTTTCACTCCCTATCTGTACTAGGGACGAATACCTCCTGGATCATCCTCCGAATGCAAATCGTATAAAGATCTGGACATTTGGCAGAGATCGGTTCGTTACACTTGCTAAACATGAAACATTCATTCCATTTCATAGCTAGTGACGGATTTCCCGTAGAATAATGCTGCAAATGCCATTACAGAGTACTGCTGGGAATATGGCAGAGATTCCTTGGTGAATATAGCTGAACATAAGACATTGATTCCAGATCATAGCTAGGCATGAATTTCTCATGGAATTCTCCTGCAACTGTCATCAGCATGCATTGGTAGTCTTTTGGTAGAGATCGGTTCGTGACAATTGCTAAACATGAACCATTAATTCCAGAGGACACCTAGGCACCAATATTTACAGGATTTATCCTCCAAATGCCATTCGGATGACCTGTTCTGCATTTCCCCGAGTTTCGTTTGTGACAGCGCCTAAAGAGGAGAAACTGAATCCAGATAACTGCTAGAGATGAATTTCTCCTGGGATCGTCCTCCAAGTGCCATTCGGATGCATTGGTGGCAATTTGGTGGAGATCCGTTCGTGACAATTCCTAAACATGAGATATTCATTACAGGTCATAGCTAACAACGACTTCTTCATTGTATCCTCCTCCAAATGTCATTAGGATGCACTGCTGGTAATTTGGCAGAGATCCGTTCGTGACAATTGCTAAACATGAAATATTCATTCCAGATCACACCTAAGCACGAATATCTCCATGAATTATCCACCAAATGCCTTTCGCAGGCACCGCTGTTTATTTGGAGAGATACCTTCCTTCAAATAGATAAACATGTGCCTTTCACTCCCTATCTGTGCTAGGGACGAATATCTCCTGGATCATACTCCGAATGCAAATCGTATAAAGAGCTGGGCATTTGGCAGACAGCCTTTCGTGACACTTGCTAAACATGAAACATTCATTCAAGATCATAGCGAGGCACGAATTTCTCATGGAATCCTTCAGCAAATGTCATTAGGATGCACTGCTGGCAATTTGGCAGCGATCCGTTCGTGTCACTTGCTAAACATGATGCATCATTCCATTTCATAGCTAGTGACGAATTTCCCATGGAATTCTGCTGCAAATGCCATTACAGGGTACTGCTGGGCATATGGCAGAGATGCCTTGGTGAATATAGCGTTTAGCTATAAGACATTGATTCCAACTCATAACTAGGCATGAATTTCTCATGGAATTCTCCTGCAACTGTCATTAGGATGCATTGCTAGCCATTTGGCCGTGATTCCTTCGTGAAAATTGCTAAACATGAGCCGTTCATTCCAGACCATACCTAGGCACGACATTCTCCAGGAATTAGCCTCCAAATGCCATTCGGATGACCTGTTCTGCATTTCCCCGAGTTTCGTTTGTGACAGCGCCTAAAGAGGAGAAACTGAATCCATATAACGGCTAGGGATGAATTTCTCCTGGGATCGTCCTCCAAATGCCATTCGGATGCACGGATGGCAATTTCGCACAGACCCATTCGTGTCAATTGCTAAACATGAAACATTCATTCCAGAGCATACCCACGCACGAATAGCTCCAAAAGCCTTTCACAGGCAGTGCTGGCTATTTGTCAGAGACCCTTTCGTTCACTTTGATACATAGGTGCCTTTCACTCCCTATCTCTGTCAGGGATGAATGTCTCCTGGATCATCCTCCAAAGGCAAATCGGATAGAGAGCTGGGCATTTGGCAGAGATCCTTTCGTGACAATTGCTAAACATGAAACATTCATTCCAGAGGACACCTAGGAACGAATATCTCCAGGAAGTATCCTCCATATGCCTTTCGAAGTCAGTGCTGTCTATTTGTCAGCGATACCTTCGTTCAAATTGATAAACATGTGCCTTTCACTCCCCATCTCTCCTAGGGACGAATGTCTCCTGGATCGTCCTCCAAAGGCAAATCGGAAAGAGAGCTGGGCATTTGGGAGAGATCCTTTCGTGACAATTGCTAAACATGAAACATTCATTCCATTTCATAGATAGTGACGAATTTCCCATGGAATAATGCTGCAAATGCCATTACAGAGTACTGCTGGGCATTTGGCAGACATGCCTTGGTGAATATAGCTGAACATAAGAAATTGAGTCCAGATGATAGGTATGCAAAAATTTCTCACGGAATTCTCCTTTAAGTGTCATTAGGATGCATTGCTAGGTATTTGGCAGAGATCCCTTCGTGAAAATTGCCATATATGAATCATTCATTCCAGAGGACACCTAGGCACGATTATTTCCAGGAATTATCCTCCAAATGCCTTTCGCAGCTATTTGTCAGAGATCCCTTCCTTGAAATTGATAAACATGTGCCTTTCAGTCCCTATCTCTGCTAGAACGAATGTCTCCTGGACATTCTCACGACTTTCTCCAGGAATTAGCCTCCAAATGCCATTCGGATGACCTGCTGGGCGTTTCTCCGAGTTTCGTTTGTGACAGCGTCTAAAGATGAGAAACTAAATCCAGATAACGGCTAGGGATGAATATCTCCTGGGATCGTCCTCCACGTGCCATTCGGATGCACTGGTGGCAATTTGGTAGAGATCCGTTCGTGACAAGTCCTAAACATGAGATATTCATTACAGGTCATAGCTAAAAACGACTTCTTCATTGTATCCTCCTCCAAATGTCATTAGCATGCACTGCTGGTAATTTGGCAGAGATCCGTTCGTGACAATTGCTAAACATGAAATATTCATTCCAGATCACACCTAAGCACGAATATCTCCAGGAATTATCCACCAAATGCCATTCGGATGACCTGTTCTGCGTTTCCCCGAGTTTCGTTTGTGACAGCGCCTAAAGAGGAGAAACTGAATCCAGATAACTGCTAGGGATGAATTTTTCCTGGGATCGTCCACCAAATGCCATTCGAATGCACTGGTCGCAATTTGCCACAGATCCATTCGTGACACTTGCTAAATATGAAACATTCATTCCAGAGCACACCCACGCACGAATACCTCCAGGAATTATCCTCCAAATGCCTTTCGCAGGCACTGCTGGCTATTTGTCAGAGACCCTTTCGTTCACATTGATACTCAGATGCCTTTCACTCCCTATCTCTGCTAGGGACGAATGTCTCCTGGAATCGTCCTCCGAATGCAAATCGGTTAGAGAACTGGGCATTTAGCAGAGAGCCTTTCGTGACAATTGCTAAACACGAAGCATTCATTCCATTCAATAGCTAGTGACGAATTTCCCATGGAATAATGCTTCCAAAGCCATTACAGAGTACTGCTGGGCATATAGCAGAGTTTCCTTGGTGAATATAGCTAAACAAAAGACAATTTTTCCAGATCATAGCTAGCCATGTATTTCTCATGGAATTCTTCTGCAACTGTCATTAGCATGCATTGCTAGCCATTTGGCAGAGATCGGTTCGTGACAATTGCTAAACATGAAACATTCATTCCATTTCATAGCTAGTGACGAATTTCCCATGGAATTCTGCTGCAAAATGCCATTACAGGGTACTGCTGGGCATATGGCAGAGATTTCTTGGTGAATATAGCTAAACATAAGACAATGATTCCAGATCATAGCTAGGCATGTGTTTCTCGTGGAATTCTCCTGCAACTGTCATCAGGATGCATTGCTAGCCAATTGGCAGAGATCCCTTCGTGACAATTGCTAAATGTGAGCCGTTCATCCAGATTACACCTAGGCACGACTTTCTCCAGGAATTAGCCTCCAAATGCCATTCGGATGACGTGCTGGGCGTTTCTCCGAGTTTCGTTTGTGACAGCGTCTAAAGATGAGAACCTGAATCCAGATAAGTGCTAGGGATGAATATCTCCTGGGATCGTCCTCCACGTGCCTTTCGGATGCACTGGTGGCAATTTGGTAGAGATCCGTTCGTGACAAGTCCTAAACATGAGATATTCATTACAGGTCATAGCTAACAACGACTTCTTCATTGTATCCTCCTCCAAATGTCATTAGCATGCACTGCTGGTAATTTGGCAGAGATCCGTTCGTGACAATTGCTAAACATGAAATATTCATTCCAGATCACACCTAAGCACGAATATCTCCAGGAATTATCCACCAAATGCCATTCGAATGCACTGGTCGCAATTTGCCACAGATCCATTCGTGACACTTGCTAAACATGAAACATTCATTCCAGAGCATACCCACGCACGAATAGCTCCAAAAGCCTTTCACAGGCAGTGCTGGCTATTTGTCAGAGACCCTTTCGTTCACTTTGATACATAGGTGCCTTTCACTCCCTATCTCTGTCAGGGATGAATGTCTCCTGGATCATCCTCCAAAGGCAAATCGGATAGAGAGCTGGGCATTTGGCAGAGATCCTTTCGTGACAATTGCTAAACATGAAACATTCATTCCAGAGGACCCCTAGGCACGAATATCTCCAGGAAGTATCCTCCATATGCCTTTCGAAGGCAGTACTGTCTATTTGTCAGCGATACCTTCGTTCAAATTGATAAACATGTGCCTTTCACTCCCCATCTCTGCTAGGGACGAATGTCTCCTGGATCGTCCTCCAAAGGCAAATCGGAAAGAGAGCTGGGCATTTGGGAGAGATCCTTTCGTGACAATTGCTAAACATGAAACATTCATTCCATTTCTTAGCTAGTGACGAATTTCCCATGGAATAATGCTGCAAATGCCATTATAGAGTACTGCTGGGCATTGGGCAGACATGCCTTGGTGAATATAGCTAAACATAAGACATTGATTCCAGATCATAGCTAGGCATGTGTTTCTCGTGGAATTCTCCTGCAACTGTGATCAGGATTCATTGCTAGCCAATTGGCAGAGATCCCTTCGTGACAATTGCTAAACGTGAGCCGTTCATTCCAGATTACACCTAGGCACGACTTTCTCCAGGAATTAGCCTCCAAATGCCATTCGGATGACCTGCTGGGCGTTTCTCCGAGTTTCGTTCGTGACAGCGTCTAAAGATAACAATTCGTAAAAATGAGATATTCATTACAGGTCATAGCTAACAACGACTTCTTCATTGTATCCTCCTCCAAATGTCATTAGCATGCATTGCTGGTAATTTGGCAGAGATCCCTTCGGGACAATTGCTAAACATGAAATATTCATTCCGAATTGAAATCGGTTAGAGAGGTGGGCATTTAGCAGAGAGCCTTTCGTGACACTTGCTAAACACGAAGCATTCATTCCATTCAATAGCTAGTGACGAATTTCCCATGGAATAATGCTGCAATTATAATAAAATAAGTACTGCTGGGCATTTGGCAGACATGCCTTGGTGAGTATAGCTGAACATAAGACATTGAGTCAAGATGATAGGTATGCAAAAATTTCTCACGGAATTCTCCTGTAACTGTCATTAGGATGCATTGCTAGGTATTTGGCAGAGATCCCTTCGTTAAAATTGCCATATGTGAATCATTCATTCCAGATCACAGCTAATCACAAATATCTCCAGGAATTATCCTGCAAATGCCTTTCGTAGGCACTGCTGGCTATTTGTCAGAGACCCTTTCGTTCACATTGATACACAGATGCCTTTCACTCCCCTCTCTGCTAGGGACGAATGTCTCCTGGAATCGTCCTCCGAATGCAAATCGGATAGAGGGCTGGGTACTTGGCAGAGATCCCTTCGGGACAATTGCTAAACATGAAATATTCATTCCAGATCACACCTAAGCACGAATATCTCCAGGAATTATCCACCAAATGCCTTTCGCAGGCACCGCTCTTTATTTGGAGAGATACCTTCCTTCAAATTGATAAATATGTGCCTTTCACTCCCTATCTGTGCTAGGGACGAATACCTCCTGGATCATCCTCCGAATGCAAATCGTATAAAGATCTGGGCATTTGGCAGACAGCCTTTCGTGACACTTGCTAAACATGATGCATTCATTCCATTTCATAGCTAGTGACGAATTTCCCATGGAATTCTGCTGCAAATGCCATTACAGGGTACTGCTGGGCATATGGCAGAGATTCCTTGGTGAATATAGCTAAACATAAGACATTGATTCCAGATCATAGGTATGCAAAAATTTCTCATGGAATTCTCCTGCAACTGTCATTAGCATGCATTGCTGGCCATTTGGCAGAGATCGGTTCCTGACAATTGCTCAACATGAAACATTCATTCCAGAGGACACCTAGGCACGAATATTTCCAGGAATTATCCTCCAAATGCCTTTCGAAGGCATTGGTGGCTATTTGTCAGAGATTCCTTCATTCAAATTGATAAACACTGCCTTTCACTCCCTATCTCTTGTCGGAGAAAAACTGAGTTCTCACTATTTTTGTTTAGGTGCAGCAAGTCAGACGCTGTATTAACTCTCACATGTGCAGAGGAGAGAGCAAGCAGGTCTCTCTCTGGTAACTAATTACAGCAAGCATTTATACCTTTCATTACAGAAATAATGAGGGACAGCTGCATTTTGTTTATACATAGGCCATCTTGATATCTCATTTCCTTACTTGTTTTGACTCTTGCCTACATACAATTAGTTTCTATACCTTATCTACACAAGGTCTTCTACACCTTATCTATACTGAGGTCACAATGACTTCTTACACAGCTCTTTCTCACCCGTCTCACACAATTCTTACACAATCCTCGCTTCTACAAATCTCGCGTTATCAGGGTTATCAGGGTCACAGCCAGCTTGACTCTTGCTAACAAAGACTGTCTCTTGCTAACGAAGCCTGACTCTTGCTAACAACCATCATGCATTGCAGTTCCCTTCTGTCAGTTCTTTTCTCTGCTTCCACACTCTGCTAGGGACGAATGTCTCCTGGATTATCCTCCAAATGCAAATCGGCATTTGGCCGAGATCCTTTGGTGACAATTGCTAAACATGAAACATTCATTCCATTTCATAGCTAGTGACGAATTGCCCATGGAATTATGCTGCAAATGCCATTACAGAGTACTGCTGGGC
The DNA here is from genome assembly GCF_027887155.1 of Malaclemys terrapin pileata. Classification (NCBI taxonomy): domain Eukaryota; kingdom Metazoa; phylum Chordata; order Testudines; family Emydidae; genus Malaclemys; species Malaclemys terrapin. The sequence continues at coordinate 6,672,147 of NC_071524.1, read as the reverse complement.
ATTTGGCAGACATGCCTTGGTGAATATAGCTGAACATAAGACATCGATTCCAGATCATAGGTATGCAAAAATTTCTCATGGAATTCTCCTGTAAGTGTCATTAGTATGCACTGCTAGGTATTTGGCAGAGATCCCTTCGTGAAAATTGCTAAACATGACGCATTGCATCCAGATCACAGCTAGGCATGAATGTCCGCAGAAATCGTCCTCCAAATGTAATTTGGATTGACTGCTGGCAATTTGGCAGAGATCCCTTCTTGAAAATTGCCATATATGAAACATTCTTTCCAGATCACACCTAGGCACGATTATCTCCAGGAATTATCCTCCAAAGGCCTTTCGCAGGCACTGCTGGCTATTTGTCAGAGACCCTTTCGTTCACATTGATACACAGATGCCTTTCACTCCCTATCTCTGCTAGGGACGAATGTCTCCTGGAATCGTCCTCCGAATGCAAATCGGATAGAGAGTTGGGCATTTGGCAGAGATCCCTCCCACACCCAAATTCCCTCCCAGACCTCATACCTGGCACCCCAACCCCCTGCCCCAGGTCGGAACCCCCTCCTGTACCCTAATCCCTCCCAGACCCCACACCCCCACCCGCACCCCAATCCCCTACCCCAGCCCTGAGCCCCCTCCCACACCCAAACTCCCTCCCAGAGTCCGCACCCCAACCCTCTGCCCCAGCCCGGATCCCCCTCTGGCATTCCAAACCCCTAATCTCCAGCCCAATCCCAGAGCCCTCACCCCTCCCTGCACTCCAACCCCCAGCCCCAGCCCAGTGAAAGTGAGTGAGGGTGTGAGAATGAGCGACTAAGGGAGGTGGGCTGGGCTGGAGTGAGTGGGGTGGGGCCTTGGGGAAGGGCATGAAAGGGGTTGGGTCAAGGGCGTCTGGTTTTGTGCAAGTAGAAAGTTGGCAACTCTACTTATCATAGAATCATAGAATATCAGAGTTGGAAGGGACCTCAAGAGGTCATCTAGTCCAACCCCCTGCTCAAAGCAGGACCAATTCCCAGCTAAATCATCCCAGCCAGGGCTTTGTCAAGCCGGGCCTTAAAAACCTCCAAGGAAGGAGACTCCACCACCTCCCTAGGTAACGCATTCCAGTGTTTCACCACCCTCCTAGTGAAATAGTTTTTCCTGATATCCAACCTGGACCTCCCCCACTGCAACTTGAGACCATTGCTCCTTGTTCTGTCATCTGCCACCACTGAGAACAGCCGAGCTCCATCCTCTTTGGAACCCCCCTTCAGGTAGTTGAAGGCTGCTATCAAATCCCCCCTCATTCTTCTCTTCTGGAGACTAAACAATCCCAGTTCTCTCAGCCTCTCCTCATAAGTCATGTGCTCCAGACCCCTAATCATTTTTGTTGCCCTCCGCTGGACTCTTTCCAATTTTTCCACATCCTTCTTGTAGTGTGGGGACCAAAACTGGACACAGTATTCCAGATGAGGCCTCACCAATGTCGAATAAAGGGGAACGATCACGTTCCTCGATCTGCTGGCAATGCCCCTACTTATACAGCCCAAAATGCCGTTAGCCTTCTTGGCAACAAGAGCACACTGTTGACTCATATCCAGCTTCTCGTCCACTGTGACCCCTAGGTCCTTTTCAGCAGAACTGCTACCTAGCCATTCGGTCCCTAGTCTGTAGCAGTGCATGGGATTCTTCCGTCCTAAGTGCAGGACTCTGCACTTGTCCTTGTTGAACCTCATCAGGTTTTTTTCTGCCCAATCCTCTAATTTGTCTAGGTCCCTCTGTATCCGATCCCTACCCTCTAGTGTATCTACCACGCCTCCTAGTTTAGTGTCATCTGCAAACTTGCTGAGAGTGCAGTCCACACCATCCTCCAGATCATTAATAAAGATATTAAACAAAACCGGCCCCAGGACCGACCCTTGGGGCACTCCACTTGAAACCGGCTGCCAACTAGACATGGAGCCATTGATCACTACCCGTTGAGCCCGACGATCTAGCCAGCTTTCTATCCACCTTACAGTCCATTCATCCAGCCCATACTTCTTTAACTTGGTGGCAAGAATACTGTGGGAGACAGTATCAAAAGCTTTGCTAAAGTCAAGAAATAACACATCCACTGCTTTCCCCTCATCCACAGAGCCAGTTATCTCATCATAGAAGGCAATTAGGTTAGTCAGGCACGACTTCCCCTTCGTGAATCCATGCTGACTGTTCCTGATCACTTTCCTCTCCTCTAAATGTTTCATAATTGATTCCTTGAGGACCTGCTCCATGATTTTTCCAGGGACTGAGGTGAGGCTGACTGGCCTGTAGTTCCCCGGATCCTCCTTCTTCCCTTTTTTAAAGATGGGCACTACATTAGCCTTTTTCCAGTCATCTGGGACCTCCCCCGATCGCCATGAGTTTTCAAAAATAATGGCTAATGGCTCTGCAATCTCACCCGCCAACTCCTTTAGCACCCTCGGATGCAGCGCATCCGGCCCCATGGACTTGTGCACGTCCAGTTTTTCTAAATAGTCCCGAACCACTTCTTTCTCCACAGAGGGTTGGTCACCTTCTCCCCATGCTGTACTGCCCAGTGCAGCAATCTGGGAGCTGACCTTGTGCGTGAAGACAGAGGCAAAAAAATCATTGAGTACATTAGCTTTTTCCACATCCTCGGTCACTAGGTTGCCTCCTTCATTCAGTAAGGGGCCCACACTTTCCTTGATTTTCTTCTTGTTGCTAACATACCTGAAGAAACCCTTCTTGTTACTCTTAACATCTCTTGCTAACTGCAACTCCAAGTGTGATTTGGCCTTCCTGATTTCACTCCTGCACGCCTGAGCAATATTTTTATACTCCTCCCTGGTCATTTGTCCAATCTTCCACTCCTTATAAGCCTCTTTTTTGCGTTTAAGATCAGCAAGGATTTCACTGTTTAGCCAAGCTGGTCGCCTGCCATATTTACTATTCTTTCTACACATCGGGATGGTTTGTTCCTGCAACCTCAATAAGGATTCTTTAAAATACAGCCAGCTCTCCTGGACCCCTTTGCCCTTCATGTTATTCTCCCAGGGGATCCTGCCCATCTGTTCCCTGAGGGAGTCAAAGTCTGCTTTTCTGAAGTCCAGGGTCCGTATTCTGCTGCTCTCCTTTCTTCCTTGTGTCAGGATCCTGAACTCGACCATCTCATGGTCACTGCCTCCCAGGTTCCCATCCACTTTTGCTTCCCCTACTAGTTCTTCCCTGTTTGTGAGCAGCAGGTCAAGAAAAGCTTTGCCCCTAGTTGGTTCCTCCAGCACTTGCACCAGGAAATTGTCCCCTACACTTTCCAAAAATTTCCTGGATTGCCTGTGCACCGCTGTATTGCTCTCCCAGCAGATATCAGGGTGATTAAAGTCTCCCATGAGAACCAGGGCCTGTGATCTAGCAACTTCTGCTAGTTGCCAGAAGAAAGCCTCGTCCACCTCATCCCCCTGGTCTGGTGGTCTATAGCAGACTCCAACCACGACATCACCCTTGTTGCTCACACTTCTCAACTTTATCCAGAGACTCTCAGGTTTTTCTGCAGTATCATACCGGAGCTCTGAGCAGTCATACTCCTTTCTTACATACAACGCAACTCCCCCACCTTTTCTGCCCTGCCTGTCCTTCCTGAACAGTTTATATCCATCCATGACCGTACTCCAGTCATGTGAGTTATCCCACCAAGTCTCTGTTATTCCAATCACATCATAGTTCCCTGACTGTGCCAGGACTTCCAGTTCTCCCTGCTTGTTTCCCAGGCTTCTTGCATTTGTGTATAGGCACTTAAGATAACTCAACGATCGTCCCTCTTTCTCAGCATGAGACAGGAGTCCTCCCCTCTTGCGCTCTCCTGCTTGTGCTTCCTCCCAGGATCCCATTTCCCCACTTACCTCAGGGCTTTGGTCTCCTTCCCCCGGTGAACCTAGTTTAAAGCCCTCCTCACTAGGTTAGCCAGCCTGCTGGCGAAGATGCTCTTCCCTCTCTTCGTTAGGTGGAGCCCGTCTCTGCCTAGCACTCCTTCTTCTTGGAACACCATCCCATGGTCGAAGAATCCAAAGCCTTCTCTCCGACACCACCTGCGTAGCCATTCGTTGACTTCCACGATTCGACGGTCTCTACCCCGGCCTTTTCCTTGCACAGGGAGGATGGACGAGAACACCACTTGCGCCTCAAACTCCTTTATCCTTCTTCCCAGAGCCACGTAGTCTGCAGTGATCCGCTCAAGGTCATTCTTGGCAGTATCATTGGTGCCCACGTGGAGAAGCAGGAAGGGGTAGCGATCCGAGGGCTTGATGAGTCTCGGCAGTCTCTCCGTCACATCGTGTATCCTAGCTCCTGGCAAGCAGCAGACCTCTCGGTTTTCCCGGTCAGGGCGGCAGATAGATGACTCAGTCCCCCTGAGGAGGGAGTCCCCGACCACCACCACCCTCCTCCTCCTCTTGGGAGTGGTGGTCGTGGAACCCCCATCCCTAGGACAGTGCATCTTTTGCCTTCCAATCGGTGGAGTCTCCTTCTGCTCCCTTCCCTCAGATGGGCCATCTAGTCCACTCTCCGCATTAGCACCTGTAGAGAGAACATGGAAACGATTCCTCACCTGTATCTCCATTGCTGGTGCATGGACGCTCCTCTTTCTTCTTCTGGAGGTCACATGCTGCCAAACCTCCTCACAATCCTTCTGTCCCTGCTGCGCCTGCTCTGAATCTTCAGAACATTGTGGCCGTAGAAGCATCTCCTGACGTCTGTCCAGGAAATCTTCATTTTCCCTTATGCAACGCAGAGTTGATACTTGTTTCTCCAGCCCTCGAACCTTCTCCTCCAATATGGAGACCAGCTTGCACTTTGTGCAGACAAAGTCGCTTCTGTCCTGCGGAAGAAAGACAAACATGGCACAACCTGTGCAGGTTACAACAGCTGATCGCTCACCTTCCATATCACCGTCCTCTTAAGAACTTCCTCAACTGTTGCAGGAACGACTCGGAGAAACCTGCAGATGAAAGCCTCAGTGCGCTCTCCCAAGGCGAACTCCCAGGCAAACTCCCGCTGTTAGCCTCTGCTGTTCGCCGCTCAGCTGGTTCGCTGCTGACTGCCCTTATATACCAGTCAGGCCCACTCAAGGCCCAGCTGGAACAAAGCACTCCCAATTCACACTTTTCAAACAAACAAGCAAGCAATCAAGCACACGGTCAAACTGACCAACTGTCCCAGCAGCAGACACTCAGATACTCACCAACACAGCCCCCCTAATGCAGCACTTAGCGTACCTCCTCTCGGACAGCTCCCAGGCAAACTCCCGCTGTTAGCCTCTGCTGTTCGCCGCTCAGCTGGTTCGCTGCTGACTGCCCTTATATACCAGTCAGGCCCACTCAAGGCCCAGCTGGAACAAAGCACTCCCAATTCACACTTTTCAAACAAACAAGCAAGCAATCAAGCACACGGTCAAACTGACCAACTGTCCCAGCAGCAGACACTCAGATACTCACCAACACAGCCCCCCTAATGCAGCACTTAGCGTACCTCCTCTCGGACAGCTCCCAGGCAAACTCCCGCTGTTAGCCTCTGCTGTTCGCCGCTCAGCTGGTTCGCTGCTGACTGCCCTTATATACCAGTCAGGCCCACTCAAGGCCCAGCTGGAACAAAGCACTCCCAATTCACACTTTTCAAACAAACAAGCAAGCAATCAAGCACACGGTCAAACTGACCAACTGTCCCAGCAGCAGACACTCAGATACTCACCAACACAGCCCCCCTAATGCAGCACTTAGCGTACCTCCTCTCGGACAGCTCCCAGGCAAACTCCCGCTGTTAGCCTCTGCTGTTCGCCGCTCAGCTGGTTCGCTGCTGACTGCCCTTATATACCAGTCAGGCCCACTCAAGGCCCAGCTGGAACAAAGCACTCCCAATTCACACTTTTCAAACAAACAAGCAAGCAATCAAGCACACGGTCAAACTGACCAACTGTCCCAGCAGCAGACACTCAGATACTCACCAACACAGCCCCCCTAATGCAGCACTTAGCGTACCTCCTCTCGGACAGCTCCCAGGCAAACTCCCGCTGTTAGCCTCTGCTGTTCGCCGCTCAGCTGGTTCGCTGCTGACTGCCCTTATATACCAGTCAGGCCCACTCAAGGCCCAGCTGGAACAAAGCACTCCCAATTCACACTTTTCAAACAAACAAGCAAGCAATCAAGCACACGGTCAAACTGACCAACTGTCCCAGCAGCAGACACTCAGATACTCACCAACACAGCCCCCCTAATGCAGCACTTAGCGTACCTCCTCTCGGACAGCTCCCAGGCAAACTCCCGCTGTTAGCCTCTGCTGTTCGCCGCTCAGCTGGTTCGCTGCTGACTGCCCTTATATACCAGTCAGGCCCACTCAAGGCCCAGCTGGAACAAAGCACTCCCAATTCACACTTTTCAAACAAACAAGCAAGCAATCAAGCACACGGTCAAACTGACCAACTGTCCCAGCAGCAGACACTCAGATACTCACCAACACAGCCCCCCTAATGCAGCACTTAGCGTACCTCCTCTCGGACAGCTCCCAGGCAAACTCCCGCTGTTAGCCTCTGCTGTTCGCCGCTCAGCTGGTTCGCTGCTGACTGCCCTTATATACCAGTCAGGCCCACTCAAGGCCCAGCTGGAACAAAGCACTCCCAATTCACACTTTTCAAACAAACAAGCAAGCAATCAAGCACACGGTCAAACTGACCAACTGTCCCAGCAGCAGACACTCAGATACTCACCAACACAGCCCCCCTAATGCAGCACTTAGCGTACCTCCTCTCGGACAGCTCCCAGGCAAACTCCCGCTGTTAGCCTCTGCTGTTCGCCGCTCAGCTGGTTCGCTGCTGACTGCCCTTATATACCAGTCAGGCCCACTCAAGGCCCAGCTGGAACAAAGCACTCCCAATTCACACTTTTCAAACAAACAAGCAAGCAATCAAGCACACGGTCAAACTGACCAACTGTCCCAGCAGCAGACACTCAGATACTCACCAACACAGCCCCCCTAATGCAGCACTTAGCGTACCTCCTCTCGGACAGCTCCCAGGCAAACTCCCGCTGTTAGCCTCTGCTGTTCGCCGCTCAGCTGGTTCGCTGCTGACTGCCCTTATATACCAGTCAGGCCCACTCAAGGCCCAGCTGGAACAAAGCACTCCCAATTCACACTTTTCAAACAAACAAGCAAGCAATCAAGCACACGGTCAAACTGACCAACTGTCCCAGCAGCAGACACTCAGATACTCACCAACACAGCCCCCCTAATGCAGCACTTAGCGTACCTCCTCTCGGACAGCTCCCAGGCAAACTCCCGCTGTTAGCCTCTGCTGTTCGCCGCTCAGCTGGTTCGCTGCTGACTGCCCTTATATACCAGTCAGGCCCACTCAAGGCCCAGCTGGAACAAAGCACTCCCAATTCACACTTTTCAAACAAACAAGCAAGCAATCAAGCACACGGTCAAACTGACCAACTGTCCCAGCAGCAGACACTCAGATACTCACCAACACAGCCCCCCTAATGCAGCACTTAGCGTACCTCCTCTCGGACAGCTCCCAGGCAAACTCCCGCTGTTAGCCTCTGCTGTTCGCCGCTCAGCTGGTTCGCTGCTGACTGCCCTTATATACCAGTCAGGCCCACTCAAGGCCCAGCTGGAACAAAGCACTCCCAATTCACACTTTTCAAACAAACAAGCAAGCAATCAAGCACACGGTCAAACTGACCAACTGTCCCAGCAGCAGACACTCAGATACTCACCAACACAGCCCCCCTAATGCAGCACTTAGCGTACCTCCTCTCGGACAGCTCCCAGGCAAACTCCCGCTGTTAGCCTCTGCTGTTCGCCGCTCAGCTGGTTCGCTGCTGACTGCCCTTATATACCAGTCAGGCCCACTCAAGGCCCAGCTGGAACAAAGCACTCCCAATTCACACTTTTCAAACAAACAAGCAAGCAATCAAGCACACGGTCAAACTGACCAACTGTCCCAGCAGCAGACACTCAGATACTCACCAACACAGCCCCCCTAATGCAGCACTTAGCGTACCTCCTCTCGGACAGCTCCCAGGCAAACTCCCGCTGTTAGCCTCTGCTGTTCGCCGCTCAGCTGGTTCGCTGCTGACTGCCCTTATATACCAGTCAGGCCCACTCAAGGCCCAGCTGGAACAAAGCACTCCCAATTCACACTTTTCAAACAAACAAGCAAGCAATCAAGCACACGGTCAAACTGACCAACTGTCCCAGCAGCAGACACTCAGATACTCACCAACACAGCCCCCCTAATGCAGCACTTAGCGTACCTCCTCTCGGACAGCTCCCAGGCAAACTCCCGCTGTTAGCCTCTGCTGTTCGCCGCTCAGCTGGTTCGCTGCTGACTGCCCTTATATACCAGTCAGGCCCACTCAAGGCCCAGCTGGAACAAAGCACTCCCAATTCACACTTTTCAAACAAACAAGCAAGCAATCAAGCACACGGTCAAACTGACCAACTGTCCCAGCAGCAGACACTCAGATACTCACCAACACAGCCCCCCTAATGCAGCACTTAGCGTACCTCCTCTCGGACAGCTCCCAGGCAAACTCCCGCTGTTAGCCTCTGCTGTTCGCCGCTCAGCTGGTTCGCTGCTGACTGCCCTTATATACCAGTCAGGCCCACTCAAGGCCCAGCTGGAACAAAGCACTCCCAATTCACACTTTTCAAACAAACAAGCAAGCAATCAAGCACACGGTCAAACTGACCAACTGTCCCAGCAGCAGACACTCAGATACTCACCAACACAGCCCCCCTAATGCAGCACTTAGCGTACCTCCTCTCGGACAGCTCCCAGGCAAACTCCCGCTGTTAGCCTCTGCTGTTCGCCGCTCAGCTGGTTCGCTGCTGACTGCCCTTATATACCAGTCAGGCCCACTCAAGGCCCAGCTGGAACAAAGCACTCCCAATTCACACTTTTCAAACAAACAAGCAAGCAATCAAGCACACGGTCAAACTGACCAACTGTCCCAGCAGCAGACACTCAGATACTCACCAACACAGCCCCCCTAATGCAGCACTTAGCGTACCTCCTCTCGGACAGCTCCCAGGCAAACTCCCGCTGTTAGCCTCTGCTGTTCGCCGCTCAGCTGGTTCGCTGCTGACTGCCCTTATATACCAGTCAGGCCCACTCAAGGCCCAGCTGGAACAAAGCACTCCCAATTCACACTTTTCAAACAAACAAGCAAGCAATCAAGCACACGGTCAAACTGACCAACTGTCCCAGCAGCAGACACTCAGATACTCACCAACACAGCCCCCCTAATGCAGCACTTAGCGTACCTCCTCTCGGACAGCTCCCAGGCAAACTCCCGCTGTTAGCCTCTGCTGTTCGCCGCTCAGCTGGTTCGCTGCTGACTGCCCTTATATACCAGTCAGGCCCACTCAAGGCCCAGCTGGAACAAAGCACTCCCAATTCACACTTTTCAAACAAACAAGCAAGCAATCAAGCACACGGTCAAACTGACCAACTGTCCCAGCAGCAGACACTCAGATACTCACCAACACAGCCCCCCTAATGCAGCACTTAGCGTACCTCCTCTCGGACAGCTCCCAGGCAAACTCCCGCTGTTAGCCTCTGCTGTTCGCCGCTCAGCTGGTTCGCTGCTGACTGCCCTTATATACCAGTCAGGCCCACTCAAGGCCCAGCTGGAACAAAGCACTCCCAATTCACACTTTTCAAACAAACAAGCAAGCAATCAAGCACACGGTCAAACTGACCAACTGTCCCAGCAGCAGACACTCAGATACTCACCAACACAGCCCCCCTAATGCAGCACTTAGCGTACCTCCTCTCGGACAGCTCCCAGGCAAACTCCCGCTGTTAGCCTCTGCTGTTCGCCGCTCAGCTGGTTCGCTGCTGACTGCCCTTATATACCAGTCAGGCCCACTCAAGGCCCAGCTGGAACAAAGCACTCCCAATTCACACTTTTCAAACAAACAAGCAAGCAATCAAGCACACGGTCAAACTGACCAACTGTCCCAGCAGCAGACACTCAGATACTCACCAACACAGCCCCCCTAATGCAGCACTTAGCGTACCTCCTCTCGGACAGCTCCCAGGCAAACTCCCGCTGTTAGCCTCTGCTGTTCGCCGCTCAGCTGGTTCGCTGCTGACTGCCCTTATATACCAGTCAGGCCCACTCAAGGCCCAGCTGGAACAAAGCACTCCCAATTCACACTTTTCAAACAAACAAGCAAGCAATCAAGCACACGGTCAAACTGACCAACTGTCCCAGCAGCAGACACTCAGATACTCACCAACACAGCCCCCCTAATGCAGCACTTAGCGTACCTCCTCTCGGACAGCTCCCAGGCAAACTCCCGCTGTTAGCCTCTGCTGTTCGCCGCTCAGCTGGTTCGCTGCTGACTGCCCTTATATACCAGTCAGGCCCACTCAAGGCCCAGCTGGAACAAAGCACTCCCAATTCACACTTTTCAAACAAACAAGCAAGCAATCAAGCACACGGTCAAACTGACCAACTGTCCCAGCAGCAGACACTCAGATACTCACCAACACAGCCCCCCTAATGCAGCACTTAGCGTACCTCCTCTCGGACAGCTCCCAGGCAAACTCCCGCTGTTAGCCTCTGCTGTTCGCCGCTCAGCTGGTTCGCTGCTGACTGCCCTTATATACCAGTCAGGCCCACTCAAGGCCCAGCTGGAACAAAGCACTCCCAATTCACACTTTTCAAACAAACAAGCAAGCAATCAAGCACACGGTCAAACTGACCAACTGTCCCAGCAGCAGACACTCAGATACTCACCAACACAGCCCCCCTAATGCAGCACTTAGCGTACCTCCTCTCGGACAGCTCCCAGGCAAACTCCCGCTGTTAGCCTCTGCTGTTCGCCGCTCAGCTGGTTCGCTGCTGACTGCCCTTATATACCAGTCAGGCCCACTCAAGGCCCAGCTGGAACAAAGCACTCCCAATTCACACTTTTCAAACAAACAAGCAAGCAATCAAGCACACGGTCAAACTGACCAACTGTCCCAGCAGCAGACACTCAGATACTCACCAACACAGCCCCCCTAATGCAGCACTTAGCGTACCTCCTCTCGGACAGCTCCCAGGCAAACTCCCGCTGTTAGCCTCTGCTGTTCGCCGCTCAGCTGGTTCGCTGCTGACTGCCCTTATATACCAGTCAGGCCCACTCAAGGCCCAGCTGGAACAAAGCACTCCCAATTCACACTTTTCAAACAAACAAGCAAGCAATCAAGCACACGGTCAAACTGACCAACTGTCCCAGCAGCAGACACTCAGATACTCACCAACACAGCCCCCCTAATGCAGCACTTAGCGTACCTCCTCTCGGACAGCTCCCAGGCAAACTCCCGCTGTTAGCCTCTGCTGTTCGCCGCTCAGCTGGTTCGCTGCTGACTGCCCTTATATACCAGTCAGGCCCACTCAAGGCCCAGCTGGAACAAAGCACTCCCAATTCACACTTTTCAAACAAACAAGCAAGCAATCAAGCACACGGTCAAACTGACCAACTGTCCCAGCAGCAGACACTCAGATACTCACCAACACAGCCCCCCTAATGCAGCACTTAGCGTACCTCCTCTCGGACAGCTCCCAGGCAAACTCCCGCTGTTAGCCTCTGCTGTTCGCCGCTCAGCTGGTTCGCTGCTGACTGCCCTTATATACCAGTCAGGCCCACTCAAGGCCCAGCTGGAACAAAGCACTCCCAATTCACACTTTTCAAACAAACAAGCAAGCAATCAAGCACACGGTCAAACTGACCAACTGTCCCAGCAGCAGACACTCAGATACTCACCAACACAGCCCCCCTAATGCAGCACTTAGCGTACCTCCTCTCGGACAGCTCCCAGGCAAACTCCCGCTGTTAGCCTCTGCTGTTCGCCGCTCAGCTGGTTCGCTGCTGACTGCCCTTATATACCAGTCAGGCCCACTCAAGGCCCAGCTGGAACAAAGCACTCCCAATTCACACTTTTCAAACAAACAAGCAAGCAATCAAGCACACGGTCAAACTGACCAACTGTCCCAGCAGCAGACACTCAGATACTCACCAACACAGCCCCCCTAATGCAGCACTTAGCGTACCTCCTCTCGGACAGCTCCCAGGCAAACTCCCGCTGTTAGCCTCTGCTGTTCGCCGCTCAGCTGGTTCGCTGCTGACTGCCCTTATATACCAGTCAGGCCCACTCAAGGCCCAGCTGGAACAAAGCACTCCCAATTCACACTTTTCAAACAAACAAGCAAGCAATCAAGCACACGGTCAAACTGACCAACTGTCCCAGCAGCAGACACTCAGATACTCACCAACACAGCCCCCCTAATGCAGCACTTAGCGTACCTCCTCTCGGACAGCTCCCAGGCAAACTCCCGCTGTTAGCCTCTGCTGTTCGCCGCTCAGCTGGTTCGCTGCTGACTGCCCTTATATACCAGTCAGGCCCACTCAAGGCCCAGCTGGAACAAAGCACTCCCAATTCACACTTTTCAAACAAACAAGCAAGCAATCAAGCACACGGTCAAACTGACCAACTGTCCCAGCAGCAGACACTCAGATACTCACCAACACAGCCCCCCTAATGCAGCACTTAGCGTACCTCCTCTCGGACAGCTCCCAGGCAAACTCCCGCTGTTAGCCTCTGCTGTTCGCCGCTCAGCTGGTTCGCTGCTGACTGCCCTTATATACCAGTCAGGCCCACTCAAGGCCCAGCTGGAACAAAGCACTCCCAATTCACACTTTTCAAACAAACAAGCAAGCAATCAAGCACACGGTCAAACTGACCAACTGTCCCAGCAGCAGACACTCAGATACTCACCAACACAGCCCCCCTAATGCAGCACTTAGCGTACCTCCTCTCGGACAGCTCCCAGGCAAACTCCCGCTGTTAGCCTCTGCTGTTCGCCGCTCAGCTGGTTCGCTGCTGACTGCCCTTATATACCAGTCAGGCCCACTCAAGGCCCAGCTGGAACAAAGCACTCCCAATTCACACTTTTCAAACAAACAAGCAAGCAATCAAGCACACGGTCAAACTGACCAACTGTCCCAGCAGCAGACACTCAGATACTCACCAACACAGCCCCCCTAATGCAGCACTTAGCGTACCTCCTCTCGGACAGCTCCCAGGCAAACTCCCGCTGTTAGCCTCTGCTGTTCGCCGCTCAGCTGGTTCGCTGCTGACTGCCCTTATATACCAGTCAGGCCCACTCAAGGCCCAGCTGGAACAAAGCACTCCCAATTCACACTTTTCAAACAAACAAGCAAGCAATCAAGCACACGGTCAAACTGACCAACTGTCCCAGCAGCAGACACTCAGATACTCACCAACACAGCCCCCCTAATGCAGCACTTAGCGTACCTCCTCTCGGACAGCTCCCAGGCAAACTCCCGCTGTTAGCCTCTGCTGTTCGCCGCTCAGCTGGTTCGCTGCTGACTGCCCTTATATACCAGTCAGGCCCACTCAAGGCCCAGCTGGAACAAAGCACTCCCAATTCACACTTTTCAAACAAACAAGCAAGCAATCAAGCACACGGTCAAACTGACCAACTGTCCCAGCAGCAGACACTCAGATACTCACCAACACAGCCCCCCTAATGCAGCACTTAGCGTACCTCCTCTCGGACAGCTCCCAGGCAAACTCCCGCTGTTAGCCTCTGCTGTTCGCCGCTCAGCTGGTTCGCTGCTGACTGCCCTTATATACCAGTCAGGCCCACTCAAGGCCCAGCTGGAACAAAGCACTCCCAATTCACACTTTTCAAACAAACAAGCAAGCAATCAAGCACACGGTCAAACTGACCAACTGTCCCAGCAGCAGACACTCAGATACTCACCAACACAGCCCCCCTAATGCAGCACTTAGCGTACCTCCTCTCGGACAGCTCCCAGGCAAACTCCCGCTGTTAGCCTCTGCTGTACTTAAGGACCTTTGAAAAGCAGCCTCCTTAGCACCGCTCCTGATACCAGGGGCCAAGGTGCCCCTGGACATGAGAACCACAATAGGCCAGAGGAAAACGCTGCGTTAGAAATCGGAGCTCAGGCTGCCAAGCGAACGATAGCTGACAGACAGGAGATGTGGGTATTAAGGTTGTGCCTTCAGCCAGCAACTGGTGTTCATCCGTTTGCACCACACACACACCTGTAGGCAGGGCCACTATTTCCTTCCCTGGCTGTTTAGTGTCTCTCGGTCCTTACTGTGCCCATCACCGTGGTGTCTGAGTGACAAACCAAGGGTTTGACATGTGCATATGAAACTGCCTGACTGGAAGGACGTGGTTTGGTGTGGATCAACGACTGCTGGGGCGATTGGTGGCAGAAGGCTCTGAGGGTCTGGCTCATTCCGACCTGGCTCATTCCAATGGCTTCTACAGCTGAGAGCAGCCCAGTCTCCTGCCTGGGTCCGACGCAAACCAGGAAGTACAGGACCACGGTTAATAAGAACAGCTCAAAAGATCATTTTCTCTGAGCCCAGCCCTGCACAGATTTCCAGCTTAGGTTTGCATTTTCAGCAAAAGTTCTTCTTGATTATTTTCTCCCAACCCCCTTCTGCCTCCATAATAGCCAGCCACCCCGTCAGTCGCATCCTGGGGCGCTCCAGGGACAGCGTGTGTGCGTGTATGTGTACGTCTGTACATATGTGTATGTGTACATGTGTGTATGTATGTGTACGTGTATGTGCACATGAGTGTGTGCACATGTGAGTGTGCGTGTGTATGTGTGTACATGTACCCCAGTCAGATGTATACATCTGGATTTCCTTTGAAAGAATTTTCAAATTGAGCTGATCAAGTGCAATGGCAAAGCACCCAATTCCTCTGCCCCCCAACTGCCTTCGCTGCTTTAACGTACAACTTGCTTTGCTGGCACCTCTGACTCCTGAAAGCCCTAACGCTCCAGGGGAGCAGGCCGTGCCCTGCCCTGCCCTGGCTGCCCCGTGTGTTACCTCGGAGGGAATCGTTCCAGATTCCAATGGGTGGCAGGTCCAGGGAAGAGCCTTATCTGGGGGGAGGCTGTACCAGATCCTTAGCAGTTTCTCTCCAAACAAATTCCAGTTCAAGACACCTGAGAGCTCCACAGCAGGGCAGCATCCCCAGAGCGCAGCAGGGCGGGGGTTAGGGGGAGCAGTCGGTAGCAGCACCTGCCCCTCGTACGGCAGGAGCGAGAAGTGCCAGCCTCTCTGCACAGAACAGCAGCGTTCAGCCTGGGCCAGACGTGCTGCGGTGATGGGTAAGAGCGGGCTCGGAGAGCCGGAGGGTCTGTGGGGCAGCGCTGGGCCCTTCTGCTCCGCACTAGGGCCGGGTGGGCGTGTTCAGCTGGGATTGGAACCCACCAGCACTTGTGGGTGCGAATGTGGGGCTGGAACGCAACGTGGGGCACTCCCACCTCGCCCGGGGGTGACTGGGGGGAAGGGCAGAGAGACACCTGGGCTGAGACCCCAGCTCCAGGGAGACAGTCACCCCAGCCCAGCTGGGTTAAATTGCCCAGCTGTGTGACAGCCCCCCCATCCCCGAGGGGTCCCCTCCCCGGTATGTCACAGCAGGGTAATGTGCGTATTGAACGGCAGGGGTTGCCAGAGACTGGCTGGGAGAGGCCTTTGGGGATGGAGGAAGCAGCACTAAGGTACATGCCAACCTCCCTACAGAGGAGGGGCCGTGCCCCGCAGGTGTGGGGCAGGGAGCTGGGACACTGCGCGGTGGGTCATTGTCTGGCCCAGGCCCTTCCTAGCCGGAGGCCGAGGCCGAGGCATTTCCTTCAGGTCACCTTCCGCTGCAGCTTGGCCAAGGGCCCCCATAGCCACTAGCCCAGCCAGGGATCCCAAGTGGGGATTGTCACGGCTGGCTCCTCCCTGCCGCCAGCAGCTTTTCACTGCCAGGGAATTCCTGAAATCCTGTGTGCTCCTCCCCCACCCACTTCCTGGGGCTCTGAGTGCCCCCCCGGACAGCCCCTCCCCCGAGCTCTGAGTGCCCCTGGCCAGTCCCTCCCCTCAGCCCCCCCCCACTTCCTGGGGCTCTGAGTGCCCTCAGCCAGTCCCCCTCGCACACCCCAGGGCTGAGTGACCTTGGCCAACCCCAGTCCCTTCAGGAGGAACTCCCAGTACCCACCCAGCCCCCACACCTCAGGGTTCCCCTCCCTGCGGCTCTGTGGCCATACCCCCACCAGGGCCGGCTTTAGGCCAATTCAACCAATTCCCCTGAATCGGGCCCCGTGCCCAAGCCCCAGTACGGTGTACCGGCAAGAGCCGGTGCGCTGTACCAGGGTGGCCCGGCTTCCCCAGGGGGCAATTTAAAGGACCTAGGGCTCCCAGCAGGGGCTGGAGCCCCAGGCCCTTTAAATTGCTACCAGACCCCCACTGCTGGAGCCCTGGGGTAGGGCTGCGGGGCTCTGGGGGCTATTTAAAAAGTCCGGGGCTCCCGCTGCCTCTACTGCCCCGGCCCTTTAAATAGCCACTGGAGCCCCGCTGCTTCCCCAGGGCTCCCGCGGCTATTTAAAGGGCCGGGACGGTAGAAGCAGGGCAGCCCTGGGCCCTTTAAATAGCCCCCAGAGCCCTGGGATAGCGGGGGACTCGGGGGCTATTTAAAGCTGCCTCTGCTGCACCCCGTCCCCGCACCAGCCCCGCACCCCCTGCCCTGCCCGCAGCCAGCCCCGTCTCCAGCCAGCCCTGCACCCCCTGTCCGCAGCCAGCCCCTGCTGCACCCCTGCCCTACCTCCAGCCCCGCCGCTCCTGTTCTGCCCACAGCAGCCCCGCCCCCTGCCCTGCCTGCAGCCAGCCCTGCACCCCCTGCCCACAGCCAGCCTCTGCCGCACCCCCTGCCCTGTCTCCAGGCAACCCCTGCCGCACCCCCCTGCGGCCCTGCCCAAAGCCAGCCAGCCCCACACACCCCTGTCTCCAGCCAGCCCCGCACCCCTTGAACTGCCTGCAGCCAGACCCTACCTCCAGTGAGCCCCTGCCCTGCCTCCAGCCAGCCCCATGTCCACTGGTGCCCTGCAGTTCCCAGGGCAGTAACCCTGCACACCTGCTTCAATGAGGGGGGCAGGGAGCAGCTGGCACCCACACATGTGCACACCACTAGGGTGACCAGACAGCAAGTGTGAAAAATCGGGACAGGGGGTGGGGGATAATAGGATCCTATAAGAAAAACACCCAAAAATCAGGACATCTGGTCACCCTAGCACACCCCCAGGGAGTGGCGGGGACCCACACACGTGAAACGGAGCTCATTAATAACCGATCAACAGCATATATGATGCAATGTACATAATATATAATTTTATTATTTATATAGTTATGGAAAGTAAATAATACATGGAAGAAATGAAAGGCTTTTTTTTACATTTTTTTGTTGTTAGTCATCCCTGCCGGGGCACCGCCAAAAATGTTCGAATTGGGCCCCACCTTTCCTAAAGCCGGTCCTGCTGGAGAGAACAGGAGGATTCAGTCAGCAGGGGCTGCCGATCCGTCCCATTCACCAGGGCTACCATCCTGCGGCTTCAGCATTAGTGGCTGGGGTGACTTGGGGAAAGGTCTCAACCTCCTCACATCCCACTTCACTGCTGCCAGAATCCCTCCTGCCCCCCCCGCTACAGTCCCCTCCCTACCCAACCTGTGTGGGGCTGGAGGAGAGGGGTCTGAGAACTTGAGCTGTGGATTGGAGGTGGAACAGCTGTCAGGGGCACTGAGGGGGAAGTGGCAGGAGCTCCCCGTACAAGGAGGGGGGTTGCCACTGGAGGTCACTAGAAAGGACAACAAGACTCCATCCTGGGGGTCAGGAGGGGGAATCCATCCCTCAGAGGTGGGCAGGGGCTGGGTGGAAATGCTGCTGGTTCCAGGGGCCGTTAATCCCCCCTGATTCCTTGGAGGCGTCTGAGTCTCAGACAGGTTCTCGTTCCCTTGCAGCATGAGGACGTCACGGCCAACGTGATGCGCCAGCTCCGTATCATGCGGCACTTGCGCCAGGTGCCCGAGGCGCTGCAGGGCCTGTGCCTCTGAGGCCACCAGCAACTCCCCCTCCCTGCTGCAGGTACTGCTCTGGCTCTCTGTAAATGGGGAGCTAGTGGAAGGGGAAATGGAGCCCCCTGGCACTCACAGAAAGCTGATTACAGAATGAGCCCGAAATGAGAGGCACCATATCCGCCCCCCTAAAGAGATAGACTTCAATGGTGATACACCCCAGCTGGGGTAGCAACAGAATTGAGAACGAGGTAGGAAGTTCAGAGCAGCAAGGAAAGCCTGGAGGGGAACTTGAGAAGAGAGGTTGGAAAAGTGCAGCAAAGAGAAAGGTGCAGACCTAGCTGTTGGGTCCAGGGCCCTGAGCTGCTATCAATGTCAGGGTGGGACTGGGTTCCCCTACTGGCCCCAGAGGAGGCGGCGTACACGCACCTGGAGAGGGTTCCCAAGCCCAGCAAGGGGGCTACAGGCTGAGCAAGTGCCCCAGCGATGGCAGAAGGACTTCTGTCTGTGGAAAGACCTCTTTGGACTTTTAGTGTGAGGCAAGCTGGGCCCCAGAAGGGTGGACTAAAGGTGGTGACCTGGCCAGAGTTACCAGGCAGAGAAACTGCCGTGGTGCTGAAGCGACCATGGATGGGGGACGCTAGCCCAGCGAGAGGGCTGTGATGCCATGCCTGGCCGCCGGGGGGCACCTAACGATGAGTAGATTCATTTATGATTGGCATAGTTGGCAGGATTGAGTTCCCCCTGTGATCCGTGAGGGAAGTCTTAGTTGCTGAAGGAATCATAGAATATCAGGGTTGGAAGGGACCTCCGGAGGTCATCTAGTCCAACCCCCTGCTCAAAGCAGGACCAATCCCCAGACAGTTTTTTGCCCTGATCCCTAAATGGCCCCCTCAAGGATTGAGCTCACAACCCCGGGTTTAGCAGGCCAATGCTCAAACCACTGAGCTATCCCTCCCCCAAGCAGGTGTATCAAGGGACCAAGCTGGTCGCTGGATTTCCCACTTCAGTTCCAGGGACTGGCTAAGCAGATGTAGGGGTTTCTCCAGCAGCTCCTAGAAAACCAACAGACGCAGAAGGAAGTGCAGGTGGAGCTACAGACGCAGCAGCAGCAATACCTGTGAGAGATCCTGCAAAGGGAAATCAACCCAGGGTCTGCTATGCCCATGGACAAAAAGAGCAGAGAAGGAGAGCATGCCTGGGCTGTGCTGAGAAGGTTAGCCCAGGGAGAAGGGCATGAGAAAGTGTACAAGCGTGGCCGAATGCCAAGATGGGAGCAAGAGTTCTTTGTTTTGGGGGCAGAGAAGCAGGCCATATCAAAAGACATGGCCTGCTTAGGAAATTGCTGAGTGGCTGAACGAGGGGCCAGGGCCCTAAGAAGTTAGAAAGAAAGGAGAAGGTGTCCTCTGACACAAACCCCCATGAGGCAGACAAGGTGGAGGTGGCTGGGGTGGCCATGGACCTTGCAGACCCTCCACCAACACACCCTGTCGGGTGCTGCAGGGAGATGAAGGACGAAATGATTGGCCCAGAGATGAAGCAGACTGGAGGAGGGACAAACACAAGGGTGGAGCAGTCCATGGTGGGTTCTCAGACCATGACCGAAAAGGTTTTGGCATATGCAGCGGCAGTAGCAAAAAGGCAACAGAAGACGCTAAAGGCTTCAGAAGAGGCTCTGCAAGCAGCTGTTCATGAGACTGAGTGGCTGCAGGAAGAGCGTCGGGATACTGCAGAAGAGAAGGTTTGCCCCGAGCGAGCTGGCAGTGGAGCTGCAGACACTGCGCACAGGCTGTACAAGCGCGCAGCCAGTGACAGCGATGAGATGAGGAGGGATGAAGCTTGGAGAAGAATAGAACTTGCCCCCGCGTGGGCCAGGTTCTAAGGAGGAGGGTATATAACGGGGAGCTTGGCCTGTGGGCTATAAAGCCTGGAGCTAGGCCAAATGGATTGCAGAGTGAGCTCCAGCTGAGGGGAAACCAGGGGAAACCGCAACAAAGGTACAGGAGCAGGCCTAGCTGTTCGGTACAGGGCCTTGGGGCAGAACCTAGAATCCAGGGTAGGACTGGTTCTCCCACGGTCTCTAAGGAAGGGGATGTACAGGGCCATAGAAAGGGCTACCAAGGCCAGCAAGGGCAGGCCAAGCCAAAGTCAGGCTGAGGAAAAGCCCCCAAGGGACAGAGGATCTTGTTTCAGTTAAAGACATTTTTTGACTTTTAGTTTGGGATGAGCGTGACCCAGGAAGGAGTGGGACTAAAAGATGGTCGCCTGGCCGAAGGGCTGAGTTCCCAGCCAAAAACCTGCTGGCGGGCGTGCTAGCCCAAGAAATCTGTGACCCCAGGCCTTGAAGGAAGGGGCACCTATCGGTGAGTGAACTCTGTTACAAGCCTGCTTCCATTGTGGAAACAGCCTGGTATTGGAGAGTGGTGGGGATGGCCTGTGGGCGAGGATGGCTGGAGGGGTCATACAGGAGGGGCAGCAGCGTCCAGTGAGGAGATCAGGGAACAGGTTGTTTGCAGTCCTGCCACTGAGCGGTAACGTGATCCTGGCCAGGTCACTCTCCCACCTGGTGCCTCACTTTCTCTATCTTTGAAATGGGGATCATCCCGACCCACATTAAGAAAGGGTTTGATCCTCTGCTCTTGCTTCCCAAATCCCTGCCCTCCTTACCCCACACAGGCCTCTGCCCTGTTGCTCAAACTCCCATGCACATTTTAGTGCCTGTGTCACCCCCGCAACTGCAAGGTCTCATGTACAGTCTCCTGCCAGCAAACTGAAGCTGCCACTAGATCCAGAATAGGAATCGCAGTTCCTGTGCGCTGCCCTGAATGGAGTCTAGACCCTGGGCATGGGGAAGGCCAACGCTCACATCCAGGTAGATCATCAACCTACTCCTCTGTCCCAGGAGCAGGAAGGCCTCTGGTTCATGCTCCCTTCGGTAGCTGGAGCTGCTGAGTTGGGAGTGTGGTGGGCAGAGATGGGAACAGGCCATAGGATGAACCAAGTGTCAGGGAGAGACTCCCTGTGTGTGGGAGATGATGTTGCCCCTCTGTGGGGAATCCCTTCCTTGCAGACGCTGGGCATTGGGTGCTGGACTCTGCCAGGAAGCCCAGCTCCCATCCCTAGCAGCTTGGCTGTTCCCTACACAGCTGTGCACCAGGCCCTCTGCAAAGAGCTGCTCTGGGCAAGGACTACAGAGCCTGCTGTCATCCTGGCAGGTGTCACCCCAGGTTCCATAATCCTGACCCCTGGTCTCCCTCCGCTGGCAGGCTCTGAGCAAGGCCTGCCCAGAGAACATGGATGACGAGCTCTCGATCCTGCTGACAGCACCCCCCAGCACAGACAAACTCCAGCACATCTTGGAGGTGAGCAGAATGGGGAGGGGCAGCAGGGGTTTTACCTTAGCCCTGGGGACTCCTAGAAAGAAGAGACTGGAAAATCCATGTTTCTATTGGATCCTTCCGAGTATGCATTCGTGATATAAACTCACTGGGTGACCTTGGGGTAACTCACTTCCCCCTTACGGCATCAGTCTTCTCCACTATCAAATCTACACTGGGGAAGAAGGACAGAAGCCCCAACAATCACCTTCACCTCTGGGTGTCTGGTCCTGGGAGCCGAAACCAACTGGACTATCTCCCCCATCTCCTAAACTGCCCTGTCTTTCCCTCCTAGGGCTTTGTCCTTAGTGCTCAGCCTGGCCCCTTCCCAGCTTGTCCCTGACCTTTAAAGGACGCTCCAAGCCCCTCCCATGCCTGCTTCCCTTGGGGTCTCTCTCCTGGCTGAGCACAGGCTGCCCTTCTATCTCTCAGCAGGCCTGGGCCCTAGTCACAGGCTGCGTCTTGTCACGTGACCCCCACACTTATTCCCTTTACCCTAGGGAGCTGCATCACCTGGGCCAGGTGCAGTTGAGCTCCAACCCCTTTCCTGGCCATCTCACCCAGGGACAGGTTGAAACTGGAAACCTGTGGGTAACAGTAACTCTTTCCTCGCAAAGGTGCTGAAGACACAATGGAAGAGGAAATCCTTTGGCCTGGATTGAAATTATTCCGACTGAAAGTGAATGAGAGAAAATAGGTTCAGAGTTCTCTTCCTAGCAGCAGAAAATGTAGTGATTGATAGAGGTTCAGGTCAGAAAGGACCATTATGTGCATCTAGTCGCCCCTCCTGTATAACTCAGGGCCTAGAATGTCACCAAGTGGTTCCTTCAGCCAACCATAGCATGGGACTGAGCCAGAGCACGTCTTTTGGAACGACATCCACATGCAGGAGAGCCAGTTGGCTACCAGAAAATCTCTCTTCTGCAGTGACGTGGGATTAAGGGACATGGCGGAAAAGACATGGCGGCTGTGACTAAACTTAGAGCAGGGTGGGAAACCGAGACACAGTTGGGACCTGTCTACACTACAGGTCTCTTCTTGTGCATTTGTAATCTGCTGACCCCCACATGTTGTTCAGAGTCTATTGACAACACAGCTCCTAAAGTGTGTTTGTTCTGTGCTTATCCCGTATGTACCAGCAGGGCTGGACAGCCTTTCTCACTGTGCTGTGGGGAGCAGGTCCTGGGTACTAAGGGTCTGAAGAAGCTCTCAAGGACTAATTTTTTAAAATAATTGTTATCAATGAATTGGGAGAAAACATACAATCACTGCGGATAAGATTGGGGGGGTGACAAAATACAGGCAGAGTGGTAATTCCTGATGGCGAGAGGGCAGTGATATACAGTGATCTGGCTCATTCGGCCAGCTGGACCCATTCAAAGAAAACAAGTTTGAGCAGAGCCCAATGCAAGGTCCTATACGTAGCCACAAGGCACGCCGGCCACACCTCCAGAATGGGGACGTGTATCCAGGAAAGCAGTGACTCTGAAAAGGATTTAGGGGCCAGAGTGGAGAAGCCACTCAACATGAGCTCCCAGTGTGATGCTGTGGTGAACAGGGCTAAAGCCATCATTAGACGTAGGAGCAGAGCCGTGAGTAGGATAGGGAGGTGACACAGCAGCAGTGAGACTGCTATTGGAATACTGCCTCCCGTCTTGGTGTCCTCCTTTGAAAAAGATGGTCCTAGAAATTGGAGCTGGGGCAGCAAAGAGCCACCAAATGTTCTGAGGGCTGGAGAAAAATGCCTTCTAGTGAACTATTGAAAGAGCTCAACCTGTTTAGCTTATCAAAAGAAGATTGAAAGGTGACTTCACTGAAGTGTTGAAATGCCTTAATGGAGAGAAAATATTGGGTATTAAAGGGCTCTTTAATTGAGCAGAGAAAGGCAGAACAAGACCCAATGGCTGGAAGGTGAAAAGAGACAAATTCCTATGACAAATAAGGCACAAATATTCAACAGCAAGGATGATTGACCACAGGAAGAAGCTACCATGGAAAGTGGTGGATTCTCCATCTCTTGATGTCATTTAATAAAGACTAGATGCCTTTCCGGAATGTGTTTGCCCCAAAAGTAGCTATTGTGGTAGACAGGAGGCCTGTGATATGCAGGGGGTCAGATTAGATGCTCTAACGGTCTCTGCTGCCCATAAAGTCTACTCATTTCTGAGAAACCGAGTGTAGCATTGGGAGCAGCCTCTGCTTATTAAACAATCAGTTTGTCAGCACCTGCAGGACAATTTGGTTCTTAGGACTAGTGAGCATGGACTTGTCAAGAACAAATCATTCCAGACCAATCCTAGCTCCTTCTTTGGCAGGGTTAGGGGCCTAGTGGAGGTGGGTAAATAGAAGATGTGATCTATCTTGGTGTTAATAAGGCTTTTGACACAGTCCCATAGGACATTCTCACAAGCAAACAGATGCTGCTTAGCACTGTCAGAGCAGCTTTTGCTGGGGGATTCTCCCAGCACTTTCCAATAGTGGGAAAGTATGAAATCCCCATTTAACTGCTGGGGACAGAGCCTAGAGGGGGCAGCAACTTACCCCAAGTCCCACAGGTCAATAGGAAACCAGCAATGGAACCCAGGAGTCCTGACTCCCAGTTCCCTGCTCCAATCACTCCAGCGGAGCACACTCCCTCTCAAAGCAGGGGGACCGGACATGAGGGCCTGGTTCTAATTGCCAGCTGTGGGAGGGAGTGTGCAGCAGTGGTTAGTGAAGGGGCCTGGAAATAAGGACTGCTGGGTCTATTGGAGAGTGTCACTAGGAGCAGTGCATAAGATGAGGTGTCCTATCATGTTTACTCAGAGCAGATTAGGACATAATAGAATGGCTGAAATAGTTTATTTTATTTGTATTGTATTATTTTGCAATTGTTAAGAGCAGCAACTACTTAGCTCAGACTGAAGCATCTTATCTAATTTTTGAGATCTAAGTGTCTCCTCTTTGAGTGCCACGAGACAATTTAACACATTGTGACAAAGAATTTTCATTGCCACTTGTTATGATTTCAAGAAACAAACTGGTTTAGTTTGAATAGGATTTTCGGTCAGAAACGGTTTCAATGAAATTTCTCACCATCTCGATTCCTGGGCTCTATCTCTGCCTTTTGGGGGGGGGGGGGTTGCTGTCTGTTCGAACAAGAGTCTGATTTGGATAGGGATAGAGACCTCTTCAATGTTTTTAATGAAGTAAATACTAATGGGAATTGTGTGATCATGGGAGACTTTAACTTCCCAGATATAGACCGGAGGACAAGTGCTAGTAATATAATAGGGCTCAGATTTTCCTAGATGTGATAGCTGATGGATTCCTTCACCAAGTAGTTGCTGAACCAACAAGAGGGGATGCCATTTTAGATTTGGTTTTGCTGAGTAGTGAGGATCTCTTAGAAGAAATGGTTGTAGGGGACAGCCTTGGTTTGAGCGATCATGAGCTAATTCAGTTTAAACTAAATGGAAGGGTAAACAAAAATAGATCTGTGACTAGGGTTTTTTTTTTTTCAAAAGGGCTAACTTTAAAAAATTAAGGAAATTAGTTAGGGAAGTGGATTGGACTGAAGAACTTGTGGAACAGATGGATCAGACTGAACAGGTTCCAAACCTCTCGGAGGCTCTTACCTTTTAAACAGGGACGTCTGTTTTCTAGTAAAATCAGGAAAAAGAAAGGAGAAAACTCAAAAGAGGTTCCTCCTGGCGCTCACGTACGTGACCCCTAATACTCTCTCAGTCCTCAAAGAGAGACCTCGAGAAGGAGACTTGCTGAAGGAAAGCTACAGGGGACTCAGAGGTTTCCCTGGCCCTGGGCCCCTGTCCTGCCTGGCTGATGTCAGCATCTCTCTGTGAGGTCACCACCTCCCAAGCACCTCCCTGCATCTCTCTGTGGATCACCCCGCTCAATGAGTGTTCATTCTAGGAAGCAAGCCGGCTAGACAGTAAAACAGCAGAGGCTGCACCCAATGCTACACTCGGTTTCTCAGAAATGAGTAGACTTTATGGGCAGAAGAGACAGTTAGAGCATCTAATCTGACCCCCTGCATATCACAGGCCTTTCTGCACCATATGGGGCAGGCAGAGCTCTGCCTGGGCGCAGGGGGAATGGGATGGGGATAGATCAAGGAAAGGGGGGAGGGGAATGGGTGAGAGGGAAAGAGCTCCTGTCCCAGATGAAGGAATTTGGGGCAGAGGAAAGGACCCTGTTCCACAGAGAGGGGAGAGGGTTTCTGTGAGTGCCAGGGGGCTCCATTTCCCCTTCCACTAGCTCCCCATTTACCGAGAGCCAGAGCAGTACTTGCAGCAGAGAGCGGGAGTTGCTGGTGGACTCAGAGGCACAGGCCCTGCAGCGCCTCGGGCACCTGGCGCAAGTGCCGCATGATACAGAGCTGGCGCATCACATTGGCCGTGACGTCCTCCTGCTGCAAGGGAACAAGAACCTGTCTGAGACTCAGACGCCTCCGAGGAATCAGGGGGGATTAACGGCCCCTGGAGCCAGCAGCATTTCCACCCAGCCCCTGCCCACCTCTGAGGGATGGATTCCCCCTCCTGACCCCCAGGATGGAGTCTTGTTGTCCTTCCTAGTGACCTCCAGTGGCAACCCCCCTCCTTGTACGGGGAGCTCCTGCCACTTCCCCCTCAGTGCCCCTGACAGCTGTTCCACCTCCAATCCACAGCTCAAGTTCTCAGACCCCTCTCCTCCAGCCCCACCCAGGTTGGGTAGGGAGGGGACTGTAGCGGGGGGGCAGGAGGGATTCTGGCAGCAGTGAAGTGGGATGTGGGGAGGTTGAGACCTTTCCCCAAGTCACCCCAGCCACTAATGTTGAAGCCGCAGGATGGCAGCCCTGGTGAATGGGATGGATCGGCAGCCCCTGCTGACTAGGGTTACCATACGTCCGGTTTTTCCCGGACATGTCCTGCTTTTCGGCAATCAAACCCCCGTCCAGGGGAAATTGCCGAAAAGCCAAACGTGTCCGGGAAAATGCCGGCCGGGCACTTCCCCTCCCGTGGCTGCTCTGCTCCGCTCCTCTCCTCTCAGACTTTAAGAGCCGAGCTGCCCGAGCCAGCACTACTGGCTTCGGGCAGCCCCCCCTGCCTCCGGACCCCCAACCGTCGGCCAGGCACTTCCCTTCCCGGGCTCCAGCTGAGCTGCTCCGCTCCTCTCCTCTCAGACTTTAAGAGCCGAGCTGCCCGAGCCAGCACTACCGGCTTCGGGCAGCCCACCCCTGCCTACGGACCCCGAGCCACGGGCCAGGCACTTCCCTTCCCGGGCTCCAGCTGCTCTGGGGAAGAGCTGGCCGGGGGTGCAGGGTCTGGGGGCTGCCCGGCAAACCGTGAAGCCGGTAGCACTGGGGCAGCCCTTTCTTTCCCCATGGCTGGGAGTGGGAGGGAGGAGGGGGCTGAGTTAGGGTGGGGAAGGGGTGGAGTTGGGGCGGGGCTAGGGGTGGGGAAATGGGCGGGGCCAGGGCCCGTGGAGGGTCCTCTTTTTTTATTTATTAGTCATGGTAACCCTACTGCTGACTGAATCCTCCTGTTCTCTCCAGAATGGGTCCAGCCTTGCCAGCAGCAGGACAAGCGTCCCCTGCCCATGTGCCTCAGCCCTGCCTGGTCAGACGCCATCACCCGTCAGTCCTTGGCCTCCCAGGCTGCCAGTGATGGGAGCAACTCTGGGTGGTGGCTCGGGTGACACAGACACCAGACCACTAGGAATTGGGTGCGGCCCTATGGGACAGGAAAGTCTCGCAGAGGGCACTTGGGGGACTCTCCTGCCCTTCCCAAGAGCGATAGCACCCTGTCCTAAGAACATAAGTCTGGGATGAGGCAAAGCTTGTCATTAATTAGCCTGGCTAAAGAGCTGGGTGGAGCTGCTCCGGGGACAAGCTGGCTTGCTCCTGCTCATGGAGGAGAATTCATCTCCCTTCCCAGGAGCACCTGCTCTCCCTTTCATTCCCCACCAGGCTCCTTGTGCCAGGCCAGCGAATGGCCACAGGATGGGAATGAGGCCTGGGCCCCGCCCCAATCTCCTGAGTCTAATGCAGCTGCTCACCTTGTCCCCCATCAGCTGCTGGGTTTCCCCCAGGAGGGAGTAGGTGACAGGGAGAGAGACACACACACATTTGTCCTTCTGGTTGCAGGGCTTGTGTCCTTCCAATCCCATTGGTGGCTGCACAGTGGGCAGAGTCCTCGCTGCGTGTCTGGCCCAACAGAATTGCAGGGCGTGGTGTGGAACACAGAAAGAGATAGAGAGACTCATCCTCCAGCCGGGGTCAGTCTGAGAGAAATTGGCTGGGGTCCCAGTCTCACTCTTCTAGCAGGTGCCATTTCCCAGCTGGGTTCCTTACCCCTCTGGTGCAGCAGCAGCTGGTAGAGCCGGTAAACCCCCTCCCTGGCCTGCCGGCTGATGTCCTTGGCTGGGTCACTGACGGACAGAGCTAGCTGTGCCATGTGGTGACCCATCCTGGGGAATTCCGCTGAGTTCTAATGGACGGGAGAGGGAGAGGGGACTCCATCAGCATTTTCCTGTCAGCTCCCAGTCCCCCCCGGGCCAGGACTCTCCTTCCCCTCAGCCCCTCTGCAGGAGATGCTAGAGGATAGGAGCTAGAGCCAGACCCTTAATTTCCTCTGCCCCCAAGGAAGCCTGGAGCACCGGGCTGTGGCCAGGGCCCTCCATGAGGACTTGCTTCCCCAGCTGCTCCAGGATGACAGGGAGGCATGAACCTGGAGCACAGTCCCCTTAAAAGCCCAGAGTCACCACTTAACTAGGACAAGAAGAACTTGACTCAAGCCAGGCTCACTCTCTGCTCTGACTCTGCCTCCCCAAGAGGAACACTCCTAACCCACAGCCCCTGCAGCAGCAGATCCTACAGCCCGTTGGAGCCAGATCACCTACGCCTGGAGTCAGGAAGCTGGGGTCAGAGGTCACTTATGTCAAACTCAGGGAGGGTGATGGTGAATCTGAGCAGGGCTGTGCTGCTCTTAACGGCCCTGGCTCTCTCGCGCGGCACCCTGGACACGATCCAGTAGTTAATGTGCTGTGGGGAAAGGAGGCATTGCACTGACTGCCCTGACCAAGGATGCCCACTGGGGGCCCGGCTAGGAGGACAGACTGGAAAATGGATCTAAGAGTGAAGGTAAAATTGCCCCCACCCCTCTCATCGGGCTCAGCTCCAAGATGTACTGGAGCCTGTCAGTGTCTGGGGACTCTGCCAGCAGGTTCCCCAGGCATGGCGTCCAGGAGGTCTGGCAAGACCCTAGGCAGATCCTGAAAGCAAGGGAGAGCCATGGGTCAGAGTTAGGGAAACTGGGGCTACACCTGCCACAGGATGGGAAGACGGGTCTCTGGGAAGCACTGGTGAGACCCCAAACACATATCCTGGCCTCTCTCATTCACATCCCACTGCAGGCAATTAGCAAGGATTCATGGCAGGATGACAGCTGGCTCTTCGATCCATGACTTTAGCATGATCTACCTGCACTTGGGTGGTGTCCTTCTCCATGCCCAGGGTGAAGACGGCGTGCAGGGAAGCTCGGAGGAGGTGGGTCTCCAGCTCTGGCTCCAGGGCAGGCGTCATGGTGCTGGCAAGAGAGAGGAGCCGGCATTAGACTGTGCAGTGCGGGGATGGGACTGGCACCAACACGCAGGTGAAACTGCAGGGAAATGGGCACAGACTGGCAAGAATGGAAACTGAGGCACCGAGCCAGGGAATGATAAGGCCAAGGTTTCTCAGACAGACAGTGGCAGGGCAGGAATATCCCCTGTTCCCTGCACCCTGCTGCCCCTCCTGTATCTGATCCTGGGAGTGAGCCTCACCCTAAAGCCGTTGCAATGTTACTGGAGTGAAAAGAACAGCCCAGTCAGGAGAGAGTGAACCTTCCCCGCACCTCTGCCAGAGGAGCCACCCTTGGGCGGTGACCTGGGAGTGGGAGGGGCAGTGACTCCCAGCCCTGGGCCTGAGCAGCACTGGGGTTAGGGGAACCGAGCTGGAGGGTCTCGGTACCTGAGGTTGCCCACAGCAATCAGGGAGTTAGCGAGGATGGCGCCGGGTGGAGAGTTATCAGGCAGCTCCTCAATGAGCTCCTGTGAGACCCAAAGGAGACAAAGGAGCGTGTGAGATTCGGGCCACACTGACACTTCTCAGTGAGGAGATTACACAGCCAGGGCCCCACACAGCCAGCAGGATCCCCCACCTACCTCCCGCTCCTCCGATTCCTGCCCAATAGTGACCACTCTCCGAATTTCTCCCGTCTCTTCTCCCCAGTCTTCAGCCCCAGCAATCCCTGCCCTCTGCTGCCCCTCCAGCACCAACAATCCCCCATCCATTGGCCTGGGGAGACCCCTGCCCCTCCCATGTCTCTGTCTTTCCTCCAGCTGCTGGGCACCGTGTCTTGCTCACCACAATCCTCTCCGCCACAGCCGCCTTGCAGCAGTGCGGCTCCAATGTGTCCTGCCCTCTCTGCTGTGCAGCGAGACGTGGGGTGGATGGCGTGCAGGAACACGAGCTGCTGGGCCTCCTCCTGCACCCACCAGGAGTGGGGTTAGGGGAGAGAGAGCCAGTTAGCCAGGGACCTCCCTGCCCCCACACAGCAGCTGCAGGACTCAGGCCTGAATGGGGGATAGTGGGGACCCGCCCATTGTCCAAATCACCCACCACTCCACCACAAGCAGGGTCAGGAACTGGGACAGTGCCTGTGGGGGGAGGAGACCCGGCTGGTGTGTGACAGACACCCCCACCTCTGGGGTCCCAGATCATGGAGGAGAAAGGTCCCCATTAGGGCTGGTGGATCATCAGGGACAAGACCCTCTGCAGGGGGTCAGGTGCTGGGAAGGGGCAGGACAGTCTCGGTTCCAGCACAGCTGGGGTATGTTTGTACCTTTTCTCCGCCTTGGAGCTGCTCTCGGCTGTTATTGAGAGCAGCCTCCTCTGTGGCCACGTCCACCCATTCCTCCTCCTCGTCCCCTGAGTCCCTGGCAGTCCCTGCACCAGGGAGAGAAGGGGACAGGGTGACGCCTGCTGCCACTCGGGGGAAGGACAGGGGCACGGTGGGGCAATGTGCCCCCTTCCCACCACCGGGACCCAGGGCAGATCGGGCCCCACACTCCCCCCTCTCAGTGATGCCTTCAGCCCCCAACTCCTTCAGGAGCCCATAGCAAAGAGACCCCCCCAGACTGTCCTGGACTCCCTGAGAGGTGCCTCCCCCAACTGGAGCACCAAGGACCAAAGTGGCAGCATCTAGTGTCAGTGGGGTTCATGTGGCTCAGGCCAGACCCCTGGGCTGGGGACCCGCCCCCATAGCACTGATCGAGGGCCTGGGCCCAGGGTGTTCACGGCCCCACCCTCACCTCTCCCTGAGCCCAGCCTGACTTCTCACCTGGAACAAAGCTGCATTGCCCATCGGCCTCGCTGCTGCCCGAGTCCCAGGCACTGCTGCTGTCCCATGGGGAGCGGGCCGAGCTGCTGGTGGTGGGACAGGGATCCTCCACCTCCTGCCCTGGGGAGGCTGGAAGGTCCTCAGTGACCGGGCAGGGCGATGCCTCCTGCTGGGAATCAGGGCTGGGCTCCTGGGGCCGCTGCTGCCCACACAACATGCCCCAGAGTCACCCTGCCCGGCTCCTCTCCTGCGCTGGGTCCTGCCTGCCCAGCCGCAGCCTGGCCCAGCTCCATTTCGACCTGGCCTCTCCCACCTCGGCGCCTGCACTGGGAGCGGGTTTTCTCCGCCAGAAGGCTGGGCACTTCTACCTCCTGGCCTGGCCGGGAGCTCCTTCCCCAACAGTGGGGACGGAGGAGCCGCTCTGCTCCTGGGGAAGATGGCAGCTGCTTCCCTCAGGCTCTGGGGCCACCTGCAGAGCCTTCTTCCTGAACATCCTCAGGAGCCTGGACAGCCTGGAACCGAGCGGGGAGCGGGCGTAAGTCTGGGGTCAAGGCAGCCTCTCACTAACCAGCCTGTTTAGTCCCTCCCCATCCCTGCCCCAGCCAGAGCAGCTCCTCCTCCCACCACCGGGGTGCATGTAATGCAATCTACACGCACTGGTAGGAGTTCATTGCATGATCTGCTCCCAGCGTTCCCCCTCGTCACCCCTGGGGCTGCAATGCCCGGGGAGTCTCCTCCTTTTCCATCACTGGGTTCAGTCACTTTGGACAAGCAGCTCCCTTCTGCCGTCCCAGGCCACACTCCCCCCCAGGCTAGAGAAGGAACAGAACCCAGGAGTCCAGACTTCTCCTGGGAAACCATTCCCCACGTCAAAGTCCCGAGGCAGAGCAAGGCCAGGGCCCCCGCCTTTCCCATTGATTTCCATGCTCAGCAGCTCACAGGGTCTGGCCCAGCTCAGAGACGCTCAGCCTGGGGAACGGTCTCCCACAAGGGAAGGGTTGGGAGCCCCATTGCTGGGACCTTTCCAAACACACTGGAGACGGCTCTGGAGAAGTCCCTCCCCAGTCTGAGAGCGAGAGGCTCCTGGGGGCGGTTTGCAAATCCAATCTCCTTTGGGAGAGATTCTTTCCCCCTCTTTCTGCCTCTCCCCAGACAGACAGGGGACGCCAATGGGGAACCCTAATGCCACTCACTTGCTCTGCTGACGGAGCGATGGATGGAGGATGTTCAGTGTCATCCCTCGCCCTTCTCCTCACTCCCCAAAGCCAAGGCAGGCTGGAGAGGGTGGTGGTGACCTGAGGAGTTACCCTGCCCAGCCAGCAGGCAATGTGATAGCACTGGGCGATCGACTGGCTGTGAAAACAAGAGTCTGTCTTATTGCCAAGGGACAGAGAAACTCGGCCAGCAGCAGGGGGTGCAGAACACTGGCCTAGTGCGGGGGTGACAGCGCCTCCGGGATCCTGACATCCCGGCACTTTACACACCTTCCTGGAGCCTCCCAACCCCCCTGGGCTGTAGGGGCTGCGACCCCAACTCCACTGATGAGAACCAGGCCTGGGGCGGGGAAGCTACTGGCTCAGGGTCACACCAAGTGTCAGAGCCAGGGATGGGACCGAGCAGTCCTTATTTCCAGGCCCCCTCACTAACCACTGCTGCACACTCCCTCCCACAGCTGGCAATTACAACCAGGCCTTCATGTCCGGTCCCCCTGCTTGAGAGGGAGTGTGCTCCGCTGGAGTGATTGGAGCAGAGAACTGGGAGTCAGGACTCCTGGGTTCCATTGCTGGTTTCCTATTGACCTGTGGGACTTTGGGTAAGTTGCTGCCCCCTCTAGGCTCTGTCCCCAGCAGTCAAATGGGGATTTCATACTTTCCCACTATTGGAAAGTGCTGGGAGAATCCCCCAGCAAAAGCTGCTCTGACAGTGCTAAGCAGCATCTGACCATTAGAGGTCGGAGCGCACTGCCCAGGAGGAGGAGTGTTTGGTTCTGTGCTGTTGGAGTACGGGCTTGCAACCATCTGTGCACACATATTATACTAATTGCATCTAGACCACATCTCCCTAGTTTGTTTGTGAGAATGTCCTTATTAACACCAAGATGGACCACATCTACTGTTTACCCACCTCCACTAGGCCCGTAACCCTGCCAAAGAAGGAGCTAGGATTGGTTTGGAATGATTTGTTCTTGACAAGTCCATGCTCACTAGTCCTAAGAACCAAATTGTCCTGTAAGTGCTGACAAACTGATTGTTTAATAAGGAGTTCCAGTATCTTTCCAGGTATGTTAATGAATGGGAAGACGTTCTTTTTCAGGGATCTCTGACGAGAACTGGGGCACAGCACTTAGTTTGTTGAAGCCATAAAATGGAGACAGGCACCTCTTCTCTTCTCCCAGCACCCCAGATACCTAAAAGGGTGGGACTCACATCCCTCAATGGGCTTTAAAAGAGACAATGGTTACAATGTGGCCCCGACCATTTCTGGTTTCTGCAGACTAGATGTTTTAGCAAAGTTTAGAATTCCTTGGTGCTCAACACCGTGAAACTCCCCTTTCTCCTTCACAAAGGGCCCTTATCTCACCCAGGCTCTCGACTGCCCAAAGTTGGAGAATTGTCCCTGTTCCCATTGCAGAGCACCCCCCACGACACACACACAGAGTCCTCCTGGTGGTGGGAGGGGAACAGAGGAAAGGACAGAAGACGTAAGAGATGAAGAGAAAGGAGAGAGGGATGGAGGAAAAGGTAAAATAAAAAGGACAAACCTTAATGTCCCCAGTGATTCTAAGGGACAAAATCCCAGGTGGGGAATAAAATTCGACCACCTTAAGCTAGTGTTTTCCATGCCTAGAATTCAGCTGGCGCCAGATGCATCAGACTGAACAGGTTCCAAACCTCTCGGAGGCTCTTACCTTCTAAACAGGGACGTCTGTTTTCTAGTAAAATCAGGAAAAAGAAAAGAGAAAACTCAAAAGAGGTTCCTCCTGGCGCTCATGTACGTGAACCTAAATACTCTCTCAGTCCTCAAAGAGAGACCTCGAGAAGGAGACTTGCTGAAGCAAAGCTACAGGGGACTCTGAGGTTTCCCTGGCCCTGCGCCCCTGTCCTGCCTGGCTGATGTCAGCATCTCTCTGTGAGGTCACCACCTCCCCAGCACCTTTGACCAATAGGCTGAGGTCCTGCAAAAGGCCTTTGTGATGTCACTGCCACACCCACTCCTCCCCTGCAGTGTTAATGTCCTGCCACAGGCCAGACCCTTTGGAGGTTTGAGCTACTCTCTGTGGATCACCCCGCTCAATAAGTGTTCATTCTAGGAAGCAAGCCGGCTAGACAGTAAAACATCAGAGGCTGCTCCCAATACTACACTCGGTTTCTCAGAAATGAGTAGACTTTATGGGCAGAAGAGACAGTTAGAGCATCTAATCTGACCCCCTGCATATCACAGGCCTCCTGTCTACCACAATAGCTACTGTTGGGGCAAATACATTCCGGAAAGGCATCTAGTCTTTATTAAATGACATCAAGAGATGGAGAATCCACCACTTTCCTTGGTAGCTTCTTCCTGTGGTCAATCATCCTCGCTGTTGAATATTTGTGCCTTATTTGTCATAGGAATCTGTCTCTTTTCACCTTCCAGCCATTCCCAAACCTCAGCCAGCATTTGTAGGTGACAAATCTCATGAATTGTCACAGATTGCGGTGTTACTAGAGGAGGTTTTGGAATTAACTGATAAGTCACTGGGACCAGATGGCATTCACCCAAGAGTTCTGAAAGAACTCAGATGTGAAATTGCGGAACTACTAATTATGGTTTGTAACCTGTCCTTTAAATCAGCTTCTGTATCCATGACTGGAAGATAGCTAATGTAACGCCAATATTTAAAAAGGGCACTATTGGTGATCCCGGCAATTACAGACCAGTAAGTCTAATGTCAGTACCGGGCAAATTAGTTGAAACAATTGTAAAGAATAAAATTGTCAGACACATAGAAGAACATAAATTGTTGGGCAAAAGTCAACATAGTTTAGGTAAAGGGAAATCATGTCTTCCTAATCTATTAGAGTTCTTTGAAGGGGTCAACAAACATGTGGACAAGGGGGATCCAGTGGACATAGTGTACTTAGATTTCCAGAAAGCCTTTGACAAGGTCCCTCACCAAAGGGTCTTATGTAAATTAAGTTGTCATGGGATAAGAGGGAAGATCCTTTCATGGATTGAGAACTGGTTAAAAGACAGGGAACAAAGGGTAGGAATAAATGGTAAATTTTCAGAATGGAGAGGGGTAACTAGTGGTGTTCCCCAAGGGTCAGTCCTAGGACCAATGTTATTCAACTTATTCATAAATGATCTGGAGAAAGGGGTAAAAAGTGAGGTGGCAAAGTTTGCAGATGATACTAAAGTGCTCAAGATAGTTAAGACCAAAGCAGACTGTGAAGAACTTCAAAAAGATCTCACAAAACTAAGTGATTGGGCAACAAAATGGCAAATGAAATGTAATGTGGACAACGTAAAGTAATGTACATTGGGAAAAATAATCCCAACTATACATACAATATGATGGGGGCTAATTTAGCTACAACGAATCAGGAAAAAGATCTTGACGTCATCGTGGATAGTTCTCTGAAGACTTCCACGCAGTGTGCAGCGGCAGTCAAAAAAGCAAACAGGATGTTAGGAATCATTAAAAAGGGGATAGAGAATAAGACGGAGAATATCTTATTGCCCTTATATAAATCCATGGTACACCCACATCTTGAATACTGTGTACAGATGTGGTCTCCTCATCTCAAAAAAGATATACTGGCATTAGAAAAGGTTCAGAGAAGGGCAATTAAAATGATTAGAGGTTTGGAAGGGGTCTCATATGAGGAGAGATTCAAGAGGCTAGGACTTTTCAGCTTGGAAAAGAGGAGACTATGGGGGGATATGATAGAGGTATATGAAATCATGAGTGATGTGAAGAAAGTGAATAAGGAAAAGTTATTTACTTGTTCCCATAATATAAGAACTCCACTAGTAACCTCCCTCCAGCCTGACAGTTCACCTTTCAGTACGACCCGTTGTAGTCTCCCCTTTAACCAGTTCCTTATCCACCTTTCAATTTTCATATTGATCCTCATCTTTTCCAATTTAGCTAATAATTCCCCATGTGGAACCGTATCAAATGCCTTACTGAAATCGAGGTAAATTAGATCCACTGCGTTTCCTTTGTCTAAAAAATCTGTGACCTTCTCAAAGAAGGAGATCAGGTTGGTTTGGCACAATCTACATTTTGTAAAGCCATGTTGTATTTTGTCCCAATTACCATTGACCTCAATGTCCTTAACTACTTTCTCCTTCAAAACATTTTCTGAGACCTTGCATACTACAGATGTCAAACTAACAGGCCTGTAGTTACCTGGATCACTTTTTTTCCCCTTTCTTAAAGCTAGGAACTATGTTAGCAATTCTCCAGTCATATGGCACAACCCCTGAGTTTACTGATTCATTAACATTTTTTGCTAATGGGTTTGCAATTTCATGTGCCAGTTCCTTTAATATTCTTGGATGAAGATTATCTGGGCCCCCCCAATTTAGTCCCATTAAACTGTTCGAGTTTGGCTTCTAACTCGGATGTGGTAATATCTACCTCCATATCCTCATTCCCATTTGTCACCCTACCATTATCTCTAAGCTCCTCATTAGCCTCTTAAAGACTGAGGCAAAGTATTTGTTTAGATATTGGGCCATGCCTAGATTATCCTTAACCTCCACTCCATCCTCAGTGTTTAGTGGTCCCACTTCTTCTTTCTTTATTTTCTTCTGATTTATATGGCTATAAAACCTTTTACTATTGGTTTGAATTCCCTTTGCAAGGTCCAACTCTACATGGCTTTCAGCTTTTCTCACTTTGTCCCTACATGTTCTGACCTCAGTAAGGTAGCTTTCCTTGCTGATCACTCCCATCTTGCACACCTTGTAGGCTTTCTGCTTTTTCTTAATCATCTCTCTGAGATGCTTGCTCATCCAACTTGGTCTACAACTCCTGCCTATGAATTTTCCCCCCTTTCTTGGGATGCAGGCTTCTGATAGTTTCTGCAACTTTGACTTGAAGTAATTCCAGGCCTTCTCCGCCTTTAGATCCACAAGTTCTTCAGTCCAATCCACTTCCCTATCTAATTTCCTTAATTTTTTAAAGTTAGCCCTTTTGAAATCAAAAACCCTAGTCACAGATCTATTTTTGTTTACCCTTCCATTTAGTTTTGGATCAACTTCCCACAAGGGGAGGTGAAGAGCACCCCCAGCAACACACACACACACACACACACACACACACACACACACACACACACACACACACACACCACTCCTGGTGGTGGGAGGGGAACAGGAGAAAGGACAAAAGAAGTAAGAGATTAAGAGAAACGAAGGAGGAATAGAGGAAAAGGTAAAACGAAAAGGACAAACCCTAATGTCCCCAGTGATTCCACGGGACAAAATCCCAGGTGGACTACAAAATTCTGCCACCTTAAACTAGTGTTTTCCATGCCTAGAATTCAGCTGGCACCAGGTGGATCAGACTTAACAGGTTACAAACCTCTCCGAGGCTCTTACCTTCTCAACAGGGACGTCTGTTTTCTAGTAAAATCAGTAAAAGGAAAGGAGAAAACTCGAAAGAGACTCCTGCTCGTACTCACATATGTGAACCCTAATACTCTCTCAGTCCTCAAAGAGAGACCTCGAGAAGGAGACTTGATGAAGCAAAGCCACAGGGGTCTACGAGGTTTTCCTGGCTCTGTGCCCGTATCCTGCCTGGCTGATGTCAGCATCTCTCTGTGAGGTCACCACCTCCCTAACACCTTTGACCAATAGGCTGACGTCTTGCAAAAGGCCTTTGTGATATCACTGCCACACCCAACCAAACCCTGAAGTGCTAATGTCCTGCTGCTGGCCTGACACTTTGAAGGTTTGAGCTGCTCTCTGTGGATCACCCCACTCAATGCGTCTTCATTCTAGGAAGCAAGCCGGATAGACAGTAAAACATCAGAGGCTGCTCCCAATGCCACACTCAGTGTTTCCAAAATTAGGAGACTTTATGGCCAGAAGAGACCTTTAGAGCATCTCATCTAACCCCCTGCATATCATAGGCTTCCTGTATAGTACAATAGTTACTTTTTGGGCACACACATTCCAGAAAGGCATCTAGTCTTCATTAAATGACATCAAGAGATGGAGAATCCACCACTTTCCCTTTTAGTGAGTGCCAGGGGGCTCCATTTCCCCTTCCACTAGCTCCCCATTTACAGTGAGCCACAGCAGTACCTGCAGCAGGGAGCGCGAGTTGCTGAAGGCCTCAGAGGCACAACCCCTGCAGTGTCTCAGGTACCTGGCGCAAGTGCCGGATGATGCGGAGCTGGTGCATCACTTTGGCCATGACGTCCTCCTGCTGCAAGGGAACGAGAACCTGTCAGAGACTCAAACACCCCGAGGAATCAGGGGGAATTAAGGCCACCTGGAACCAGCAGTATTTCCACCCTGCACCTGCCCACCATTGAGGGATGAATTCACCTCCTGAACCCCAGAATGGAGTCTTCTTGTCCTTTCTAGTAACCTCCAGTGCCAACCCACCTCCTTCTAGGGTGAGCTCCTGCTACCTCCCGCTCAGTGCCCTTGACAGCTGTTCCACCTCCAAATCACAGCTCAAGTTATCAAAACACTCTTCTCCACCCCCACCCAGGTTAGGCAGGGAGGCGGCTCTAGCAGGAGGGGCAGGAGGGATTCTGGCAGCAGTGAAGTGGGTTGCGGGGAGGTTGAGATCTTGCCCCAAGTCATCCCAGACACTAATGCTAAGCCACAGGATGGCAGCATCTAGTGTCAGTGGAGTCCAAGCACTATTTCAACCCCACAGTTTTGGATGAACTCCCAACAAGGGGAGGTGAAGAGCACCCCCAGCAACACACACACCCCACTCCTGGTGGTGGGAGGGGAACAGGAGAAAGGACAAAAGAAGTAAGAGATGAAGAGAAAGGAAGGAGGGATGGAGGAAAAGGTAAACGAAAAGGACAAACCCTAATGTCCCCAGTGATTCTACGGGACAAAATCCCAGGGAGGGAATAAAATTCTGCCACCTTAAACTAGTGTTTTCCATGCCTAGAATTCAGCTGGCACCAGATGGATCAGACTGAGTAGGTTCCAAAACCTCTTGGAGGCTCTTACCTTCTAAACAGGGACGTCTGTTTTCTAGTAAAATCAGTAAAAGGAAAGGAGAAAACTCGAAAGAGGCTCCTTCTCGCACTCACATACGTGAACCCTAATACTCTCTCAGTCCTCAAAGAGAGACCTCGAGAAGGAGACTTGCTGAAGCAAAGCCACAGGGGTCTCTGAGGTTTCCCTGGCTCTGCGCCCCTGTCCCGCCTTGCTGATGTCAGCATCTCTCTGTGAGGTCACCACCTCCCTAACACCTTTGACCAGTAGGCTGAGGTCCTGCAAAAGGCCTTTGTGATGTCACTGCCACACCCACCCATCCCCGGAAGTGCTAATGTCCTGCTGCTGGCCTGACACTTTGAAGGTTTGAGCTACTCTCTGTGGATCACCCCACTCAATGCGTCTTCATTCTAGGAAGCAAGCCGGCTAGACAGTAAAACATCAGAGGCTGCTCCCAATGCTACACTCAGTGTTTCCAAAATTAGGAGACTTTATGGCCAGAAGAGACCTTTAGAGCATCTCATCTAACCCCATGCATATCATAGGCTTCCTGTATAGTACAGTAATGGTCTCAAGTTGCAGTGGGGGAGGTCCAGGTTGGATATCAGGAAAAACTATTTCACTAGGACGGTGGTGAAACACTGGAATGCGTTACCTAGGGAGGTGGTGGAGTCTCCTTCCTTGGAGGTTTTTAAGGCCCGGCTTGACAAAGCACTGGCTGGGATGATTTAGCTGGGAATTGGTCCTGCTTTGAGCAGGGGGTTGGACTAGATGACCTCTTGAGGTCCCTTCCAACTCTGATATTCTATGATTCTATGATTCTACAATAGTTACTTTTTGGGCACACACATTCCAGAAAGGCATCTAGTCTTCATTCAATGACATCAAGAGATGGAGAATCCACCACTTTCCCTTTTAGTGAGTGCCAGGGGGTTTCATTTCCCCTTCCACTAGCTCCCCATTTACAGTGAGCCAGAGCAATACCTGCAGCAGGGAGCAGGAGTTGCTGAAGGCCTCAGAGGCACAACCCCTGCAGTGTCTCCGGCACCTGGCGCAAGTGCCGGATGATGCGCAGCTGATGCATCACTTTGGCCGTGACGTCCTCCTGCTGCAAGGGAACGACAACCTGTCAGAGACTCAAACGCCCCGAGGAATCAGGGGGAATTAAGGGCACCTGGAACCAGCAGTATTTCCACCCAGCACCTGCCCACCACTGAGGGATGAATTCACCTCCTGAACCCCAGAATGGAGTCTTCTTGTCCTTTCTACTAACCTCCAGTGCCAACCCCGCTCCTTGTAGGGTGAGCTCCTGCTACCTCCCCCT
This sequence comes from Malaclemys terrapin pileata, assembly GCF_027887155.1. Lineage (NCBI taxonomy): Eukaryota > Metazoa > Chordata > Testudines > Emydidae > Malaclemys > Malaclemys terrapin. The sequence goes on along the minus strand of NC_071524.1, from coordinate 6,631,974 downwards.
CAGTGCCCTTGACAGCTGTTCCACCTCCAAACCACAGCCCAAGTTATCAGAACTCTCTTCTCCACCCCCACTCAGGTTAGGCAGGGAGGCGGCTCTAGCAGGAGGGGCAGGAGGGATTCTGGCAGCAGTGAAGTGGGTTGCGGGGAGATTGAGATCTTGCCCCAAGTCATCCCAGACACTAATGCTAAGCCACAGGATGGCAGCATCTAGTGTCAGTGGAGTCCAAGCACTATTTCAACCCCACAGTTTTGGATGAACTTCCCACAAGGGGAGGTGAAGAGCACCCCCAGCAACACACACACCCCACTCCTGGTGGTGGGAGGGGAACAGGAGAAAGGACAAAAGAAGTAAGAGATGAAGAGAAAGGAAGGAGGGATGGAGGAAAAGGTAAAACAAAAAGGACAAACCCTAATGTCCCCAGTGATTCCACGGGACAAAATCCCAGGTGGACTATAAAATTCTGCCACCTTGAACTAGTGTTTTCCATGCCTAAAATTCAGCTGGCACCAGGTGGATCAGACTGAACAGGTTACAAACATCTCCGAGGCTCTGACCTTCTTAACAGGGACGTCTGTTTTCTAGTAAAATCAGTAAAAGGAAAGGGGAAAACTCGAAAGAGGTTCCTCCTCGCACTCACCTACGTGAATCCTAATACTCTCTCAAAGAGAGACCTCGAGAAGGAGAATTGCTGAAGCTAAGCCACAGGGGTCTACGAGGTTTTCCTGGCTCTGCGCCCCTATCCTGCCTGGCTGATGTCAGCATCTCTCTGTGAGGTCACCACCTCCCTACCACCTTTGACCAATAGGCTGAGGTCCTGCAAAAGGCCTTTGTGATGTCACTGCCACATACACCCCGCCCCTGAAGTGCTAATGTCCTGCCGCTGACCGGACACTTTGAAGGTTTGACATACTCCCTGTGGATCACCCAACTTAATGCGTCTTCATTCTAGGAAGCAAGCCTGATAGACAGTAAAACATCAGAGGCTGCTCCCAACGCTACACTCACTTTTAACAAAATTAGTAGACTTTATGGCCAGAAGAGACCTTTAGAGCATCTCATCTAACCCCCTGCATATCATGGGCTTCCTGTATAGCACAACAGTTATTTTTTTGGAAAACACATTCCAGAAAGGCATCTAGTCTTCATTCAGTGACATCAAGAGATGGAGAATGCACCACTTTCCCTTTTAGTGAGTGCCAGGGGGCTCCATTTCCCCTTTCACTAGCTCCCCATTTACAGTGAGCCAGAGCAGTACCTGCAGCAGGGAGCGGGAGTTGCTGATGGCCTCAGAGGCACAGCCCCTTCAGTGTCTCAGGCACCTGGCGTAAGTGCCGGATCATGCGGAGCTGGTTCATCACTTTGGCCGTGACGTCCTCCTGCTGCAAGGGAACGAGAACCTGTCAGAGACTCAAACGCCCCGAGGAATCAGGGGGAATTAAGGGCACCTGGAACGGCAGTATTTCCACCCAGCACCTGCCCACCACTGAGGGATGAATTCACCTCCTGAACCCCAGAATGGAGTCTTATTGTCCTTTCTAGTAACCTCTAGTGCCAACTCCCTGATACCAGACACCTCTGTGTTCTTGGGGAACCAGGGTGCAGTCTCCAGCCTGACTCATGAAAGATACCCCCCACCACCACCTCTGCTTAAACTAAAACCCATCAGAGGAAAAAACTTGCAGAGAGCAGTGAAGGGCATTGGGTGACACACCTAGACCCCTCCTGACAAGGGTGACAAGATAAAGACATCTCCATTAGCATACAGAATGGAGAGCAGAGACAACTCCCCTAGCCTCATCTGCATGAAAGATGAGACAGGAAGACATCTCAATTTACATACAGAATGGAGAACAGAGAACCACAGAGAACTCTGGGACCAGAAAAAGCAGAGAAGCACTGCATCATGGGAATCTCTGCTCCAGATGCTAATGAACCTATGGCTGCACTCACCCGGCTCAGCAATTATCAGACCAATTCTATTAATGAATCCTTAATTGATATCCAAATACTGAAGTAGCCTAGTTGCATTGTGAGCTCCCTGGAAGAAAACACCACCCATAGCCAAGAGTGATCAGTTCCTATTGTCTAGTCTAAAGAAACCCCTTGAGTCATCAGTTTACCTATAAACAAATCTAGTGTTCTCCCTTGAACAACTGCAATTTCTCTACAAAAAACCCTACTCACTCTGTAGTCAGGGTTCTGATGCTTAGATCCAAACTATGCATCAGTTCCACTGGAACTCCAACTTCTCCTGGCTGATCGTGCTGGCGGCTCTGCCTGTCTCCTACATTCAGGACCCTCTGCAACCACCATCACCTGGGAACTGCGACCAGTTCAAGCCTCATGGAGTGGGTGAGATCCCCCCTCTTCCTCTCTCTGTGTTTTCCTTTCTACCTTAGGTATTAACCTTTAATAATGTATGTTATGTTGGTTTAGCTCTCCTTGTGTAGTTATCACTATTATTCAATAAATAACTTTTATGGTTAACTTGGTTGCTTCTCTCTCTGTTGCTGAATTTTACTCGTTTGTGTTTTTAGCTTCCCCCATTCACTCTACAGCAACGCTTCTTTTACCTAAACTAAAGATCCCTGCAGTGCCCAAAATACTGTGGGGTTTGCTCATCAAGTAGGTTACTGCCAGTACAATTGTGTTGGGGGAGTGGGGTTAGAGACGTGCTGAATCTGGGACGCATAAGGGTAACAGCTTGAAAGTGCTGCTTGACCCAGTCCATGGAGCCCAGGGGCATATAAGGAGAGGTAGCTTGAAAGTGCTGCTTCATCCAGCCCAGTGAGTCCAGAGACATATAAGGGGTCAGCTTGACAGTGCTGATTGACCCGGTCTGCTCACACTTGCTCTGTTAATGTATGTGTGGGTGTGTGGGTGTTCATCCGGTTCTGGGGCTGGAGTAACCCAGCCCTAGGGAGCCTAGGTCCTGCAGGATAGCTCCACTGGGAGGGGACTTGCAGAAGGGAGAAGTAGAGCTTCATATGAAAAAACAAGTGACACAAGCAGTACATTGATAGAATTACAGAACCCCCTTCCCCAGAAGAGTAACCCGAATAAATCAGCATACCCCAAAGAAATGGGCACATCTGGTAACACCCCCTCCTTGTAGGGTGAGTTCCTGCCACCTCCCCCTCAGTGCCCTTGACAGCTGATCCACCTCCAAACCATAGCTCAAGTTCTCAGAACCCTCTTCTCCACCCCCACCCAGGTTGGGCAGGGAGGCGGCTCTAGCAGGAGGGGCAGGAGGGATTCTGGCAGCAGTGAAGTGGGTTGCGGGGAGGTTGAGATCTTGCCCCAAGTCATCCCAGACACTAATGCTAAGCCACAGGATCGCAGCATCTAGTGTCAGTGGGGTTCACGTGGCTCAGACCAGACACCTGGGCTGGGGACCCGCCCCCATAGTACTGGTCGAGTGCGTGGCCCAGGGTGTTCACAGCCCCCTCCTCACCCCTCCCTGAGCCCAGCCTGGTGCCTCACCTGGAACAAAGCAGCAGCGCCCATCAGCCTCACTGCTGCCTGAGTCCCAGTGCTGCTGCTGTCCCCTGGGGAGTGTGCCGAGCTGCTGGTGCTGCGACAGGGATCCTCCACCTCCTGCCCTGGGGAGGCTGGAAGGTCCTCAGGGACTAGGCAGGGCGATGCCTCCTGCTGAGAATCAGGGCTGGGCTCTTGGGGCCGGTGCTTCCCACACAACAAGCCCCAGAGCCACCCTGCCCGGCTCCCCTTGTGGGCTGGGTCCTGCCTCACCAGCCGCATACTGGGCCAGCTCCATTTCGGCCTGGCCGGTGGCTCTCTCACCTCAGCGCCTGCGCCAGGAGTGGCTTTCCTCTGCCAGAAGGCTGGGCACTTCCACCTCCTCGCTCGGCGGGGAGCTCCTTCCCCGCCAGCAGGGACGGAGAAGCCGCTTTGCTCCTGGGGAAGATGGCAGCTGCTTCCCTCAGGCTCTGGGGCCACCTGCAGAGCCTTCTTCCTGAACTTCCTCAGGAGCCTGGACAGCCTGGAACCGAGCGGGGAGCAGGCGTGAGTCGGGGTCAAGGCAGCCTCTCACTAACCAGCCTTTTTGGTCCCTCCCCATCCCTGCCAAAGCCAGAGCCTGAATAAAGTGCTCTCTAATGAGCTCCAGACCGACAACAGTTCATGAACTGCGCAGAGACAATTAATGTAGAGAAGCAGCAAAATTCGTCAAACAGATGACTGGTTATGATTTATTTACTTGTTCTTAAAAGAGAACAACAAGGACCTGAGTCTCCTCCCTGTCAATAACCCCCTGCTCAACCAATCAGGGTAGAGACTGAGGGGCGGGAGGCTGAGAGTTCTCACCAGAGAGCCCAAAGGAAGGCCCAGGTCACTGGTAGGGATCACTGTCTGAAGACTATTTCAACCCCACTTTCTTGGGCGGACCTCCCACAATGGGAGATGCAGAGCACCCCCCGCAACATGCAACACACACACACACACACACTCACCACTCCTGGTGGTGGGAGGGGAACAGGAGAAAGGACAAAAGAAGTAAGAGATGAAGCGAAAGGAAGGAGGGATGGAGGAAAGGTAAAACGAAAAGGACAAACCCTAATGTCCCCAGTGATTCCACGGGACAAAATCCCAGGTGGGCTATAAAATTCTGCCACCTTGAACTAATGTTTTCCATGCCTGGAACTCAGCTGGCACCAGGTGGATCAGACTGAACAGGTTACAAACCTCTCCGAGGCTCTTACCTTCTCAACAGGTATGTCTGTTTTCTAGTAAAATCAGTAAAAGGAAAGGAGAAAACTCGAAAAAGGCTCCTCCTCGCGCTCACGTCCGTGAACCTTAATACTCTCTCAGTCCTGAATGAGAGACCTCGAGAGGGAGACTTGCTGAAGCAAAGCCACAGGGGTCCCTGAGGTTTCCCTGGCCCTGTGCTCCGTCCTGCCTCGCTGATGTCAGCATCTCTCTGTGAGGTCACCACCTCCCTACCACCTTTGACCAATAGGCTCAGGTCCTGCAAAAGGCCTTTGTGATGTCACTACCACACCTACCCATCCCCTGAAGTGCTAATGTCCTGCTGCTGGCCTAACACTTTGAAGGTTTGAGCTGCTCTCTGTGGATCACCCCACTCAATGTGTGTTCATTCTAGGAAGCAAGCCGGATAGACAGTAAAACATCAGAGGCTGCTCCCAATGCTACACTCAGTTTTTCCAAAATTAGTAGACTTTATGGCCAGAAGAGACCTTTAGAGCATCTCATCTAACCCCCTGCATATCATGGGCTTCCTTTATAGCACAACAGTTACTTTTTTGTAAAACACATTCCAGACATCCAGGATAAAATGATAAGGCGTATCATTGAACAGAGCGAGCAGCCCAACTAAACTGGCTGTGAGCTCCAGGAAATAATTATTCTAGTGGCAGGAAGTTGAAGCCAGACAAAATATGGTGCAAATTTTTCACCATGTGTGTACTTAAATCACTGGAACAAGGGACATGGTGGAGTCTCCATCTCCTGTAGTCCTTCAATCAGAATTGTAAGTCTCTTCCTTAAAAATAAATAAATTAATAAATAATTGCTCTAGCTCACCCATAAGTTACTGGGCTGGATGTAGGAATCACTGGGAGAAATTCTCTGGCCTGTGTCATACAGAGGGTCAGATTAAATGATCATAAAAGTGCCTTCTGGCCTTAACATCTATGACTCTATGGAATGTATGAGGGGCTGAGGATTAGAAACCTTAAGTGCCAAGTTGCAGTAGCAGGTGAGCAGTTACTCCACAGCCTTAGTAAGGAAGGGGAGGACATGCGGCCTATTGCCTCCCCCCCCCCCCCGCCCCCGCGCTCTCTGTCTCACACACACATTTGCGACCAGGATTCGTATGACAATTGTCTACAGAGATGACATAAATAAATAAAAATAAAATAAATTAATGGAGATATCCTATCTCCTAGAACTGGAAGGGACCTTAAAAGATCATGGAGTCCAGCCCCCTGCCTTCACTAGCAGGACCAAGTACTGATTTTGCCCCAGATCCCTAAGTGACCCCCTCAAGGATTGAACTCATAACCCTGGGTTTGCAGGCCAATGCTCAAACCACTGAGCTATCCCTCCCCCCATAGAGATGACAGATTGCGCCAGTGGTAAAAATAAGTGCCAGCAGCTTAAGCGTTAACAGTCTCAGACCCACGCAGATGAAGATTTAACAGCACTCAGTGCTGTAATTCTCTACTCATGCCTCTGGCCTGTTTGTTTGAGAAGTTCAGTTATTTATTGGGACAAGTTTAAAGAATGAAGCAAGGGTGATGCAGCAGTATATTGTATTTATAGTCTCTTTAAAATTAGTTGTTTAATCACCAGAAGGCCTCCCATTATCAGGGGTCTCTCACATGAAGTAGATACACGCAGAGGCTGTATGCTGAAAGTTTGTAGGAGCCATCTTGTCATGTTATAACGAGAGTTCTGGTTTAAACTTTATATCCCTGGTCCTGCTCTGTTTCCTGAATTCTGTAGCACACTCATAAGGAAGATACTCTCAGTTGCCTGGGAATGCTAGAAAGCAAGATACCCCTAGTGTAAATACGGTTATACTGGCAAAGCTGTGACCATTCCCCGTAAAACTTGATTTGCTCAGGGTGGGTGAAATAAGGTGGTACAAAGTCACTTTGCCGGTATAAACCATCAGGACCGTTTTGCTGGTATAGTTTATGTAGTCAGAAGAGGGCCTGAAACATAAGCCCTTGTATCAGAGGCCTGGTGTGAGGCCTGAGGCCTGAATTAGGGTGACCAGATGTCCCGATTTTATAGGGACAGTCCTGATTTTTGGATCTTTTTCTTATATGGGCTCCTATTACACCCCACCCCCGTCCCGATTTTTCACTGTCTGGTCACCCTAACCTGAACTAAAGTAGTTTTGTTGATATAAAGCAAAGAAGCAAAGTCGGGTTTTGCCTGCTTGCAAGCAGACAGAATCTGGCAAGAATAGGGCTGATATTGCAGAAACACACATTCCTAAGTAGTGTTAGGCACAAATATATGCAAACACATTCCAGAAAGGTGGCACCAAAACATCTGGATAGCAAACACGTTCCCCAAAGAGAACAGGAACATGCTGACCCATCTTAAGGAAAAAGTCAAGATGACAGCATGATGGATAGAGATTTTTTGATTGAACCAACATGTACAAGGTAATGGGTGGCTCCTGGATACATCAATGGGTGGCACTCTAATACGTCAGACGGTGGCACCCTGGTACATCAGGAGTAATGAGTAACTTGTTTGTATCTGTGTATAAAGATGTATCTCAGAGAGGGTGTCTTTGTCTGGCTGAGGGGAAAATGGAAAGTCGGGGCCATTCACTGAGCTGGTCCATTGCCACAGGCATACATGTGTTAGTGTACCTGTAACCATTGAGCCAGGGCATTAGTACCATGCCTCGTCAGCAATAAACCTGACCAAGTACCTTTGCTGAAAACTGAGTCTGTGAATTTATTGGGTGGTTCAATCACAGCCTGCTGTCTCTGCTATCTGCGCAGAGCTGGAAAGCACGCTGAAAGAACACACACACAGCCAAATATCTATCAACATCTGAAGACAGTGTACTCTGGCATAGCTACTAGGAACAAACTCCTAGGGTAGACCTGGGCTGTAGCACCATGGGTTGCTGCAGGTTTTCGTGACTACGTTGCTAAACAAAGACCTTGTGAAGCTGCAGTGATTTAACACAAGGTGTAAGTTGAAAACCATATAGTTAAACTGGTGCAAAAAGCCACATGAAACTGATTTTTGTGTAAGAGAGGCCTTTTGTTTTATCGTTTATTTTAACTCAGTTTGGAACAGGTTTAACTAAACCAGTGATAGCTGCCTTTAAACCAGGGGTCTCAAGGTCCCAGCCTGCGGGCCATCTGTGGCCCAAGAACCTCCCCACTGCGGCCTGCGGAGGAGAAACGCATGCAGACACGCTGCCAGCAATGTTTGCTGCAGGCGCGGCCCCTGCAGCTTCCATTGGCTGGGGGAGAGGGACAGAGATACCATCACTAATGGCTGGGCAGAGTCAGCCATGGAGGCAGCATCATTAGTTGCTGGGCAGAATCAGCCATGGAGGCAGCATCATTAGTTGCCGGGCAGAGTCAGCCATCGAGGCAGCATCACGTTTTTCCACAATGAATATAAACAAGTCAAAATACCAAACACAACTATCTGATGCACACCTTGCTGCAATCCTGAAGGTTTCAACTGCACAGTCACTGAGGCCAAACATCAACAAACTGACACAACTGAAGCATTGCCAGGTGTCTGGAAAACACTAAAAACTCTCTGGCAGGCGAAGAATTGTAAAAAGTTGCATAACAGTTTTATTATTTCTAAGAAACTCAAAATAAAAAAATACAATATAAATGTTTTCTTTTCTGAGCACCATCTTCAGTGACACTAGTGGCCCACTGGGAGGATTTGAGGACTGGCAGTGGCTCTAAGGTAAATTGAGTTTGAGACCCCAGCTTTAAACGGATGTAGGAGCGTCCACATAGGAGTTTGCACTCATCTAAATAAACTGGATTAAAAACCAATTTAATTTAAACTGATACAACTTTCCCATGTAGAGAAGGCCAGAGGCTCTAAGGCCTGGTCTACACTTAAAATGTAGATTGACACAGCTATGTCACTCAGAGGTGTGAAGAATTACAATAGAGTGCTTCTATTGAGCTAGCTCCTGTTGCTTGGGAAGGTGGATTACCTACAGCAATGGGAAAACCCTGCCATCGCTTTAGTCTGCATCTGCACTATGGGGTTGCAGCGGCATAGCTAGAGTGCCACTGTAGCCCCCCTAGTGTAGGAAAGCCCTAAGTCACATTCTGGCAGCCTCATTGTGAAAAGGCACCAGGAGCTGCTTGGCAGCTCTGCCTGGGGAGATCATGGTGTATTTATTACCTAACTGAATATTATCTCATTCTTTGCTGAGCAGTGGAAGCTGAGACCAAAAGGGTGAAATCCAACAAGGTTTATTACGACAACAATGAAGCAACACCCATATTTACACTTCCTGTTTCCTGTTGGCTTCTAAACAAAGACTACAGCTCTCAGCAATCAATGCTGGATCTAACAACACCACATTTCCCTCGTCTTAGAACAAACTCAATCTTACGGCAGTAATACTAATCCAATAACCTGCTACTATAATAAACATAAATAATGTAATTAGCAAATAAACAATAACTAAGAAGTAGTTATGTAACTGTAATTAGAATTCTAGTTATAATAGAAGACTGTTCCTTTAATAATTACAGAACACAGTCTCTAGCCAATACAGTTGGCTGTAAGACTCTGACAGCATATTTGTCAGGCCCAATATCCTGTCAGTTATCCTGTATTGTCAGCAGCAAAGGGCTAGTTAGATAGTCTGAAACATTGCACTATGTCTTAGTAAGCAGGGGCAAGATGAATAGTGCTCCAGACTGACCATCTGACAGCTTGTAAGCGTGAGGTCCTTGTGACGGGGTCCCTGGGGTGCAACATGGACTGTGGGACCACTGAGCCCTCTGTCCCTCCAACATGGGGTGCCCCTCACACTGTGATGCTGTGTCAAGCCACATACCCCTGGCAGGCACTACCCTTACACAGCCATCCATAGACAGCAACACACCCAGCTGAGTTACATGAATGCTTCTCCCAGTCATTCATGAACCAACAATAGGGAGGCTCCAGCCAATTCCCGCCCCAGCTCCCCAGCCAATTCCCCCCAGCTCCCCAGCCTTGCACCGCAGAGCTGTACCATCTTGCCCTGGTCAGAAGCCTAACCAGAATAAGTTCATTACCCAGACTGGCCCTGCTTCGATGTAAACTGAGCTGAGATTTCCCAAGCACTTCAACCAAACCACACTATTTTAGGTAAAATATAAACTACAGAAAGATAGATTTTAAGTGATTATAGGTAGCGAATGTAGAGATCAAAGTTGGTTACCTAAGAAATAAAAGTAAATTCACAATCTGAGTTCTATAAACTAAACAGGATAGTATAGTTCCTCAATACACAGGCTGGGACTCTTTTCCAGCCTGAAACCACCCTCCCACATACAAAGTCTTTGTCCTCCAAACATGTTTCCAGGTGTTGAGTTGTGGGGGGGAGTGAGGCCAAGTGATGATGTCACTTCCCCTCTTTTATAGTTTCTTCCAGCTTGTTGGAAAAATCCTTTGCTGTGGTGTGGGGATCAGGTAGTCTCCATTGGTCAAGCAGTCTCCATTGTCTACGTGTTCTCTCTGAGAAGTTTCCATTGTATACAGTTTCTGAGATCCTTTCCTTGATGGGTGTTGATGAGCCATTAACCCCTGTCTGCCTCCTCCATTGTTGCACCTGAAAGGTTGGTTGTGGGTGTTCCCAACCTCACAACATATTTCAGTAACACATACATAGCAAAACTTCATAACTTCCTATACCATGATAGCACATACAATCCAACAGGATATTAATGTTCAACAGATCAAGACTTTTAACATGATACCTCTCAAGGCAAACTTCGTACAAAACATATCATAATTCTATGACAGTGATGAATGTTGGGAGTTGATGATGGGAGTTCCAGAGTGCTACTCTGAGGTACGGAGTGTCATAGTCCTTTTTAGAAACAATTTTCAGTGGGGAAGTGAACCTGGGTTCTCCTTTTCCTAACATTCCAGGTTTTCATACTTCTATAAACAAGCCACATTTGAATTTCAGTTCTCTGACCCCACAGCATTTATCTGCATCTTATATTTTTGTGGTTTTCATTGAACTGTTTGTCTGATATCCGGCAGCAATGATATATCAGATATAGGCCCATGTAATCCAGCAATGTTTAATTTAGCATGCATCTCTCTACCGTGCAATAATTCAGCAGGTGACTTTTGTGTTGTGGCATGGCGTGTAGCCCTGTAGATTTAAAAGTAATCGTAGTGAAGGTTGTCCACACTTTTCTTTCCAGCATAGCTGTCTCCAGACTGTCTTTCAAACTTCTATGGAATTGTTCAATTTCTCAATCAATTTGATTGTAATACATGATTATTTTCTACATGTAATGTTAAAGTGTCATAGAATCGTAGAAGATTAGAGTTGGAAGAGTCTTCAGAAGGTCAGCTAGTCCAACCCCCTGCTCAAAGCAGGACCAATCCCCAATTAAATCATCCCAGCCAGGGCTTTGTCAAGCTGGGCCTTACAAACCTCTATGGATGGAGATTCTACCACCTCCCTAGGTAACGCATTCCAGTGCTTCACCACCCTCCTAGTGAAATAGTTTTTCCTAATATCCAACCTAGACCTCCCCACTGCAACATGAGATGATTGCTCCTTGTTCTGTCACATGCCACCACTGAGAACAGCCGAGCTCCATCCTCTTTGGAACCCCCCTTCAGGTAGTTGAAGGCTGCTATCAAATCCCCCCTCAGTCTTCTCTTCTGGAGACTAAACAATCCCAGTTCCCTCAGCCTCTCCTCATAAGTCATGTGCTCCAGACCCCTAATCATTTTTGTTGCCCTCTGTTGGACTCTTTCCAATTTTTCCACATCCTTCTTGTAGTGTGGAGCCCAAAACTGGACACAGTATTCCAGATGAGGCCTCACCAATGTCGAATAAAGGGGAACGGTCACGTTCCTCGATCTGCTGGCAATGCCCCTACTTATACAGCCCAAAATGCCGTTAGCCTTCTTGGCAACAAGAGCACACTGTTGACTCATATCCAGCTTCTCGTCCACTGTGACCCCTAGGTCCTTGCTAAAAGAACAGGAGTACTTGTGGCACCTTAGAGACTAACAAATTTATTAGAGCATAAGCTTTCGTGGACTACAGCCCACTTCTTTGGATGCATATAGAATGGAACATATATTGAGGAGATATATATACACACATACAGAGAGCATGAACAGGTGGGAGTTGTCTTACCAACTCTGAGAGGCCAATTAAGTAAGAGAAAAAAAACTTTTGAAGTGATAATCAAGCTAGCCCAGTACAGACAGGTTGAAAGAAGTGTGAGAATACTTACAAGGGGAGATAGATTCAATGTTTGTAATGGCTCAGCCATTCCCAGTCCTTATTCAATCCTTTGTTGATTGTGTCTAGTTTGCATATCAATTCCAGCTCAGCAGTCTCTCGTTGGAGTCTGTTTTTGAAGTTTTTCTGTTGTAATATAGCCATCCGCAGGTCTGTCACTGAATGACCAGACAGGTTAAAGTGTTCTCCCACTGGTTTTTGAGTATTATGATTCCTGATGTCAGATTTGTGTCCATTAATTCTTTTGCGTAGAGACTGTCCGGTTTGGCCAATGTACATGGCAGAGGGGCATTGCTGGCACATGATGGCATATATCACATTGGTAGATGTGCAGGTGAACGAGCCACTGATGGTATGGCTGATGTGATTAGGTCCTATGATGATGTCACTTGAATAGATATGTGGACAGAGTTGGCATTGGGGTTTGTTACAAGGATAGGTTCCTGGGTTAGTGGTTTTGTTCAGTGATGTGTGGTTGCTGGTGAGTATTTGCTTTAGGTTGGGGGGTTGTCTGTAAGCGAGGATAGGTCTGTCTCCCAAGATTTGTGAGAGTAAAGGATCATCTTCAGGATAGGTTGTAGATCTCTGATGATGCGCTGGAGAGGTTTTAGTTGGGGGCTGAAGGTGACAGCCTCCTGTTCTTTTTGCGGATACAGACTAACACGGCTGCTACTCTGAAAGTAGTCTTGCTGACCATCTAGCAATCTGGCCTCCCACTCATCCAAGTCCTTTAGAAGTTAACAGTGTCGTCAAAGAGCTATGATCTGTATGCGACTTGAAAGTCTGGCCCCAGAGCTAAGTTCTCCATTTTTCCATAGTCCATAGCAAGCAAGTGCTTTCTTTTCAACAGATGAATACTTCCTCTCAGCTTCTGTAAGTGTTCTTCAAGCAAATGCAACAGTGTCCTCCATGTTGTCATCCTGGATTTGAGTAAGTGTTGCTCCCAGTCTGTAGTCTGAGGCAGGGTCAAACAATGCAAGTGCTGGACTATTTTCAATCAAATCTTTCACTGTTTCAAAACAACTTGTGCAACAGTCATCCAGGCCAAGCTCGAGATTCCCTGGAGTATGTTTGTAACGGTGACTGAAGTGTTGTTCAGAATAAACTTGGCATACCATGACATAAAAACTAAGAAAGCATGTAAGGTTTGTGTGTCTCTTGGAGGTGGTGGTTTTTAACCACCATGATGTGGTCCAGGTCAGGTTTCAATCCAGTCTCCAAAATTATGTGCCCCAGAAATAACAACTCTGTTTGTCAGAATTGGCATTTGGCGAAATTCAGTTTCAGCCCTGCAATTTTGATGTGGTTTAGTACTAGGGTGACCAGATGTCCCGATTTTATAGGGACCGTCCCGATTTTTGGGTCTTTTTCTTATATAGGCTCCTATTAACCCCCACCCCCTGTCCTGATTTTTCACACTTGCTGTCTGGTCACCCTATTTAGTACTGCATGGAAATGTTTTTCATGTTCCTCGCAAGTCTTCCCAAACACAATAATTTCATCCAAATAATACTGGACTCCAGGCTGATTCTTCAGAATCACTGACATTATTCTTTGGAAAATGCTGGGTGCCAATACAAGTCCGTATGGTGCATGTTTCAAGTGGAATAGATCCTCAAGTGTAATAATGCTGTGAGATCTCTCTGTCCTCCTGTAGTATAACTTGGTGATATGCATTCTGTAGATCGAGAGTAGAAAATGTCTTTGTGTCACAAAGATCCACCAATGCTTCTTCTATGTGTGAGTGGATAGCTGTCAATCACAATGGCTTTATTAGGCTCCCTTAAATTTATGCTAAGACAAACACCTCCAGTCTTTCTCTTTATCACTACTATTGGTGAGACTCATTCAGATGATGCAATCTCTTCAATAACACCATTTTGTACTAATTTTTTAACCTCTTGTGCTACAGAATCCCTGACGGAGAATGGTAGAGAGGGAAATTCTGTCATACAGCTGTCACTTGAGGTCAAAATTTAATTTCGTGAGCAAATCCAAATGCACAGCCACTGGGGCTCCTCTGTACCATCCTCGTTAAGAGCAGAGACCAGAGTTTGTGCTGTAGTGGTGCCAGGTGGGGTAAAAGCAATGTGCCCATTGCCTGCCTACATGTTTAGTGAGGGAAACAAATCGCTGTTTAGGATAGCAGTACCCCTAGGCATAGGACAGAATTCTGCCGGTACACATTATGTATCAAATGTCAGGGTTGCAGGTAGTCAACCAAGCACAGGGATGTGGTTCATCAAGTAGCACACTAGGTGTAAGCTCAGTTCAGTAACTGATACATGTCCAAAGTATTGCAAGCAAATCAATTCAGGTAGTCTAGAAACTGCTGAGCCAGTGTTCAACATTCCTTCCACCACCTGGGGCTTCACTCCTGCTGCAGAGACATGAACAGCACACGTTATTTTATCCAGTGTCTGTGGAGCTGCTTCCATCCACACCCAATGCAGTAAGTTACCTCTGGCATGGTAAGCGCACGTACTCGTTGATTAGGATGGGTTGCTTTAGCATACCTTAGGGAAATGTCCGCTCTTTTTGCAGGCCACTGAGCTCCCTCTGCAAGCTTTCCAGTATAGTCCAGGGATCGGCAACCTTTGGCACACAGCCTGCCAGGGTAAGCCCCTGGCGGGCCTGGCTGGGCTGGTTTGTTTACCTGCTGCGTCCACAGGTTCGGCTGATTGCGGCTCCCACTGGCTGCGGTTCACTGTCCCAGGCCAATGGGGGCTGCAGGAAGCGGCGCAGCCCGAGGGATATGCTGGCCACCCTTCCCGCAGCCCCCATTGGCCTTGGATGGTGAACCGCGGCCAGCGGGAGCTGCGATCGGCCAAAGCAGCGGATGCGGCAGGTAAACAAACTGGCCCAGCCTGCTAGGGGCTTTCCCTGGCAGGCCACATGCCAAAAGTTGCCGATCCCTGTGTAGTCTGTAGTGGGGTGTTACATTCACAGTGGTGACATTCTTTTCCTTGTGTGTTTTGAAATCACTGGGCATGTTACTTCTCATTTACATTGCCCTTGTAATTTTTCAGTTGCCTTGTTGTAGTCCAGATGTAGTGGTTGCACGGCTTGCATCGCACCTGCTGTTCCCTGAGCTCATTATATTCACCTCCACCATTGCTGATTCGATGTGATTAGCAATGGTTACAGCTTTCTGCCATTTCAATTCTGGTTCAAGCAGTAGATGTTCTCTAATACGAGGCACAGCTGTTTTCTCCATGAGCCGATCTCAAATAATTTCATCTGCCATGTTGCCAAAAATCACATGTGACAATCAGTTCCCTTAAAGCAGCAATATACTGATCTGTCAATTCCCCTGGTTTCCACGCTGGTGGAATTTATAGCATGCAGCTACCACATTCACTTTAGACACACACAGAAATGAATGCAGAGAGTGCTGTATCATATTTATTATTCAGAAGGGAAGAGTGTAACATATAGCTGCCCTTCTGCTCCAAGGCACTTAAATAAGCAAAGCACATTTTCTTACTTCAGAGAGTTCTCTGTCATTAGCTGCAAGGACATCGTACTCAGATACTCTTATCCAAGCATTAAAAGCAATTGGAAGCTCTCCTAGGCTTTGAAGAAAGGGTGCAGGTGGATTCAGTGGTAGGAGAGCCATCCTAGTCACCACTTTGTTGAGCAGTGGAGGCCGAGACCAAAAAAGTGAAATCCAACATCAAACAGCTCCAGAAGCAGCTGCTGCAGCAGCCCCTGGCCTCAGCACATACAGATGCGCTTACCCTTCCTGCTAGTTCTCTAACCTCAAAGACTACAGCTCCCAGAAATCAATCCTGTATCTAGCAATATCACACGGGGCTCTGCTAGGCCTTGTTTGCACACTGGGGGGAGTTGGGTTGGGGACTCTCAAGTATTCATAGAATGTCCCCACAAAGCATGGCAGGGAGGCAACTGACAATTCATTCTCTAATCAAAGAATCTGCATTGCCTTTGTTGTAATAACCTGGAGCTACCCCCTCTCTGAGCCCTGAGTATTTTTCCAGGGGAAACCCCTCACGTCACACGAGTCCCAAAGTGGATTTGGATCTCAGTCAGCGTAGGTCAAAGACAAAGAAACATAATCAAAAGAAGAAAGAAAAGATCTGGTCCTGCTGCTGTAGATGCTGCTCTCTCTGTAGTTTCCAGCCCTTTCTAGGATGGACACTTCAAGTCATCAGAAAAGGATGTTTCTCTTTCTCCTGCAAACACCCTTAGAAGTTGTGTGGCAAGAAACAAGAGCTGATTTTCAAGCATTTTTCTTCACCTTTTTATCTCCTCTTCTGTTTTCTCCAAAATTAAAGGTCTAATAGTCTTTAAAAGTCTTTCACAGGTTCATTCACAGATTCATAGATTCCAAGGCCAGAAGGGACCATTATGATTCTGACAGCAGATCTTTTAGAAAAACAGCCAATCTTGATTTTAAAATTGCCAGTGAAGGAGACACCACTACAACCCTTGGTAAGTTGTTCCAATAGTTCAGTGATTCTCAAACTTTTTTGTTTGGGGACCACTTGAAAATTGCTGAGGGTGTCAGCGGACCACTTAACGATCTTTCCAAAAGTTGTTGTACAATTAACTAGCTATTGTAAAGCGCGTTGGATAAAAAAACACCTTAATAATAATTAACATTTTTTTTTGTTCTACAAATAAAAGCACACAACTCATATTTTAATATCAGTATTCTTACCTTTCTAATGCGATGGATGTGCCTCTCTCCCCCACCACAGCCGACAGGGCAGGAATAATTAACAATCAAACCCAGTGTCTTCATTTTAATTTCAAGGGTCAGTTTCCATATTATTCTAAATAAGGAGGATTTTTGGTCACATATTTGCAGATTTACTATGAAACAAGCGATTTTCTGTCTTTATCGAGTACTTCTATGCTTTGCCCTAGGGAGAAGGCTAATGAAAAAGAAAAGCAAACAGGGTGAGGCAGTGAAGTAGCTTCCTGCTCTGTAAAGCCTCCATCACACACACCACATGCTAGTCAAGGGCTGTTAGAAAGAGTTCTTGGTTTCCCAGTTTGTAATCCAGGGATGACAACACACTCCTGCCTTTGAACCTGTGAAGGAAAAGCCCTGCAGAGGGGCTCAACCGGTCATGTTGATGGTGCCAACACTTGACCCCAATTCCCCGCACAGCTTTGATGGCTGCTTGTTTTGGTGCCCTTAGGAGCCTCAACTGCTAATGAACAGCGCCCGGACACTTGTTTGTGCTGCAGACTTTGTGGAGAGTGATTCCCAAGGGCTCTGGGCTCAGAGGGCAGCAGCATGGCCTGTACATGACTGGGCCCATAGAGCAGTGGTTCTCAAACTTTTGTACCGGTGACCCCTTTCACATCGCAAGCCTCTGAGTGCCACCCCCATTATAAATTAAAAACGTTTTTATACATTTAACACTATAATAAATGCTGGAGGCAAAGCAGGGTTTGGGGTGGAGGCTGACAGCTTCCAACCCCCCATATAATAACCTCCCGACCCCCAGTTTGAGAACCCCTGCCCTAGAGGGTCTGGCCGGGCTGCTGCAAGCCCTGGTGCACTTGAGCAGGGCCCCACACAGGCGCTGGGTGTTCCCAGGCCAGGGCCTGGCCCAGCCCCTGGGGAACGGGCAGCGCAGGCAGTACAGCTAGATAGGCCCACGGGGTGGCTCCCTGGCACTGCCGGACTGCAGCTGCAGGCTATAGGGCGCCGCCAATCCCCCAAGAGCCACAAACTGAGCTCGCGGGGGGAACGGGGGAGAGGAGGAACAAGAGGATATGTTGCCCCGGTGCTCCCTCTATTAGAGTCTAACCTGGAACAGTTACTGGAAGTTATATTGCCCCGGTGCGCTCAATATTAGAGTCCAACTGGGAACAGTGACCGGACGTGACAGCACTCAGTAGCCCCTCTAACAGATTCCCAACGGGAACAGTGGGCGGAGGTTGCTCCTCTTCCATACCTGGGGGATTGGGAGCTAGTGGAGAGGGGGAGGCCTGGCAGCATTGAGACGGGGGGCACCTGGCAAGTATTAGGGTGTGGGGGGAGTGAGGAGGGGCAGCGTGGGGGGGGGTCCCTGCTGCAGTGCAGCAAGCTGGACCCTGCACCCCCGCGCGCACTGGGGATGGTGCAGAGCGGCGAGCGGGGCAGGGAGACATCTCCCGGGGGGTGCTTCCCAGCAAGGGCGGCCCCTCCCCAGCGTCACAGTAGCTTTCGCTTTCGGCCTCGCACCACCGGCCCCTCACTCTAGAAATGGGAAGGCGGGGCCGGGCTTGGCAGCAGCTAATGGGAGATGGAGTCAGGGGAGAAACTACATCTCCCATGGTGCCATGGGGTCCGCAGTGGCAGATGGGAGATGGAGGCAGGGGAGACACTACATCTCCCATGGTGCCATTGGGCCCGCAGTGGCTGATGGGAGATGGCGGCAGGGGAGACACTACGTCTCCCATGATGCATTACCTCACTCCCCACCCCGCTGCTTCTTGCAGGGGTAGTCTCACAGGGTTATTGAGCTATGGCCCTGGGATTTCCCCTCCCCTGCCTAGAGCCCCCCAACCCCAGGCCCCGTAGGGTTTGCAGGTGGGGTCAGGGCCGGCTCTAGGTTTTTTGCTGCCCCAAGCAAAAAAAATTTTGGCTGCCAACTCCCCCCCCCCCAACTGAACCCTCCTGCCGCCCCAGCCCTGGGTCACTGGTAACTCACTCCCAGGGCAGGTCATTCAGCAGGAATTTTGGATGTTCACAGAACACAGACAGGATTGGTTCCCATATGGTTACAGAACTGCAGTAAAGTGGAACATTTTTCAGCTTGTGTGATTGGAGGATATCTGGATGCATATTATAAGACTGTCCTACATAAATGAGGAAAAGTTGAGGTGCCTTTATTATTCTTTTGTTCCATTCTTTGTTTCTATGGGGAATTTGCCAATGCAATATTACTGTCTTCCTTTCAAAGAAATAAAACTAAAACTAAAAAAAAAAAAGCAATGGCTGTTGAAAATAGCAATTTCAGTCCTAATAACCACTGGGAAGCATTTCTTGCTCAATTTATTCTACTTTTTCTACAGCAAGTTACAGTGGATCAGTAGATTTGATTTGGGGGAAATGAAGTAACAGCTGCCCAAATTGCGCTTGAGCACTCCTGAATTTTGAGGGTGTTCAAATCTGGAAGGCAGGTGCTAGATTCCCTTTCTGAATATTAGCTATATCTGGAAAAAGAAAAGTCAGTTTCTGCTTCCATGGCTCAGAAGTGTAAATCCTCCTACGTGCCTGGTACTGTATCTAAAGCTGCCCAGGTCCTAGTAGAGCGTACCCTCCCTTACTTTTCCGTTTAAATTCTAGTGGGATCCACATACCTCCCTTGCTAGGCTTCAGATAGAGAGGTGCACTGTCCATTTAGTCCACCCAATTCTTTCTTTGGGGGAGAGCCCAAAACTGGGGTGGCAGGAGGTGCGGGGAAGGGGGAGCCCAGGGCTGGGGCAGCAGGAGGTGCAGGTGGGGACCAGAGCTGGGGCAGTAGAGGGTGCGGGTGTGGGGGGGAAGAGCCCAGGGCTGGGGTGGCAGGAGATGTGGATGGGGGCCAGACTGGGGCGGCAGGAGGTGCAGGTGGGGGCCAGAGCTGGGGTGGCAGGGAATGCAGGTGCAGCGGGGGAGAGCCCAGGGCTGGGGTGGCAGGAGATGCGGGTGGAGAGAGAGCCCAGGGCTGGGGCAGCAGGGGGGTGCAGATGGGGGCCAGAGCTGGGGCAACAAGGGGTTGCGGGGGGAGCGCTGGGGTGGGGAAGCAGCAAAAAACCTAGAGCTGGCTCTGCCCCTACCATTCACAGCAAGCTGCAGCGTGAGGTTTCAGTTCCACACTCCTTCCCCCTCCCTTTCCTGTTAATTGTGGCTGAGGGAATGCTGGGAAATGTAGTTCTTTCCCTGCTCCAGGGCTGGCAGTATAGGCAGGGAGCTAACTAAGGAACTACAGCTCCCAGGGCCCCCTTTTGGTTCTCAGCTCCCATGCTGGATTCTTGCGCCCCTGCAAATTTGCCGCCCCAAGCAACTGCTTGCTTTGCTGGTGCCTAGAGCCAGCCCTGGGTAGGGTGCCCTGGGAGGTTGGGGTCAGGGGAAGATGGGAGGATTGGCGGGTGGAGGGGGGCTGGAGAGCTGCAGCAACCAAGGCAGTGAAGGTGGCCACGCACATGTTCCCAGAATGCCGAGGGACAGGGCGGGGAGGTAATATCTATTATTGGAATAAATTCTTTTGGGGAGAGAGACAAGCTTTTGAGCCAGGCAGGGCTCTTCTAAAGGGCAGGTAAAGGTGCTCAGAGTGTCACAGCTAAATACCAGGTGGAGTCCTCTACCCAGAACACCAGCCATTCCAGTGCTTCTGGGTACAGCGTGGACCCATCCGCACCCATATTACCATCCCTAGTGCCTAACCCAGAGGTGGTGCCACCAGGAGGCACTGCCACAGTGGTGGGGGTTTACACAGGCCACTGCCCTAAATGACCACCAGGGGTCACGCAGAGTGCACTGTGTTATTTGGCCACCAGATGTCACAGCCCAACAGGTGGGGTACACACAGGCAGGGCCGGCTCCAGGCACCAGGCCACCAAGCTGGTGCTTGGGGCGGCACCTGGAGGGGGGCGGCGCGGCGCTCCAGCCCGAGAGCGGGGCTGCGACCGGGCTCGCCGCCCTCCCCCGGCCCTGCCTCTGTCCGCCGGGGAGAGCGGAGCCCCGGCGCAGCCTCTGGCCGCCGGGGAGAGCAGAGCCCTGGCCGGGCTTGCCACCCTCCCCCCGGTGCTCTGGCCGCCGGGGAGAGCTGAGTCCCGGTGGGGCTCTCCGCCCTCCCACTGGCGCAGCCTCTGGCCCCCGGGGAAAGCGGAGCCCCGGTGGGGCTCGCCGCCCTCCCCCCGGCGCTCTGGCCCCCGGGGAGAGCTGAGTCCTGGTGGGGCTCTCCGCCCTCCCACCGGCGCAGCCTCTGGCCCCCGGGGAAAGCGGAGCCCCGGTGGGGGCTCGCCGCCCTCCCCCCGGCGCTCTGGCTGCCGGGGCTCTGCTCTCCCCGGCGGGGCTCGCCGCCCTCCCCTGCGGGGGGGGGAGGGGCGGGAGGCTTTTTTGCCTGGGGCGGCAAAAAAGCCAGAGCCGGCCCTGCTCACCGCACCCCTAGCAGAATTAGGGCTGTGATGACCATGGCACTCAGGACCCCCAGGCCTGGGTCCCGCAGCGGTACCAAGACAGCAGCTGCCCCAAAGAGCTTCCGATCCTTGGCAGGAGAGGATGGGGGCAGTAGGGTGACCAGATGAGAGGAAAAAAATATCGGGACACATGGGGTGCGCCATGAAATATCAGGACAAATTGCATCCCGACTAAACATCAGTCGGGACGCGGGACAAACGCCTATATATCGGGACAGTCCCAAATTTATCGGGACGTCTGGTCACCCTGGGGGGAGGAGGGGACCTGCAAGAAACAACCAGGCCCCGCTGGTTAGCGCAAGAGGCCGAGCGCGCAAGGCAGCAAAGTCTGTCAACGTGCGCTCGGAGGCTCGCTGCTGCAGGCGGTGTAGAGACACCCTTAGACACGTAATTCCCATTGAAATCGACGTCAGGTAGGTGCCTAAATACCTTTGGGGAGCTGGGCCTCACAATCTTTAATATATTTACCCTCACAACACCCCTGTGCAATAGGGAAACGCTATCATCCCCATTTTACAGATGGGAGACTGAGGCACAGAGCAGCTAAGGCCTAAGCACCAGACCATGTTGTGTGCGACCAAAGCTCTCCAGGAAAATAGGTGGTTTTTCTAGCTGCCCGCCCTGCAAACTCAGCCTGAGATCTGAGAGACAGATTAACGCATTGCCAACCATACTGATCCTGGAGCTAGGACGTTGTAGGGATGTGTGCACTGGTTTTAGGGGTGTTGTTTTTTAAGCATAGCAGAGTCTTAAAGATTTGCATACAACCTTGTAAAGGCCTCCACGTTTTCTTCACCCTATGAGAAAAGCAGTTTAAGTACGGCCAACCCCAAGTGTTCCAAAATCATGAGTCACCCCCCGCAAAAAAAGACTATGAGATTGGCTTCAAAATCATGAAACTGAAACCAAAAATAATTAAGTTTGGTTACTTGTTATCTTACTTCTGTGTTTTGAGCCTTTGAGCTACACTCGGATCATGTTTTTGAAGCCCAGACCTTACCCTTTTAAAAATATGAATAGTCACATGAATCTGGGAGCTGGGGCTTTAAGAAAAAAAAAAACAACCAAATACCATGAGAGTCGGGATAAAATTGTGAAAGTGGGCAACACTATAAGTGTCCCTGGAGCCAAATTCTTTTTGGAATTAAATGCTCAGCCCAGTTTTTAGGCGTGATTCTTATTTCTTTCCTCCGCGAAGATAAATGATTTAGAAATATTTCCAACTTTACTCACCAGTGCTGATCACAGTGAGCTGCCTTGTACTTCACCGCGCTCTGCGTTTAGCTTCATCGCGGCTCGGGATTTGGTGAAACTCCTTTCATTCGGGCCAGTCCAGGGGCTTGTCAAACCCAAAGGGCCGGGGAGCGCTGAACTTTGGCAGTTTTCTTTTCCTGTTATTGATCCTGCTCCAGAAGGAGTTTATC
Source organism: Malaclemys terrapin pileata (assembly GCF_027887155.1). Classification (NCBI taxonomy): domain Eukaryota; kingdom Metazoa; phylum Chordata; order Testudines; family Emydidae; genus Malaclemys; species Malaclemys terrapin. The sequence continues at coordinate 6,609,417 of NC_071524.1, read as the reverse complement.
TCGGACACCGTCATGTGCCAGTGGCAAAGAATCCTAGAGAGCATCACTTTCTTCCAACACGGAACATGGACCTTTATTAGAATAAGCAACGCAATGCTAACCCTAAAGCTCCTCTGTTTCTGCTTTACTGTAGAGCTCTGCCTAGAAGCTCCCCAAGCCTTAGTGCTGCCTGGCGGATTGCTACAGATTTAAAGAAACAATACCCATAATGTCACCGTTTCGTTAATTCTTTTGACCATGAGCAACGCAGACTAGAATCCGGATCTCTCTCTCTCTCTCTCTCTCTCTCTCTCTCGATGCTGCGTTGGTTCTGCAAGGTGAAGAGGCGTATAAAGCAGGTGCTCAGAGGCTACAGTGGTGAAGACCAAAGTACTGAGGAAGAGAGAAGTAGTAAGCACTCATTTTACTCATGAAAGTGAGCCGATCTGACTCTGAACACACATGGGCAGCAGGTCAAGTGAGAAAGGAGGAGCCGATAGTCACTTGCTTTTAAACTGGGGCCCAACAAGCTCTGTATGGCCTGTCCTCACCAGGGTTCATAACCACATTTGAAAGGGTTGGTGGTGGCTTGCATCCATGCAATGGTTTCAAACACAGCTGAAGTAGCACCTAGCAAGCTGGAGGGTGAGAAGCGCCATTAGTGGTTTACAGCAATTGTTCCCAAGCACCTCCAGGTACTGATTCCACGGGCCTCGGAGCCTGTAGCTGGCCCGTTCCTGCCTTAATAGTTGGGCCCTGATGTGCTACTGCATCTGACTCAGCTGCCCCCACCCTCGGGCTCAGGGGAGCTGAGTCGGCTCCGAATAGCAGTCACGATTTCCCAGCCAGCCGGGTTAGAGAGCGCACAGCAGACCAGGAAGCAGCTGCTGACAATCTACAGAAACCTTCACACCATTTTACAGACTACAACCTATGGCACCTTGCCTCAGGAGAGCTGCTCCGTGTAACCGACATCAGGATCTGAATGCTGCCATCTCTAGGGTGGAGGGCAGCAGCTAACTGGTGAAAAATAAGGAGAATATACTTCAGTTAAAGACAGAGCCAAGTCCTGACCCCACAAACAGGGGATGAGGAATCAAGTTGTTAGCCTGGCAAATGAGTACAATCGGGGTCAGCCTTACACACAATCTGAACGCAAGTATCAGAGGGGTAGCCGTGTTAGTCTGAATCTGTAAAAAGCAACAGAGGGTCCTGTGGCACCTTTAAGACTAACAGAAGTATTGGGAGCATAAGCTTTTGTGGGTAAGAACCTCACTTCTTCAGATGCAAGTGTCCCAGGACAGCTCACCTAGGGCCTGTGTCCCTATCATGCTGTGATACCAGCGTGGGATGGAGAACCTCATCTCCAGCCACACAGGGGAGCAATTTGTAGACTGATCCAGCCCTTCCAGCAGCTGGTTCTAGCTTGGGGTCTTGCGAACTGCAAGACTGGCCGTGGGTACCAAAAACTCATGGGCCAATCCAGCTCCCAGTGAGCATTTTGCCCTAGGGTCAGGATGGGGCCATTATTTTGTGTCCAGACATTTTCGCTGTGTTTTGAACAATTTCTGTTTTGCCCGCACGGTCTCTTTAAACCCAAAATTCCCACCTGTGTTGTTTTGTTTTGTTTTTCATTCTCTTGGAGACTGGGCAATTCTCCTTTTCCCTTGGAAGAGAACATAGGGGTGTGCCTGTTATCACATCTCTCCTGCCAATCTCCTTATCAGCAGCTGCTTTCGCAGGAGGAGGGGGGTTGTATATCCGACTCCTGCTGAATGTGCTAGGGTGTTGGAAGCAAAATATGTTTCCAATGTAAACACATTTCCCATAAGGAGAACTGAAAAGGCAGAACTCAAGAGTACCTTGTGGTTAAATCACAGGACTGGGAGTCAGGACTCCTGACTCACTGTGTGACCTTAGGTTAGTCACGTGACCTCTCCGTGCCTCTCTTTGCCCATCTGTAAAATGGGGATACCAGTTATTTACCTCTCAGTGGGTTGTGAGATTTAATTTGTCACTGTTTGTAAAAATGCTTTAAGCTCCTCAGAGAGAGGAAACTAGAGCACGGCAAAGCATTGTACGCTCATTATTACAGTGCACTGCGAGCTTCTTTAGCATCACAGAACACAGCCATCAGGCTGGCAGATGGCCCAGCACAATATAAATACAACCGGACCAAAGTGCTCATCTGCCCTGACGGACGTGTAATTCAATGCTGAATTCAATCCAGTGGCAGTGCGGGATGTGAAATCTTCTGCCTTTGCTAACTTTGGAAGTGCCTGCAAGTCACTGCAACCCAATGGGTGATTGGTGCCCCTTGTGCTGTGCACTGGAGGGGCTGAATCCAATCTCTAGCAGACAGGAGTCTCTGCATCACAGAAGCCACCAATGCCCCTGGCCCCGTTGATGGCAATTTGGGCTCAGAGGCCAAGCACTGAATGAACCCTGCAGACTGACCTCTCTTTACACCTCTAGAAATGGTCGCACCAGAATGGGCAGCACTGTCACTGCCACCCTACCTGGTCTGTGGATAAACAGGAGACGCTGGTCCCCAGCACTGTCAAACTGGCACAAAATGACTAAATATATTTCCAAATTCACTGAATTCAGCTGACAGGTTAAACCCTTGCCCAAGACTTACAGGGTCCGTCTACACTTGCAGCTGGGAATGGGCTTCCCAGTGTGGGTCAACAGGCTCGCACTGTGCTCAAAACATCAGCTTGGGCTAGCCACCCAAGTCCAAACCCACCCAAGCCCCTGAGAGAAGGCTAGCCTGGGACGCTGTGGCCATACTGATTTTTTTAGCATGTTCGCTCAAGCAGAGCTAGCGTGTGTCAGTCTGGGGGTGGGGGAGGCTGCAACCCATGCTTCCAGCTGCTGTGTGGACACCCCAAAGATCCATACCATCCACACCTCTTCTTTAGCTGGGTTAAGTAAATACGATTTGTAATCTAGTAATACCTCCCATCCAAGGATCTCAAAGCACTTTGCACATCTCAATGAAGCAGGTAATTATTCCTGTTTTACAGATGAGGAAAATGAAACCCAGCGAGTCTGGCCAGCATTTTCAAGAGCAGTCCCTGCTTTTGTGAACCTGGCTTGCGACACCTGATTTCCAGAATGTCTGAGCGCTCACACCTCCCGTTGAAACCAGTGGCTCAATCCCTCTGCAAAATCCAGCCCGAAGTGCCCACCTGAAAATCAGTGGTCCCTCTGGAAACTTGGCTTTAGCGGAGTTTCCCAAGGTCAGGGACTGACCCCCAGTCATGTGCCTGAACCACAAGACCAACTTTCCTCTTTAAGCAGAGTCTATTTGGGCAGCAAAGAGACTCAGGCTCCATGAGCCGTAGTTTAAGCTGTACTTGAGTTCAGTCATTCGTGAATGAAATTGGTTTGCTGGGTTCTTTCCACACTTCCCCATTTCATAACTTTATGTAAAACTTCGGTGCGGTTGTGTGAGACCCAGCGAGCAGGGGCTAAAACCCAGTCAGGACATACCTCTGTGGGCCTGAGACAAACAGCCTGTTTCCGTCCCGAAGAGGAGACACAGGAGCCCCAGACACAGAGTAACAGCCCTGAAGATTTGTATGCACCGCGAGGTTCCGAGAACCCAGCTCATGGTTAGTCAAAAGAGTCTCACTATTTGCCTAGCAAATAACGACCTGCAGAAGAGCTCTGTGTAGCTCAAAGGCTTGTCTCTCTCAGCACCAGAAGTTGGTCCAATAAAAGATATTACCTCACCCACCTTCTCTCTCGAATATCCTGGGACCCACCCAGCTACACCACCGCTGCATACATATTTACCTAGCAGTCATTCATGCTACAGCTTTACCCTAATGCAAACTCTCTCCTGCTTCCCACCCAGGCTCGTTAAAAAAGGGAATGATTGAGGGTGGTTGGGAATTTTTTTCAGGTAAATCAGGAGGGGATTGAGTGGAAAGGCAAGGTGAGGAAACCCAGCTTGGATGGTCCCCAAATGGGAGTCACTAGAAGTGGCAGAGTCAATCCAAGCAGCTGCTCATGAAGTTCATGCCCTTCCCTGGTGGAAATCTAAAGTAAAGGATGATGCTGTCCTTAAGGAGGGACTTATGAACATGCTGAAGAATTGCTGGGACTTTCCCGTGGTGTGCACCCACCCCCACTCTTTATGTTCCTCCCCAAAGAGCTCTCTGCCCTAAGCTCCCCGCACCTCAATGCAGCTCTCAACGGGCAGATCTGGTGCTCTCCTTACCCTTGTAAATACCGATCCCCCTTGGATGGCTCTCGCCATTGTCAACTTTCTAATCCCAGGAAACCAAACACCCTTGCCCCACCTCCCGCCCCACCCCTTCCCTGTTGCCCCACCCCTTCTCCAAGGCCCTGCCACCCACTCACTCCATCCCTCCTCCCTCCATCACTCACTCTCCCCCACCCTTTCTCACTTTCACTGGGCTGGAGCAGGGGGTTCGGGTGCGAGAGGGGGTGCGGGCTCTGGAATGGGGATGAGGAGTTTGGGGTGCAGGAGGGGGCTCTGGGCTGGAGCCGAGGGGTTCGGTGTGCAGGAGCAGGCTCAGGGCTGGGGCGCGGGAGGAGGTGTGGGCTCCGGGATGGGGCAGAGGGTTGGGGTGCAAGCTGTGGGAGGGAGTTAGAGTGCAGGAGGGGGTTCTGATCTGGGACCGGGGGATGGGGTACAGGAGGGGGTTTGAGGTGCAGAAATGAGTGCAGGCTCTGGGAGGGAGTTTGGATGTGGGAGGGAGCTTGGGGCAGGGAGTTGGAATGCGGCAGGGGTGAGGGGTGCAGGCTCTGGGAGGGTGTTTGGGTGCAGGAGGGAGCTCAGGGCTGGGGCAGGGAGTTGAAATGTGGGAGGGGTGAGGGGTGCAGGCTCTGGGAGGGTGTTTGGGTGCAGGAGGGAGCTCAGGGCTGGGGCAGGGAGTTGAAATGTGGGAGGGGTGAGGGGTGCAGGCTCTGGGAGGGTGTTTGGGTGCAGGAGGGAGCTCAGGGCTGGGGCAGGGAGTTGGGGTGCAGGAGGGGGTGAGGAGTGCAAGCTCCAGCCGGGCAGCACTTACTTCAGTTGGCAGCACAGCAGATCTAAGGCAGGCTCCCGGCATGCCCTGGCTCCACGTGGCTCCCATAAGCAGCTGGCATGTCCGGCCCAGTTCTTAGGTGCAGGGGCGGCCAGGCAGCTCTGTGCCCACAGGCGCTGCCCCTGCAGCTCCCATTGGCCACGGTTACTGGCCAATGGGAGCTGTGGAACCAGAGCTCGGGGCGGGGTTAGCGCACGGAGCTTCCCTGATCGCCCCTGAGGCTAGGGGCCTCAGGGATATGCCAGCTGCTTCCGGGAGCTGCGGAGACCCAGGGCAGGCAGGGAGCCTGCCTTAGCCCCCCTGCATCGCTGATCTTTTTGACCAGGCGTTCCAGTCGAAAACCGGATGCCTGGCAACCCTGGGCTAGGCCCGAGGTTTGAAAAGGAGCTGCAGCACGTAAGACTTTTGCACCAGTTCCCCTGATGAGCAGCAAGAAAACAAACATCGATGGATTTCTGACTGTGCTACAAGACACGCTCCAACATGCATATATTTGCTTTGCCGAGGCTATTGAAACAGGCAGGCACACTCCTTGAGCACACAGAAGACACATTATCCAGAAGGCCCAGCTGGGACCGTGACCTAGCAAGAGCTCACCACGAACTAGTAAATCTAGTTGTAGCAGAAAACCAGATAAAGTGGGTTGCAGTTGAATTGGCATCGTTCTAACAAGCCCGGCACACATTTAACATCTGCGTTCTGGGAAGCTCTGGTGCGGAACAAAGCTAGTCTATGGGCAGACTCTATTAGACCTTGTGTTGGTTGTGGCCCCCTAACGATCTCTTACCCTGTCTTAAATGAAGGGCGTGTTCACATATCAGTTTGAACAAGATTTTGTCTCCACCCACGACAAGGATTCACCCAGTCAGGCGCGGCGCAAGCACTCTAAAGGTGGAGGGCCACAGTTGAAAATCAGTGACCCCTCTGGAAACCTCCTAGAGCCCAAACTGTGGCCCTACCCCCTGTTCCGGCACCCCTGCACCCAGTTCATACCAATATCTTTAAATACGAGGACAGATTCTTGGCCCTCTGCCACTCAGGCACTATAGAAACAAGTTAAAAACCATGTTGGAGCATAGAATCATAGGACTGGAAGGGACCTCGAGAGGTCGTCTAGTCCAGTCCCTGCACTCATGGCAGGACTAAGTATTATCTAGACCATTCCTGACAGGTGTTTGTCTAACCTGCTCTTAAAAATCCCCAAAGATGGAGATTCCACAACCTCCCTAGGCAATTTATTCCAGTGCTTAACCACCCTGACAGTTGGGAAGTTTTTCCTAATGTCCAACCTAAACCGGCCTTGATGCAATTTAAGCCCATTGCTTCTTGTCCTAACCTCAGAGGTAAAGAAGAGCAATTTTTCTCCCTCCTCCTTGTAACAACCTTTTATGTACTTGAAAACTGTTATCATGTCCCCTGTCAGTCTTCTCTTTTCCAGACTAAACAAGCCCAATTTTTTCAATCTTCCATCATGGGTCATGTTTTCTAGACCTTTAATCATTTTTGTTGCTCTTCTCTGGACTTTGACCAATTTGTCCACATCTTTCCTGAAATGTGGTGCCCAGAACTAGACACAATACTCCAGTTGAGGCCTAATCAGTGCGGAGTAGAGCAGAAGAATTACTTCTCGTGTCTTGCTTACAATACTCCTGCTAATACATCCCGGAACCATGTTCACTTTTTTTTTTTTGCAACAGTGTTACACTGTTGACTCATATTTAGCTTGTGATCCACTATGACCCCCAGATCCGTACTGCTTCCTAGGCAGTCATTTCCCATTTTGTATGTGTGCAACAGATTGTTCCTTCCGAAGTGGAATACTGTGCATTTGTCCTGATTGAATTTCATCCTATTTACTTCAGACCATTTCTCCAGTTTGTCCAGATCATTTTGAATTTTAATCCTATCCTCCAAAGCGCTTGCAACCCCTCCCAGCTTGGTATCGGCCCCAAACTTTATAAGTGTACCCTCTATGCCATTATCTAAATCATTGATGAAGATATTGAACAGAACTGATCCCTGCGGGCCCCTACTCGTTATGCCCTTCCAGCATGACTGTGAACCACTGATAACTACTCTCTGGGAATGATTTTCCAACCAGTTATGCACCCACCTTACAGTACCTCTATCTAGGTTGTACTTCCCTAGTTTGTTTATGAGAAGGTCATGAGAGACAGTATCAGAAGCCTTACTAAAGTCAAGATATACCACATCTACCGCTTCCCCCCTATCCACAAGGCTTGGTACCCTGTCAAAGAAAGCTATCAGGTTGGTTTGACACGATTTGTTCTTGACAAATCCATGCTGTCTGTTACTTATCACCTCATTATCTTAAAATGTTTGAAAATTGATTTCTTAATTATTTGCTCCATTATCTTTCCGGATACAGAAGTTAAGCTGACTGGTGTGTAATTCCTCAGGTTGTCCTTATTTCCCTTTTTATAGATGGGCACTAGATTTGCCCTTTTCCGGTCTTCTGGAATGTCTCCCGTCTTCTATGACTTTTCAAAGATAATTGCTAATGGCTCAGATTATCCTCAGTCAGCTCCTTGAATATTCTAGGGTGCATTTAATCAGGCCCTGGTGATTTGAAGACATCTAACTTGTCTAAGTAATTTTTGACTTGTTCTTTCCCTATTTTAGACTCTGATCCTACCTCATTTTCATTGGCATTCACTATGTTAGACGTCCAATCGCCACCAACCTTCTTGGTGAAAACCGAAACAAAGAAGTCATTAAGCACCTCTGCCATTTCCACATTTTCTGTTATCGTCTTTCCCCCTCATTGAGTAATGGGCCTACTCTGTCCTTGGTCTTCCTCTTGCTTCTGATGTATTTGTAGAATGTTTTCTTGTCACCCTTTATGTCCCTAGCTAGTTTGATCTCGTTTTGTGCTTTGGCCTTTCTAATTTTGCCCCTGCATACTTGTGTTATTTGTTTATATTCTTCCTTTGCAATTTGACCAAGTTTCCACTTTTTGTAGGACGTTTTTATGAGTTTTAGATCATTGAAGATCTCTTGGTTAAGCCAGGTGGTCTCTTGCCATACTTCCTATCTTTCCTACACAGTGGGATAGTTTGCTCTTGTGCCCTTAATAATGTCTCTTTGAAAAACTGCCAACTGTCTTCAATTGTTTTTCCCCTTAGACTTGCTTCCCATGGGATTTTACCTACCAACTCCCTGAGTTTGCTAAAGTCGCCTTCTTGAAATCCATTGTCTTTATTGTGCTGTTCTTCCTCCTATCATTCCTGAGAATCATAAACTCGACCATTTCATGATCACTCTCACCCAAGCTGCCTTCCACTTTCAAATTCTCAACCAGTTCCTCCCTATTTGTCAAAATCAAATCTAGAACAGCCTCCCCCCTAGTAGTTTTCTCCGCCTTCTGAAATAAAAAGTTGTCTCAATGCATTCTAAGAACTTGTTGGATAATCTGTGCCCTGCTGTGTTATTTTCCCAGCAGATGTCTGGTTGGTTGAAGTCCCCCATCACCACCAAGTCCTGTGCTTTGGATGATTTTGTTAGTTGTTTAAAAAAAGCCTCATCCATCTCTTCTTCCTGGCTAGGTGGTCTGTAGTAGACCCCTACAATGACATTACCCTTGTTTTTACCCCTTTTATCCTTACTCAGAGACTTTCAACAAGTCTGTCTCTTATTTCCATCTCAACCTCAGTCCAAGTGTATACATTTTTAATATATAAGGCAACACCTCCTCCCTTTTTTCCCCTGCCTGTCCTTCCTGAGCAAGCGATATCCTTCTATACCAATATTCCAGTCATGTGTGTTATCCCACCTAGTCTCTGTGATGCCAACTATGTCATAGTTGTGTTTATTTACTAGCATTTCGACTTCTTCCTGCTTATTCCCCATACTTCTTGCATTAATATACAGACATCTAAGATACTGATTGGATTCACCCCCTCCCCCCCACAAGTTCTGTCTTGTCTCTCCCTTATTTCTGCTATAACAGCCCATGCTCCCCCCAGATTCAGACCCTTCTCCCAGGTCTCCATGTTTTTGACTTAGCTGTGGGCTTTGGTCACCTGCCCCAGTCGAACCTACGTTAAAGCCTTCCTCACAAGGTTAGCCAGTCTGTAGCCAAATATGCTCTTCCCCTTCCTCGATAGGTGGACCCCATCTCTGTTTAGCAGTCCTTCTTCCTGGAACAGCATCCTGTGGTCAAGGAAGCCAAAGCCCTCCTGGCGACACCATCCTCGCAGCCAAGCATTCACCTCCAGGATGGTTCCAGAGGAACGCGTTCTACTCACAAAACCCATAGGACCATTCCAGGACTTCATTGGAGGGCTCTTACCCAAGAACTGACCAGGCCTGAAGCTGCTGAGATCTCACTGCTTGAGAGCCGGGGCTGAAAGGCACTGTAGAAAGGGAGAGTGCACTTATTATTATGACAGATAGCAACTGCCATTCAGAATCTCATTGCTGGGCATCTGAAGAGGGTGTTAACTCTCCTTTGCCATGATGGCTACAAAAAAATTGACAACGATTAGGCAGTGAGATGCAGGGTCGGTTCCAGGCACCAGCTTACCAACCAGGTGCTTGGGGCAGCCACTTCGGAGAGGGGCAGCACCTCCAGCTGTTCGGCGGCAATTCGGCGGACGGTCCCTCACTCCTGCTCGGAGCGAAGGCCCTCCTGCCGAATTGCCGCCGCAGATCGCAATCGCAGCTGTTTTGTTTTGTTTTGTTTGGCTGCTTGGGGCGGCCAAAACCCTGGAGCCGGCCCTGGTGAGATGGCTCAGACCACTGCCTGTCATGCTGACCAATATTGTCTCATTGATTCCTTGTGCTCCCCCCTTCTGTCTGTCTATATCCATCTGTCGTCTCCTACTTTGATTGTAAATTCCTTAGTGCAGGGACTGTCTTTTTGTTCTGTGTTTGTACAGTGCCTAGCACAATGGGGTCCTGGCCCTTGATCAGCGTAATCACGAGTAGAAGTAGAGAAGTTATTTTCCCTCTGCATTTGGCACCAGTGTGATCGCTGCTGGAATAATATGTGCCTTCTAGCGTTTACAATTCAAGAAAGATGTTGATCAATTGGAGAGGGTTCAGAGAAGAGCCAGGAGAATGATTAAAGGATTAGAAAACATGCCTTACAGTGATAGACTCAAGGAGCTCAATCTATTTAGCATAACAAGGAGACGGTTAAGGGGTGACTTGCTCACCGTCTGTAAATACTGTCATGGGGAACAAATATTGGATAATCATAGAATCATAGAATCATAGAATATCAGAGTTGGAAGGGACCTCAAGAGGTCATCTAGTCCAACCCCCTGCTCAAAGCAGGACCAATTCCCAGCTAAATCATCCCATCCAGGGCTTTGTCAAGCCGGGCCTTAAAAACCTCTAAGGAAGGAGACTCCACCACCTCCCTAGGTAACGCATTCCAGTGTTTCACCACCCTCCTAGTGAAATAGTTTTTCCTGATATCCAACCTGGACCTCCCCCACTGCAACTTGAGACCATTGCTCCTTGTTCTGTCATCTGCCACCACTGAGAACAGCCGAGCTCCATCCTCTTTGGAACCCCCCTTCAGGTAGTTGAAGGATGCTATCAAATCCCCCTTCATTCTTCTCTTCTGGAGACTAAACAATCCCAGTTCCCTCAGCCTCTCCTCATAAGTCATGTGCTCCAGACCCCTAATCATTTTTGTTGCCCTCCGCTGGACTCTTTCCAATTTTTCCACATCTTTCTTGTAGTGTGGAGCCCAAAACTGGACACAGTATTCCAGATGAGGCCTCACCAATGTCGAATAAAGGGGAAAGATCACGTTCCTTGATCTGCTGACAATGCCCCTACTTATACAGCCCAAAATGCCGTTAGCCTTCTTGGCAACAAGAGCACACTGTTGACTCATATCCAGCTTCTCGTCCACTGTGACCCCTAGGTCCTTTTCTGCAGAATAGCTACCTAGCCATTCCGTCCCTAGTCTGTAGCAGTGCATGGGATTCTTCCGTCCTAAGTGCAGGACTCTGCACTTGTCCTTGTTGAACCTCATCAGGTTTTTTTCGGCCCAATCCTCTAATTTGTCTAGGTCCCTCTGTATCCGATCCCTACCCTCTAGTTTATCTACCACGCCTCCTAGTTTAGTGTCATCTGCAAACTTGCTGAGAGTGCAGTCCACACCATCCTCCAGATCATTAATAAAGATATTAAACAAAACTGGCCCCAGCTGGGCATATGGCAGAGATTCCTTGGTGAATATAGCTGAACATAAGACATTGATTCCAGATCATAGCTAGGCATGAATTTCTCATGGAATTCTCGTGAACTGTCATTAGGATGCATCGCTAGCCAATTGGCAGAGATCCCTTCGTGACAATTGCTAAACGTCATTAGCATGCACTGCTGGTAATTTGGCAGAGATCCGTTCGTGACAATTGCTAAATATGAAATATTCATTCCAGATCACACCTAAGCACGAATATCTCCAGGAATTACCCACCAAATGCCATTCGGATGACCTGTTCTGCATTTCCCCGTGTTTCGTTTTTGACAGCGCCTAAAGAGGAGAAACTGAATCCAGATAACTGCTAGGGATGAATTTCTCCTGGGATCGTCCCCCAAATGCCATTCGTATGCACTGGTGGCAATTTGGCACAGATCCATTCGTGTCAATTGCTAAACATGAAACATTCATTCCAGAGCATACCCACGCACGAATAGCTCCAAAAGCCTTTCACAGGCAGTGCTGGCTATTTGTCAGAGACCTTTTCGTTCACTTTGATACATAGGTGCCTTTCACTCCCTATCTCTGTCAGGGATGAATGTCTCCTGGATCATCCTCTAAAGGCAAATCGGATAGAGAGCTGGGCATTTGGCAGAGATCCTTTCATGACAATTGCTAAACATAAAACATTCATTCCAGAGGACACCTAGGAACTGCAGGAAGTATACTCCATATGCCTTTCGAAGGCAGTGCTGTCTATTTGTCAGCGATACCTTCGTTCAAATTGATAAACATGTGCCTTTCACTACCCATCTCTGCTAGGGACGAATGTCTCCTGGATCGTCCTCCAAAGGCAAATCGGAAAGAGAGCTGGGCATTTGGGAGAGATCCTTTCGTGACAATTGCTAAACATGAAACATTCATTCCATTTCTTAGCTAGTGACGAATTTCCCATGGAATAATGCTGCAAATGCTATTACAGAGTACTGCTGGGCATATAGAAGAGATTCCTTGGTGAATATAGCTAAACATAAGACATTGATTCCAGATCATAGCTAGGCATGTGTTTCTCGTGGAATTCTCCTGCAACTGTCATCAGCATGCATTGCTAACCATTTGGCAGACAACGGTTCGTCACAATAGCTAAATATGAACCATTCATTCCAGAGGACACCTAGGCACGAATATTTCCAGGAAGTATCCTCCATATGCCTTTCGAAGGCAGTGCTGGCTATTTGTCAGCGATACCTTCGTTCAAATTGATAAACTTGTGCCTTTCACTCCTCATCTCTGCTAGGGACGAATGTCTCCTGGAATCGTCCTCCGAATGCAAATCGGATAGAGGGCTGGGTATTTGGCAGAGATCCCTTCGGGACAATTGCTAAACGTGAGCCGTTCATTCCAGATTACACATAGGCACGACTTTCTCCAGGAATTAGCCTCCAAATGCCATTCGGATGACCTGCTGGGCTTTTCTCCGAGTTTCTTTTGTGACAGCGTCTAAAGATGAGAAACTGAATCCAGATAACTGCTAGGGATGAATTTCTCCTCGGATCGTCCTCAAGTTCCATTCGGATGCATTGGTGGCAATTTGGTGGAGATCCGTTCGTGACAATTCCTAAACATGAGATATTCATTACAGGTCATAGCTAACAACGACTTCTTCATTGTATCCTCCTCCTAATGTCATTAGGTGGCACTGCTGGTAATTTGGCAGAGATCCGTTCGTGTCAATTGCTAAACATGAATCATTCATTCCAGAGCATACCACGCACTAATAGCTCCAAAAGCCTTTCACAGGCAGTGCTGGCTATTTGTCAGAGACCCTTTCGTTCACTTTGATACATAGGTGCCTTTCACTCCCTATCTCTGTCAGGGATGAATGTCTCCTGGATCATCCTCCAAAGGCAAATCGGATAGAGAGCTGGGCATTTGGCAGAGATCCTTTCGTGACAATTGCTAAACAAGAAACATTCATTCCAGAGGACCCCTAGGCACGAATATCTCCAGGAAGTATCCTCCATATGCCTTTCGAAGGCAGTACTGTCTATTGGTCAGCGATACCTTCGTTCAAATTGATAAACATGTGCCTTTCACTCCCCATCTCTGCTAGGGACGAATGTCTCCTGGATCGTCCTCCAAAGGCAAATCGGAAAGAGAGCTGGGCATTTGGCAGAGATCCTTTCGTGACAATTGCTAAACATGAAACATTCATTCCATTTCTTAGCTAGTGACGAATTTCCCATGGAATAATGCTGCAAATGCTATTACAGAGTACTGCTGGGCATATAGAAGAGATTCCTTGGTGAATATAGCTAAACATAAGACATTGATTCCAGATCATAGCTAGGCATGTGTTTCTCGTGGAATTCTCCTGCAACTGTCATCAGCATGCATTGCTAACCATTTGGCAGACAACGGTTCGTCACAATAGCTAAATATGAACCATTCATTCCAGAGGACACCTAGGCACGAATATTTCCAGGAAGTATCCTCCATATGCCTTTCGAAGGCAGTGCTGGCTATTTGTCAGCGATACCTTCGTTCAAATTGATAAACTTGTGCCTTTCACTCCTCATCTCTGCTAGGGACGAATGTCTCCTGGAATCGTCCTTCGAATGCAAATCGGATAGAGGGCTGGGTATTTGGCAGAGATCCCTTCGGGACAATTGCTAAACGTGAGCCGTTCATTCCAGATTACACCTAGGCACGACTTTCTCCAGGAATTAGCCTCCAAATGCCATTCGGATGACCTGCTGGGCTTTTCTCCGAGTTTCTTTTGTGACAGCGTCTAAAGATGAGAAACTGAATCCAGATAACTGCTAGGGATGAATTTCTCCTCGGATCGTCCTCAAGTTCCATTCGGATGCATTGGTGGCAATTTGGTGGAGATCCGTTCGTGACAATTCCTAAACATGAGATATTCATTACAGGTCATAGCTAACAACGACTTCTTCATTGTATCCTCCTCCTAATGTCATTAGGTGGCACTGCTGGTAATTTGGCAGAGATCCGTTCGTGTCAATTGCTAAACATGAATCATTCATTCCAGAGCATACCACGCACGAATAGCTCCAAAAGCCTTTCACAGGCAGTGCTGGCTATTTGTCAGAGACCCTTTCGTTCACTTTGATACATAGGTGCCTTTCACTCCCTATCTCTGTCAGGGATGAATGTCTCCTGGATCATCCTCCAAAGGCAAATCGGATAGAGAGCTGGGCATTTGGCAGAGATCCTTTCGTGACAATTGCTAAACAAGAAACATTCATTCCAGAGGACCCCTAGGCACGAATATCTCCAGGAAGTATCCTCCATATGCCTTTCGAAGGCAGTTCTGTCTATTGGTCAGCGATACCTTTGTTCAAATTGATAAACATGTGCCTTTCACTCCCCATCTCTGCTAGGGACGAATGTCTCCTGGATCGTCCTCCAAAGGCAAATCGGAAAGAGAGCTGGGCATTTGGGAGAGATCCTTTCGTGACAATTGCTAAACATGAAACATTCATTCCATTTCTTAGCTAGTGACGAATTTCCCATGGAATAATGCTGCAAATGCTATTACAGAGTACTGCTGGGCATATAGAAGAGATTCCTTGGTGAATATAGCTAAACATAAGACATTGATTCCAGATCATAGCTAGGCATGTGTTTCTCGTGGAATTCTCCTGCAACTGTCATCAGCATGCATTGCTAACCATTTGGCAGACAACGGTTCGTCACAATAGCTAAATATGAACCATTCATTCCAGAGGACACCTAGGCACGAATATTTCCAGGAAGTATCCTCCATATGCCTTTCGAAGGCAGTGCTGGCTATTTGTCAGCGATACCTTCGTTCAAATTGATAAACTTGTGCCTTTCACTCCTCATCTCTGCTAGGGACGAATTTCTCCTGGAATCGTCCTCCGAATGCAAATCGGATAGAGGGCTGGGTATTTGGCAGAGATCCCTTCGGGACAATTGCTAAACGTGAGCCGTTCATTCCAGATTACACATAGGCACGACTTTCTCCAGGAATTAGCCTCCAAATGCCATTCGGATGACCTGCTGGGCTTTTCTCCGAGTTTCTTTTGTGACAGCGTCTAAAGATGAGAAACTGAATCCAGATAACTGCTAGTGATGAATTTCTCCTCGGATCGTCCTCAAGTTCCATTCGGATGCATTGGTGGCAATTTGGTGGAGATCCGTTCGTGACAATTCCTAAACATGAGATATTCATTACAGGTCATAGCTAACAACGACTTCTTCATTGTATCCTCCTCCTAATGTCATTAGGTGGCACTGCTGGTAATTTGGCAGAGATCCGTTCGTGTCAATTGCTAAACATGAATCATTCATTCCAGAGCATACCACGCACGAATAGCTCCAAAAGCCTTTCACAGGCAGTGCTGGCTATTTGTCAGAGACCCTTTCGTTCACTTTGATACATAGGTGCCTTTCACTCCCTATCTCTGTCAGGGATGAATGTCTCCTGGATCATCCTCCAAAGGCAAATCGGATAGAGAGCTGGGCATTTGGCAGAGATCCTTTCGTGACAATTGCTAAACAAGAAACATTCATTCCAGAGGACCCCTAGGCACGAATATCTCCAGGAAGTATCCTCCATATGCCTTTCGAAGGCAGTACTGTCTATTGGTCAGCGATACCTTCGTTCAAATTGATAAACATGTGCCTTTCACTCCCCCCATCTGCTAGGGACGAATGTCTCCTGGATCGTCCTCCAAAGGCAAATCGGAAAGAGAGCTGGGCATTTGGGAGAGATCCTTTCGTGACAATTGCTAAACATGAAACATTCATTCCATTTCTTAGCTAGTGACGAATTTCCCATGGAATAATGCTGCAAATGCTATTACAGAGTACTGCTGGGCATATAGAAGAGATTCCTTGGTGAATATAGCTAAACATAATACATTGATTCCAGATCATAGCTAGGCATGTGTTTCTCGTGGAATTCTCCTGCAACTGTCATCAGCATGCATTGCTAACCATTTGGCAGACAACGGTTCGTCACAATAGCTAAATATGAACCATTCATTCCAGAGGACACCTAGGCACGAATATTTCCAGGAAGTATCCTCCATATGCCTTTCGAAGGCAGTGCTGGCTATTTGTCAGCGATACCTTCGTTCAAATTGATAAACTTGTGCCTTTCACTCCTCATCTCTGCTAGGGACGAATGTCTCCTGGAATCGTCCTCCGAATGCAAATCGGATAGAGGGCTGGGTATTTGGCAGAGATCCCTTCGGGACAATTGCTAAACGTGAGCCGTTCATTCCAGATTACACCTAGGCACGACTTTCTCCAGGAATTAGCCTCCAAATGCCATTCGGATGACCTGCTGGGCTTTTCTCCGAGTTTCTTTTGTGACAGCGTCTAAAGATGAGAAACTGAATCCAGATAACTGCTAGGGATGAATTTCTCCTCGGATCGTCCTCAAGTTCCATTCGGATGCATTGGTGGCAATTTGGTGGAGATCCGTTCGTGACAATTCCTAAACATGAGATATTCATTACAGGTCATAGCTAACAACGACTTCTTCATTGTATCCTCCTCCTAATGTCATTAGGTGGCACTGCTGGTAATTTGGCAGAGATCCGTTCGTGTCAATTGCTAAACATGAAACATTCATTCCAGAGCATACCACGCACGAATAGCTCCAAAAGCCTTTCACAGGCAGTGCTGGCTATTTGTCAGAGACCCTTTCGTTCACTTTGATACATAGGTGCCTTTCACTCCCTATCTCTGTCAGGGATGAATGTCTCCTGGATCATCCTCCAAAGGCAAATCGGATAGAGAGCTGGGCATTTGGCAGAGATCCTTTCGTGACAATTGCTAAACAAGAAACATTCATTCCAGAGGACCCCTAGGCACGAATATCTCCAGGAAGTATCCTCCATATGCCTTTCGAAGGCAGTACTGTCTATTGGTCAGCGATACCTTCGTTCAAATTGATAAACATGTGCCTTTCACTCCCCATCTCTGCTAGGGACGAATGTCTCCTGGATCGTCCTCCAAAGGCAAATCGGAAAGAGAGCTGGGCATTTGGGAGAGATCCTTTCGTGACAATTGCTAAACATGAAACATTCATTCCATTTCTTAGCTAGTGACGAATTTCCCATGGAATAATGCTGCAAATGCTATTACAGAGTACTGCTGGGCATATAGAAGAGATTCCTTGGTGAATATAGCTAAACATAAGACATTGATTCCAGATCATAGCTAGGCATGTGTTTCTCGTGGAATTCTCCTGCAACTGTCATCAGCATGCATTGCTAACCATTTGGCAGACAACGGTTCGTCACAATAGCTAAATATGAACCATTCATTCCAGAGGACACCTAGGCACGAATATTTCCAGGAAGTATCCTCCATATGCCTTTCGAAGGCAGTGCTGGCTATTTGTCAGCGATACCTTCGTTCAAATTGATAAACTTGTGCCTTTCACTCCTCATCTCTGCTAGGGACGAATGTCTCCTGGAATCGTCCTCCGAATGCAAATCGGATAGAGGGCTGGGTATTTGGCAGAGATCCCTTCGGGACAATTGCTAAACGTGAGCCGTTCATTCCAGATTACACATAGGCACGACTTTCTCCAGGAATTAGCCTCCAAATGCCATTCGGATGACCTGCTGGGCTTTTCTCCGAGTTTCTTTTGTGACAGCGTCTAAAGATGAGAAACTGAATCCAGATAACTGCTAGTGATGAATTTCTCCTCGGATCGTCCTCAAGTTCCATTCGGATGCATTGGTGGCAATTTGGTGGAGATCCGTTCGTGACAATTCCTAAACATGAGATATTCATTACAGGTCATAGCTAACAACGACTTCTTCATTGTATCCTCCTCCTAATGTCATTAGGTGGCACTGCTGGTAATTTGGCAGAGATCCGTTCGTGTCAATTGCTAAACATGAATCATTCATTCCAGAGCATACCACGCACGAATAGCTCCAAAAGCCTTTCACAGGCAGTGCTGGCTATTTGTCAGAGACCCTTTCGTTCACTTTGATACATAGGTGCCTTTCACTCCCTATCTCTGTCAGGGATGAATGTCTCCTGGATCATCCTCCAAAGGCAAATCGGATAGAGAGCTGGGCATTTGGCAGAGATCCTTTCGTGACAATTGCTAAACAAGAAACATTCATTCCAGAGGACCCCTAGGCACGAATATCTCCAGGAAGTATCCTCCATATGCCTTTCGAAGGCAGTACTGTCTATTGGTCAGCGATACCTTCGTTCAAATTGATAAACATGTGCCTTTCACTCCCCCCATCTGCTAGGGACGAATGTCTCCTGGATCGTCCTCCAAAGGCAAATCGGAAAGAGAGCTGGGCATTTGGGAGAGATCCTTTCGTGACAATTGCTAAACATGAAACATTCATTCCATTTCTTAGCTAGTGACGAATTTCCCATGGAATAATGCTGCAAATGCTATTACAGAGTACTGCTGGGCATATAGAAGAGATTCCTTGGTGAATATAGCTAAACATAAGACATTGATTCCAGATCATAGCTAGGCATGTGTTTCTCGTGGAATTCTCCTGCAACTGTCATCAGCATGCATTGCTAACCATTTGGCAGACAACGGTTCGTCACAATAGCTAAATATGAACCATTCATTCCAGAGGACACCTAGGCACGAATATTTCCAGGAAGTATCCTCCATATGCCTTTCGAAGGCAGTGCTGGCTATTTGTCAGCGATACCTTCGTTCAAATTGATAAACTTGTGCCTTTCACTCCTCATCTCTGCTAGGGACGAATGTCTCCTGGAATCGTCCTCCGAATGCAAATCGGATAGAGGGCTGGGTATTTGGCAGAGATCCCTTCGGGACAATTGCTAAACGTGAGCCGTTCATTCCAGATTACACCTAGGCACGACTTTCTCCAGGAATTAGCCTCCAAATGCCATTCGGATGACCTGCTGGGCTTTTCTCCGAGTTTCTTTTGTGACAGCGTCTAAAGATGAGAAACTGAATCCAGATAACTGCTAGGGATGAATTTCTCCTCGGATCGTCCTCAAGTTCCATTCGGATGCATTGGTGGCAATTTGGTGGAGATCCGTTCGTGACAATTCCTAAACATGAGATATTCATTACAGGTCATAGCTAACAACGACTTCTTCATTGTATCCTCCTCCTAATGTCATTAGGTGGCACTGCTGGTAATTTGGCAGAGATCCGTTCGTGTCAATTGCTAAACATGAATCATTCATTCCAGAGCATACCACGCACGAATAGCTCCAAAAGCCTTTCACAGGCAGTGCTGGCTATTTGTCAGAGACCCTTTCGTTCACTTTGATACATAGGTGCCTTTCACTCCCTATCTCTGTCAGGGATGAATGTCTCCTGGATCATCCTCCAAAGGCAAATCGGATAGAGAGCTGGGCATTTGGCAGAGATCCTTTCGTGACAATTGCTAAACAAGAAACATTCATTCCAGAGGACCCCTAGGCACGAATATCTCCAGGAAGTATCCTCCATATGCCTTTCGAAGGCAGTACTGTCTATTGGTCAGCGATACCTTCGTTCAAATTGATAAACATGTGCCTTTCACTCCCCATCTCTGCTAGGGACGAATGTCTCCTGGATCGTCCTCCAAAGGCAAATCGGAAAGAGAGCTGGGCATTTGGCAGAGATCCTTTCGTGACAATTGCTAAACATGAAACATTCATTCCATTTCTTAGCTAGTGACGACTTTCCCATGGAATAATGCTGCAAATGCCATTATAGAGTACTGCTGGGCATTGGGCAGACATGCCTTGGTGAATATAGCTGAACATAAGACATTGATTCCAGATCATAGCTAGGCATGTGTTTCTCGTGGAATTCTCCTGCAACTGTCATCAGGATTCATTGCTAGCCAATTGGCAGAGATCCCTTCGTGACAATTGCTAAACGTGAGCCGTTCATTCCAGATTACACCTAGGCACGACTTTCTCCAGGAATTAGCCTCCAAATGCCATTCGGATGACCTGCTGGGCGTTTCTCCGAGTTTCGTTCGTGACAACGTCTAAAGATGAGAAACTGAATCCAGATAACTGCTAGGGATGAATTTCTCCTGGGATCGTCCTCCAAGTGCCATTCGGATGCACTGGTGGCAATTTGGTAGAGATCCGTTCGTGACAATTCCTAAACATGAGAGATTCATTACAGGTCATAGCTAACAACGACTTCTTCATTGTATCCTCCTCCAAATGTTATTAGCATGCACTGCTGGTAATTTGGCAGAGATCGGTTCGTGACAATTGCTAAACATGAAACATTCATTCCATTTCATAGCTAGTGACGGATTTCCCGTAGAATAATGCTGCAAATGCCATTACAGAGTACTGCTGGGAATATGGCAGAGATTCCTTGGTGAATATAGCTAAACATAAGACATTGATTCCAGATCATAGCTAGGCATGAATTTCTCATGGAATTCTCCTGCAACTGTCATTTGGATGCATTGCTAGCCATTTGGCCGTGATTCCTTCCTGAAAATTGCTAAACATGAGCCGTTCATTCCAGACCATACCTAGGCACGACATTCTCCAGGAATTAGCCTCCAAATGCCATTCGGATGACCTGTTCTGCATTTCCCCGAGTTTCGTTTGTGACAGCGCCTAAAGAGGAGAAACTGAATCCATATAACGGCTATGGATGAATTTCTCCTGGGATCGTCCTCCAAATGCCATTCGGATGCACGGATGGCAATTTGGCACAGACCCATTCGTGTCAATTGCTAAACATGAAACATTCATTCCAGAGCATACCCACGCACGAATAGCTCCAAAAGCCTTTCACAGGCAGTGCTGGCTATTTGTCAGAGACCCTTTCGTTCACTTTGATACATAGGTGCCTTTCACTCCCTATCTCTGTCAGGGATGAATGTCTCCTGGATCATCCTCCAAAGGCAAATCGGATAGAGAGCTGGGCATTTGGCAGAGATCCTTTCGTGACAATTGCTAAACATAAAACATTCATTCCAGAGGACACCTAGGAACGAATATCTGCAGGAAGTATACTCCATATGCCTTTCGAAGGCAGTGCTGTCTATTTGTCAGCGATACCTTCGTTCAAATTGATAAACATGTGCCTTTCACTACCCATCTCTGCTAGGGACGAATGTCTCCTGGATCGTCCTCCAAAGGCAAATCGGAAAGAGAGCTGGGCATTTGGCAGAGATCCTTTCGTGACAATTGCTAAACAAGAAACATTCATTCCAGAGGACCCCTAGGCACGAATATCTCCAGGAAGTATCCTCCATATGCCTTTCGAAGGCAGTACTGTCTATTGGTCAGCGATACCTTCGTTCAAATTGATAAACATGTGCCTTTCACTCCCCATCTCTGCTAGGGACGAATGTCTCCTGGATCGTCCTCCAAAGGCAAATCGGAAAGAGAGCTGGGCATTTGGCAGAGATCCTTTCGTGACAATTGCTAAACATGAAACATTCATTCCATTTCTTAGCTAGTGACGAATTTCCCATGGAATAATGCTGCAAATGCTATTACAGAGTACTGCTGGGCATATAGAAGAGATTCCTTGGTGAATATAGCTAAACATAAGACATTGATTCCAGATCATAGCTAGGCATGTGTTTCTCGTGGAATTCTCCTGCAACTGTCATCAGCATGCATTGCTAACCATTTGGCAGACAACGGTTCGTCACAATAGCTAAATATGAACCATTCATTCCAGAGGACACCTAGGCACGAATATTTCCAGGAAGTATCCTCCATATGCCTTTCGAAGGCAGTGCTGGCTCTTTGTCAGCGATACCTTCGTTCAAATTGATAAACTTGTGCCTTTCACTCCTCATCTCTGCTAGGGACGAATGTCTCCTGGAATCGTCCTCCGAATGCAAATCGGATAGAGGGCTGGGTATTTGGCAGAGATCCCTTCGGGACAATTGCTAAACGTGAGCCGTTCATTCCAGATTACACCTAGGCACGACTTTCTCCAGGAATTAGCCTCCAAATGCCATTCGGATGACCTGCTGGGCTTTTCTCCGAGTTTCTTTTGTGACAGCGTCTAAAGATGAGAAACTGAATCCAGATAACTGCTAGGGATGAATTTCTCCTCGGATCGTCCTCAAGTTCCATTCGGATGCATTGGTGGCAATTTGGTGGAGATCCGTTCGAGACAATTCCTAAACATGAGATATTCATTACAGGTCATAGCTAACAACGACTTCTTCATTGTATCCTCCTCCTAATGTCATTAGGTGGCACTGCTGGTAATTTGGCAGAGATCCGTTCGTGTCAATTGCTAAACATGAATCATTCATTCCAGAGCATACCACGCACTAATAGCTCCAAAAGCCTTTCACAGGCAGTGCTGGCTATTTGTCAGAGACCCTTTCGTTCACTTTGATACATAGGTGCCTTTCACTCCCTATCTCTGTCAGGGATGAATGTCTCCTGGATCATCCTCCAAAGGCAAATCGGATAGAGAGCTGGGCATTTGGCAGAGATCCTTTCGTGACAATTGCTAAACAAGAAACATTCATTCCAGAGGACCCCTAGGCACGAATATCTCCAGGAAGTATCCTCCATATGCCTTTCGAAGGCAGTACTGTCTATTGGTCAGCGATACCTTCGTTCAAATTGATAAACATGTGCCTTTCACTCCCCATCTCTGCTAGGGACGAATGTCTCCTGGATCGTCCTCCAAAGGCAAATCGGAAAGAGAGCTGGGCATTTGGCAGAGATCCTTTCGTGACAATTGCTAAACATGAAACATTCATTCCATTTCTTAGCTAGTGACGACTTTCCCATGGAATAATGCTGCAAATGCCATTATAGAGTACTGCTGGGCATTGGGCAGACATGCCTTGGTGAATATAGCTTAACATAAGACATTGATTCCAGATCATAGCTAGGCATGTGTTTCTCGTGGAATTCTCCTGCAACTGTCATCAGGATTCATTGCTAGCCAATTGGCAGAGATCCCTTCGTGACAATTGCTAAACGTGAGCCGTTCATTCCAGATTACACCTAGGCACGACTTTCTCCAGGAATTAGCCTCCAAATGCCATTCGGATGACCTGCTGGGCGTTTCTCCGAGTTTCGTTCGTGACAACGTCTAAAGATGAGAAACTGAATCCAGATAACTGCTAGGGATGAATTTCTCCTGGGATCGTCCTCCAAGTGCCATTCGGATGCACTGGTGGCAATTTGGTAGAGATCCGTTCGTGACAATTCCTAAACATGAGAGATTCATTACAGGTCATAGCTAACAACGACTTCTTCATTGTATCCTCCTCCAAATGTTATTAGCATGCACTGCTGGTAATTTGGCAGAGATCGGTTCGTCACAATTGCTAAACATGAAACATTCATTCCATTTCATAGCTAGTGACGGATTTCCCGTAGAATAATGCTGCAAATGCCATTACAGAGTACTGCTGGGAATATGGCAGAGATTCCTTGGTGAATATAGCTGAACATAAGACATTGATTCCAGATCATAGCTAGGCATGAATTTCTCATGGAATTCTCCTGCAACTGTCATTAGGATGCATTGCTAGCCATTTGGCCGTGATTCCTTCCTGAAAATTGCTAAACATGAGCCGTTCATTCCAGACCATACCTAGGCACGACATTCTCCAGGAATTAGCCTCCAAATGCCATTCGGATGACCTGTTCTGCATTTCCCCGAGTTTCGTTTGTGACAGCGCCTAAAGAGGAGAAACTGAATCCATATAACGGCTAGGGATGAATTTCTCCTGGGATCGTCCTCCAAATGCCATTCGGATGCACGGATGGCAATTTGGCAGAGATCCGTTCGTGTCAATTGCTAAACATGAAACATTCATTCCAGAGCATACCCACGCACGAATAGCTCCAAAAGCCTTTCACAGGCAGTGCTGGCTATTTGTCAGAGACCCTTTCGTTCACTTTGATACATAGGTGCCTTTCACTCCCTATCTCTGTCAGGGATGAATGTCTCCTGGATCATCCTCCAAAGGCAAATCGGATAGAGAGCTGGGCATTTGGCAGAGATCCTTTCGTGACAATTGCTAAACATAAAACATTCATTCCAGAGGACACCTAGGAACGAATATCTGCAGGAAGTATACTCCATATGCCTTTCGAAGGCAGTGCTGTCTATTTGTCGGCGATACCTTCGTTCAAATTGATAAACATGTGCCTTTCACTACCCATCTCTGCTAGGGACGAATGTCTCCTGGATCGTCCTCCAAAGGCAAATCGGAAAGAGAGCTGGGCATTTGGCAGAGATCCTTTCGTGACAATTGCTAAACAAGAAACATTCATTCCAGAGGACCCCTAGGCACGAATATCTCCAGGAAGTATCCTCCATATGCCTTTCGAAGGCAGTACTGTCTATTGGTCAGCGATACCTTCGTTCAAATTGATAAACATGTGCCTTTCACTCCCCATCTCTGCTAGGGACGAATGTCTCCTGGATCGTCCTCCAAAGGCAAATCGGAAAGAGAGCTGGGCATTTGGCAGAGATCCTTTCGTGACAATTGCTAAACATGAAACATTCATTCCATTTCTTAGCTAGTGACGAATTTCCCATGGAATAATGCTGCAAATGCTATTACAGAGTACTGCTGGGCATATAGAAGAGATTCCTTGGTGAATATAGCTAAACATAAGACATTGATTCCAGATCATAGCTAGGCATGTGTTTCTCGTGGAATTCTCCTGCAACTGTCATCAGCATGCATTGCTAACCATTTGGCAGACAACGGTTCGTCACAATAGCTAAATATGAACCATTCATTCCAGAGGACACCTAGGCACGAATATTTCCAGGAAGTATCCTCCATATGCCTTTCGAAGGCAGTGCTGGCTCTTTGTCAGCGATACCTTCGTTCAAATTGATAAACTTGTGCCTTTCACTCCTCATCTCTGCTAGGGACGAATGTCTCCTGGAATCGTCCTCCGAATGCAAATCGGATAGAGGGCTGGGTATTTGGCAGAGATCCCTTCGGGACAATTGCTAAACGTGAGCCGTTCATTCCAGATTACACCTAGGCACGACTTTCTCCAGGAATTAGCCTCCAAATGCCATTCGGATGACCTGCTGGGCTTTTCTCCGAGTTTCTTTTGTGACAGCGTCTAAAGATGAGAAACTGAATCCAGATAACTGCTAGGGATGAATTTCTCCTCGGATCGTCCTCAAGTTCCATTCGGATGCATTGGTGGCAATTTGGTGGAGATCCGTTCGAGACAATTCCTAAACATGAGATATTCATTACAGGTCATAGCTAACAACGACTTCTTCATTGTATCCTCCTCCTAATGTCATTAGGTGGCACTGCTGGTAATTTGGCAGAGATCCGTTCGTGTCAATTGCTAAACATGAATCATTCATTCCAGAGCATACCACGCACTAATAGCTCCAAAAGCCTTTCACAGGCAGTGCTGGCTATTTGTCAGAGACCCTTTCGTTCACTTTGATACATAGGTGCCTTTCACTCCCTATCTCTGTCAGGGATGAATGTCTCCTGGATCATCCTCCAAAGGCAAATCGGATAGAGAGCTGGGCATTTGGCAGAGATCCTTTCGTGACAATTGCTAAACAAGAAACATTCATTCCAGAGGACCCCTAGGCACGAATATCTCCAGGAAGTATCCTCCATATGCCTTTCGAAGGCAGTACTGTCTATTGGTCAGCGATACCTTCGTTCAAATTGATAAACATGTGCCTTTCACTCCCCATCTCTGCTAGGGACGAATGTCTCCTGGATCGTCCTCCAAAGGCAAATCGGAAAGAGAGCTGGGCATTTGGCAGAGATCCTTTCGTGACAATTGCTAAACATGAAACATTCATTCCATTTCTTAGCTAGTGACGACTTTCCCATGGAATAATGCTGCAAATGCCATTATAGAGTACTGCTGGGCATTGGGCAGACATGCCTTGGTGAATATAGCTTAACATAAGACATTGATTCCAGATCATAGCTAGGCATGTGTTTCTCGTGGAATTCTCCTGCAACTGTCATCAGGATTCATTGCTAGCCAATTGGCAGAGATCCCTTCGTGACAATTGCTAAACGTGAGCCGTTCATTCCAGATTACACCTAGGCACGACTTTCTCCAGGAATTAGCCTCCAAATGCCATTCGGATGACCTGCTGGGCGTTTCTCCGAGTTTCGTTCGTGACAACGTCTAAAGATGAGAAACTGAATCCAGATAACTGCTAGGGATGAATTTCTCCTGGGATCGTCCTCCAAGTGCCATTCGGATGCACTGGTGGCAATTTGGTAGAGATCCGTTCGTGACAATTCCTAAACATGAGAGATTCATTACAGGTCATAGCTAACAACGACTTCTTCATTGTATCCTCCTCCAAATGTTATTAGCATGCACTGCTGGTAATTTGGCAGAGATCGGTTCGTCACAATTGCTAAACATGAAACATTCATTCCATTTCATAGCTAGTGACGGATTTCCCGTAGAATAATGCTGCAAATGCCATTACAGAGTACTGCTGGGAATATGGCAGAGATTCCTTGGTGAATATAGCTGAAAATAAGACATTGATTCCAGATCATAGCTAGGCATGAATTTCTCATGGAATTCTCCTGCAACTGTCATTAGGATGCATTGCTAGCCATTTGGCCGTGATTCCTTCCTGAAAATTGCTAAACATGAGCCGTTCATTCCAGACCATACCTAGGCACGACATTCTCCAGGAATTAGCCTCCAAATGCCATTCGGATGACCTGTTCTGCATTTCCCCGAGTTTCGTTTGTGACAGCGCCTAAAGAGGAGAAACTGAATCCATATAACGGCTAGGGATGAATTTCTCCTGGGATCGTCCTCCAAATGCCATTCGGATGCACGGATGGCAATTTGGCAGAGATCCGTTCGTGTCAATTGCTAAACATGAAACATTCATTCCAGAGCATACCCACGCACGAATAGCTCCAAAAGCCTTTCACAGGCAGTGCTGGCTATTTGTCAGAGACCCTTTCGTTCACTTTGATACATAGGTGCCTTTCACTCCCTATCTCTGTCAGGGATGAATGTCTCCTGGATCATCCTCCAAAGGCAAATCGGATAGAGAGCTGGGCATTTGGCAGAGATCCTTTCGTGACAATTGCTAAACATAAAACATTCATTCCAGAGGACACCTAGGAACGAATATCTGCAGGAAGTATACTCCATATGCCTTTCGAAGGCAGTGCTGTCTATTTGTCGGCGATACCTTCGTTCAAATTGATAAACATGTGCCTTTCACTACCCATCTCTGCTAGGGACGAATGTCTCCTGGATCGTCCTCCAAAGGCAAATCGGAAAGAGAGCTGGGCATTTGGCAGAGATCCTTTCGTGACAATTGCTAAACAAGAAACATTCATTCCAGAGGACCCCTAGGCACGAATATCTCCAGGAAGTATCCTCCATATGCCTTTCGAAGGCAGTACTGTCTATTGGTCAGCGATACCTTCGTTCAAATTGATAAACATGTGCCTTTCACTCCCCATCTCTGCTAGGGACGAATGTCTCCTGGATCGTCCTCCAAAGGCAAATCGGAAAGAGAGCTGGGCATTTGGCAGAGATCCTTTCGTGACAATTGCTAAACATGAAACATTCATTCCATTTCTTAGCTAGTGACGAATTTCCCATGGAATAATGCTGCAAATGCTATTACAGAGTACTGCTGGGCATATAGAAGAGATTCCTTGGTGAATATAGCTAAACATAATACATTGATTCCAGATCATAGCTAGGCATGTGTTTCTCGTGGAATTCTCCTGCAACTGTCATCAGCATG
Source organism: Malaclemys terrapin pileata (assembly GCF_027887155.1). Lineage (NCBI taxonomy): Eukaryota > Metazoa > Chordata > Testudines > Emydidae > Malaclemys > Malaclemys terrapin. Next base: position 6,581,456 of record NC_071524.1, on the reverse strand, counting down.
CATTGCTAACCATTTGGCAGACAACGGTTCGTCACAATAGCTAAATATGAACCATTCATTCCAGAGGACACCTAGGCACGAATATTTCCAGGAAGTATCCTCCATATGCCTTTCGAAGGCAGTGCTGGCTATTTGTCAGCGATACCTTTGTTCAAATTGATAAACTTGTGCCTTTCACTCCTCATCTCTGCTAGGGACGAATGTCTCCTGGAATCGTCCTCCGAATGCAAATCGGATAGAGGGCTGGGTATTTGGCAGAGATCCCTTCGGGACAATTGCTAAACGTGAGCCGTTCATTCCAGATTACACCTAGGCACGACTTTCTCCAGGAATTAGCCTCCAAATGCCATTCGGATGACCTGCTGGGCTTTTCTCCGAGTTTCTTTTGTGACAGCGTCTAAAGATGAGAAACTGAATCCAGATAACTGCTAGGGATGAATTTCTCCTCGGATCGTCCTCAAGTTCCATTCGGATGCATTGGTGGCAATTTGGTGGAGATCCGTTCGTGACAATTCCTAAACATGAGATATTCATTACAGGTCATAGCTAACAACGACTCCTTCATTGTATCCTCCTCCTAATGTCATTAGGTGGCACTGCTGGTAATTTGGCAGAGATCCGTTCGTGTCAATTGCTAAACATGAATCATTCATTCCAGAGCATACCACGCACGAATAGCTCCAAAAGCCTTTCACAGGCAGTGCTGGCTATTTGTCAGAGACCCTTTCGTTCACTTTGATACATAGGTGCCTTTCACTCCCTATCTCTGTCAGGGATGAATGTCTCCTGGATCATCCTCCAAAGGCAAATCGGATAGAGAGCTGGGCATTTGGCAGAGATCCTTTCGTGACAATTGCTAAACAAGAAACATTCATTCCAGAGGACCCCTAGGCACGAATATCTCCAGGAAGTATCCTCCATATGCCTTTCGAAGGCAGTACTGTCTATTGGTCAGCGATACCTTCGTTCAAATTGATAAACATGTGCCTTTCACTCCCCATCTCTGCTAGGGACGAATGTCTCCTGGATCGTCCTCCAAAGGCAAATCGGAAAGAGAGCTGGGCATTTGGCAGAGATCCTTTCGTGACAATTGCTAAACATGAAACATTCATTCCATTTCTTAGCTAGTGACGACTTTCCCATGGAATAATGCTGCAAATGCCATTATAGAGTACTGCTGGGCATTGGGCAGACATGCCTTGGTGAATATAGCTAAACATAAGACATTGATTCCAGATCATAGCTAGGCATGTGTTTCTCGTGGAATTCTCCTGCAACTGTCATCAGGATTCATTGCTAGCCAATTGGCAGAGATCCCTTCGTGACAATTGCTAAACGTGAGCCGTTCATTCCAGATTACACCTAGGCACGACTTTCTCCAGGAATTAGCCTCCAAATGCCATTCGGATGACCTGCTGGGCGTTTCTCCGAGTTTCGTTCGTGACAACGTCTAAAGATGAGAAACTGAATCCAGATAACTGCTAGGGATGAATTTCTCCTGGGATCGTCCTCCAAGTGCCATTCGGATGCACTGGTGGCAATTTGGTAGAGATCCGTTCGTGACAATTCCTAAACATGAGAGATTCATTACAGGTCATAGCTAACAACGACTTCTTCATTGTATCCTCCTCCAAATGTTATTAGCATGCACTGCTGGTAATTTGGCAGAGATCGGTTCGTGACAATTGCTAAACATGAAACATTCATTCCATTTCATAGCTAGTGACGGATTTCCCGTAGAATAATGCTGCAAATGCCATTACAGAGTACTGCTGGGAATATGGCAGAGATTCCTTGGTGAATATAGCTGAACATAAGACATTGATTCCAGATCATAGCTAGCCATGTATTTCTCATGGAATTCTCCTGCAACTGTCATTAGGATGCATTGCTAGCCATTTGGCCGTGATTCCTTCCTGAAAATTGCTAAACATGAGCCGTTCATTCCAGACCATACCTAGGCACGACATTCTCCAGGAATTAGCATCCAAATGCCATTCGGATGACCTGTTCTGCATTTCCCCGAGTTTCGTTTGTGACAGCGCCTAAAGAGGAGAAACTGAATCCATATAACGGCTAGGGATGAATTTCTCCTGGGATCGTCCTCCAAATGCCATTCGGATGCACGGATGGCAATTTGGCACAGACCCATTCGTGTCAATTGCTAAACATGAAACATTCATTCCAGAGCATACCCACGCACGAATAGCTCCAAAAGCCTTTCACAGGCAGTGCTGGCTATTTGTCAGAGACCCTTTCGTTCACTTTGATACATAGGTGCCTTTCACTCCCTATCTCTGTCAGGGATGAATGTCTCCTGGATCATCCTCCAAAGGCAAATCGGATAGAGAGCTGGGCATTTGGCAGAGATCCTTTCGTGACAATTGCTAAACATAAAACATTCATTCCAGAGGACACCTAGGAACGAATATCTGCAGGAAGTATACTCCATATGCCTTTCGAAGGCAGTGCTGTCTATTTGTCAGCGATACCTTCGTTCAAATTGATAAACATGTGCCTTTCACTACCCATCTCTGCTAGGGACGAATGTCTCCTGGATCGTCCTCCAAAGGCAAATCGGAAAGAGAGCTGGGCATTTGGGAGAGATCCTTTCGTGACAATTGCTAAACATGAAACATTCATTCCATTTCTTAGCTAGTGACGAATTTCCCATGGAATAATGCTGCAAATGCTATTACAGAGTACTGCTGGGCATATAGAAGAGATTCCTTGGTGAATATAGCTAAACATAAGACATTGATTCCAGATCATAGCTAGGCATGTGTTTCTCGTGGAATTCTCCTGCAACTGTCATCAGCATGCATTGCTAACCATTTGGCAGACAACGGTTCGTCACAATAGCTAAATATGAACCATTCATTCCAGAGGACACCTAGGCACGAATATTTCCAGGAAGTATCATCCATATGCCTTTCGAAGGCAGTGCTGGCTTTTTGTCAGCGATACCTTCGTTCAAATTGATAAACTTGTGCCTTTCACTCCTCATCTCTGCTAGGGACGAATGTCTCCTGGAATCGTCCTCCGAATGCAAATCGGATAGAGGGCTGGGTATTTGGCAGAGATCCCTTCGGGACAATTGCTAAACGTGAGCCGTTCATTCCAGATTACACCTAGGCACGACTTTCTCCAGGAATTAGCCTCCAAATGCCATTCGGATGACCTGCTGGGCTTTTCTCCGAGTTTCTTTTGTGACAGCGTCTAAAGATGAGAAACTGAATCCAGATAACTGCTAGGGATGAATTTCTCCTCGGATCGTCCTCAAGTTCCATTCGGATGCATTGGTGGCAATTTGGTGGAGATCCGTTCGTGACAATTCCTAAACATGAGATATTCATTACAGGTCATAGCTAACAACGACTTCTTCATTGTATCCTCCTCCTAATGTCATTAGGTGGCACTGCTGGTAATTTGGCAGAGATCCGTTCGTGTCAATTGCTAAACATGAATCATTCATTCCAGAGCATACCACGCACGAATAGCTCCAAAAGCCTTTCACAGGCAGTGCTGGCTATTTGTCAGAGACCCTTTCGTTCACTTTGATACATAGGTGCCTTTCACTCCCTATCTCTGTCAGGGATGAATGTCTCCTGGATCATCCTCCAAAGGCAAATCGGATAGAGAGCTGGGCATTTGGCAGAGATCCTTTCGTGACAATTGCTAAACAAGAAACATTCATTCCAGAGGACCCCTAGGCACGAATATCTCCAGGAAGTATCCTCCATATGCCTTTCGAAGGCAGTACTGTCTATTGGTCAGCGATACCTTCGTTCAAATTGATAAACATGTGCCTTTCACTCCCCATCTCTGCTAGGGACGAATGTCTCCTGGATCGTCCTCCAAAGGCAAATCGGAAAGAGAGCTGGGCATTTGGCAGAGATCCTTTCGTGACAATTGCTAAACATGAAACATTCATTCCATTTCTTAGCTAGTGACGACTTTCCCATGGAATAATGCTGCAAATGCCATTATAGAGTACTGCTGGGCATTGGGCAGACATGCCTTGGTGAATATAGCTAAACATAAGACATTGATTCCAGATCATAGCTAGGCATGTGTTTCTCGTGTAATTCTCCTGCAACTGTCATCAGGATTCATTGCTAGCCAATTGGCAGAGATCCCTTCGTGACAATTGCTAAACGTGAGCCGTTCATTCCAGATTACACCTAGGCACGACTTTCTCCAGGAATTAGCCTCCAAATGCCATTCGGATGACCTGCTGGGCGTTTCTCCGAGTTTCGTTCGTGACAACGTCTAAAGATGAGAAACTGAATCCAGATAACTGCTAGGGATGAATTTCTCCTGGGATCGTCCTCCAAGTGCCATTCGGATGCACTGGTGGCAATTTGGTAGAGATCCGTTCGTGACAATTCCTAAACATGAGAGATTCATTACAGGTCATAGCTAACAACGACTTCTTCATTGTATCCTCCTCCAAATGTTATTAGCATGCACTGCTGGTAATTTGGCAGAGATCTGTTCGTGACAATTGCTAAACATGAAATATTCATTCCATTTCATAGCTAGTGACGGATTTCCCGTAGAATAATGCTGCAAATGCCATTACAGAGTACTGCTGGGAATATGGCAGAGATTCCTTGGTGAATGTAGCTGAACATAAGACACTGATTCCAGATCATAGCTAGGCATGAATTTCTCATGGAATTCTCCTGCAACTGTCATTAGGATGCATTGCTAGCCATTTGGCCGTGATTCCTTCCTGAAAATTGCTAAACATGAGCCGTTCATTCCAGACCATACCTAGGCACGACATTCTCCAGGAATTAGGCTCCAAATGCCATTCGGATGACCTGTTCTGCATTTCCCCGAGTTTCGTTTGTGACAGCGCCTAAAGAGGAGAAACTGAATCCATATAACGGCTAGGGATGAATTTCTCCTGGGATCGTCCTCCAAATGCCATTCGGATGCACGGATGGCAATTTGGCACAGACCCATTCGTGTCAATTGCTAAACATGAAACATTCATTCCAGAGCATACCCACGCACGAATAGCTCCAAAAGCCTTTCACAGGCAGTGCTGGCTATTTGTCAGAGACCCTTTCGTTCACTTTGATACATAGGTGCCTTTCACTCCCTATCTCTGTCAGGGATGAATGTCTCCTGGATCATCCTCCAAAGGCAAATCGGATAGAGAGCTGGGCATTTGGCAGAGATCCTTTCGTGACAATTGCTAAACATAAAACATTCATTCCAGAGGACACCTAGGAACGAATATCTGCAGGAAGTATACTCCATATGCCTTTCGAAGGCAGTGCTGTCTATTTGTCAGCGATACCTTCGTTCAAATTGATAAACATGTGCCTTTCACTACCCATCTCTGCTAGGGACGAATGTCTCCTGGATCGTCCTCCAAAGGCAAATCGGAAAGAGAGCTGGGCATTTGGCAGAGATCCTTTCGTGACAATTGCTAAACAAGAAACATTCATTCCATTTCTTAGCTAGTGACGAATTTCCCATGGAATAATGCTGCAAATGCTATTACAGAGTACTGCTGGGCATATAGAAGAGATTCCTTGGTGAATATAGCTAAACATAAGACATTGATTCCAGATCATAGCTAGGCATGTGTTTCTCGTGGAATTCTCCTGCAACTGTCATCAGCATGCATTGCTAACCATTTGGCAGACAACGGTTCGTCACAATAGCTAAATATGAACCATTCATTCCAGAGGACACCTAGGCACGAATATTTCCAGGAAGTATCCTCCATATGCCTTTCGAAGGCAGTGCTGGCTATTTGTCAGCGATACCTTCGTTCAAATTGATAAACTTGTGCCTTTCACTCCTCATCTCTGCTAGGGACGAATGTCTCCTGGAATCGTCCTCCGAATGCAAATCGGATAGAGGGCTGGGTATTTGGCAGAGATCCCTTCGGGACAATTGCTAAACGTGAGCCGTTCATTCCAGATTACACCTAGGCACGACTTTCTCCAGGAATTAGCCTCCAAATGCCATTCGGATGACCTGCTGGGCTTTTCTCCGAGTTTCTTTTGTGACAGCGTCTAAAGATGAGAAACTGAATCCAGATAACTGCTAGGGATGAATTTCTCCTCGGATCGTCCTCAAGTTCCATTCGGATGCATTGGTGGCAATTTGGTGGAGATCCGTTCGTGACAATTCCTAAACATGAGATATTCATTACAGGTCATAGCTAACAACGACTTCTTCATTGTATCCTCCTCCTAATGTCATTAGGTGGCACTGCTGGTAATTTGGCAGAGATCCGTTCGTGTCAATTGCTAAACATGAATCATTCATTCCAGAGCATACCACGCACGAATAGCTCCAAAAGCCTTTCACAGGCAGTGCTGGCTATTTGTCAGAGACCCTTTCGTTCACTTTGATACATAGGTGCCTTTCACTCCCTATCTCTGTCAGGGATGAATGTCTCCTGGATCATCCTCCAAAGGCAAATCGGATAGAGAGCTGGGCATTTGGCAGAGATCCTTTCGTGACAATTGCTAAACAAGAAACATTCATTCCAGAGGACCCCTAGGCACGAATATCTCCAGGAAGTATCCTCCATATGCCTTTCGAAGGCAGTACTGTCTATTGGTCAGCGATACCTTCGTTCAAATTGATAAACATGTGCCTTTCACTCCCCATCTCTGCTAGGGACGAATGTCTCCTGGATCGTCCTCGAAAGGCAAATCGGAAAGAGAGCTGGGCATTTGGCAGAGATCCTTTCGTGACAATTGCTAAACATGAAACATTCATTCCATTTCTTAGCTAGTGACGACTTTCCCATGGAATAATGCTGCAAATGCCATTATAGAGTACTGCTGGGCATTGGGCAGACATGCCTTGGTGAATATAGCTTAACATAAGACATTGATTCCAGATCATAGCTAGGCATGTGTTTCTCGTGGAATTCTCCTGCAACTGTCATCAGGATTCATTGCTAGTCAATTGGCAGAGATCCCTTCGTGACAATTGCTAAACGTGAGCCGTTCATTCCAGATTACACCTAGGCACGACATTCTCCAGGAATTAGCCTCCAAATGCCATTCGGATGACCTGCTGGGCGTTTCTCCGAGTTTCGTTCGTGACAACGTCTAAAGATGAGAAACTGAATCCAGATAACTGCTAGGGATGAATTTCTCCTGGGATCGTCCTCCAAGTGCCATTCGGATGCACTGGTGGCAATTTGGTAGAGATCCGTTCGTGACAATTCCTAAACATGAGAGATTCATTACAGGTCATAGCTAACAACGACTTCTTCATTGTATCCTCCTCCAAATGTTATTAGCATGCACTGCTGGTAATTTGGCAGAGATCGGTTCGTGACAATTGCTAAACATGAAACATTCATTCCATTTCATAGCTAGTGACGGATTTCCCGTAGAATAATGCTGCAAATGCCATTACAGAGTACTGCTGGGAATATGGCAGAGATTCCTTGGTGAATATAGCTAAACATAAGACATTGATTCCAGATCATAGCTAGGCATGAATTTCTCATGGAATTCTCCTGCAACTGTCATTTGGATGCATTGCTAGCCATTTGGCCGTGATTCCTTCCTGAAAATTGCTAAACATGAGCCGTTCATTCCAGACCATACCTAGGCACGACATTCTCCAGGAATTAGCCTCCAAATGCCATTCGGATGACCTGTTCTGCATTTCCCCGAGTTTCGTTTGTGACAGCGCCTAAAGAGGAGAAACTGAATCCATATAACGGCTATGGATGAATTTCTCCTGGGATCGTCCTCCAAATGCCATTCGGATGCACGGATGGCAATTTGGCACAGACCCATTCGTGTCAATTGCTAAACATGAAACATTCATTCCAGAGCATACCCACGCACGAATAGCTCCAAAAGCCTTTCACAGGCAGTGCTGGCTATTTGTCAGAGACCCTTTCGTTCACTTTGATACATAGGTGCCTTTCACTCCCTATCTCTGTCAGGGATGAATGTCTCCTGGATCATCCTCCAAAGGCAAATCGGATAGAGAGCTGGGCATTTGGCAGAGATCCTTTCGTGACAATTGCTAAACATAAAACATTCATTCCAGAGGACACCTAGGAACGAATATCTGCAGGAAGTATACTCCATATGCCTTTCGAAGGCAGTGCTGTCTATTTGTCAGCGATACCTTCGTTCAAATTGATAAACATGTGCCTTTCACTACCCATCTCTGCTAGGGACGAATGTCTCCTGGATCGTCCTCCAAAGGCAAATCGGAAAGAGAGCTGGGCATTTGGCAGAGATCCTTTCGTGACAATTGCTAAACAAGAAACATTCATTCCAGAGGACCCCTAGGCACGAATATCTCCAGGAAGTATCCTCCATATGCCTTTCGAAGGCAGTACTGTCTATTGGTCAGCGATACCTTCGTTCAAATTGATAAACATGTGCCTTTCACTCCCCATCTCTGCTAGGGACGAATGTCTCCTGGATCGTCCTCCAAAGGCAAATCGGAAAGAGAGCTGGGCATTTGGCAGAGATCCTTTCGTGACAATTGCTAAACATGAAACATTCATTCCATTTCTTAGCTAGTGACGAATTTCCCATGGAATAATGCTGCAAATGCTATTACAGAGTACTGCTGGGCATATAGAAGAGATTCCTTGGTGAATATAGCTAAACATAAGACATTGATTCCAGATCATAGCTAGGCATGTGTTTCTCGTGGAATTCTCCTGCAACTGTCATCAGCATGCATTGCTAACCATTTGGCAGACAACGGTTCGTCACAATAGCTAAATATGAACCATTCATTCCAGAGGACACCTAGGCACGAATATTTCCAGGAAGTATCCTCCATATGCCTTTCGAAGGCAGTGCTGGCTCTTTGTCAGCGATACCTTCGTTCAAATTGATAAACTTGTGCCTTTCACTCCTCATCTCTGCTAGGGACGAATGTCTCCTGGAATCGTCCTCCGAATGCAAATCGGATAGAGGGCTGGGTATTTGGCAGAGATCCCTTCGGGACAATTGCTAAACGTGAGCCGTTCATTCCAGATTACACCTAGGCACGACTTTCTCCAGGAATTAGCCTCCAAATGCCATTCGGATGACCTGCTGGGCTTTTCTCCGAGTTTCTTTTGTGACAGCGTCTAAAGATGAGAAACTGAATCCAGATAACTGCTAGGGATGAATTTCTCCTCGGATCGTCCTCAAGTTCCATTCGGATGCATTGGTGGCAATTTGGTGGAGATCCGTTCGAGACAATTCCTAAACATGAGATATTCATTACAGGTCATAGCTAACAACGACTTCTTCATTGTATCCTCCTCCTAATGTCATTAGGTGGCACTGCTGGTAATTTGGCAGAGATCCGTTCGTGTCAATTGCTAAACATGAATCATTCATTCCAGAGCATACCACGCACTAATAGCTCCAAAAGCCTTTCACAGGCAGTGCTGGCTATTTGTCAGAGACCCTTTCGTTCACTTTGATACATAGGTGCCTTTCACTCCCTATCTCTGTCAGGGATGAATGTCTCCTGGATCATCCTCCAAAGGCAAATCGGATAGAGAGCTGGGCATTTGGCAGAGATCCTTTCGTGACAATTGCTAAACAAGAAACATTCATTCCAGAGGACCCCTAGGCACGAATATCTCCAGGAAGTATCCTCCATATGCCTTTCGAAGGCAGTACTGTCTATTGGTCAGCGATACCTTCGTTCAAATTGATAAACATGTGCCTTTCACTCCCCATCTCTGCTAGGGACGAATGTCTCCTGGATCGTCCTCCAAAGGCAAATCGGAAAGAGAGCTGGGCATTTGGCAGAGATCCTTTCGTGACAATTGCTAAACATGAAACATTCATTCCATTTCTTAGCTAGTGACGACTTTCCCATGGAATAATGCTGCAAATGCCATTATAGAGTACTGCTGGGCATTGGGCAGACATGCCTTGGTGAATATAGCTTAACATAAGACATTGATTCCAGATCATAGCTAGGCATGTGTTTCTCGTGGAATTCTCCTGCAACTGTCATCAGGATTCATTGCTAGCCAATTGGCAGAGATCCCTTCGTGACAATTGCTAAACGTGAGCCGTTCATTCCAGATTACACCTAGGCACGACTTTCTCCAGGAATTAGCCTCCAAATGCCATTCGGATGACCTGCTGGGCGTTTCTCCGAGTTTCGTTCGTGACAACGTCTAAAGATGAGAAACTGAATCCAGATAACTGCTAGGGATGAATTTCTCCTGGGATCGTCCTCCAAGTGCCATTCGGATGCACTGGTGGCAATTTGGTAGAGATCCGTTCGTGACAATTCCTAAACATGAGAGATTCATTACAGGTCATAGCTAACAACGACTTCTTCATTGTATCCTCCTCCAAATGTTATTAGCATGCACTGCTGGTAATTTGGCAGAGATCGGTTCGTGACAATTGCTAAACATGAAACATTCATTCCATTTCATAGCTAGTGACGGATTTCCCGTAGAATAATGCTGCAAATGCCATTACAGAGTACTGCTGGGAATATGGCAGAGATTCCTTGGTGAATATAGCTGAACATAAGACATTGATTCCAGATCATAGCTAGGCATGAATTTCTCATGGAATTCTCCTGCAACTGTCATTAGGATGCATTGCTAGCCATTTGGCCGTGATTCCTTCCTGAAAATTGCTAAACATGAGCCGTTCATTCCAGACCATACCTAGGCACGACATTCTCCAGGAATTAGCCTCCAAATGCCATTCGGATGACCTGTTCTGCATTTCCCCGAGTTTCGTTTGTGACAGCGCCTAAAGAGGAGAAACTGAATCCATATAACGGCTAGGGATGAATTTCTCCTGGGATCGTCCTCCAAATGCCATTCGGATGCACGGATGGCAATTTGGCAGAGATCCGTTCGTGTCAATTGCTAAACATGAAACATTCATTCCAGAGCATACCCACGCACGAATAGCTCCAAAAGCCTTTCACAGGCAGTGCTGGCTATTTGTCAGAGACCCTTTCGTTCACTTTGATACATAGGTGCCTTTCACTCCCTATCTCTGTCAGGGATGAATGTCTCCTGGATCATCCTCCAAAGGCAAATCGGATAGAGAGCTGGGCATTTGGCAGAGATCCTTTCGTGACAATTGCTAAACATAAAACATTCATTCCAGAGGACACCTAGGAACGAATATCTGCAGGAAGTATACTCCATATGCCTTTCGAAGGCAGTGCTGTCTATTTGTCGGCGATACCTTCGTTCAAATTGATAAACATGTGCCTTTCACTACCCATCTCTGCTAGGGACGAATGTCTCCTGGATCGTCCTCCAAAGGCAAATCGGAAAGAGAGCTGGGCATTTGGCAGAGATCCTTTCGTGACAATTGCTAAACAAGAAACATTCATTCCAGAGGACCCCTAGGCACGAATATCTCCAGGAAGTATCCTCCATATGCCTTTCGAAGGCAGTACTGTCTATTGGTCAGCGATACCTTCGTTCAAATTGATAAACATGTGCCTTTCACTCCCCATCTCTGCTAGGGACGAATGTCTCCTGGATCGTCCTCCAAAGGCAAATCGGAAAGAGAGCTGGGCATTTGGCAGAGATCCTTTCGTGACAATTGCTAAACATGAAACATTCATTCCATTTCTTAGCTAGTGACGAATTTCCCATGGAATAATGCTGCAAATGCTATTACAGAGTACTGCTGGGCATATAGAAGAGATTCCTTGGTGAATATAGCTAAACATAATACATTGATTCCAGATCATAGCTAGGCATGTGTTTCTCGTGGAATTCTCCTGCAACTGTCATCAGCATGCATTGCTAACCATTTGGCAGACAACGGTTCGTCACAATAGCTAAATATGAACCATTCATTCCAGAGGACACCTAGGCACGAATATTTCCAGGAAGTATCCTCCATATGCCTTTCGAAGGCAGTGCTGGCTATTTGTCAGCGATACCTTTGTTCAAATTGATAAACTTGTGCCTTTCACTCCTCATCTCTGCTAGGGACGAATGTCTCCTGGAATCGTCCTCCGAATGCAAATCGGATAGAGGGCTGGGTATTTGGCAGAGATCCCTTCGGGACAATTGCTAAACGTGAGCCGTTCATTCCAGATTACACCTAGGCACGACTTTCTCCAGGAATTAGCCTCCAAATGCCATTCGGATGACCTGCTGGGCTTTTCTCCGAGTTTCTTTTGTGACAGCGTCTAAAGATGAGAAACTGAATCCAGATAACTGCTAGGGATGAATTTCTCCTCGGATCGTCCTCAAGTTCCATTCGGATGCATTGGTGGCAATTTGGTGGAGATCCGTTCGTGACAATTCCTAAACATGAGATATTCATTACAGGTCATAGCTAACAACGACTCCTTCATTGTATCCTCCTCCTAATGTCATTAGGTGGCACTGCTGGTAATTTGGCAGAGATCCGTTCGTGTCAATTGCTAAACATGAATCATTCATTCCAGAGCATACCACGCACGAATAGCTCCAAAAGCCTTTCACAGGCAGTGCTGGCTATTTGTCAGAGACCCTTTCGTTCACTTTGATACATAGGTGCCTTTCACTCCCTATCTCTGTCAGGGATGAATGTCTCCTGGATCATCCTCCAAAGGCAAATCGGATAGAGAGCTGGGCATTTGGCAGAGATCCTTTCGTGACAATTGCTAAACAAGAAACATTCATTCCAGAGGACCCCTAGGCACGAATATCTCCAGGAAGTATCCTCCATATGCCTTTCGAAGGCAGTACTGTCTATTGGTCAGCGATACCTTCGTTCAAATTGATAAACATGTGCCTTTCACTCCCCATCTCTGCTAGGGACGAATGTCTCCTGGATCGTCCTCCAAAGGCAAATCGGAAAGAGAGCTGGGCATTTGGCAGAGATCCTTTCGTGACAATTGCTAAACATGAAACATTCATTCCATTTCTTAGCTAGTGACGACTTTCCCATGGAATAATGCTGCAAATGCCATTATAGAGTACTGCTGGGCATTGGGCAGACATGCCTTGGTGAATATAGCTAAACATAAGACATTGATTCCAGATCATAGCTAGGCATGTGTTTCTCGTGGAATTCTCCTGCAACTGTCATCAGGATTCATTGCTAGCCAATTGGCAGAGATCCCTTCGTGACAATTGCTAAACGTGAGCCGTTCATTCCAGATTACACCTAGGCACGACTTTCTCCAGGAATTAGCCTCCAAATGCCATTCGGATGACCTGCTGGGCGTTTCTCCGAGTTTCGTTCGTGACAACGTCTAAAGATGAGAAACTGAATCCAGATAACTGCTAGGGATGAATTTCTCCTGGGATCGTCCTCCAAGTGCCATTCGGATGCACTGGTGGCAATTTGGTAGAGATCCGTTCGTGACAATTCCTAAACATGAGAGATTCATTACAGGTCATAGCTAACAACGACTTCTTCATTGTATCCTCCTCCAAATGTTATTAGCATGCACTGCTGGTAATTTGGCAGAGATCGGTTCGTGACAATTGCTAAACATGAAACATTCATTCCATTTCATAGCTAGTGACGGATTTCCCGTAGAATAATGCTGCAAATGCCATTACAGAGTACTGCTGGGAATATGGCAGAGATTCCTTGGTGAATATAGCTGAACATAAGACATTGATTCCAGATCATAGCTAGCCATGTATTTCTCATGGAATTCTCCTGCAACTGTCATTAGGATGCATTGCTAGCCATTTGGCCGTGATTCCTTCCTGAAAATTGCTAAACATGAGCCGTTCATTCCAGACCATACCTAGGCACGACATTCTCCAGGAATTAGCCTCCAAATGCCATTCGGATGACCTGTTCTGCATTTCCCCGAGTTTCGTTTGTGACAGCGCCTAAAGAGGAGAAACTGAATCCATATAACGGCTAGGGATGAATTTCTCCTGGGATCGTCCTCCAAATGCCATTCGGATGCACGGATGGCAATTTGGCACAGACCCATTCGTGTCAATTGCTAAACATGAAACATTCATTCCAGAGCATACCCACGCACGAATAGCTCCAAAAGCCTTTCACAGGCAGTGCTGGCTATTTGTCAGAGACCCTTTCGTTCACTTTGATACATAGGTGCCTTTCACTCCCTATCTCTGTCAGGGATGAATGTCTCCTGGATCATCCTCCAAAGGCAAATCGGATAGAGAGCTGGGCATTTGGCAGAGATCCTTTCGTGACAATTGCTAAACATAAAACATTCATTCCAGAGGACACCTAGGAACGAATATCTGCAGGAAGTATACTCCATATGCCTTTCGAAGGCAGTGCTGTCTATTTGTCAGCGATACCTTCGTTCAAATTGATAAACATGTGCCTTTCACTACCCATCTCTGCTAGGGACGAATGTCTCCTGGATCGTCCTCCAAAGGCAAATCGGAAAGAGAGCAGGGCATTTGGGAGAGATCCTTTCGTGACAATTGCTAAACATGAAACATTCATTCCATTTCTTAGCTAGTGACGAATTTCCCATGGAATAATGCTGCAAATGCTATTACAGAGTACTGCTGGGCATATAGAAGAGATTCCTTGGTGAATATAGCTAAACATAAGACATTGATTCCAGATCATAGCTAGGCATGTGTTTCTCGTGGAATTCTCCTGCAACTGTCATCAGCATGCATTGCTAACCATTTGGCAGACAACGGTTCGTCACAATAGCTAAATATGAACCATTCATTCCAGAGGACACCTATGCACGAATATTTCCAGGTAGTATCCTCCATATGCCTTTCGAAGGCAGTGCTGGCTATTTGTCAGCGATACCTTCGTTCAAATTGATAAACTTGTGCCTTTCACTCCTCATCTCTGCTAGGGACGAATGTCTCCTGGAATCGTCCTCCGAATGCAAATCGGATAGAGGGCTGGGTATTTGGCAGAGATCCCTTCGGGACAATTGCTAAACGTGAGCCGTTCATTCCAGATTACACCTAGGCACGACTTTCTCCAGGAATTAGCCTCCAAATGCCATTCGGATGACCTGCTGGGCTTTTCTCCGAGTTTCTTTTGTGACAGCGTCTAAAGATGAGAAACTGAATCCAGATAACTGCTAGGGATGAATTTCTCCTCGGATCGTCCTCAAGTTCCATTCGGATGCATTGGTGGCAATTTGGTGGAGATCCGTTCGTGACAATTCCTAAACATGAGATATTCATTACAGGTCATAGCTAACAACGACTTCTTCATTGTATCCTCCTCCTAATGTCATTAGGTGGCACTGCTGGTAATTTGGCAGAGATCCGTTCGTGTCAATTGCTAAACATGAATCATTCATTCCAGAGCATACCACGCACGAATAGCTCCAAAAGCCTTTCACAGGCAGTGCTGGCTATTTGTCAGAGACCCTTTCGTTCACTTTGATACATAGGTGCCTTTCACTCCCTATCTCTGTCAGGGATGAATGTCTCCTGGATCATCCTCCAAAGGCAAATCGGATAGAGAGCTGGGCATTTGGCAGAGATCCTTTCGTGACAATTGCTAAACAAGAAACATTCATTCCAGAGGACCCCTAGGCACGAATATCTCCAGGAAGTATCTTCCATATGCCTTTCGAAGGCAGTACTGTCTATTGGTCAGCGATACCTTCGTTCAAATTGATAAACATGTGCCTTTCACTCCCCATCTCTGCTAGGGACGAATGTCTCCTGGATCGTCCTCCAAAGGCAAATCGGAAAGAGAGCTGGGCATTTGGGAGAGATCCTTTCGTGACAATTGCTAAACATGAAACATTCATTCCATTTCTTAGCTAGTGACGAATTTCCCATGGAATAATGCTGCAAATGCTATTACAGAGTACTGCTGGGCATATAGAAGAGATTCCTTGGTGAATATAGCTAAACATAAGACATTGATTCCAGATCATAGCTAGGCATGTGTTTCTCGTGGAATTCTCCTGCAACTGTCATCAGCATGCATTGCTAACCATTTGGCAGACAACGGTTCGTCACAATAGCTAAATATGAACCATTCATTCCAGAGGACACCTAGGCACGAATATTTCCAGGAAGTATCCTCCATATGCCTTTCGAAGGCAGTGCTGGCTATTTGTCAGCGATACCTTCGTTCAAATTGATAAACTTGTGCCTTTCACTCCTCATCTCTGCTAGGGACGAATGTCTCCTGGAATCGTCCTCCGAATGCAAATCGGATAGAGGGCTGGGTATTTGGCAGAGATCCCTTCGGGACAATTGCTAAACGTGAGCCGTTCATTCCAGATTACACCTAGGCACGACTTTCTCCAGGAATTAGCCTCCAAATGCCATTCGGATGACCTGCTGGGCTTTTCTCCGAGTTTCTTTTGTGACAGCGTCTAAAGATGAGAAACTGAATCCAGATAACTGCTAGGGATGAATTTCTCCTCGGATCGTCCTCAAGTTCCATTCGGATGCATTGGTGGCAATTTGGTGGAGATCCGTTCGTGACAATTCCTAAACATGAGATATTCATTACAGGTCATAGCTAACAACGACTTCTTCATTGTATCCTCCTCCTAATGTCATTAGGTGGCACTGCTGGTAATTTGGCAGAGATCCGTTCGTGTCAATTGCTAAACATGAATCATTCATTCCAGAGCATACCACGCACGAATAGCTCCAAAAGCCTTTCACAGGCAGTGCTGGCTATTTGTCAGAGACCCTTTCGTTCACTTTGATACATAGGTGCCTTTCACTCCCTATCTCTGTCAGGGATGAATGTCTCCTGGATCATCCTCCAAAGGCAAATCGGATAGAGAGCTGGGCATTTGGCAGAGATCCTTTCGTGACAATTGCTAAACAAGAAACATTCATTCCAGAGGACCCCTAGGCACGAATATCTCCAGGAAGTATCCTCCATATGCCTTTCGAAGGCAGTACTGTCTATTGGTCAGCGATACCTTCGTTCAAATTGATAAACATGTGCCTTTCACTCCCCATCTCTGCTAGGGACGAATGTCTCCTGGATCGTCCTCCAAAGGCAAATCGGAAAGAGAGCTGGGCATTTGGCAGAGATCCTTTCGTGACAATTGCTAAACATGAAACATTCATTCCATTTCTTAGCTAGTGACGACTTTCCCATGGAATAATGCTGCAAATGCCATTATAGAGTACTGCTGGGCATTGGGCAGACATGCCTTGGTGAATATAGCTAAACATAAGACATTGATTCCAGATCATAGCTAGGCATGTGTTTCTCGTGGAATTCTCCTGCAACTGTCATCAGGATTCATTGCTAGCCAATTGGCAGAGATCCCTTCGTGACAATTGCTAAACGTGAGCCGTTCATTCCAGATTACACCTAGGCACGACTTTCTCCAGGAATTAGCCTCCAAATGCCATTCGGATGACCTGCTGGGCGTTTCTCCGAGTTTCGTTCGTGACAACGTCTAAAGATGAGAAACTGAATCCAGATAACTGCTAGGGATGAATTTCTCCTGGGATCGTCCTCCAAGTGCCATTCGGATGCACTGGTGGCAATTTGGTAGAGATCCGTTCGTGACAATTCCTAAACATGAGAGATTCATTACAGGTCATAGCTAACAACGACTTCTTCATTGTATCCTCCTCCAAATGTTATTAGCATGCACTGCTGGTAATTTGGCAGAGATCTGTTCGTGACAATTGCTAAACATGAAATATTCATTCCATTTCATAGCTAGTGACGGATTTCCCGTAGAATAATGCTGCAAATGCCATTACAGAGTACTGCTGGGAATATGGCAGAGATTCCTTGGTGAATGTAGCTGAACATAAGACACTGATTCCAGATCATAGCTAGGCATGAATTTCTCATGGAATTCTCCTGCAACTGTCATTAGGATGCATTGCTAGCCATTTGGCCGTGATTCCTTCCTGAAAATTGCTAAACATGAGCCGTTCATTCCAGACCATACCTAGGCACGACATTCTCCAGGAATTAGGCTCCAAATGCCATTCGGATGACCTGTTCTGCATTTCCCCGAGTTTCGTTTGTGACAGCGCCTAAAGAGGAGAAACTGAATCCATATAACGGCTAGGGATGAATTTCTCCTGGGATCGTCCTCCAAATGCCATTCGGATGCACGGATGGCAATTTGGCACAGACCCATTCGTGTCAATTGCTAAACATGAAACATTCATTCCAGAGCATACCCACGCACGAATAGCTCCAAAAGCCTTTCACAGGCAGTGCTGGCTATTTGTCAGAGACCCTTTCGTTCACTTTGATACATAGGTGCCTTTCACTCCCTATCTCTGTCAGGGATGAATGTCTCCTGGATCATCCTCCAAAGGCAAATCGGATAGAGAGCTGGGCATTTGGCAGAGATCCTTTCGTGACAATTGCTAAACATAAAACATTCATTCCAGAGGACACCTAGGAACGAATATCTGCAGGAAGTATACTCCATATGCCTTTCGAAGGCAGTGCTGTCTATTTGTCAGCGATACCTTCGTTCAAATTGATAAACATGTGCCTTTCACTACCCATCTCTGCTAGGGACGAATGTCTCCTGGATCGTCCTCCAAAGGCAAATCGGAAAGAGAGCTGGGCATTTGGCAGAGATCCTTTCGTGACAATTGCTAAACAAGAAACATTCATTCCATTTCTTAGCTAGTGACGAATTTCCCATGGAATAATGCTGCAAATGCTATTACAGAGTACTGCTGGGCATATAGAAGAGATTCCTTGGTGAATATAGCTAAACATAAGACATTGATTCCAGATCATAGCTAGGCATGTGTTTCTCGTGGAATTCTCCTGCAACTGTCATCAGCATGCATTGCTAACCATTTGGCAGACAACGGTTCGTCACAATAGCTAAATATGAACCATTCATTCCAGAGGACACCTAGGCACGAATATTTCCAGGAAGTATCCTCCATATGCCTTTCGAAGGCAGTGCTGGCTATTTGTCAGCGATACCTTCGTTCAAATTGATAAACTTGTGCCTTTCACTCCTCATCTCTGCTAGGGACGAATGTCTCCTGGAATCGTCCTCCGAATGCAAATCGGATAGAGGGCTGGGTATTTGGCAGAGATCCCTTCGGGACAATTGCTAAACGTGAGCCGTTCATTCCAGATTACACCTAGGCACGACTTTCTCCAGGAATTAGCCTCCAAATGCCATTCGGATGACCTGCTGGGCTTTTCTCCGAGTTTCTTTTGTGACAGCGTCTAAAGATGAGAAACTGAATCCAGATAACTGCTAGGGATGAATTTCTCCTCGGATCGTCCTCAAGTTCCATTCGGATGCATTGGTGGCAATTTGGTGGAGATCCGTTCGTGACAATTCCTAAACATGAGATATTCATTACAGGTCATAGCTAACAACGACTTCTTCATTGTATCCTCCTCCTAATGTCATTAGGTGGCACTGCTGGTAATTTGGCAGAGATCCGTTCGTGTCAATTGCTAAACATGAATCATTCATTCCAGAGCATACCACGCACGAATAGCTCCAAAAGCCTTTCACAGGCAGTGCTGGCTATTTGTCAGAGACCCTTTCGTTCACTTTGATACATAGGTGCCTTTCACTCCCTATCTCTGTCAGGGATGAATGTCTCCTGGATCATCCTCCAAAGGCAAATCGGATAGAGAGCTGGGCATTTGGCAGAGATCCTTTCGTGACAATTGCTAAACAAGAAACATTCATTCCAGAGGACCCCTAGGCACGAATATCTCCAGGAAGTATCCTCCATATGCCTTTCGAAGGCAGTACTGTCTATTGGTCAGCGATACCTTCGTTCAAATTGATAAACATGTGCCTTTCACTCCCCATCTCTGCTAGGGACGAATGTCTCCTGGATCGTCCTCGAAAGGCAAATCGGAAAGAGAGCTGGGCATTTGGCAGAGATCCTTTCGTGACAATTGCTAAACATGAAACATTCATTCCATTTCTTAGCTAGTGACGACTTTCCCATGGAATAATGCTGCAAATGCCATTATAGAGTACTGCTGGGCATTGGGCAGACATGCCTTGGTGAATATAGCTTAACATAAGACATTGATTCCAGATCATAGCTAGGCATGTGTTTCTCGTGGAATTCTCCTGCAACTGTCATCAGGATTCATTGCTAGTCAATTGGCAGAGATCCCTTCGTGACAATTGCTAAACGTGAGCCGTTCATTCCAGATTACACCTAGGCACGACATTCTCCAGGAATTAGCCTCCAAATGCCATTCGGATGACCTGCTGGGCGTTTCTCCGAGTTTCGTTCGTGACAACGTCTAAAGATGAGAAACTGAATCCAGATAACAGCTAGGGATGAATTTCTCCTGGGATCGTCCTCCAAGTGCCATTCGGATGCACTGGTGGCAATTTGGTAGAGATCCGTTCGTGACAATTCCTAAACATGAGAGATTCATTACAGGTCATAGCTAACAACGACTTCTTCATTGTATCCTCCTCCAAATGTTATTAGCATGCACTGCTGGTAATTTGGCAGAGATCGGTTCGTGACAATTGCTAAACATGAAACATTCATTCCATTTCATAGCTAGTGACGGATTTCCCGTAGAATAATGCTGCAAATGCCATTACAGAGTACTGCTGGGCATATGGCAGAGATTCCTTGGTGAATATAGCTGAACATAAGACATTGATTCCAGATCATAGCTAGGCATGTGTTTCTCGTGGAATTCTCCTGCAACTGTCATCAGCATGCATTGCTAACCATTTGGCAGACAACGGTTCGTCACAATAGCTAAATATGAACCATTCATTCCAGAGGACACCTAGGCACGAATATTTCCAGGAAGTATCCTCCATATGCCTTTCGAAGGCAGTGCTGGCTATTTGTCAGCGATACCTTCGTTCAAATTGATAAACTTGTGCCTTTCACTCCTCATCTCTGCTAGGGACGAATGTCTCCTGGAATCGTCCTCCGAATGCAAATCGGATAGAGGGCTGGGTATTTGGCAGAGATCCCTTCGGGACAATTGCTAAACGTGAGCCGTTCATTCCAGATTACACCTAGGCGCGACTTTCTCCAGGAATTAGCCTCCAAATGCTATTCGGATGACCTGCTGGGCTTTTCTCCGAGTTTCTTTTGTGACAGCGTCTAAAGATGAGAAACTGAATCCAGATAACTGCTAGGGATGAATTTCTCCTCGGATCGTCCTCAAGTTCCATTCGGATGCATTGGTGGCAATTTGGTGGAGATCCGTTCGTGACAATTCCTAAACATGAGATATTCATTACAGGTCATAGCTAACAATGACTTCTTCATTGTATCCTCCTCCTAATGTCATTAGGTGGCACTGCTGGTAATTTGGCAGAGATCCGTTCGTGTCAATTGCTAAACATGAATCATTCATTCCAGAGCATACCACGCACGAATAGCTCCAAAAGCCTTTCACAGGCAGTGCTGGCTATTTGTCAGAGACCCTTTCGTTCACTTTGATACATAGGTGCCGTTCACTCCCTATCTCTGTCAGGGATGAATGTCTCCTGGATCATCCTCCAAAGGCAAATCGGATAGAGAGCTGGGCATTTGGCAGAGATCCTTTCGTGACAATTGCTAAACAAGAAACATTCATTCCAGAGGACCCCTAGGCACGAATATCTCCAGGAAGTATCCTCCATATGCCTTTCGAAGGCAGTACTGTCTATTGGTCAGCGATACCTTCGTTCAAATTGATAAACATGTGCCTTTCACTCCCCATCTCTGCTAGGGACGAATGTCTCCTGGATCGTCCTCCAAAGGCAAATCGGAAAGAGAGCTGGGCATTTGGCAGAGATCCTTTCGTGACAATTGCTAAACATGAAACATTCATTCCATTTCTTAGCTAGTGACGAATTTCCCATGGAATAATGCTGCAAATGCTATTACAGAGTACTGCTGGGCATATAGAAGAGATTCCTTGGTGAATATAGCTAAACATAAGACATTGATTCCAGATCATAGCTAGGCATGTGTTTCTCGTGGAATTCTCCTGCAACTGTCATCAGCATGCATTGCTAACCATTTGGCAGACAACGGTTCGTCACAATAGCTAAATATGAACCATTCATTCCAGAGGACACCTAGGCACGAATATTTCCAGGAAGTATCCTCCATATGCCTTTCGAAGGCAGTGCTGGCTATTTGTCAGCGATACCTTCGTTCAAATTGATAAACTTGTGCCTTTCACTCCTCATCTCTGCTAGGGACGAATGTCTCCTGGAATCGTCCTCCGAATGCAAATCGGATAGAGGGCTGGGTATTTGGCAGAGATCCCTTCGGGACAATTGCTAAACGTGAGCCGTTCATTCCAGATTACACCTAGGCACGACTTTCTCCAGGAATTAGCCTCCAAATGCCATTCGGATGACCTGCTGGGCTTTTCTCCGAGTTTCTTTTGTGACAGCGTCTAAAGATGAGAAACTGAATCCAGATAACTGCTAGGGATGAATTTCTCCTCGGATCGTCCTCAAGTTCCATTCGGATGCATTGGTGGCAATTTGGTGGAGATCCGTTCGTGACAATTCCTAAACATGAGATATTCATTACAGGTCATAGCTAACAACGACTTCTTCATTGTATCCTCCTCCTAATGTCATTAGGTGGCACTGCTGGTAATTTGGCAGAGATCCGTTCGTGTCAATTGCTAAACATGAATCATTCATTCCAGAGCATACCACGCACGAATAGCTCCAAAAGCCTTTCACAGGCAGTGCTGGCTATTTGTCAGAGACCCTTTCGTTCACTTTGATACATAGGTGCCTTTCACTCCCTATCTCTGTCAGGGATGAATGTCTCCTGGATCATCCTCCAAAGGCAAATCGGATAGAGAGCTGGGCATTTGGCAGAGATCCTTTCGTGACAATTGCTAAACAAGAAACATTCATTCCAGAGGACCCCTAGGCACGAATATCTCCAGGAAGTATCCTCCATATGCCTTTCGAAGGCAGTACTGTCCATTGGTCAGCGATACCTTCGTTCAAATTGATAAACATGTGCCTTTCACTACCCATCTCTGCTAGGGACGAATGTCTCCTGGATCGTCCTCCAAAGGCAAATCGGAAAGAGAGCTGGGCATTTGGCAGAGATCCTTTCGTGACAATTGCTAAACATGAAACATTCATTCCATTTCTTAGCTAGTGACGAATTTCCCATGGAATAATGCTGCAAATGCCATTATAGAGTACTGCTGGGCATTGGGCAGACATGCCTTGGTGAATATAGCTAAACATAAGACATTGATTCCAGATCATAGCTAGGCATGTGTTTCTCGTGGAATTCTCCTGCAACTGTCATCAGGATTCATTGCTAGTCAATTGGCAGAGATCCCTTCGTGACATTTGCTAAACGTGAGCCGTTCATTCCAGATTACACCTAGGCACGACTTTCTCCAGGAATTAGCCTCCAAATGCCATTCGGATGACCTGCTGGGCGTTTCTCCGAGTTTCGTTCGTGACAACGTCTAAAGATGAGAAACTGAATCCAGATAACTGCTAGGGATGAATTTCTCCTGGGATCGTCCTCCAAGTGCCATTCGGATGCACTGGTGGCAATTTGGTAGAGATCCGCTCGTGACAATTCCTAAACATGAGAGATTCATTACAGGTCATAGCTAACAACGACTTCTTCATTGTATCCTCCTCCAAATGTTATTAGCATGCACTGCTGGTAATTTGGCAGAGATCGGTTCGTGACAATTGCTAAACATGAAACATTCATTCCATTTCATAGCTAGTGACGGATTTCCCGTAGAATAATGCTGCAAATGCCATTACAGAGTACTGCTGGGAATATGGCAGAGATTCCTTGGTGAATATAGCTAAACATAAGACATTGATTCCAGATCATAGCTAGGCATGAATTTCTCATGGAATTCTCCTGCAACTGTCATTAGGATGCATTGCTAGCCATTTGGCCGTGATTCCTTCCTGAAAATTGCTAAACATGAGCCGTTCATTCCAGACCATACCTAGGCACGACATTCTCCAGGAATTAGCCTCCAAATGCCATTCGGATGACCTGTTCTGCATTTCCCCGAGTTTCGTTTGTGACAGCGCCTAAAGAGGAGAAACTGAATCCATATAACGGCTAGGGATGAATTTCTCCTGGGATCGTCCTCCAAATGCCATTCGGATGCACGGATGGCAATTTGGCACAGACCCATTCGTGTCAATTGCTAAACATGAAACATTCATTCCAGAGCATACCCACGCACGAATAGCTCCAAAAGCCTTTCACAGGCAGTGCTGGCTATTTGTCAGAGACCCTTTCGTTCACTTTGATACATAGGTGCCTTTCACTCCCTATCTGTGTCAGGGATGAATGTCTCCTGGATCATCCTCCAAAGGCAAATCGGATAGAGAGCTGGGCATTTGGCAGAGATCCTTTCGTGACAATTGCTAAACATAAAACATTCATTCCAGAGGACACCTAGGAACGAATATCTGCAGGAAGTATACTCCATATGCCTTTCGAAGGCAGTGCTGTCTATTTGTCAGCGATACCTTCGTTCAAATTGATAAACATGTGCCTTTCACTCCCCATCTCTGCTAGGGACGAATGTCTCCTGGATCGTCCTCCAAAGGCAAATCGGAAAGAGAGCTGGGCATTTGGGAGAGATCCTTTCGTGACAATTGCTAAACATGAAACATTCATTCCATTTCTTAGCTAGTGACGAATTTCCCATGGAATAATGCTGCAAATGCTATTACAGAGTACTGCTGGGCATATAGAAGAGATTCCTTGGTGAATATAGCTAAACATAAGACATTGATTCCAGATCATAGCTAGGCATGTGTTTCTCGTGGAATTCTCCTGCAACTGTCATCAGCATGCATTGCTAACCATTTGGCAGACAACGGTTCGTCACAATAGCTAAATATGAACCATTCATTCCAGAGGACACCTAGGCACGAATATTTCCAGGAAGTATCCTCCATATGCCTTTCGAAGGCAGTGCTGGCTATTTGTCAGCGATACCTTCGTTCTAATTGATAAACTTGTGCCTTTCACTCCTCATCTCTGCTAGGGACGAATGTCTCCTGGAATCGTCCTCCGAATGCAAATCGGATAGAGGGCTGGGTATTTGGCAGAGATCCCTTCGGGACAATTGCTAAACGTGAGCCGTTCATTCCAGATTACACCTAGGCACGACTTTCTCCAGGAATTAGCCTCCAAATGCCATTCGGATGACCTGCTGGGCTTTTCTCCGAGTTTCTTTTGTGACAGCGTCTAAAGATGAGAAACTGAATCCAGATAACTGCTAGGGATGAATTTCTCCTCGGATCGTCCTCAAGTTCCATTCGGATGCATTGGTGGCAATTTGGTGGAGATCCGTTCGTGACAATTCCTAAACATGAGATATTCATTACAGGTCATAGCTAACAACGACTTCTTCATTGTATCCTCCTCCTAATGTCATTAGGTGGCACTGCTGGTAATTTGGCAGAGATCCGTTCGTGTCAATTGCTAAACATGAATCATTCATTCCAGAGCATACCACGCACGAATAGCTCCAAAAGCCTTTCACAGGCAGTGCTGGCTATTTGTCAGAGACCCTTTCGTTCACTTTGATACATAGGTGCCTTTCACTCCCTATCTCTGTCAGGGATGAATGTCTCCTGGATCATCCTCCAAAGGCAAATCGGATAGAGAGCTGGGCATTTGGCAGAGATCCTTTCGTGACAATTGCTAAACAAGAAACATTCATTCCAGAGGACCCCTAGGCACGAATATCTCCAGGAAGTATCCTCCATATGCCTTTCGAAGGCAGTACTGTCTATTGGTCAGCGATACCTTCGTTCAAATTGATAAACATGTGCCTTTCACTCCCCATCTCTGCTAGGGACGAATGTCTCCTGGATCGTCCTCCAAAGGCAAATCGGAAAGAGAGCTGGGCATTTGGGAGAGATCCTTTCGTGACAATTGCTAAACATGAAACATTCATTCCATTTCTTAGCTAGTGACGAATTTCCCATGGAATAATGCTGCAAATGCTATTACAGAGTACTGCTGGGCATATAGAAGAGATTCCTTGGTGAATATAGCTAAACATAAGACATTGATTCCAGATCATAGCTAGGCATGTGTTTCTCGTGGAATTCTCCTGCAACTGTCATCAGCATGCATTGCTAACCATTTGGCAGACAACGGTTCGTCACAATAGCTAAATATGAACCATTCATTCCAGAGGACACCTAGGCACGAATATTTCCAGGAAGTATCCTCCATATGCCTTTCGAAGGCAGTGCTGGCTATTTGTCAGCGATACCTTCGTTCAAATTGATAAACTTGTGCCTTTCACTCCTCATCTCTGCTAGGGACGAATGTCTCCTGGAATCGTCCTCCGAATGCAAATCGGATAGAGGGCTGGGTATTTGGCAGAGATCCCTTCGGGACAATTGCTAAACGTGAGCCGTTCATTCCAGATTACACCTAGGCACGACTTTCTCCAGGAATTAGCCTCCAAATGCCATTCGGATGACCTGCTGGGCTTTTCTCCGAGTTTCTTTTGTGACAGCGTCTAAAGATGAGAAACTGAATCCAGATAACTGCTAGGGATGAATTTCTCCTCGGATCGTCCTCAAGTTCCATTCGGATGCATTGGTGGCAATTTGGTGGAGATCCGTTCGTGACAATTCCTAAACATGAGATATTCATTACAGGTCATAGCTAACAACGACTTCTTCATTGTATCCTCCTCCTAATGTCATTAGGTGGCACTGCTGGTAATTTGGCAGAGATCCGTTCGTGTCAATTGCTAAACATGAATCATTCATTCCAGAGCATACCACGCACGAATAGCTCCAAAAGCCTTTCACAGGCAGTGCTGGCTATTTGTCAGAGACCCTTTCGTTCACTTTGATACATAGGTGCCTTTCACTCCCTATCTCTGTCAGGGATGAATGTCTCCTGGATCATCCTCCAAAGGCAAATCGGATAGAGAGCTGGGCATTTGGCAGAGATCCTTTCGTGACAATTGCTAAACAAGAAACATTCATTCCAGAGGACCCCTAGGCACGAATATCTCCAGGAAGTATCCTCCATATGCCTTTCGAAGGCAGTACTGTCTATTGGTCAGCGATACCTTCGTTCAAATTGATAAACATGTGCCTTTCACTCCCCATCTCTGCTAGGGACGAATGTCTCCTGGATCGTCCTCCAAAGGCAAATCGGAAAGAGAGCTGGGCATTTGGCAGAGATCCTTTCGTGACAATTGCTAAACATGAAACATTCATTCCATTTCTTAGCTAGTGACGAATTTCCCATGGAATAATGCTGCAAATGCTATTACAGAGTACTGCTGGGCATATAGAAGAGATTCCTTGGTGAATATAGCTAAACATAAGACATTGATTCCAGATCATAGCTAGGCATGTGTTTCTCGTGGAATTCTCCTGCAACTGTCATCAGCATGCATTGCTAACCATTTGGCAGACAACGGTTCGTCACAATAGCTAAATATGAACCATTCATTCCAGAGGACACCTAGGCACGAATATTTCCAGGAAGTATCCTCCATATGCCTTTCGAAGGCAGTGCTGGCTATTTGTCAGCGATACCTTCGTTCAAATTGATAAACTTGTGCCTTTCACTCCTCATCTCTGCTAGGGACGAATGTCTCCTGGAATCGTCCTCCGAATGCAAATCGGATAGAGGGCTGGGTATTTGGCAGAGATCCCTTCGGGACAATTGCTAAACGTGAGCCGTTCATTCCAGATTACACCTAGGCGCGACTTTCTCCAGGAATTAGCCTCCAAATGCTATTCGGATGACCTGCTGGGCTTTTCTCCGAGTTTCTTTTGTGACAGCGTCTAAAGATGAGAAACTGAATCCAGATAACTGCTAGGGATGAATTTCTCCTCGGATCGTCCTCAAGTTCCATTCGGATGCATTGGTGGCAATTTGGTGGAGATCCGTTCGTGACAATTCCTAAACATGAGATATTCATTACAGGTCATAGCTAACAATGACTTCTTCATTGTATCCTCCTCCTAATGTCATTAGGTGGCACTGCTGGTAATTTGGCAGAGATCCGTTCGTGTCAATTGCTAAACATGAATCATTCATTCCAGAGCATACCACGCACGAATAGCTCCAAAAGCCTTTCACAGGCAGTGCTGGCTATTTGTCAGAGACCCTTTCGTTCACTTTGATACATAGGTGCCGTTCACTCCCTATCTCTGTCAGGGATGAATGTCTCCTGGATCATCCTCCAAAGGCAAATCGGATAGAGAGCTGGGCATTTGGCAGAGATCCTTTCGTGACAATTGCTAAACAAGAAACATTCATTCCAGAGGACCCCTAGGCACGAATATCTCCAGGAAGTATCCTCCATATGCCTTTCGAAGGCAGTACTGTCTATTGGTCAGCGATACCTTCGTTCAAATTGATAAACATGTGCCTTTCACTCCCCATCTCTGCTAGGGACGAATGTCTCCTGGATCGTCCTCCAAAGGCAAATCGGAAAGAGAGCTGGGCATTTGGCAGAGATCCTTTCGTGACAATTGCTAAACATGAAACATTCATTCCATTTCTTAGCTAGTGACGAATTTCCCATGGAATAATGCTGCAAATGCTATTACAGAGTACTGCTGGGCATATAGAAGAGATTCCTTGGTGAATATAGCTAAACATAAGACATTGATTCCAGATCATAGCTAGGCATGTGTTTCTCGTGGAATTCTCCTGCAACTGTCATCAGCATGCATTGCTAACCATTTGGCAGACAACGGTTCGTCACAATAGCTAAATATGAACCATTCATTCCAGAGGACACCTAGGCACGAATATTTCCAGGAAGTATCCTCCATATGCCTTTCGAAGGCAGTGCTGGCTATTTGTCAGCGATACCTTCGTTCAAATTGATAAACTTGTGCCTTTCACTCCTCATCTCTGCTAGGGACGAATGTCTCCTGGAATCGTCCTCCGAATGCAAATCGGATAGAGGGCTGGGTATTTGGCAGAGATCCCTTCGGGACAATTGCTAAACGTGAGCCGTTCATTCCAGATTACACCTAGGCACGACTTTCTCCAGGAATTAGCCTCCAAATGCCATTCGGATGACCTGCTGGGCTTTTCTCCGAGTTTCTTTTGTGACAGCGTCTAAAGATGAGAAACTGAATCCAGATAACTGCTAGGGATGAATTTCTCCTCGGATCGTCCTCAAGTTCCATTCGGATGCATTGGTGGCAATTTGGTGGAGATCCGTTCGTGACAATTCCTAAACATGAGATATTCATTACAGGTCATAGCTAACAACGACTTCTTCATTGTATCCTCCTCCTAATGTCATTAGGTGGCACTGCTGGTAATTTGGCAGAGATCCGTTCGTGTCAATTGCTAAACATGAATCATTCATTCCAGAGCATACCACGCACGAATAGCTCCAAAAGCCTTTCACAGGCAGTGCTGGCTATTTGTCAGAGACCCTTTCGTTCACTTTGATACATAGGTGCCTTTCACTCCCTATCTCTGTCAGGGATGAATGTCTCCTGGATCATCCTCCAAAGGCAAATCGGATAGAGAGCTGGGCATTTGGCAGAGATCCTTTCGTGACAATTGCTAAACAAGAAACATTCATTCCAGAGGACCCCTAGGCACGAATATCTCCAGGAAGTATCCTCCATATGCCTTTCGAAGGCAGTACTGTCCATTGGTCAGCGATACCTTCGTTCAAATTGATAAACATGTGCCTTTCACTACCCATCTCTGCTAGGGACGAATGTCTCCTGGATCGTCCTCCAAAGGCAAATCGGAAAGAGAGCTGGGCATTTGGCAGAGATCCTTTCGTGACAATTGCTAAACATGAAACATTCATTCCATTTCTTAGCTAGTGACGAATTTCCCATGGAATAATGCTGCAAATGCCATTATAGAGTACTGCTGGGCATTGGGCAGACATGCCTTGGTGAATATAGCTAAACATAAGACATTGATTCCAGATCATAGCTAGGCATGTGTTTCTCGTGGAATTCTCCTGCAACTGTCATCAGGATTCATTGCTAGTCAATTGGCAGAGATCCCTTCGTGACATTTGCTAAACGTGAGCCGTTCATTCCAGATTACACCTAGGCACGACTTTCTCCAGGAATTAGCCTCCAAATGCCATTCGGATGACCTGCTGGGCGTTTCTCCGAGTTTCGTTCGTGACAACGTCTAAAGATGAGAAACTGAATCCAGATAACTGCTAGGGATGAATTTCTCCTGGGATCGTCCTCCAAGTGCCATTCGGATGCACTGGTGGCAATTTGGTAGAGATCCGCTCGTGACAATTCCTAAACATGAGAGATTCATTACAGGTCATAGCTAACAACGACTTCTTCATTGTATCCTCCTCCAAATGTTATTAGCATGCACTGCTGGTAATTTGGCAGAGATCGGTTCGTGACAATTGCTAAACATGAAACATTCATTCCATTTCATAGCTAGTGACGGATTTCCCGTAGAATAATGCTGCAAATGCCATTACAGAGTACTGCTGGGAATATGGCAGAGATTCCTTGGTGAATATAGCTAAACATAAGACATTGATTCCAGATCATAGCTAGGCATGAATTTCTCATGGAATTCTCCTGCAACTGTCATTAGGATGCATTGCTAGCCATTTGGCCGTGATTCCTTCCTGAAAATTGCTAAACATGAGCCGTTCATTCCAGACCATACCTAGGCACGACATTCTCCAGGAATTAGCCTCCAAATGCCATTCGGATGACCTGTTCTGCATTTCCCCGAGTTTCGTTTGTGACAGCGCCTAAAGAGGAGAAACTGAATCCATATAACGGCTAGGGATGAATTTCTCCTGGGATCGTCCTCCAAATGCCATTCGGATGCACGGATGGCAATTTGGCACAGACCCATTCGTGTCAATTGCTAAACATGAAACATTCATTCCAGAGCATACCCACGCACGAATAGCTCCAAAAGCCTTTCACAGGCAGTGCTGGCTATTTGTCAGAGACCCTTTCGTTCACTTTGATACATAGGTGCCTTTCACTCCCTATCTCTGTCAGGGATGAATGTCTCCTGGATCATCCTCCAAAGGCAAATCGGATAGAGAGCTGGGCATTTGGCAGAGATCCTTTCGTGACAATTGCTAAACATAAAACATTCATTCCAGAGGACACCTAGGAACGAATATCTGCAGGAAGTATACTCCATATGCCTTTCGAAGGCAGTGCTGTCTATTTGTCAGCGATACCTTCGTTCAAATTGATAAACATGTGCCTTTCACTACCCATCTCTGCTAGGGACGAATGTCTCCTGGATCGTCCTCCAAAGGCAAATCGGAAAGAGAGCTGGGCATTTGGGAGAGATCCTTTCGTGACAATTGCTAAACATGAAACATTCATTCCATTTCTTAGCTAGTGACGAATTTCCCATGGAATAATGCTGCAAATGCTATTACAGAGTACTGCTGGGCATATAGAAGAGATTCCTTGGTGAATATAGCTAAACATAAGACATTGATTCCAGATCATAGCTAGGCATGTGTTTCTCGTGGAATTCTCCTGCAACTGTCATCAGCATGCATTGCTAACCATTTGGCAGACAACGGTTCGTCACAATAGCTAAATATGAACCATTCATTCCAGAGGACACCTAGGCACGAATATTTCCAGGAAGTATCCTCCATATGCCTTTCGAAGGCAGTGCTGGCTATTTGTCAGCGATACCTTCGTTCAAATTGATAAACTTGTGCCTTTCACTCCTCATCTCTGCTAGGGACGAATGTCTCCTGGAATCGTCCTCCGAATGCAAATCGGATAGAGGGCTGGGTATTTGGCAGAGATCCCTTCGGGACAATTGCTAAACGTGAGCCGTTCATTCCAGATTACACCTAGGCACGACTTTCTCCAGGAATTAGCCTCCAAATGCCATTCGGATGACCTGCTGGGCTTTTCTCCGAGTTTCTTTTGTGACAGCGTCTAAAGATGAGAAACTGAATCCAGATAACTGCTAGGGATGAATTTCTCCTCGGATCGTCCTCAAGTTCCATTCGGATGCATTGGTGGCAATTTGGTGGAGATCCGTTCGTGACAATTCCTAAACATGAGATATTCATTACAGGTCATAGCTAACAACGACTTCTTCATTGTATCCTCCTCCTAATGTCATTAGGTGGCACTGCTGGTAATTTGGCAGAGATCCGTTCGTGTCAATTGCTAAACATGAATCATTCATTCCAGAGCATACCACGCACGAATAGCTCCAAAAGCCTTTCACAGGCAGTGCTGGCTATTTGTCAGAGACCCTTTCGTTCACTTTGATACATAGGTGCCTTTCACTCCCTATCTCTGTCAGGGATGAATGTCTCCTGGATCATCCTCCAAAGGCAAATCGGATAGAGAGCTGGGCATTTGGCAGAGATCCTTTCGTGACAATTGCTAAACAAGAAACATTCATTCCAGAGGACCCCTAGGCACGAATATCTCCAGGAAGTATCCTCCATATGCCTTTCGAAGGCAGTACTGTCTATTGGTCAGCGATACCTTCGTTCAAATTGATAAACATGTGCCTTTCACTCCCCATCTCTGCTAGGGACGAATGTCTCCTGGATCGTCCTCCAAAGGCAAATCGGAAAGAGAGCTGGGCATTTGGCAGAGATCCTTTCGTGACAATTGCTAAACATGAAACATTCATTCCATTTCTTAGCTAGTGACGAATTTCCCATGGAATAATGCTGCAAATGCTATTACAGAGTACTGCTGGGCATATAGAAGAGATTCCTTGGTGAATATAGCTAAACATAAGACATTGATTCCAGATCATAGCTAGGCATGTGTTTCTCGTGGAATTCTCCTGCAACTGTCATCAGCATGCATTGCTAACCATTTGGCAGACAACGGTTCGTCACAATAGCTAAATATGAACCATTCATTCCAGAGGACACCTAGGCACGAATATTTCCAGGAAGTATCCTCCATATGCCTTTCGAAGGCAGTGCTGGCTATTTGTCAGCGATACCTTCGTTCAAATTGATAAACTTGTGCCTTTCACTCCTCATCTCTGCTAGGGACGAATGTCTCCTGGAATCGTCCTCCGAATGCAAATCGGATAGAGGGCTGGGTATTTGGCAGAGATCCCTTCGGGACAATTGCTAAACGTGAGCCGTTCATTCCAGATTACACCTAGGCGCGACTTTCTCCAGGAATTAGCCTCCAAATGCTATTCGGATGACCTGCTGGGCTTTTCTCCGAGTTTCTTTTGTGACAGCGTCTAAAGATGACAAACTGAATCCAGATAACTGCTAGGGATGAATTTCTCCTCGGATCGTCCTCAAGTTCCATTCGGATGCATTGGTGGCAATTTGGTGGAGATCCGTTCGTGACAATTTCTAAACATGAGATATTCATTACAGGTCATAGCTAACAACGACTTCTTCATTGTATCCTCCTCCTAATGTCATTAGGTGGCACTGCTGGTAATTTGGCAGAGATCCGTTCGTGTCAATTGCTAAACATGAATCATTCATTCCAGAGCATACCACGCACGAATAGCTCCAAAAGCCTTTCACAGGCAGTGCTGGCTATTTGTCAGAGACCCTTTCGTTCTCTTTGATACATAGGTGCCTTTCACTCCCTATCTCTGTCAGGGATGAATGTCTCCTGGATCATCCTCCAAAGGCAAATCGGATAGAGAGCTGGGCATTTGGCAGAGATCCTTCCGTGACAATTGCTAAACAAGAAACATTCATTCCAGAGGACCCCTAGGCACGAATATCTCCAGGAAGTATCCTCCATATGCCTTTCGAAGGCAGTACTGTCTATTGGTCAGCGATACCTTCGTTCAAATTGATAAACATGTGCCTTTCACTCCCCATCTCTGCTAGGGACGAATGTCTCCTGGATCGTCCTCCAAAGGCAAATCGGAAAGAGAGCTGGGCATTTGGCAGAGATCCTTTCGTGACAATTGCTAAACATGAAACATTCATTCCATTTCTTAGCTAGTGACGACTTTCCCATGGAATAATGCTGCAAATGCCATTATAGAGTACTGCTGGGCATTGGGCAGACATGCCTTGGTGAATATAGCTAAACATAAGACATTGATTCCAGATCATAGCTAGGCATGTGTTTCTCGTGGAATTCTCCTGCAACTGTCATCAGGATTCATTGCTAGCCAATTGGCAGAGATCCCTTCGTGACAATTGCTAAACGTGAGCCGTTCATTCCAGATTACACCTAGGCACGACTTTCTCCAGGAATTAGCCTCCAAATGCCATTCGGATGACCTGCTGGGCGTTTCTCCGAGTTTCGTTCGTGACAACGTCTAAAGATGAGAAACTGAATCCAGATAACTGCTAGGGATGAATTTCTCCTGGGATCGTCCTCCAAGTGCCATTCGGATGCACTGGTGGCAATTTGGTAGAGATCCGTTCGTGACAATTCCTAAACATGAGAGATTCATTACAGGTCATAGCTAACAACGACTTCTTCATTGTATCCTCCTCCAAATGTTATTAGCATGCACTGCTGGTAATTTGGCAGAGATCGGTTCGTGACAATTGCTAAACATGAAACATTCATTCCATTTCATAGCTAGTGACGGATTTCCCGTAGAATAATGCTGCAAATGCCATTACAGAGTACTGCTGGGAATATGGCAGAGATTCCTTGGTGAATATAGCTGAACATAAGACATTGATTCCAGATCATAGCTAGGCATGAATTTCTCATGGAATTCTCCTGCAACTGTCATTAGGATGCATTGCTAGCCATTTGGCCGTGATTCCTTCCTGAAAATTGCTAAACATGAGCCGTTCATTGCAGACCATACCTAGGCACGACATTCTCCAGGAATTAGCCTCCAAATGCCATTCGGATGACCTGTTCTGCATTTCCCCGAGTTTCGTTTGTGACAGCGCCTAAAGAGGAGAAACTGAATCCATATAACGGCTAGGGATGAATTTCTCCTGGGATCGTCCTCCAAATGCCATTCGGATGCACGGATGGCAATTTGGCACAGACCCATTCGTGTCAATTGCTAAACATGAAACATTCATTCCAGAGCATACCCACGCACGAATAGCTCAAAAAGCCTTTCACAGGCAGTGCTGGCTATTTGTCAGAGACCCTTTCGTTCACTTTGATACATAGGTGCCTTTCACTCCCTATCTCTGTCAGGGATGAATGTCTCCTGGATCATCCTCCAAAGGCAAATCGGATAGAGAGCTGGGCATTTGGCAGAGATCCTTTCGTGACAATTGCTAAACATAAAACATTCATTCCAGAGGACACCTAGGAACGAATATCTGCAGGAAGTATACTCCATATGCCTTTCGAAGGCAGTGCTGTCTATTTGTCAGCGATACCTTCGTTCAAATTGATAAACATGTGCCTTTCACTCCCCATCTCTGCTAGGGACGAATGTCTCCTGGATCGTCCTCCAAAGGCAAATCGGAAAGAGAGCTGGGCATTTGGGAGAGATCCTTTCGTGACAATTGCTAAACATGAAACATTCATTCCATTTCTTAGCTAGTGACGAATTTCCCATGGAATAATGCTGCAAATGCTATTACAGAGTACTGCTGGGCATATAGAAGAGATTCCTTGGTGAATATAGCTAAACATAAGACATTGATTCCAGATCATAGCTAGGCATGTGTTTCTCGTGGAATTCTCCTGCAACTGTCATCAGCATGCATTGCTAACCATTTGGCAGACAACGGTTCGTCACAATAGCTAAATATGAACCATTCATTCCAGAGGACACCTAGGCACGAATATTTCCAGGAAGTATCCTCCATATGCCTTTCGAAGGCAGTGCTGGCTATTTGTCAGCGATACCTTCGTTCAAATTGATAAACTTGTGCCTTTCACTCCTCATCTCTGCTAGGGACGAATGTCTCCTGGAATCGTCCTCCGAATGCAAATCGGATAGAGGGCTGGGTATTTGGCAGAGATCCCTTCGGGACAATTGCTAAACGTGAGCCGTTCATTCCAGATTACACCTAGGCACGACTTTCTCCAGGAATTAGCCTCCAAATGCCATTCGGATGACCTGCTGGGCTTTTCTCCGAGTTTCTTTTGTGACAGCGTCTAAAGATGAGAAACTGAATCCAGATAACTGCTAGGGATGAATTTCTCCTCGGATCGTCCTCAAGTTCCATTCGGATGCATTGGTGGCAATTTGGTGGAGATCCGTTCGTGACAATTCCTAAACATGAGATATTCATTACAGGTCATAGCTAACAACGACTTCTTCATTGTATCCTCCTCCTAATGTCATTAGGTGGCACTGCTGGTAATTTGGCAGAGATCCGTTCGTGTCAATTGCTAAACATGAATAATTCATTCCAGAGCATACCCACGCACGAATAGCTCCAAAAGCCTTTCACAGGCAGTGCTGGCTATTTGTCAGAGACCCTTTCGTTCACTTTGATACATAGGTGCCTTTCACTCCCTATCTCTGTCAGGGATGAATGTCTCCTGGATCATCCTCCAAAGGCAAATCGGATAGAGAGCTGGGCATTTGGCAGAGATCCTTTCGTGACAATTGCTAAACAAGAAACATTCATTCCAGAGGACCCCTAGGCACGAATATCTCCAGGAAGTATCCTCCATATGCCTTTCGAAGGCAGTACTGTCTACTGGTCAGCGATACCTTCGTTCAAATTGATAAACATGTGCCTTTCACTCCCCATCTCTGCTAGGGACGAATGTCTCCTGGATCGTCCTCCAAAGGCAAATCGGAAAGAGAGCTGGGCATTTGGCAGAGATCCTTTCGTGACAATTGCTAAACATGAAACATTCATTCCATTTCTTAGCTAGTGACGAATTTCCCATGGAATAATGCTGCAAATGCTATTACAGAGTACTGCTGGGCATATAGAAGAGATTCCTTGGTGAATATAGCTAAACATAATACATTGATTCCAGATCATAGCTAGGCATGTGTTTCTCGTGGAATTCTCCTGCAACTGTCATCAGCATGCATTGCTAACCATTTGGCAGACAACGGTTCGTCACAATAGCTAAATATGAACCATTCATTCCAGAGGACACCTAGGCACGAATATTTCCAGGAAGTATCCTCCATATGCCTTTCGAAGGCAGTGCTGGCTATTTGTCAGCGATACCTTCGTTCAAATTGATAAACTTGTGCCTTTCACTCCTCATCTCTGCTAGGGACGAATGTCTCCTGGAATCGTCCTCCGAATGCAAATCGGATAGAGGGCTGGGTATTTGGCAGAGATCCCTTCGGGACAATTGCTAAACGTGAGCCGTTCATTCCAGATTACACCTAGGCACGACTTTCTCCAGGAATTAGCCTCCAAATGCCATTCGGATGACCTGCTGGGCTTTTCTCCGAGTTTCTTTTGTGACAGCGTCTAAAGATGAGAAACTGAATCCAGATAACTGCTAGGGATGAATTTCTCCTCGGATCGTCCTCAAGTTCCATTCGGATGCATTGGTGGCAATTTGGTGGAGATCCGTTCGTGACAATTCCTAAACATGAGATATTCATTACAGGTCATAGCTAACAACGACTTCTTCATTGTATCCTCCTCCTAATGTCATTAGGTGGCACTGCTGGTAATTTGGCAGAGATCCGTTCGTGTCAATTGCTAAACATGAATCATTCATTCCAGAGCATACCACGCACGAATAGCTCCAAAAGCCTTTCACAGGCAGTGCTGGCTATTTGTCAGAGACCCTTTCGTTCACTTTGATACATAGGTGCCTTTCACTCCCTATCTCTGTCAGGGATGAATGTCTCCTGGATCATCCTCGAAAGGCAAATCGGATAGAGAGCTGGGCATTTGGCAGAGATCCTTTCGTGACAATTGCTAAACAAGAAACATTCATTCCAGAGGACCCCTAGGCACGAATATCTCCAGGAAGTATCCTCCATATGCCTTTCGAAGGCAGTACTGTCTATTGGTCAGCGATACCTTCGTTCAAATTGATAAACATGTGCCTTTCACTCCCCATCTCTGCTAGGGACGAATGTCTCCTGGATCGTCCTCCAAAGGCAAATCGGAAAGAGAGCTGGGCATTTGGCAGAGATCCTTTCGTGACAATTGCTAAACATGAAACATTCATTCCATTTCTTAGCTAGTGACGAATTTCCCATGGAATAATGCTGCAAATGCTATTACAGAGTACTGCTGGGCATATAGAAGAGATTCCTTGGTGAATATAGCTAAACATAAGACATTGATTCCAGATCATAGCTAGGCATGTGTTTCTCGTGGAATTCTCCTGCAACTGTCATCAGCATGCATTGCTAACCATTTGGCAGACAACGGTTCGTCACAATAGCTAAATATGAACCATTCATTCCAGAGGACACCTAGGCACGAATATTTCCAGGAAGTATCCTCCATATGCCTTTCGAAGGCAGTGCTGGCTATTTGTCAGCGATACCTTCGTTCAAATTGATAAACTTGTGCCTTTCACTCCTCATCTCTGCTAGGGACGAATGTCTCCTGGAATCGTCCTCCGAATGCAAATCGGATAGAGGGCTGGGTATTTGGCAGAGATCCCTTCGGGACAATTGCTAAACGTGAGCCGTTCATTCCAGATTACACCTAGGCGCGACTTTCTCCAGGAATTAGCCTCCAAATGCTATTCGGATGACCTGCTGGGCTTTTCTCCGAGTTTCTTTTGTGACAGCGTCTAAAGATGACAAACTGAATCCAGATAACTGCTAGGGATGAATTTCTCCTCGGATCGTCCTCAAGTTCCATTCGGATGCATTGGTGGCAATTTGGTGGAGATCCGTTCGTGACAATTTCTAAACATGAGATATTCATTACAGGTCATAGCTAACAACGACTTCTTCATTGTATCCTCCTCCTAATGTCATTAGGTGGCACTGCTGGTAATTTGGCAGAGATCCGTTCGTGTCAATTGCTAAACATGAATCATTCATTCCAGAGCATACCACGCACGAATAGCTCCAAAAGCCTTTCACAGGCAGTGCTGGCTATTTGTCAGAGACCCTTTCGTTCTCTTTGATACATAGGTGCCTTTCACTCCCTATCTCTGTCAGGGATGAATGTCTCCTGGATCATCCTCCAAAGGCAAATCGGATAGAGAGCTGGGCATTTGGCAGAGATCCTTCCGTGACAATTGCTAAACAAGAAACATTCATTCCAGAGGACCCCTAGGCACGAATATCTCCAGGAAGTATCCTCCATATGCCTTTCGAAGGCAGTACTGTCTATTGGTCAGCGATACCTTCGTTCAAATTGATAAACATGTGCCTTTCACTCCCCATCTCTGCTAGGGACGAATGTCTCCTGGATCGTCCTCCAAAGGCAAATCGGAAAGAGAGCTGGGCATTTGGCAGAGATCCTTTCGTGACAATTGCTAAACATGAAACATTCATTCCATTTCTTAGCTAGTGACGACTTTCCCATGGAATAATGCTGCAAATGCCATTATAGAGTACTGCTGGGCATTGGGCAGACATGCCTTGGTGAATATAGCTAAACATAAGACATTGATTCCAGATCATAGCTAGGCATGTGTTTCTCGTGGAATTCTCCTGCAACTGTCATCAGGATTCATTGCTAGCCAATTGGCAGAGATCCCTTCGTGACAATTGCTAAACGTGAGCCGTTCATTCCAGATTACACCTAGGCACGACTTTCTCCAGGAATTAGCCTCCAAATGCCATTCGGATGACCTGCTGGGCGTTTCTCCGAGTTTCGTTCGTGACAACGTCTAAAGATGAGAAACTGAATCCAGATAACTGCTAGGGATGAATTTCTCCTGGGATCGTCCTCCAAGTGCCATTCGGATGCACTGGTGGCAATTTGGTAGAGATCCGTTCGTGACAATTCCTAAACATGAGAGATTCATTACAGGTCATAGCTAACAACGACTTCTTCATTGTATCCTCCTCCAAATGTTATTAGCATGCACTGCTGGTAATTTGGCAGAGATCGGTTCGTGACAATTGCTAAACATGAAACATTCATTCCATTTCATAGCTAGTGACGGATTTCCCGTAGAATAATGCTGCAAATGCCATTACAGAGTACTGCTGGGAATATGGCAGAGATTCCTTGGTGAATATAGCTGAACATAAGACATTGATTCCAGATCATAGCTAGGCATGAATTTCTCATGGAATTCTCCTGCAACTGTCATTAGGATGCATTGCTAGCCATTTGGCCGTGATTCCTTCCTGAAAATTGCTAAACATGAGCCGTTCATTGCAGACCATACCTAGGCACGACATTCTCCAGGAATTAGCCTCCAAATGCCATTCGGATGACCTGTTCTGCATTTCCCCGAGTTTCGTTTGTGACAGCGCCTAAAGAGGAGAAACTGAATCCATATAACGGCTAGGGATGAATTTCTCCTGGGATCGTCCTCCAAATGCCATTCGGATGCACGGATGGCAATTTGGCACAGACCCATTCGTGTCAATTGCTAAACATGAAACATTCATTCCAGAGCATACCCACGCACGAATAGCTCAAAAAGCCTTTCACAGGCAGTGCTGGCTATTTGTCAGAGACCCTTTCGTTCACTTTGATACATAGGTGCCTTTCACTCCCTATCTGTGTCAGGGATGAATGTCTCCTGGATCATCCTCCAAAGGCAAATCGGATAGAGAGCTGGGCATTTGGCAGAGATCCTTTCGTGACAATTGCTAAACATAAAACATTCATTCCAGAGGACACCTAGGAACGAATATCTGCAGGAAGTATACTCCATATGCCTTTCGAAGGCAGTGCTGTCTATTTGTCAGCGATACCTTCGTTCAAATTGATAAACATGTGCCTTTCACTCCCCATCTCTGCTAGGGACGAATGTCTCCTGGATCGTCCTCCAAAGGCAAATCGGAAAGAGAGCTGGGCATTTGGGAGAGATCCTTTCGTGACAATTGCTAAACATGAAACATTCATTCCATTTCTTAGCTAGTGACGAATTTCCCATGGAATAATGCTGCAAATGCTATTACAGAGTACTGCTGGGCATATAGAAGAGATTCCTTGGTGAATATAGCTAAACATAAGACATTGATTCCAGATCATAGCTAGGCATGTGTTTCTCGTGGAATTCTCCTGCAACTGTCATCAGCATGCATTGCTAACCATTTGGCAGACAACGGTTCGTCACAATAGCTAAATATGAACCATTCATTCCAGAGGACACCTAGGCACGAATATTTCCAGGAAGTATCCTCCATATGCCTTTCGAAGGCAGTGCTGGCTATTTGTCAGCGATACCTTCGTTCAAATTGATAAACTTGTGCCTTTCACTCCTCATCTCTGCTAGGGACGAATGTCTCCTGGAATCGTCCTCCGAATGCAAATCGGATAGAGGGCTGGGTATTTGGCAGAGATCCCTTCGGGACAATTGCTAAACGTGAGCCGTTCATTCCAGATTACACCTAGGCACGACTTTCTCCAGGAATTAGCCTCCAAATGCCATTCGGATGACCTGCTGGGCTTTTCTCCGAGTTTCTTTTGTGACAGCGTCTAAAGATGAGAAACTGAATCCAGATAACTGCTAGGGATGAATTTCTCCTCGGATCGTCCTCAAGTTCCATTCGGATGCATTGGTGGCAATTTGGTGGAGATCCGTTCGTGACAATTCCTAAACATGAGATATTCATTACAGGTCATAGCTAACAACGACTTCTTCATTGTATCCTCCTCCTAATGTCATTAGGTGGCACTGCTGGTAATTTGGCAGAGATCCGTTCGTGTCAATTGCTAAACATGAATCATTCATTCCAGAGCATACCACGCACGAATAGCTCCAAAAGCCTTTCACAGGCAGTGCTGGCTATTTGTCAGAGACCCTTTCGTTCACTTTGATACATAGGTGCCTTTCACTCCCTATCTCTGTCAGGGATGAATGTCTCCTGGATCATCCTCGAAAGGCAAATCGGATAGAGAGCTGGGCATTTGGCAGAGATCCTTTCGTGACAATTGCTAAACAAGAAACATTCATTCCAGAGGACCCCTAGGCACGAATATCTCCAGGAAGTATCCTCCATATGCCTTTCGAAGGCAGTACTGTCTATTGGTCAGCGATACCTTCGTTCAAATTGATAAACATGTGCCTTTCACTCCCCATCTCTGCTAGGGACGAATGTCTCCTGGATCGTCCTCCAAAGGCAAATCGGAAAGAGAGCTGGGCATTTGGCAGAGATCCTTTCGTGACAATTGCTAAACATGAAACATTCATTCCATTTCTTAGCTAGTGACGAATTTCCCATGGAATAATGCTGCAAATGCTATTACAGAGTACTGCTGGGCATATAGAAGAGATTCCTTGGTGAATATAGCTAAACATAAGACATTGATTCCAGATCATAGCTAGGCATGTGTTTCTCGTGGAATTCTCCTGCAACTGTCATCAGCATGCATTGCTAACCATTTGGCAGACAACGGTTCGTCACAATAGCTAAATATGAACCATTCATTCCAGAGGACACCTAGGCACGAATATTTCCAGGAAGTATCCTCCATATGCCTTTCGAAGGCAGTGCTGGCTATTTGTCAGCGATACCTTCGTTCAAATTGATAAACTTGTGCCTTTCACTCCTCATCTCTGCTAGGGACGAATGTCTCCTGGAATCGTCCTCCGAATGCAAATCGGATAGAGGGCTGGGTATTTGGCAGA
The DNA here is from genome assembly GCF_027887155.1 of Malaclemys terrapin pileata. Taxonomy (NCBI): domain Eukaryota; kingdom Metazoa; phylum Chordata; order Testudines; family Emydidae; genus Malaclemys; species Malaclemys terrapin. The sequence goes on along the minus strand of NC_071524.1, from coordinate 6,538,997 downwards.
GATCCCTTCGGGACAATTGCTAAACGTGAGCCGTTCATTCCAGATTACACCTAGGCACGACTTTCTCCAGGAATTAGCCTCCAAATGCCATTCGGATGACCTGCTGGGCTTTTCTCCGAGTTTCTTTTGTGACAGCGTCTAAAGATGAGAAACTGAATCCAGATAACTGCTAGGGATGAATTTCTCCTCGGATCGTCCTCAAGTTCCATTCGGATGCATTGGTGGCAATTTGGTGGAGATCCGTTCGAGACAATTCCTAAACATGAGATATTCATTACAGGTCATAGCTAACAACGACTTCTTCATTGTATCCTCCTCCTAATGTCATTAGGTGGCACTGCTGGTAATTTGGCAGAGATCCGTTCGTGTCAATTGCTAAACATGAATAATTCATTCCAGAGCATACCCACGCACGAATAGCTCCAAAAGCCTTTCACAGGCAGTGCTGGCTATTTGTCAGAGACCCTTTCGTTCACTTTGATACATAGGTGCCTTTCACTCCCTATCTCTGTCAGGGATGAATGTCTCCTGGATCATCCTCCAAAGGCAAATCGGATAGAGAGCTGGGCATTTGGCAGAGATCCTTTCGTGACAATTGCTAAACAAGAAACATTCATTCCAGAGGACCCCTAGGCACGAATATCTCCAGGAAGTATCCTCCATATGCCTTTCGAAGGCAGTACTGTCTATTGGTCAGCGATACCTTCGTTCAAATTGATAAACATGTGCCTTTCACTCCCCATCTCTGCTAGGGACGAATGTCTCCTGGATCGTCCTCCAAAGGCAAATCGGAAAGAGAGCTGGGCATTTGGCAGAGATCCTTTCGTGACAATTGCTAAACATGAAACATTCATTCCATTTCTTAGCTAGTGACGACTTTCCCATGGAATAATGCTGCAAATGCCATTATAGAGTACTGCTGGGCATTGGGCAGACATGCCTTGGTGAATATAGCTTAACATAAGACATTGATTCCAGATCATAGCTAGGCATGTGTTTCTCGTGGAATTCTCCTGCAACTGTCATCAGGATTCATTGCTAGCCAATTGGCAGAGATCCCTTCGTGACAATTGCTAAACGTGAGCCGTTCATTCCAGATTACACCTAGGCACGACTTTCTCCAGGAATTAGCCTCCAAATGCCATTCGGATGACCTGCTGGGCGTTTCTCCGAGTTTCGTTCGTGACAACGTCTAAAGATGAGAAACTGAATCCAGATAACTGCTAGGGATGAATTTCTCCTGGGATCGTCCTCCAAGTGCCATTCGGATGCACTGGTGGCAATTTGGTAGAGATCCGTTCGTGACAATTCCTAAACATGAGAGATTCATTACAGGTCATAGCTAACAACGACTTCTTCATTGTATCCTCCTCCAAATGTTATTAGCATGCACTGCTGGTAATTTGGCAGAGATCGGTTCGTGACAATTGCTAAACATGAAACATTCATTCCATTTCATAGCTAGTGACGGATTTCCCGTAGAATAATGCTGCAAATGCCATTACAGAGTACTGCTGGGAATATGGCAGAGATTCCTTGGTGAATATAGCTGAACATAAGACATTGATTCCAGATCATAGCTAGGCATGAATTTCTCATGGAATTCTCCTGCAACTGTCATTAGGATGCATTGCTAGCCATTTGGCCGTGATTCCTTCCTGAAAATTGCTAAACATGAGCCGTTCATTCCAGACCATACCTAGGCACGACATTCTCCAGGAATTAGCCTCCAAATGCCATTCGGATGACCTGTTCTGCATTTCCCCGAGTTTCGTTTGTGACAGCGCCTAAAGAGGAGAAACTGAATCCATATAACGGCTAGGGATGAATTTCTCCTGGGATCGTCCTCCAAATGCCATTCGGATGCACGGATGGCAATTTGGCACAGACCCATTCGTGTCAATTGCTAAACATGAAACATTCATTCCAGAGCATACCCACGCACGAATAGCTCCAAAAGCCTTTCACAGGCAGTGCTGGCTATTTGTCAGAGACCCTTTCGTTCACTTTGATACATAGGTGCCTTTCACTCCCTATCTCTGTCAGGGATGAATGTCTCCTGGATCATCCTCCAAAGGCAAATCGGATAGAGAGCTGGGCATTTGGCAGAGATCCTTTCGTGACAATTGCTAAACATAAAACATTCATTCAAGAGGACACCTAGGAACGAATATCTGCAGGAAGTATACTCCATATGCCTTTCGAAGGCAGTGCTGTCTATTTGTCGGCGATACCTTCGTTCAAATTGATAAACATGTGCCTTTCACTACCCATCTCTGCTAGGGACGAATGTCTCCTGGATCGTCCTCCAAAGGCAAATCGGAAAGAGAGCTGGGCATTTGGCAGAGATCCTTTCGTGACAATTGCTAAACAAGAAACATTCATTCCAGAGGACCCCTAGGCACGAATATCTCCAGGAAGTATCCTCCATATGCCTTTCGAAGGCCGTACTGTCTATTGGTCAGCGATACCTTCGTTCAAATTGATAAACATGTGCCTTTCACTCCCCATCTCTGCTAGGGACGAATGTCTCCTGGATCGTCCTCCAAAGGCAAATCGGAAAGAGAGCTGGGCATTTGGCAGAGATCCTTTCGTGACAATTGCTAAACATGAAACATTCATTCCATTTCTTAGCTAGTGACGAATTTCCCATGGAATAATGCTGCAAATGCTATTACAGAGTACTGCTGGGCATATAGAAGAGATTCCTTGGTGAATATAGCTAAACATAATACATTGATTCCAGATCATAGCTAGGCATGTGTTTCTCGTGGAATTCTCCTGCAACTGTCATCAGCATGCATTGCTAACCATTTGGCAGACAACGGTTCGTCACAATAGCTAAATATGAACCATTCATTCCAGAGGACACCTAGGCACGAATATTTCCAGGAAGTATCCTCCATATGCCTTTCGAAGGCAGTGCTGGCTATTTGTCAGCGATACCTTTGTTCAAATTGATAAACTTGTGCCTTTCACTCCTCATCTCTGCTAGGGACGAATGTCTCCTGGAATCGTCCTCCGAATGCAAATCGGATAGAGGGCTGGGTATTTGGCAGAGATCCCTTCGGGACAATTGCTAAACGTGAGCCGTTCATTCCAGATTACACCTAGGCACGACTTTCTCCAGGAATTAGCCTCCAAATGCCATTCGGATGACCTGCTGGGCTTTTCTCCGAGTTTCTTTTGTGACAGCGTCTAAAGATGAGAAACTGAATCCAGATAACTGCTAGGGATGAATTTCTCCTCGGATCGTCCTCAAGTTCCATTCGGATGCATTGGTGGCAATTTGGTGGAGATCCGTTCGTGACAATTCCTAAACATGAGATATTCATTACAGGTCATAGCTAACAACGACTCCTTCATTGTATCCTCCTCCTAATGTCATTAGGTGGCACTGCTGGTAATTTGGCAGAGATCCGTTCGTGTCAATTGCTAAACATGAATCATTCATTCCAGAGCATACCACGCACGAATAGCTCCAAAAGCCTTTCACAGGCAGTGCTGGCTATTTGTCAGAGACCCTTTCGTTCACTTTGATACATAGGTGCCTTTCACTCCCTATCTCTGTCAGGGATGAATGTCTCCTGGATCATCCTCCAAAGGCAAATCGGATAGAGAGCTGGGCATTTGGCAGAGATCCTTTCGTGACAATTGCTAAACAAGAAACATTCATTCCAGAGGACCCCTAGGCACGAATATCTCCAGGAAGTATCCTCCATATGCCTTTCGAAGGCAGTACTGTCTATTGGTCAGCGATACCTTCGTTCAAATTGATAAACATGTGCCTTTCACTCCCCATCTCTGCTAGGGACGAATGTCTCCTGGATCGTCCTCCAAAGGCAAATCGGAAAGAGAGCTGGGCATTTGGCAGAGATCCTTTCGTGACAATTGCTAAACATGAAACATTCATTCCATTTCTTAGCTAGTGACGACTTTCCCATGGAATAATGCTGCAAATGCCATTATAGAGTACTGCTGGGCATTGGGCAGACATGCCTTGGTGAATATAGCTAAACATAAGACATTGATTCCA